>NC_135353.1:169528633-170220445 GCF_023851605.1 Tamandua tetradactyla | reverse complement strand
GAATGCAGAAATTTTGAAGTGTGCCATGGGAAGTGTTTCCAACAGTGTATGTCTCATAGCCTTCACCACTCAGCAGTCGTGACACAGAGCTGGATGAGACATTGAAAATAACTGCTAGGGAGATTTGCATTAGATTTTATACTAAAACAAAAATTTACTTCTATTAAGGTAAGACTTGAGTTTACAATAAATTAATGTATTTTCATCTATGGGATTAAATGGGATATAACAAAGCTTTTGATAAGCTAACTTTGGTACATTTTCTTTAAAGATGTCCTAATGTCATATTTTTAATGTTTTTTCATATATTCACTAGAGATAGTCAATAAACATTGAAATGGCTTTGACTATCTTAACTTTCTTAACTATGAAGTTATTCAAGATTAACAAAATGGAAAACAGAACATATAATATAGAGACAGCATTTAAATTGTCCTGCCAATTCTTAATTACTTCAGAAAAATTACCATCTCATAGTTTTGGGTATAAATATATTGGTGACTATATACAAAAACCAAAAAAACGGTTAAAGTATATGTAACAAAAGTTAGTTATAGGATTGCATGGAAATCCTTCCTGATTAATTTGAAACAAAGGTGGTTGCTGTAATATTTTTCTTAGCCCATGTGGGAAAGTGCAGAGCTCCATGCTTATGTGATATCAGTAGAATATTACAACTCTACTCCTCAGATTAGAGTTCTTTGGATGCCATGCGCATTTTATTAAATAAATACATTTACTATAATTTAAGGTATTTAGTTTGCATATTTCACTAAACCTTTGTCTCTTTTTGGAATTGTACATCTATTTCTTGGAAATATAATTATAACGAGAATAGATACTGGGCTTTAAATAATTTAAACTTTAAAAGAAAACTATCAAATAGATGATGTCTAAAGAATTTTGACTCTACATTACTATTTGAATTGGTACGTCAGAGTGATTAGTAAGTTATTTCATGTTCTTTAAGTTCTTTTGAATAGTTTATATGACTCTGAGTGTTGGAGAAATTTCAAATAATAAAAACATGTTAATATTTCATTAGTTCATTAGTATATCCTGAAAATAATAAACAACTGAATGGGGAAATTTTGATAATCTGTCAATGTTTAAATTCACATTTTAAGTATTTTTCTTATAAATATATATATATATGGAAATGGCATATTTATATCATTTTAATTCACTATTTCCATTCACTATCCTCTTTTTGAACACATCTTAAAATATATTCAAATTTATGTACAAGATCATATTTCTTCTGAGATTAACTCAATGGATATATTAATATGCTATCTAGAGCAAAGGAAAGAAATAATTATGACTGTCAACTTTCAGATGAAAATAGGTTTTCCAAAGAATTTGGACAGAATATGTAATGCCACATACATCTTTTGAAAATGTAAGGGGCATAGTGCATTTAAATAGTGTTTCTCAGGTAAGCAGACCCCAGGAACCTGAATTACAATGCTGGCTGAGAAACCTAAGTTTTCTAGTTCAGGCTCATTCTACTACGGTATTGATTAAATGTAAATTCCTAGGAAGGCCATGTTTCTAAAGTTACTTGATAGTTCTAAGGATACTTAATGTTTCTAAAAATACCTGATTTGTGAGTTCCAGGTTCTAAAAATATCTGATTTGTGAGTTCCAGGGAGAAAAAGTTTTCAGGTCATTTGTTCTGATTCCATGAGTTTTCTTTGTTTTTATTTTATTTATATTTTATTTATCCCATAAATGTAAATAAACATTATATTGTGAATTTTGAAATATTTCTCAATGAAATCCAAACATGAATCACCGTATCATGAAAAGAGTATAAGATGCGGGGAAAAGGCTGAGGAAAAACATCAAAATTTTGTTCTATTTGACAAGGGATTAGGATAGTTAAAAAATGTCTAACAATTGAATCTGTTTTAAATGCTGTCTTCCACAATTTTATCGGGAATCACATTATGCATAAAGACTTTGGACAGTGATTCGTATATTATTCCATGCCACATGACTAAGTGCAAGCTGATTGTTTTAATTCCAGGCAATTATTCTTTGCACTCCCCACCTTTTCCATCCATGGTTTAATTACTGTAATCTTACTCAGGGTTGTCTTTAGGTCATTGGGTAACATTTTGAAAGGTCTTTAGCAGGTTACATTTTTAGGCATTTTTATTTGGGTAATCTTCTTTAAAACTCTTCACCCCTACATTTTAAAAAAAAACCAATAAGAAATGCCTTTGAAGAATTTTTCAACTTGGTAATTATGATTTCCAACAATTTAAAAATATTCATTGTGTATACATGTGCATACTTTTAAGGAAGGGGTTTATTCTTTGAAGTCTCGAATATGATATAGTAAAGTTGGCTGTCATAACTTGGTGAAAATTGGTAAAACAGATCCTCAATGATTCAAAAAATATTAAAATGTCCAATATTACTGAAGATATTGTTCTGAGCTTGCAGATGTTGAAAAGAATTTAATGAAATTTATGATAAACATGAATTAGCAAATAAATGTCAACTGAGTAAATATTTAACATCAGTCAATAAGTAGCAGGACAAAGAGAAGGGATTACAGAAGTTCTATTGTTAAACAGTTCAAGGAAGACACAAGGAGTAATATTCCTAGGCTTCAGAATTACCAGAATAGATCGAAACAGCTGAGACTTTGGCGTCTCCAAAAAAGATACATCAAAGCCCTGCTCTCTAGTTCCTCCAAAGGTGACCTAACCTGGGTCATTACAGATGGAATCAGGCAACTTAAAATGTGGCCACATTGGATGAGGGTGGGCTCTTAATCCAAAACAACTGGTGCCCTCATAAGAATACAAAATACAAAGACAGAGAAACAGGGGAGCACACGCTAAGTGACAGCTGAACAGAGACTGCCCCTGATTGCCAGCAAGCAACCAGGAGATAGAAGAGGCATCCAACAGACTCTTCCCTAAGGCCTTTTGGGTATTTACTTAATGGCTCTAGTCCCTACAAAAACGATGCAATCATTTTACACATCACCATGACTCAAAGACGTCCCTTTCATCGGACTAAACCTCTCTACCTCCTTCAAATGTTTCATACAGAAAATGATGTTGCATCTTTAACATTCAATACACTTTGAACACTCTAGGATACCTAAGTCCTTCCTTAAAAATGGAACCCAGAACAAAAGACCACCCATCCAGCAAGAGTGATTTTTACCGATGAAAAGGAAAATTGGCTTATGGTCCCTTTATGCAGTTTTTTCAAAGGATCTGTTAGCAGACCTCTCATGCCAATCCTTCACTGTGAAATCACACTCCATGGAGCATTTTTGCACTCCATTGTTATTTCAGTTTCCTGGCATACAGTGGGAGTGGGTTTGCTTAACAATAGGAATGTATTGGCTCATGGATTCAGAGCCTAGATGATTTGCTTCTTCCAAGGGTTGCAGTCTTCTGACAGGCCAGCAGTCTTTGGGTTCCTTGGCTTTTCCATCACATCACACAGAAACGCAAGCACCAACATCTTCTCCTTTCTCCTCCAGTTCCGCTGAAGCTTCTGGCTGCTCCCTGTGGCCTCTCTCTCGGACTTCCATCAGCTGATAAAGGACCCCTAGTAAGCTGGAGTAAATCTCATCCTGATTCAGTAGGGCCACAACTTAACTGCAGTCCACACTGCGAAGAGATCTTATTTACAGCTGGTCCACATCCACCAAAATGTGGATCAAGAACATGTCCAAACTGGAGTACTAAACTGCACCGTCTACACCTGGTGGGCAAATGATAAATGATGCTTCCTTCCACGGTCATAAAGTACAGAATACCGATACACAATTTCTATCTATTCACACCTTCCTGATTCTTCTAATTAATATCCTAGTTTTAGCTTCCTCAAATTCATGTCATCTTCATCTTTGACTACATATATATGTGCCATACCTTTATCTAACTGATCGATAGAGGTGTTGAAAAAGACATAGTTTCTAGAGGACACCTCCCCATGATTTCACATAGGCAAACCCCAATGTAGCTTTGCCAAGGTCAGCTATATTTGCTGGTTTCCATTTGTGAAACCACCACCCAGAGTCAACAAGCCTAAGTTGGAGCATTTTGTACATCTTTCATACCGACATCTAAACAACATGTCATGCTAATTTGCTTTCTAAATGTTCCCTAAGTTCTTCTAAACCAACAAAATACTTCTTTAGGTTTCCATCATCTTTTGACCATACATATTCCCTTTTATCAGTTCCTATTTCAATCATTAATTCCTTTTAAAATGGTTTCCAAATCCAACTGTCAATTCCTTTTAAAATAGTTGTGTGTCTTTCTTCTGAGTACCTGCCATTTCAGCAGAGGCATTAGAATAAGCAATTTTGAGAAGAGGACTTGTGTCTTTTCCATCACAGTTGAAACAGAATGAAGTGTCTAGCATATAGTACATGGTCAATATTTGTGCTTTTTCTTTTCTGAATAAGGGAATTATTGGATTCTATGTCAGGAAAACTACTCTAGTTTTTGAAACGACATACGAGTTCAGTTTCGCTTTGGGGTGTGAGCACATTCAACCCCAATTTTGCCACTGGTTTCTGATAAGGGTTAGACATTTCATTCATGTGTATCTGTACTCATCACTGACGTATTGGTGAACATATATCTCCTCTACTCACAATACACGTAAGGCCAGCTCATGGTTCTGTTAATGGTACACCAAGTCCTAGGACCAGGATTCCTGAGACTTCAACCTAAGCAGTGGTACTTTAGAGACAGGCATTTCCTTTCCAGAGCTGGGTATGAACTTGCCTGAAGACTTTTTCAGAGATAGAAAGATTCAGGGAATAAATTGCATCCATATACTTAGCATTCCTGTTCCTAATTTTCAACTTTTCTGCAAAGTGACATCATCTTATTGCTACAGGTTTAATGTTGTTTTTAATGATAAATGAGTAACCAGAGTGCAAATAATGAATGGTATGAACTACCCATGTCATTGGGATATGAGGTTTTTATTGGTATTTTGAAGGAATCTGAATATGTTAGAATGAAAAAAGGAAACATTCATTTTTAGATAGCTGAGTAGGTGACATTTTGTACCTTGAATTCACTGGTGCAATTAGATATGCTTATAAATTTAAGTCCACTTATCTGTAACTTTACAAAATTCCTGTATAATGTACATAAAGTCTCCCACCTGGGCATTTCCACCCTCAAAGAAAGTACATAAAGCTTTAGGTACACTCTCCATTTAAGAATGTGAATATAAATTCTCTAATCATTCAATAATGTAAATCTAAATAAATATAATTCATGTAAATCTCTAGACTAGATACCAAATTCTTTAAACACTATATAAGAGGAAAAAATGAAAGACATTATGTAAGAATAATACACTTACATCATCGTGCACCTTTCCTTGGGCCAACTTCCTGTTACTTACGTGAAAAAATGAATATTCTACCTCTGGATGACATCTGATTGCCCATGTTTTAATGCACGTGAAGCCAATCACAGTACAAGTGCTATGAACATATGCCTACAATCTGGGCTATAGAGCAGTTAAATCTTCTGATGGAAATTCACCGGTTGCACTGCTGCCATCCTCATGAATCACTGCTATTGAATCCTGCAGTCATTATTTAATTAAGCCCCTTTAATCAGTGTTGACTGTCATTACCCATATGGTAAGGTGCAATTTTACTATATTATTAAAACCGTCCCGAAGCTGTGAGAAAAATCAAAACTTTCCAAAACAGAAATTGTTGCACCTTTCCTAATTATGTGTAATACTTAATAATATATCATTCAGTGAATTAAACATTTCATTGTATTGCTATGGCTCCAAGGGAAAAAGTAATTATATTGTTGGGTGCTACCTTTTCATAAGGTATTGACTTTGCATTCATTTCATTTGCAAATGATTATTATGTTTGCATGAAAGTACAGTATTAGCATGTATCTAAACTAAAATTTAGATTTTAATCTGTATGTATATACATGACATGGTGAAATTACATTTCAGTGTATTTTGTTGAACATGCATTATACAAGGGAACAATTGTTTAATGCACATCCAGATGAGGAATATTCAATTTATGATTATTACATGAATATATTCCCTAGACAAGACTTCTTTGGTCAAGGAATGTCCCTATTCCCCCAAACAAATATCCCACACCTTCTCCTGTAACCTCAATACCCATCGTCTGCCCCCTACTCCTTCTGCTCAGCTGACAATGTTAGGAAATTTAGGCACAATCTAAAGAGACCAATCACACACTCCATCAGAAAAGATACCCATCCACCCTAGATTGTTTTTCTGTGGTTGCTGGAACAAATGACCAATAATTGTGTGGCTTAAGCCCACAAAAACATATTATCATTCACTTCTGGATATCAAAAGTCTGCAATTGGTCTCCTTGGATTAAAATCAAGGTGTCAGGAGAGCTGGTTCCTTCCAGAGTGGTGGGACAATCTGTTTCTTTGCCTTTTCTAAAGACTTTGCCCTTCCTTTGGCTCCTTACCCAAATTGGCTGAGAAGGGCATGGAATTCTGAGTTGTTGGTAGGCCACTAACCCTTTAGTATGCTATGAAAACTAATATGGAAATTGCTGAACTTTGATGTAGTAATTCATTAACCTGGAAGGCAGGAGTGTATCCAATACGGCTGAAGTGGATTTGAAGGTCTTAACTTCTCTCATACCTTCAATGAAAATTGAAACGATTATACAAGCAGAGAAAATGAAATTTTAATTTAGATACATGCTAATACTGTACTTTCATGCAAACATAATAATCATTTGCAAATGAAATGAATGTTCCTTGGACAGTATCTTGAGTGAACTTCTAAGGGCTTAAAAATGATTAAAACCCGCATAGATAAAATTTCCTCATTTTACATTCTGTAAAATGTATAAATTGCATTTTAACATTTTCCTTATAACCCGGAGGGGAGAATTTTGTACATGGGATGCATTTTTGAATCACAGGCAATTCTTAAACTGAGTTAACAACATGCTAGTATTACCAGAAGAATAATATAATAACATGCAAAATCCAACATCAGCATTGCAAAACCCAACATCAGCATTTTACCATGAGGTAAAAAACATGCAGCATCAACCCTACAAAACACAAATGTGGGTTTGCAAAAAAACAAGCCAAGGTTTGCCCCATTGATATGTACTCATATTCTCATACTATAGACTGCAGATCCAGTTATACATATCATGTAGGAAAATTAGCTTTACAAAGGGATTCTTAGCTGTTTATAAATAAATTTAATTTATTTTGGTTATAACTAGCATTTATAAAAATTTTAGTTAGATTCAGGTATTATGTTCTGTGTTTAATATGTGAGATTGATTAGCTATATATAGAATTCTATTAAATTTCATGATGATATTTTTGTTCTGTCAATACTCACCAACCAAGCAGACACTTGTGTTTTTCAGAGATCACAGATTTGATCATGAAACCAACTATGCAATATATATTAATACTATGCAATAGCACTATTTTTATCTTAAGCTAAAATAATTTTAGGTAAAAGCAGATTATATGGAATTAATAAATTTTAATATTTTAATAATATGAGAACTAGTAGGACAATAGAAATTCCACAAACAGATACAGTGCATGAAATTTGGATTGCCTGATGAAAAAGGCACTTGCTCCATTAGGTGATGTAACATTCAAGTTTTTGAGGAATAAATGCTTAAAATCTTCCCACTAGTTCTCCAGGAAAGGTTATCCTTTCCATTCACATTTCCTAAAGGAATTGTAAATCTCCTTTTATATGAGTAATCTTGTGAAATGAGGTGTGCTGAGGCATTTATGGTGTGTGGTTTTAAAAATATTAGAATAAATTGTGACGATAGTTCATGCCAGGTCCCGTGTGGTTAATGCTCATTCTTGAATGGGTTGATGTTTTAAAGGCAATGTATCAATTAAAGTTAATATGGAAAGAGTAAAATTATCTGTAGAAAAAGAAAGAAATCACACATCAATGTGCAAATAGAAGATAACAGGGCAAGGAGAAGGCTCTCGGGAGATAGTTGAGGGCTAAGAAACTCTTCGCCAGGCAGTCAGTGGCCCAAGTAAGTAGACAAAACCTTTATGTAAGCAACACAAGATGAAATAAAGTTACACTTCCAGGTAGAAACCTCCTGCAGCTCTCTAATGTGGGAATAATATAGCCTAGAGATTAGAAGGACATGCTCCATGCTTGCTTGTTAATTTTTTTATGCTTGTTTTAATTTTTACATATTTTTATTGAGATATGTTCAGACACCGTACAATCCATCCGAAGTATATAATCAACAACTCACAACATCATCACATAGCTGTGCATTCACCATAAGATCACTTCCAGAACATTTGCATTACTCCAGAAAAAGAAGCACAAAGAAACAAGAAAAATTCTCTATATCCCATAGAGCTCACCCTTCCTTCATTGACCACTAGTATTGCAATCAACCCAATTTTAAGACTGACAATAGAGGTAGGTTAACTAAGACAGTGTAGTATTGACACTGCATGGTTTTAAAAATATTAGAATATATGTAAAATCAGCGGGAGTAAACAAAACGTCCAGAAGTAGATTCTTACATCTACTGACCTTTATTTTCAATATAGTTATACACTCATTATCACGGATCAGGGCTACTGGATTACAGTTCAGCAATTTCAGGTATTGCCTTCTGGCTATTCTAAAGCACTAAACTCCAAAAAGAAATATCTATATAATGAATGAGTTGTCATCCTTTCTTAGGATCTAATCTATCAGTTACACCTCCTTCTTCTCATTTGATCTTTCGCTCAACCTTCAGAGATATCTGAGCAATGACTATTTTAACTTCATCATGCTGGAAAGGGATGTTGACATTGTTTGGTAGAGGAAGGAACCTGGTTGTTTTCTTGGAGAGTGTGATACTTCCAGATTTCAGGACAGATCTTGCCAAGGATCAATCTGGAGGCTTTAAGTTTCTGAGAAACTAAACCTACAAAGAAAAACCATTGTAAAGACTTAGATAGAGTCAGGGCATTCTCTAGGGTTTTCAGTGATTCTGTTGGTTGGGGCTTGGACTATTGCCGTATCTGCAATATCTTGCTGAAGCTTGCATAGGAGTAACCTTCAGAATGTCCTCTTGACTCTGTTTGAATTGTATTAGCCATGTGAATTTTTATTTTGTTCCATTTCTCTTCCCCCTTTTGATCATTCTCAATCCCACAATTCCAGGGCCAGGCTTATCCCTGGGAGTCTCATCCCATGTTGTCAGGGAGATTTATATTCCTGAGAGTCATGTCCCACATAGGGGATGGGTAGTGAATTTATTTGCAGAGTTGTCTTAGAGACAGAGAAAGGCCACATCTGAGCAATAAAAGAGGCTCTCTGGGGGTGACTCTTAGGCATAATTTCATACATGTCTAGCTTTGTTATTGCAGAAGTAAGTTTCATAGGGGCAAGTCTAAAGATCAGGGACTTGGTTTACTAAATTGGAAGTCCCTAATGCCTGAGAGGATGTCAGGAATTCTGCAGGTGGGGAAGTTTAATAACTTTTTTTTCCCCTAATCCCTCAGGGTAACTTTGAAAATACATTTTTATTTTCTTCCCAGGATACTCTGGAATATATCTGGGTATTACACTAGCCAGTACCGAATAAGATCTCATTTCATATTATAGTTTCCTTGTAAATAGGCTGTTTAAATAAACTGGCCAGACAGGTTAAATTAGATAGTTATGCTACAGAAAATTTAAATTTTGGACCAAGGAAACATCTCCTTGGTCTCCCACAAAGGTTAAAGTTTTAAAACAATATCATTTTTTACCCCATATTCTGATTTACCTAAGCCATAACCAGGTCTATTCCATTCATGCCTCTAATTGGAGTCCAGTCTCTTTTTCAGCTTCTTTAACAGGTGCTCTATGGAGTAATGCAGACTTTCAGAGCTTCAGAACTCTGAGTTTCAGTTGTCTCACAGTTGCCCAATGTTCCAGAGAACCATGAGGTAATACACAAAGAGCACGGCATCCAGAATTTAAAAATAACCGATTAAACGTAGGAACAGAGGTGCCTGTTGTTAAGAGCTAACAATCCAGAAACCTTTACAGTCAGCCTTGTTTGAAGATTCCATACTCTTTAATCATTGCTTGCCCAATCTTTGTTCCTTTTCCATCACCTCATACCTATGTTCTTGAATTCAATTCTCAGTGTTGGCTCATTATAGTTAGTTTATATTAGTGAGACCATACGTTATCGTCCCAATTCTTTTCTGGCTTATGTCACTCAACATAATGTCTTCAAGGTTCATTCTCCTGTTTGCATGCCACATGACTTCATTCCTTCCTGCAGCCACTCATAATTCCATCATATGTATATACTACTTTACTCTTCCATTGATTAGTTAATGTATCCTCAAGCCACCTCCATCCATTGCAAATCACAAATAATGCACCATAAACAAGCAGTGTGCAAATGCGTATTTGTGTCCCTGCTTTAAGTTCTTCCAGGTCTTTGTCTAATAATGGGGTTGCAGGATCCTGTGGCTTCCTGTGGAACTACCTCACTGTCTTCCCGAGGGACTGTACTGTTGTACTTCCCTATAGTATAATCACATAGCTACCCCTATGGTGCAATCACAGTGCAATTCACCACTGCAATCCATATGAGACCATTACCATTTCTTCCACAAAGAGAGGAGAAGAAGAGAAAAGGAAAAGAAAACACATTAGCAAGAATCCCATACCCCTCCATTAATTATCCCTCTTATTGACATTTAGCTTTGATATAGTGCCTTTGTTACAGTGATTGAAAGAACACTACAATGCTACTATAAACCGTAGACCCTAGTTTGCATTAACGTATTTTTCCATATACCTCCATTTTTAACACCTTACACTGGTGACCTTCAATTGTTCTCCCTCAAGTAAAAACTTTGTTATATCTGTACATTTACTCCCCATCATTGTTCACTCTACGTTTTGCTGTGCTATACAGTCACACTTTTTACTCTCTATCTTTCATTCTGGTATCATACATGCCCTAGCTTTCCTCTTTCAACCATATCCATGCTCAGTTTTGTTCATTATACTCACAATATTGTGCAACCACCGTATAGTATTGTGTCATCCATTTCTGGATCTTTGTAATCAATCTTGTTGAATGTTCTGGACTCCTGCAACATGAATTGCCCAAAACCTAACCTCTTTCAATCTCCTGATAATTTTTGTTCTTAACTTTAACTCTCAGAGAATTTGATTATAGTTGGTTCATATTAATGAGCCCACACAGTATTTGTTCTTTTGCTTGTGGCTTATTTTGCACAACATAATGTCCTCCAGGCTCATCCACATTGTTGCATGCTTCATGACTTTATTCTTTCTTACAGCTGTATAATATTCCACTGTTTGTATATATGCCATCTTATTTATTCATTTATCCACTGATGGACATGTGGGTTGATTCCACCTCTTGGCAATCACAAATAATGCCGCTATAAACATTGGTGTGCAGATGTCTGCCTGTGTCCCTCCTTTCAGTTCCTCCAAATATATACCTAGTAATGCGATTGCTGAATCATACATAAATTCTATATTTAGCTTCCTGAGGAACTGCCAAACTGCCTTCCAGAGCGGTTGCACCATTATACATTCCCATCAACAGTGAATGAGTGTACCTATTTCTCCATATCCTCTCCAGCACTCATAGTTCTCTGTTACTTTTTTTTATAATGGTTATTCTAATAAGTGGGAGATGATCTTTTATTGTGGTTTTGATTTGCATTTCCCTAATTGCTAGTAAAGTTAGGCATCTTTTTGGTTTTTTGAGCCATTTATATTTTTCTCTTTGGAAAAGGGTCTGTTCATGACTTTAGCCCTTTTGTTAATTGGGTCATTAGTCTTTTTGTTCTTCAGATGTAGGACTTCTCTTACCAACCCCATTCAAGATTATCCCAGAGGTACTAGCTGGTGTAGCTCAACAAGAAAGAGAGCAAAGGCTATATGTCGTAAAAGAAGACATACAACTTCCTTGATTTGTAGACAACCTTACTCTATATAGATAATCTTAAGAATATATATAGAAAGTCTAAAACTAATGACTTTACGAAGTAAACAGGCTAGGATACAAGGTAAATATGTGAAAATAAGTTGCATTTCTACATACTAGCAGTGAATAATTGGAAATTGAAGTTTAAGGAAAACACCATTTACAAAAACACAAAAGGAACTATTAAGGGATAGGCTAAACAAAAATATGTGTAAGGTTTGTATGTTGTAACCTATAAAATATTGATGGAAGAAATCAAGAGGAAATAAATGGAGATGTAATCAGGTGAAAGATCCAATATTAGCCACATATGAATTCTCCTCAAATTGATCTCAGGTTTCACACAATCCGAACAAATGCCAGCGAGGGTTTTTGGAGAAACTGATAAGCTGCTTCTAACATGTAGATGGGAAAACAATCACCAGTATAACCAAAACAGTTTTGAAAATGGAAACAAAGTCAGAAAGCTCATAGTACCTAATTAGATTGCCTACATAAGAGCACAATATTCAAGACAGTACAAAATTGACACCTATATCATTGGAACAGAATTGAGAGTCCAGAAATAGACCAATCTATATAATTCTTATTGACTTTTAATAAGCATCAAAGTAATTCAATTGTGATATAAGTTTTTCAACAAATGGTACCAGAATAGTGATACATCTATACTAAAAGAATAAGTTAATAAGCAAACTTCAGAATGTCCTTTGCACCATATAAAAGTATTAATTCAATGTGGGTCACAGATCAAAATACAAAACCTAAAGTAGCTAAACTTTTACAGGAAAATATCAGAGACTGTCCTCGTGATTTAGAGGAAGCAAAGATTTTTTTCTACACAGTAAAGATGGACCATAAAAGATAAAATTAAAACATGAACTTATATAAATGAAAAATTTTCCTTTAAAACTATAAAGTAAAATTAATTGGCTGCCTACACTGGTTAATTAATTGGCTGCCTGCACTGGTTATACTGGTTGCAACCCCCTTTCTGAGAAATGACAGGGACTTTTCAAAAAGTAAAAATAAAACAGGATCCTTTTGGAAAACAAAACAAAACAAAACAGAATATAACCTGCAAATGTTGCCGTTTAAGCATATTTGGGACCAAGTTGATTTTGGTTCAATAGTGTGACATTATCAGAATTAGACAATGTAATGTAATAATAAATCTATAACCATCCCTTATTCTATAAGGAACTTAAATGTCAATTAATTGTTGAAATTGCGTTTATATCCAGACTCTTACTTCTTGAGAGCTTCATGCTCTGGCATTGCTCTTTCAATCAGTCAATTGTATTGATTATTACTCATGACTCAGTTTCTTTTGATGAGTCAGGAAAGGAAAAGGCAGGCCACAGATGGTGAGAAACTATTCGGAAAAAAAAACTATCTGATGAAGGTCACTTATCTAAAATATGAAAGGAACTCTCACAATGCAAGAAGGAAACATACAACATTCTCCAAAAGGAGCAACATATTTGAACAGACACCAGTAAGCTATTTGAGTGACCAGTAATCCCAGGAAAAAAAATTAAATATCATCAGACATTAGGGATTTTCAAGTAAAAAACCATGTGAGATTTTGTTGCAAATTTACTAGAATTTTCAAAGAAAATACCTTGGCACTGTAAGTAGTGAGACTGTAATTGGCCTGGACTTGCCATACATCACTGGGAAACAAACGTAATAGCCAGTTGAGAAAGATGTTGGGCAACTTCTTATAAAGTTAAATGAAAACTTAACATTTGGCTGAATAATCCCAAAAGAGGAATTCACCAAAATACATAGAAGCATGTATGCGTGCAAGGATCTCCATGTGAATGTATCACATTTATTCATCATCAGCAAAAACAGGAAAAGACAAAAAAAAATCTATCAGTTTGCAAACAAAGAATCAAGTTGTGATATATCCCTACCTTGGAATATTCCTCAGCCATGAAAAGAATCAAACCACTGACACACTTAGCAATACAGATGAATCTAAAAAATAGATGCAGATGCTAAGTAAAAGGAGCCAGACTCAAAAGCCTACATATTGTATAATTTGTTTTTTTATGACATTCTTTCTGGAAAAGGCAAAACTCTATAGGGCTGGGGGATGGTCCAGAAAAGGATATGGGGAAATGTTTAGGAGCGATGGAAGTATTCTCTATTTTGGCAGTAGTGACAGTCTCTATTTAGGCCACATATTCAAAATTCTAAGAAAAGCTCCCAATAAAAGGGTGAATTTTACTGTATGTGTATTACACTTCGATAAACATCTCTTTGAAACACAAAGGCAGGGAGCTCTGCTTGAGGTTATGCAAGGAGGAACATAGTAATAAATTAGTAGACATTTAGATAGCAAAAAATGTATGCAGGTGAGATGAAAGAATCTCAGTAAGTCAAAGTGAACTTCTGCCTTTTCAGCAACTCAAAGACTGAGGGTCATTTTTGAACCAGAATGGAAGCAAAGACCCATGCTGCCAAAGGCACAATTCCTAAAATACCATATTGATTGCAATGTTGTACACTGAAAAATTACATTGTTGAATGGTGCTGCCTGTGAATCGAGGGGTGCAATAACTGCATTTTCTATTTAATTAGTTTTAGCAGTATTACCTATGATCATTACTCTCTAGACAGGACCTCTGTATGTAACTCCATGTAACCTTTTCAGTTCAAAAATATGTATTTATACAGTATCTCTCATATTAGCTTCTAAGGTCGGTAAGGTAGATCTCATTCATCATCTTTCTAATGGGAAAACAGAAATCCAGAGAAAGGAATCTGCTAACTCAGGGCTGGCAATAAGTTAAAGATACAACTGAAATGCTGGGATTCCTAACATTGAGTCTTCTGCTTTTTCCACCACGCCACGTTTCATTAAATCACTTGAATCTCTGAAAAGGCAGTACGTCATGCGATTTGACACCACACCTGCATCAGAGGCAGGCACGGACAGGTGATTACTCTGTGAATGATTGCATACTGCTATTTTCATGGAGAAAGCTAATGAAAGCCGATAGAAATTAGGGCAATTTCCTCAGGATGAGAAATTAACCTGCTAGGCTCGAGCAAACAAGAAAGGGTTCAGCGGTGGTTATGTTATAAAAACCTCACATCTCCTAGCACTGAAAATATTCTCCAGAAGTTGCAGGGATTAAAAAACAAACAACCAAACAAAACAGCATCTGCTACCTTTCCCATCTCTTGGCATAAGCTTTGGTGTATGCATACAACTCATTATGCTAAATGCACTGAATTGAAATTATTTAATAGGAAACTTCTGGAGGCTCTATCAGATATTTATGATTTGCTGTTTTCATATAAAAAGGCAGGAATCAGACTATGTTTATTCAATTCAATATGTTTCATCCAAAGAAAGATATGAGTAAATAGCCTATGGTTACCCAAGCGAGGACCTGTTGTGAATGCTAAGGCAAGTAAGAAACTGCTGCTGAAATCCATGTCAAAGAAGCAGAGAAATAATAAAAAAAAAAATACACAACACTGCAACTGCTAGGATAAAGCTGAAAGTGACTTAGCACTCCATACTGTAATTACGTCTGCATGCTTCTGTTTCTTCCTTGAGATTGGATTCCTTGATGGAGGACCTTTTTAATTAATTTATTTTTTCAGTCCTAATAACTGCTGACAATAGATGTCCAAGAAAATATAAAAGTATGAAAGAAGAAATGAAAGAAGGAAGAGAAGGTAGAAGGAAGGAAGGAAGGGAGGGAAGAAAGGAGAAGGGGAAGGAAGCAAGGAGAAAAGTAGAGTTTGAAGGATTAGGGGAAGCAGTCATAGAAAAGCTAGCATTTAAGGTTAAACTTGAAATACCAGTTTATTTGGGGTTTGAGGGAAAGGGGATAGACAAAGGAGGGAAGCAGACAATGTCTGAGAAGGAGGGGATAGCATTTGCCCATTTGTGATTTAAATTTACTGCCCAAGCGAGGGCTGCAGGAGGTGGTTTCAAATCGTGTGCCTGGCATCTTGCAGCTATTTGACATTGATCATTAGAACCATTCTCAGAACAGTGCCCCGAGAGTTTGGAGTGGGCTGGGGAGAGGGTTCAGGAGGTAAGACAAGTCCACCCCGACTTGCCTGGGGTACGTTTTGTTATCCTTGACCCATAGCGTTTTCATTTGCGGTGACCCGGAAAACCAGATCTCCTACTGAAGCTCTCCTTCTACTCATCTAATGGGGTACGTTTTGTTATCCTTGACCCATAGTGTTTTCATTTGCGGTGACCCAGAAAACCAGATCTACTACTGAAGCTCTCCTTCTACTCATCTAAGTTCTTCAATGAAATAATGGGATCTGAAAGACCCTCACCCGAGCACATCTCTTCCTGAAGCCACAAGAGGTGAGAGCTGAGATGCCTGGAAAGAAGATTACTTCTTACTACCTTCGTCCCTATCTCATTCTCCTGGAATTGCAGATGGAGATTGTGGGGCAGTTGATTGATTGTCACTGGCAATCATTGATTGATTGATTGCCTTCTAGGTAAGGTGGCTCTCCTTGGTGGAAGACAGTTCTCCAGGGAAGAGGGCTGGGTATTGTAATTAAATTCGGATGCATTATTATTTTAATGATATAGGGGAAAATATATGTATGTATATTTAGCATGGGAATGACCAAATAGCTCTTTATTCACCAATTTTCATTTTCAGGCACTTTGAGTCACATGAATTTGCTTGACATTTGAATACAGTTTCACATTGGACAAGGACAGTTTATTGAACTGATGAATATTGAACTGAAATATTTATTGAACTGATATTTAATGTCTTAAATAACAAGTCTCTTGTCTTTATATTATATTCTGTGTTTTTTATTTGTCAATCCCTGTATCAATTTCACAGTTATCTTTTACGTATCTGTGGGAAATTTGAATATCTGCTAGGTCAAGCGGGTCAGACAGCTTTATTGAGGTATGACTTACCTATGGGGATGTTTGGTGGTGTTTAAAATATTCTGTGTCTTGATTGTGGTGGCAGTTACACAATTGTCCTGCCTTTTGAACTAAAACAGTAATTAAATCCTATTGGAAAACAAGCTTCAGGCTAATAGTTGAGTGATGAGCCATGCAAAAAAAAGTGAACAAAACCAAGACCTGGATACAGATGCATCCTATACCTGAAGAGATAGAAACAACTTTTCATTTTCACCATCTACTTCCACAAGGGTATGATTAATAAGAAGCAGGAAAGAGCCCTTCCACTCATGTGGTGCTGCATCTATTGAGTCTCTGCAGAACCCCACAAAGTAGGAAAGGTCTCCTTCTCGCCATTTTGCAGACGAGGACATGTAGAGAATCTTGATGAACAGCCCATGATCATTCAATGATAGAGCTTGGCAAGCTTCTGACATTTAATAGATGGATATAGACAAACAAGGTAGAAGGAGCTGTAGTTGGGGATATTGCAATAAAATACCTCAAGTGATCATATAGTGATAAAATGCCCCTTTGCATCTTTATCACACTGGCAATGCCAGCAGCTGGTGGAAACAGAGGACAGTGGATTTTCTTTATAATAATGGACTGGTGAGCACTGTCATGAATGTTTTATTGGTATTCTCTGCAGGTCTTCCTTTGTGCCCCAAGTTCCTAAGAATGATTTCTATGATAGCTTCAGGATGCCATTGTTTCTCTGAGAATACAGTAACGGAAATTAATATGTCAGTGAAACCCTGAGATATTAGTTTCTTTCAACTTCTCGGAACTGATTCCCCCAAGGAATTTCCCTCTCATTGTCACCGAAGGGACTGGTGTACTGTATGAAACATGGTTGGTGTGAAATCATGCTGTTGAGTTTCATAGGGAATTTTTAAATCAGGATCCAGGTATGCCCAAGTAGTAAGGTGTATTTCGGATGATGATACAATCATTATATCACAATAATCATAAGGTCCATTTGAGAAGCCCATTTATCAAAGTTTGATAAGTTTCCAGGTACACATCTTCTCAATAAACACTATTATTGCTAATTGAGCAGAAAACACTCAACATCACAATTCATAAAATAATGAAAATTTGAGCCCAATGTTTACTTAAAATTAAACCAGTCTTTCTACATTTTTAACTATTCACTTTTTAACTGAAGGGTCAGCTTTATCTTTTAATCAATTCTGTCTACTGACCACACTGTAAACCTAAACAAAAATACAAGCATTTTCTAGGGGCATCTTGTATCAATTCCACAGTTTTATTGTACCAGATGAACTTGAGTGACAATACTTTAGCTTGATTTATCACCAACCCATTCACATTTACAGGTGGAAACTGTGATAAAACATGTTTCCAGGTAAAATAACCTATGCGACTCCTTGATAAAGAAAGTCTCATGCTCAACTCTGTATGTATTTTGTAGAAGGTGCAATTACTGAAAAATGTGTATTAAACCAAATCTCAAAGTTATTAGATAATATGCTCATTTCATAAATGTAAATTGGGTTACATTTAGTAGAAATATTAGGCATGGTGAATATGAAGCCTAATCCTTAAGGCAACTCCCGAACTGGGGTGTTTTAGTTTCCTAGGTGCTAAAACAAATAGCATGCAATGGGCTAACTTAACAAGAAGAAGATATGGGCTCATGGATTCAGAAAGTAGAGGGCTTGCTTTCTCCAAGAGTCAGCATCCTCTAGTTTTGCTGGCTATTTTAGGGCTCCTTGATTTTCCATCACATGGAAATGCACATGGCGGCATGTTCACCTTTCTCTTCCTGTTCTGTGAACGTCCAGCTTCTGGCTGTTTTCTGTGGCTGCTCATTCTCTCTGAATTTCATTCTTCTTATAAAGGACTTCGGTAATCAGAATAAAACCCAACTCGACCCAATTGGGCCACATCTTAATTGAAATAATATTGTCAAGAGATCCTATTTAAAATAGGTTTCCACGAGCAAGACCTGGCCTTTTGTGGGTGAAATGGTTCAATCCCCTAAATGGTGCTTACAATTGTCCTTATAATTTTTTTCAATGAAAAGAGAGTTCCCCATAAAAAGAATTCCATTGCTTTACAACTAATGCATATGGAGGCTTCTCAATGTATAAAGTAAATCAACAATACTATTCACACTCTTACAAAGGAATGGGTTATAAACACCCTACAATCATCTTACGTTTGGAGAAGTGGCAAAATTGAGGCCCCTCCTCCATTTCTAAGGCCAAAGTTGATTAACATACAGCATTATTCTCTCATTGCTGAGAACTAGAATCTCTTCTTCTACAACTTTAACATATGTTTGTGCATATACATGTGTTCATGCAATTTTTGACTGAAATCATTATTTTGCTTTTATAGGGTGACATATTTGTTTAGAGAAAGGACTAGTCTGTAATTTACCATTGAGACAAAACCATAAATTTTTGTTGAAATGTGTCCTAAATTTCCAACAAATCAATTTCTACTTTGACTTCATTTCAAAGGCCACTTGTGTTGAAAGAAACAAAAAAGCGGCTCGAATCATATAACCATTGAAGTTCCATTAAAAAAAAGAGAAGTTAAGAGGATTATTTTAAGCCCTTTAAGTTGCATCTTTTTTTTTTTTAAACATGGGCAGGCACCGGGAATTGAACCCGGGTCCTCTGGCATGGCAGGCGAGCATTCTTGCCTGCTGAGCCACTGTCGCCCGCCCAAGTTGTGTTTTTTTTGAAATTTAATTATTTATATTTTCAATTTAAGTACAGACCATTTACTGAGTGAGTACACTTAGAACAAGAATTTGGGTAGATAAACTCCATGGATCATGCAAAGACAAACAAGACTGAATCTTGTATTTTCAGACGCTCACGAATGAATGGGTACTACACGCATTTCCAAATAACCCAGTCTGGAATGACTTCTTCAACTTTGTCATAATTGTGGCTTCTTTATCCCCTTTTCAATCATTCTCCTTATCTCTCTCTCCTTCCCCAATTGTACTCGTTTGCTGTGGGTGCTAAAAAAAATTGCTGCATACTTGGTGGCTTAAAACAACAACTGTTTTCTCTCGCAGTTCTGGAGGGTAGAAGTGTCCAACCAGCATGTTAGCTGGGCCAGGCCCCCTCTGAAATTGGCAGGGGATAATCTCTGCTCACCTGTTCCTAGGTTTGGGGGGTTGCCAACCATCCTCCATTTTCCTTGGCTTGTTGATGCCTCACTGCAATCTCTGCCTCATCTCCACATGACCATCTCCCCCATGTGCCTTGTATTTATGTCTCCAAATCTCTCTCTTTGTAAGAGCACCAGATGTTAACTTGAGAGTCCACCCTACTCCAGTACGACCTCACTTGAAGTTGCTTCCATTTCTGCAAGGACCATAATTCCAAATAAGGGCACATTTACAGGTATTTGGAGTTAGGATTTCAGCATATCCTATAGGGGGACCTCATTCCACCAAATACACTGACCCTCTCCAACAGAAGCATGACTACCTACAAGAAATTGCATTTCTTACTTGCCATCTGCTGCAAGTCAGCTACTTACCTCGGGAACAAATGAGGTTGTGAGTTCCCTTCTCAAACTAGACACAACCATGTCCGGATACAAACCACACAAGATAGGAAGTGTAGCTGCAGAAAAAGTCTTACCTGCCAAGTTATGACTCCTTGTTCTGTGCTAACTGCCAAAGCAGACTGCTCCATGTTCCAGGAGCATTTAGGCAGGTGTTTTTGTTCACAGCTAGTGTTGTGAACTCATTTGAGCCTTGAACTTCTGCGCATTCCTGATGGGATGACATTTTCATTCCACTGTGGACATCTCCCCAAAACTGGAGGACTGGGCTTCTGGAGGGCACAGTTAAGGCAAGGGAAAATATTCTTGAGAGGACGTCCCCAGAAAACATGAGTGCTGCAGGTAATCTTGGAGTCACCCGCCATCCTAAAAATCGTTTGAGACTTGGTGTGAGAACGATCTCTACGTACATATACAATGCATACATGTACTTGTGTAAATGCATTATACATAATGCCTTAATATACAAATGCATACACACAACATGTCTAATATTTAAAGTACTTTATGAATATGCACATTTTACACAAATGATCATACATTCTGATTGCAAAATTCCATTGCTTGCTTTTCCACTCAACAGCATATATTGTAGCAACACATGCAAAAACTGCCGCGTGCTTTTTCAGAGATACAGCATAATTAACATGAAAGAATCCAGTCTTAATAGAAATTTAGAACATTGCCAATTTTGTGCTGTCACAATTACTGCTGTGATAAATGAATGTGAGTGCTCATTTTGCACACCCTTGGGTATATGGCAAGGCCAGGTCCCTAGATGTTGGACGCTGGAAAGGAGGTAATGTGTGTTTCTTTCTAGCCTAGAGGGGTGTGGCCAGTTGCCATTTGTTCTCATCAGCAATATGTGGCTCTCTGTTGCCTTGATTTCAGTAATAACTAACTTATTTGGGTTAATTACCCAGAAATGTTATTCTAAGCAACAAAAGTAATACAGAAATGTATATACTAGTTTAACCATTAATTTTTTAAAAAAAAATAACGTACAGTGAAATACAAATAGCAATAAAAAGTTTCTTTCAATGTTATATGAGTTCCATTGTCGTTTTCTGTCTTGTTCTAGGATCTTTCATTTCTCTAAGGGACATTGTACGTGAGATCACTTTTCGTGTTGTTAAATATAAATCTATGTCATTCTCCTAGTATACTTTGAAGAATTCCATGCTATGCATGGACTATAATTAATTGTCTTAATCATTTTCACAGCAATAGACTTTGAAGCACCTTAAAATTTTAGCTATAATAAACAATAAAAATAAAATCTACGTACAATTGCAATAAAACTCTGTCCACATCCTATAATTCTGCACCACCCAATAGTAATATTATCCAAGGCACAGATGTAAGTATAAATTTTCTAGCAACCACATTATAAACAGTAAAATAAATGGGAGAAATTAATTTTAAATATATTTTATCCAACTTAATACATATTAGCATTTAAAATCTAAATAACATAAAGCATTATTAATGAGATATTTTTTATTCTTCCTTATTAAGTCTCAGGAAGGAGTGTGGACCTGTGCATCACTCTTTGAACACGCATATTTCAAGGGCCCAAATCCATGTGTGGTGTCAGGTGCTACTATCTTGACAGCGTGCTCTATGCACAGAGCTGTGGGCATACTTTTTTTTTCTTCTTCTTTTTTTTTTACAGAAATGAGGACTGTGATTGTATGAATATTTCCTCCTTTGTACATAAGCAAATATCTTGTTTTCCTCTCATATGACGTAAGTTGTATTGTTCACGTAATAGAATTTAAGACTTAGGCGATGAAGTTTAATAGAGAATGTTACCTAAGGACTTGGACACTATTCTGGGGAGATGCAGTGTGTTTCTGGTTGTACACAGAAGAGTTGAGTATTGTTGGGTGAAACATATGCCTATTATTGTGTTCTATTTAGAAATTAAGCATGCCTCAAGGTGATGTGTACAGCTGCCAAGTGGACAAGGGGTGGACTGCAATGGTTAGTTTCTGGTGTTAATTGGCCAAGTGATGATGCCCATTTGTGTGGTCAGGCAAGCACTAGATGCCATGTTTGCAAGGATATTTTGTGGCTGGTTGACAAACCAGAAGGCTGGTGTATGAAGTCATCATTCAGTTGATTGCATCTGTGGCTGGGTGCATCTGCAATCAGCTAAGTCATATCTCCCACAGTGAGATAATCCAATCAGTTGACAGCTTTTATGTGGGTATATCTTTGCATACATATTGTGTAAACTCTTTGGGCATAAATGTGGGAGTATTACTAGCTCAGAGGACTGATACTTAGAGATGGAAACCCAGAACCACATAGCATGCACACTTTTAACTCTGATGCAACCCAGTCAACACTGATTTCCATGTATATGCTTTGCATTCTCTAGACTAAGGCTTCCCAATATTTCCAATTAATTAAAGTGCTCAATCTGTCTATGGTAGACTGTTTTCAAGGTATAGCTTTAGAAAACGAATGCTGCTGAATTTGATACATAAATATTCCAAGAAGTGAGTTAATCCCACATTTCATCAGAGATATGGCATACTCATGATAGCCAAAAGTTATTATAGAGGTTTCTTTAGCTGGGCTTTATTCATTAAGAAACTGGTCATTGAAATGATATTAAAAATGAAATAAGAAAGAGCATCCAGGAACCACAAAAGCAGAGAAGTCCCAAGACTCTCCCTTGTATTTGCCACATTCTCCTGAGGTCCCCAATAACCTTCCTTGGATTTATAATTAATGTTAAATAAGCTTTTGAAGTCCCAGAATGTTCCATATCATTTTAATCCATGTAGAAGAAATCAGGGCAGGTGACTGAAAGTTACTTTACCCTACCTGAGTGGAGAAAGTGCAATTAAACCATTGAAACTCATGTGAGCAGAACTAATTAATTCACTGGAAAGGGCATCAGAAATGAGGAGGAATCCTATAAAAGCACACGTTATTTTGCATCTGCAAATAATGACTTGATTTAACTAAAGAATATGTTGAGGGTGATATTAGCACATTCCAATTTTAGGGCTCTACTTTTCCTGACAATAGGCATGATTATATGCGAATCATATACTTTCCTTGAGAGAGCTATTTTGGTTAAATAAGATGCTAAAGGATTTTTTTTTAATCTGTAACTAACAGAAATCATTTCAGTCAGTTTCAATACTTAGAAGAAATGAAGGATGAAACCTGGCCAGATTCATGAAATGTTGCTGTATCTTGCTGCAAGGCACCTTTTTTTTCCTTCCATTTAATTTGTCAATGGATGTTCAAGTGATTACAGGAGTACACTTAACAAAACTATGTTATATGAAGACGATCAGTTATGGACATCGTCAGCAATTACTGATAATAAAGATTGGAATGAAGTTAATTCAGGGGGAAGGAGAATATTATTGGTTTCCTGGTTGAAAGAACAAGAAAAGCAAAGAGGGATTGCAAGGCTGGTTTGGGGACATCTCACTGTGAGAAAACAGGACTCTCTTAAGAAGGTGGCAAATGCATTGTGAATGCCAAATGTGAAAAGACTAACTTTCCACCAGGAATATATATGCATGTATGTTCCACAAGGAATATATATTCATATATATATATATATATATATATATATATATATATATATATATATATAGCCTCCCAAAGATGAAGAGGTAAATGCCAAGGAATTTTAAATATATGTATTAGAAAAAGGGAATGAAAATTACAAATGCATATGCTTCAAGCATAATTAGAGTATACATAGGTTCATGTAACAAGTATTGCACATTTGGGTAGCTTTTTAAGAGAAGCAGTGAAAATAAAACACTAGACTTTTAGGCTTTTTCAAAGACGGCTCTAGCATATTCTGGTGGTTAAGAAAAACACACATATTGAAAGATGGATTGATATATTTTTTTCCCAGAGATGAAAAGTGAAATTTCAGCTCAATCAAATAAGTCTTGAGCAAGCTAAGAAAACAGCACATGCATATAATTCATTGGTAGTATCGATGTCAAATAGCCAAGTAATTCAGATTTCATGGGGCAAAAAGGAACTGGGCTGATGACTTCACATGCTGTCTTACAAATTGCTTGAAAAATAGTTAATATAGGAGTCAGGGAGAATAGTTAAAACTATGTTAAGATAACAGAAACCAATAAAGAAAGCTCAGTTAATTCTCAAGAGCCAACAGCTATACTCATAAAAACACACCTCTTACTTTCATAAACAGACTCCCTAAATGAACCCACTAGGAAATTCTGTAATAAGCTACATTTAGTTACCATCTGCTCATGGAACTAATGTGATAAGTAAATTCTTTAAAATTCAATATCCCATTAATATACCATGTCCTCTAGTCCAAATTGCCCAAATAACACATTTTGCTGCTTTGCATCTCAATACTAATGTGTTTTTAAATTTTTTATACAGCACAATTCCTGTATTAATTTCAAATGTCTATTTGCCTATTTCTGAGATGTCCCACTCAGAAGGAACATAAAACTTGGACAACATGAGAAATGAGGACTGTTTTTAATCTCTTTACACTTTTAGATTACGAGCTGACATCTTAAATTACCAATATTAAGTGTGAATGACGTATTTTAGCTCATTTGTCTGGCAGGCTGGAGGAAAATGAATTATTTAAAATAGACTGTGGGTCCCTTTTGCACTTCCAGGGTTACTCCTTTTTTTTCCTTTACAAAGAGTGTGTATAAAACATTTCCAGCTGGGCAGTGTCAGCTTGTGTTCTGTGATAAATTGCGTCTGTGCTTCCATCTCAGGGTGTTAAATGATGGGGCAGAAATTACACAAATTCAACTTGCTTTGTGTCCTACATTATCATGGAGCGAACGCAGAAAAGCAGGTTGTTTTCTACACACAGGGCATGATTTCCCTACACATATCTTTTTTCAAGGTTTCTGCCTAAATTTACAATAGCAAAAGAATGTAAATATTTAGCATGTGACCAGAAAGACAAACTATCAATGTGCTAAAAATTGCAGTCATTTTTACATTTCCTAGAGCAATGTACTCTACACTTAACCTCTGCTCGCCCTTCTCAAATTGTATAAATGGGTTATACTCCAGGCTTGGGGTTTTCAACCGTATACTGAAATCACAGGAGATGACAAAGCATCAACCAATGAATGATAAAATCAACAAACAGTAAATGCATATTTTAAATCATTTCTAAAAGAAAGCATTGTGCTAAAAAGAAAGAGCTAACATTTCATTAGAGCCTTACTTTATAACCAACCATCTAATCAGGGTTTTGCAGATATTAATCCGTTTAATTATAATATTCTGTGAGAAGACACTACTGCCCCCATTTTATAGAAAGGTAGACCGAGTTCCTCAGTACCAAAGCCAGGACTTGATTCGGACTCTCTGATCTTTGGGTCTTTCGGTTTAAGCAACATACCATGCTTCCAAGAAGAATTATGAAATAAAGTAAGGGCATCATGCTGAATGAAAAAAGTCAATTTCAACAGTACTATTGAGTGGTTCTCTATATATAACATTCTTGCAATGACAAAATGGTAGAGATTGTTTTAGTTTCTAGGCTGCTAACACAACTCCTATGCAACGAGTGTGATTTTACAACTGGAATTTATTTTAGTCTTTTCTAAAATTACTGATTGATTGATATATATTATATATTCACATGCCATGTCATCATCCAGAGTATACCACCAGTGGTTCACAATATCATCACATCACTGTGCGTTTATCATCAAAATAGATTTTTTTTTCTTTTTTGTGAAAAATAACATCGATACAAAAAAACAATACATTTTAAAACACAGCAGAACAATTAGTTGTAGAACAGATTTCAGAGTTTGGTACGGGTTACAGTTCCACAATGTCAGGTCTTTACTTCTAGCTGCTGTAACATACTGGAGACTTAAAGAAATATCAATTTAATGATTCAACAATTATGTTTGTTTGTTAAACCCTACCTTCTCAGTATAACTCCACCATCACCTTTGATCTCTCTATCTCTCTCTTTAGGGGTGTTTGGGCGATGCCCATTCTAACTTTTTCATGTTGGAAGGGGCTGATTATAATATGGGGTGGGGGGATGGAACTGTCTGATGTTCTAGAGAGGCTGACCGCTCTGCATTTCAGGACTTATCTACGACCATCTAGAGGTCATACATTTCTGAGAAGTTACCCTAGTGCACAAAACCTTTGTAGAATCTTATATAATGCCCTAGGTGTTCTTTGGGATTGACTGGAATAGTTTTGGTTAGCAATGGAATTTATTGGATCATGGACTCAGAGGCTAGAGGGCCCACTTTCTCCCAGGGTTGGTATGTTTCAGCTGACCCGCAGTCTTTGGGGTTCCTTGGCTTTTCCATCATATGGCAGTACACATGGCAATATCTTCTTGGCTTCCAGGTTCCATTGACTTCTAGCTGCTGGCTACTTCCTAAGGCTCCTCTCTACATCTGACTTTCACTCTGCTTATAAAGGACTCCAGAAATGCCAATTAAAGCCCAGCCTCATTCAGCTGGGCCATACTTTAACTGAAGTAGCATCTTGAAGGAATCTTCAAGACTTGTCCAAACTGGGGGTCCCAGTTCGATCCACCATAGAGACTGAGAACACGTAACAGGTTGCCAGAGGCAGAGGTTTGGCTTAGACTATACATAAAAACATAGCTCAAGAGACTTTTCTTGTAGTGCTGGAAGGGTTTGCAGCTTGATACACAAATCTATACTGTGAGTAAATAGTATAGCAGTGCACACAGGCATATGCACACAACACTGGTGTGCACATGTAAAACTGTTGAAATCAAAGAAGCTCTGTGCATTGGAGGATCATACCAAAGTCAACTTCCTGCTTGTCCTAGAGAAATGAGACAACACTACTTGACAACCAACCACCCAAAAACCCTGCACTGTTCTTTCCTAACAACTTCCTGTGAATCTATAACTATTTTCTATAATTATTTCCAAACAAAAAGTTTTCTTCTAAAGTCTATGAAATGTGCCTAATGTTTGTCATAGTAAGCCCATTAAAGTTTTTCACCCAGGGCAATAAAAAAGGGAGGTGACAATTAGCCTTATAATTCATAGATGAGAAGAATTTAGTCTATTTTATGATCCTAGTAATAAATTGCAGTTAGGAATTAAATAAAAAAACAGTAAAATTATTCTGTCACTCAGGTGCATATAGTCAGTCAAAATGAGAAGGAAAGACTTAAGAACATCTTCATTTATTCGGGTTCAAAAATGTAAATTGTCTGTTATTGTTAAAATGTACCTCTAATTCAGAAAAATAGAACTCTATGGGGCGTTTCCTATTGCTTCTATAAGAAACTTGGCCATAAACCCAATGACTTAAAGCAGCACAAAAACATTGTCTTACACTACTTAGGATAGAATTGCAAATGAGTCCATGGATCTGTATTCCTTCTAGAAGATTCATGGGAGTATCTGTTTCTTCGCATTTTCCAGGTTCTATAGCCTCCTGACTTTCCTGGCTCACAGCCTCTTGATGCATCTTCAAAATTCCAGGTTTATAGACATTCTTAGTGGGCTGATTTTCATCCTATCAAAGAAAGATTTGATAAACCACCACTGAAGAAGCCAACCTGACATGGCTTTGAGTGATAAGAATTATGGATAGCCATGATAGAGAAGAATGCTTGCACACACTAGAGGATACTGTCTAGTAATGGTGATAAAATGGAGTGAGTGCAGGGTGGGCTATGGTGGCTCAGCAGGGAGAGTTCTCACCTGCCAAGCTGGAGACCTGGGGTTGATTCCTGGTGCCTGCCCATGTAAATAAATAAATAAATAGATAGAAAGAAAGATAGAAAGAGAGAAAGAAAGATAGAAAGAAAGACAGAAAGAAAGGGCGCAGCTCCTCTTACTTTGTATTGATCTCCAGCCTTCTAAATCTGCTCACTTCCGTATTTCAATTTTGACATACTGTCATTATTTAGAAAATCATATTGGGTATTTCCATTTAGAGATGAAGAAAGTAAACTCGGGGAATTTGAAGTATTAGAGCTGCTAATACAGGTGCAATGTAGTCCCAATTCTGTGGGTCAGGACTTCTCTCCTTGAAGAGGGGAGGGTGGAGCTGGTAGAGCAGGAAGGCAGGTGTGTACCAACTAAACTCAGCTAAGTGACAAGGCTGAGGATCACAAAAGAGGGATTAGTCCATGGATTCCTGAAGCCTACCCTGACCACAATGGTCTGAAGCTGTAGGTACCCCAGAAAAGATGATTTTCCTGAATTGCATCTGTTCTGTGGGTATAAACCTAAGGTGAGACCTTTGGATTAGTTTATTTCAATTGAGATGGGATCTACCTCCTCAAGGAGGGTCTTCATCTTCTTACTAGAGTCCTTTATATGAGGATAAAAGTCAGAGAAGAGACAGAAAAAGGCCCCAGAGAAGCTAAGGGAGAGGACACACAAAAAACAGAGTGGAAGTCACTGAAGCCAGAAGCTGGAATGGAGAGACCAGGAGACATGGCCATGTACCATCCCATGTGACAAAGGAGCTGAGGATTGCCAGTCTCTGGGGAGAAGGTATCGTCCGGTTGATGTCTTAATTTGAGCATGTTCACAGCCTTAGAACTAAGCGTTTAAACTAATGAATCCCCATGGTTGAAAGTCAATCCATTTCTGGTATATTGCATTTCATCAACTTTAGCAAACCAAACCACCAACACAAGCAGATCTTGGCCAAACCTAAAGTGTTTCCTAATGTTCTTTCTATACACAGGCAGAACAAACAGTTCTGTATAGATCTAAGAGAGAATTCATGGCCAAATCTGAACACCCAAACAGAGGAGAACAGACGGAAGTAAGATACTATCTTGTAAGCCTCAGGTGTCTGATTCAGAAAATATTGCAAGTAAACATGGGACCTTTTCCCAAAGCAACCTCAAGCTGATTTTAAAGCAATTTTCCAGGTAAGATTGTATGAAAGTTAGTTAAAAGATGTTTAGCTATCCCAGGTGTCAAACATTAGAAGATCAGTGACACCAGTCTTTTGGGAAAAGACTTCTCCCCTGTCATAGTTTTCCTAAGCCTTCGGCTTTGCATTGATTTCTACTTTAGGATAAAGGTTACCAGTGCTTCTCAAATTTAATGTGCTCATAGATAACTGGGCACATGGTTGAAATTTAGATTCTGACTCTGTAGGTTTGGGGTGGGTACATTTTTAACATGCTCCCGAGTGATACGAAAATCAGTGCCATGTTGGAGAAGTAAGTGACTCCACAATCTGGAAACACCATCTAATTCTGTGAAGCTGGGTTTCTCCATAATATTGCATGGAAGGGCACTCTCTACTGGAATCTTGTATTCAAATGTTCTTACTCCATAGTTTCCAACTTTGAAATGCAAGATCTTCAAAAGGTTGTCAGGTGGAATATATATAACCAATATACTACACGACAAGAAAAGGGGGAGAAGAAAAATGCTTATGAATAAACATAAGTATATATATATGTATAACAAATGCATATACAGACATATAGTTGATCTTCATACTATTCATGATTTCATATTTGTAAATTGGTCTATTCCTTACATTTTATTTGTAACCCCAAAATCATTATTCATAGAGCTTCCATGATATTCATGGGTATGCTGGACCATCAAAAAATTTCAGTGCCCTGACATGAACTTTCTCCTAGGGCCAGGAGGATGTTACAACTTCTTGTTCCAGCTCTCCTGCCATTTTGGTAGTAAATTTAGTACTATGTCTCTTTGTTTGTTTGCTTTGTTTTTTGCTTTTTCCTGGTAACTTTGCTGTTTCAAGTGGCCCCCTAGCATGGGGCTGAAGTACTGACTGTTGCTGCCTAGTGCAAGAGGCTGTGATGTGCCTCCAGGAGAAAATATTTGCATCCTATTAACTTTGTTTAGACCTGTGTTGCAGAGCCATTGGCTGAGAGGTCAGTATTAAAAGAAGCAACAATACATACTAAAGAAGGACCATTTAAAATAGAAATACAAGTAAAGCAAGGTTATGTATTAACGGTTGATGAACATTTTGTGGTGAGACTCTCCGGAACCTCAGCCTGCATTTCCCCTAAAGCAAACATTCTGGGCTTGTAGCAAATTTATAAAGCAGGGCCGGCCGCGGTGGCTCAGCGGGCAAAGTGCTTGCCTGCTATGCCGGAGGACCTCGGTTCGATTCCCGGCCCCAGCCCATGTAACAAAAAACGGAAAAACAAAATACAATAAAACAAGAAAATGTTTAAAGATGTTTCCCTTTCTTCCTTCTATCCTTCCTTCCTTCTCTCTGTCTTTCCTTTAAAAAAAAAAAAAAAAAAAAAAAAATTTATAAAGCATTACAGGAAATATTAAAAATTGATTATATTTTCATACATACACACTTACACACATACATAAGAGCCAATGTGTCATAGCCCCTAATTTATACTTTAAAGAAAAAATACTAATTTCTCAGAGAGGTAGAAGTAGGAAACAGAATTGATTTCAATGAAAGCAGAGGTTTTGTTAAAGTGAGAACCTCTGTTGGTTGCATCAAGTATTGGCACCCTACATTTGAGTTAGCAGTCCTTCAACCTCCAAACACACTGGCCCACCGTACTCCTGAAAAAGAAGTTGAAGGAAATGAGTGCCCTCTCTGGACTGGCTCTGTTTGCCGGCTTGATGGATTTCAGGACTCATCCATTCCCAGATTGGCAAGAGAGAGTCAGGGTCTGTAAAGAGAGGGTGGGAAGTCCCCTTTGCCCCTGTGGACAGACTCTTGCAACCATGAAGGTCTTGGAATTGGAATTCTAAAAGTTGGTGGCAATGCTTTCTCTGAAAAGATTCTTCAGAGCACATGAGCTAGACCTAGCTCCTAAACCACTAGAGATTTCCAGTGTTGCATGGACATTGATTCTCAGTCATGCTTCATGCCACCCCTGCTAATAATCATGACATCAAAGGGGATTCCTAATTGTACACTTCCCATCATCTTATTTTATAACCTCTGAGCATCTTTTTCCTCTTTTTGAGCTTTCTCCATTTTCCATCAATGTATCATTTCCATAGTAGCTAATACTTTAAATACTTTGTAGGTTTCCATTTTTTTGCTGCATTGTTTGCTAACTATTTACATAAAATTCAAATACTTTGGGAGACATAAGTTACAAACATTCTTCTAACTCTTCCTATACAATTAAACTGCTGAGATTAACATTGATTAGTTGGTATTATTATATATCAGCTGCATCTGTGTTGTCATTTCAACAAAATTGTTTAGGATATACAAAATGTTGTCAAAATCCACCAGCCACCAATTGGAAAGCATCTCCTACTATATGTAAAACATAGAGTTATTTTCATCACTCCATGATAGGCATTACAAACCAGTTCACTGGGGCCTTCATTCCCACTTTTGATGAAGTTGAATGACACACTCTAGAGAAACAATCAATTCTGTTGCTTATAAATGTTCACACTGAAAACCTTGAAGCCTATCTTAGACACTCATTGAGAACTTAGTGTGGTGGATTGGAGCTGTATGTACCCAAGGGGAAAAAAAAAGCATTTTCATAAACCTAACCCAATCCTGTAGATGGGAATCCATTGTAAGCAGGATCTTTCAGTGAGGATGGATATCACTGGAGTCCTTCAGGAGAGAATGAAATTCAGACACACACACACACACAGAAAAAGTCACAGCAAAAAGCCAGAGGTTGAATATCAACATTACTAAAGAAGAGAAGGGAGAGACAAGATGATGTTATGTGATAGAAAAACCAAGGATTGCCAAAGCCAGCCTCAGAAATGTGGGGGAGAAATCATCACCCTGATGATGCCTTGATTTGGAATTTCTTTTGCCCTCAAAATTGTGAGCCAATTGATTCCCATTCTTTACCCTGTGCATTTCATGGTATTTGCTTGGGTAGTCAAGGCAGCTAACATACTTAACATTATTACTTCCTGTGCTGCCCAAGATTGTGATTTTTCTCTACTTGTTTCACATGACATATTCAAATGTTAACACTAATGGTTTATTTGTTACTTGCAGATATATAAGTAATCCCCAAGGTATATTCAACAAGGAGTTGAGTCTAATACTTTTTGATGTTCAAAACACCTTGCCAGATATCAAAGTTGCACAATATTTTGGGGGTGGGATAGTAAAATAAAGATGACCAAACATACATGTTTTAGAATGTATAAATTCCTAACATTTCTCAGAACAGAGTCAATGTTATATCCTTTTAGCTAAATCTTGAAAATATTTGCAGAAGCAGATACCACTTCTGACCAAAAGTCACAGCTCTCACTGTGGTTTGACCCCCACTCCCCACTCCATATTTTCCTTCCATAAGATTCTGCAAGTGTCCATGGTTTCCATGTTTGGGCACATGTTCCCCTCCAAAGCAACAAAGGGTAACTCTTAGCTTGGATCCCTCTAATTGCTCCCCAATTCCATTAATATCAAGGTCTGTTTTAGCTTCGGTTCTCTAGAGAAAGAGAATCAGCAGAAGATATCTGCAAATATAAAATTTATAAAAGTGTCTCACATAACCATGGGGATGTAGAGTCCAAGTTCTGTAGGGCAGGCTGTGAGCTGACAGCTCCAATGGAAGTCCTCAATGAACTCTCAGGAGGGGCTGGCTGTCTGAAGCAGGAAGAATGATTGTCTCTTCTGAATCCTTCTTAAAAGCCTTCCAGTGATTAGATTAAGCAACCGTCATTGCAGAAGACACTCCCTTTAGCTGATTATAAGTGCAATCAGCTGTGGATGCAGCCAACGTGATCATGATTTAAGTCCATGATATGTCCTCATAGCAACAGAAAGGCCGGGGTTGGCCTGACCAGACAATTGGGCACCACCAACTGGTTCACACATGAACTTGACCATGACAAGGTCCTAAGTCATATGGGACCCCCTTGCATCCAGTCTTCTCTTAAATTACTCTTGCCCTCACTTCATTCAAGGCTCAAGGAGACATTTATTCGTGGAATCCAAATGGCTCCCTCTGGCCTTGGCTCTTCCCCCAGTGGGAAAAGTTCTTCCCAAGCTGGATGGGCTGTTCACTCCTCCACCTCTCCTAATTCTTTGTTTACATATTACCCCTTTAATAAAGATTTCCTTTCCTACCCCACCAATCCCTATCCAGCTCCCTTTCTCTGCATTGGGTGTTTCAATAGAAATTTGCATCTTCTAACTTACTATTCAATTTATTGGTTATATTGCTTATAGAAGCAATGTTTCCCACTCAATTATAATACCTGAAGGACAAGGATCTGTATTGTTTTCATCATGAAAGGATCCTCAGTGCTGTGGCTGGGGTATTAGTCTCTCAATAAAAAAGATATTGAATACATAAATAAATGAGTCTACAAGTGAATGTACATGTGTATAAATACTTCAATTTCTCAGAGAACCATTGATCTCAATATCAAATATATCGGGTGGTGACTGGGAAGTTTTTCACACACCTTGATTACTAAATTATGTAGTGGCATTGATTTCAGCATTCTGTGCCATTCCCTGTCCCTATAGAAGGGTTTGGAATCAAGTATATGTGCAAAGCCTCTCTAGGTGGTCAAGTTGTTGAGTGAAAGAATATAATTCACGAAGACAGAAAATTGGAGTAAAGGGAGAAACTCACCAGAGGTAAGCCAAGACATTAGACCAAACATTCAAACATACTTCCAATGAGTGTTCACTTAAAAAATGGAGGAGGAAAAAAGACCACAAAAGGTATTTCTCACAAGTTAAATGATGATGGAAGAAAAAGTTGTATATGGTGGGAAGGATGCAAAAAAATTCATGAAACCTCATTCATTCTTAAATAATGGTTGAGCAGCCACCATGCAGTTCTTTGCCAGAGGCATGAGAACATATGTCCTTCTCCGAGACTTCCTTGGCATGGGACCACAACACTCCTGGAGCTCAGTGGCCCTTCTACACCCTTGTCCAAGTTTCTGCATTCTTCACTTTGGTTAAAATTCATGGGATGCCTTCTCTCTGCCCAGCACCAAACCAGCCAACAGGATGAGACGATAAACAAGACCCAGCTTAGAATTTACCCACCAAGGACATCTGATCTCCAAAACATTCAAGGACCTGAAGGAAGACAGAGATCTCCACAGCCAGTGTGTCTTACCTCTTGGTGTCTGGAGATACTTTAAGGCTTATGAGCCCAGGTAGAACTGAGCCCAATTCCCAATACTTGTGTTAAAGTATAGAGAAGTAATCGAAAAGGAGATGGGAGGTGGTCTGCAGGAAAGTGATGATGTGAACCCAGGGTGACAGTGAGATGTAAGAAAGACCTGGACATCTCTTAACATTTGTTTTATATATAAATGTATATTTTAAATATATAAATATATATATTTTAGGGTTTTTTATGTGGTTTAGGTCTATTCCCAGGTTAGTGACTAGCGGAAAGCCTGTTTGTGAATGATATTATGCATAAAGAAATTAATATTGCATAGTACCTCACTGACAATGATTTCACACTTCTGCTTTGCTAAATGGAAAACAAGCATAATTTCCAATTCAATTTCTAGCACTTATATGTCCACTAAAGGAAAAGAGAGTTTAGTTTACAAAGAAAGAGCAGTACTTGTAAACCATCTGAGTAGTTGTTAAACTGTAGAAAGGTCTAAGAATTAACAGGAACGATTAAGAGGTTCATATTAGTAGGTTGCATAAAAGTACTTAGACAAATGAGAAAGGAAACAAAGCTTTAAAATAGCAAATATGTAGAGGAAGAATATTTCTTTACAACATATAGTAGACAAAAGTGACACTTGACATAAGGAAACTTTGAAAATACTAGTATTTCACTTGATGATGGAGATTTATTATTAGAATTAATAAATAAATAAGTTCATAATTGTCCTCTTCTGATTTTGTGCCTACATATGCATATATATTATTCATTAATAACAATGCTGGAAACAAAAATCATATGACATAATATTGTAGAAAATGTTATAATAAAAGGTGTTCACTCTTTCCTACAATTTCTTTTTGAAAATGCAGATTCTGGACCAATCTTTGGTTTAATCCTGGGTTGTACAAACTAAGGATAAAATAAGTTTTGGAGGTATTGGACCTAATTTAACCAGGGATTGGGTAAAACCGAATTTCTATTATTATTTTTTTGTGTGTGTGAGAAGAAAAGTATAATAACATAAAGGGATTTACATAGTTGTTTAGAAAGGATTTTGATGTATTTAGGTATAAATAGTCATTTTGTCTGTAATTAAGAACCCTTAGCAGACTGATATGGTTGAAGCAAATACTACAAAACATTAAGATTTCTTAAATCTTGATAAAGAGTACTTAGTATTCATTTTACTACTCTCTATTTCTGACAATGTAAATACTGTCATGATTAAAAAAAGCAAGCAATACGATATTGCAATGGTTGCAAATGACGTACTCTATTAATTAACATGTATTTAATACAATGCAAAATTTGAAATATGTTACTAGTTTAATTCAAATGAATCTTACCTTGTTTCAAATTTGTGCAATAGTTGAGGGACCTGCTATAAATCAGAATGTTTGGTCGTTTGCTGAACTGTCCACTGATTTAAATTTGTGGGAAGGAAGGGGATGGCGTAAGGGCATTCACATTTGCTGGGTCTGCGCAGAGCCTCAGATGTGAATCCAGAATTGCATTTTTTGCAGGATTAGTGCAAGGAAGAACTTGCATCTGGGCGCATCACAAGAGTGAAGTGGAGTCTTCTTTGGGACATCACACCATGAAACACATCTGGATCTCCTTTGCTCTGGTCAAATGATTGCCAATTCCCAAAACATCAATCAGATGAACCCTGAAAAAGGATGTGTTTAAAACCATTAAGAACCACTATTTGGAGTTGCAGAGACCCCTAAATCTGTAACATCATCTCCAATGTAATATATCTCTAATGTCATATATATATATATATACTAATATATCTCCTGTTTTATCTGTCTATAATACACTCTGTAATATTAACACAATGAGCCACACCACTGCTTACTGCTATAGGAGGAAACAGACATGTCCCATAAGGCATTGTGTGATAGCTCTAAACCAAGCTGCAATTTTGGCAAATCCAAAGATTAGAAACCAGCCTTCCAATTATTATTAAGCCACAGGCTCTTTTCTGTTTTTTTTTACCCCAGTAAATTTGACATTAAACTTTTCTGAACATTTCAAAGTATATAAAGATAAGCTTAATAAAACAAATTGTTATGACATATAGACTCTTCCTTTGCTGATACCCATGAGAACAAAACCTAATTATATTTTATTTATTCCAAGAATAAAGCCAAAATCATAATTTGCCTATTTGTATAGTGGTTTAAGTCGGGGAATAAAAGGACTGTCTTAGTTTTGAGCAAAGTGTGCCTTAAAATATTATTGAGCCAAGTTTATGTGAATTTGAGGATTCTCTTAGGTGGAAAGCTGTTTTCAGTGCTCAAAAACTGCAGGTGTTTGACATAAAAGAAGCATGATTTTGACAACCCAATTCATTTGGAAACACTGTCATGAAGTATTACGTTTAGAGATGTTACGAAAAAAGCCTGAATCACTTTTGAAGTCGATCTAGAGAGAACAGGAGTCTATTTCTCTGAATTTTTTAGCACATCAGAAGTTCTAGCTTTTCTATATTAGCTATTCCTTATTTTTGTAGCCCAGCAGTAAGTGCAAAGTAAAAGTACTTGATACATGCAGATAGAAATGATAGAGTAATAACTTAGAAACCCATGGATGTTGACACAGCACATACTGTGTTTAAAATAAAACATTGTGCCTTAGTATTTCTCTGCAAAAATAACATTATCCAAATTTACTTAGAGGCTCAGGAGATAGATACCACTAATAAATCTGCAAGTTCTTAAAACATATATTCAATTTGAAAACGACAAGTTTTCTTGGGTAGGACACAACATCTTTAGATATTATAAATAGTTCCATTAGTTATTGTTTTATGTCCTATGTAGATTTGGCTACAGTACAGGGAAAAAAAGTCTCAGCATCTTTTGATAGCACTGCATTTGCATAAGCAGAAGTACAGTTTTTTCAAAGTAAACTTTAACATTTTATTTACTCAACCAATATGTAAGAGCCTGCACCATGTGAGGCATTGTTCAAAGAGTTAGTACTGGGGGAAAATGGACCTGACTCTCCCTTTATGGAGTGAGGGCATTTGATTAATCAAATAAATGAAACTTAGTATCTTATGAGATACTCTAGCAACATCTATGACGGAGGGAATGAGAGAGAGTAAGAAAGGTACACTGAGAAGAGAATGTCATAAAGGAAGGAAGTCTCCACTGTGAGCAGATACCATCCATGTAAAGACAGCCTTGGATGGGTGTGTATGTGTTTGGCGTCCAGAGATGGAAGTCAACAGGTTGATTGGCTTTGAAAGCTCTCTGCTGTGCTTGGGTGGTAACACCATGAGAAGAGTTTCTGACAAGTTGGCAGCAATGGCAGAGTAGGGTTCAATGAGAGAAGGGAAAGCTGGGCAATGAATTGCCACAGACCACGTGGCTTAAGACAATGGAAATGTATTGTCCCACATTTCTGCAGGCCAGAAGTCCAACAAATTGAAGGTGTCACAAAGCCCTGCACCCTCCAGAGATTCTAGAGGTGGGTCCTTCCTTGTCTCTTGGAAGTCTCTGTTGGTTGGCTGACAATTCTTGGGGTTGCTGGTCTTGAAGATGGGACATCCAGTGAAGTCGTTCTGAGGTCCTGAGGGCTATGGGGTCAACAAGTCTTTGTAGAGGGCACAGCCAACCCCAAACCATCAGGTGACACAGGAAGTAGAAGGTCCAAGATTCAATGGTCCTTGGAAGGCAGATGTCATAGGTTGTGAAGTTTGTTCCACCTCTAATAGGAAATCATGGAAGATTTTTAAGAGAGGAACCTCTTGAGGATTCTGTGGAGAATAGATCATTGGAGGGCAAGAGTAGAAGAGCAAAGACCACTTAGAAGTCCCCTGTGGTTCTTCAGGCAAATGAGGGTGGTAGTGGTAGAAACAGAATTTAAATCAGATTTTGTTTCATTGTCCATGCTATGGAATTTATTGAAGTATTTCCTGTGATGTGGGGGCATCATAGCTCAAAATATGAAAGCTTCTGTCTGAAGGGTACAGTAGCATGAAAATATGATAGTAAGTGATACTAAGTGATGTATTTTTCAATATGGTAAAAAGTAGAGCTAATGCTTTGGATATTCAGACACTAAACATTTTACCTCTCCAATGGAAGAAGTGGGGGGGCACCATCTCTTCCGAGACTCAGGAGGACCTTGTGTGCTGACTTTAGTATATTTTTCAAGTCTCACCTCCATATTCTTTCTGCTTAACATCACAAGCACTAGGGACACAGTAAAAACTCATAGTTCTTCCCACCTAACTCCATTAGCAGCCTCCCTAATTTTCTTATAAACTTCTTCTGTTGGTAGTGGGATTAGCATCTTGCCTCAGCCATCCTTGCTTTCTCTCAAGATGCACAAACTATATTGCCTATTCTGCAATATTCCCTAAATATCTCTTTGAAAACCCATATTGGGCTTATTTAGCTCCCTATACCCCTTTATCTATTCCGTCTTCTTAAACCAAAATTTTCTCTTTTTACCTGTCTCTTCCACCAGAACGAAACTGCCATTAATTCAGCATCAAAGTTTTAAAATTACCTTTATTCATTCAGAACAATTTATGTTAGGTTACATGGCCCATGGAGGACACCAGTAAGTAAGCACGATACCTGAACACAGGGACATATTTCCCAATTAGGGAAGTTTTAAAGTAAATGTATGAGATATGAATATATAAATATTTAGGGATTTAGAGGAAATGATCTAAACCCCAATTAAGCAGCAAGCATTTTAGTTCAATATGAAATAATATCTTAATTTAGGAGCGCTGCTTTATGGCTGGTACTCTTGTTTGCACAATTAAACACTGATTGCTATACATTCTTAAGTCAATTTCTTCTTCAGGACAATAGTCACAATTTTCCACCTCATGTCATATTTATTTCCATCTGAGGAGCATTCGAGGTCAAGCTGGTGCTCTTATTGGAAATTCTATTATGAGTGCCCACTTCTGTAATGTTAGGATTCAGTTTTCCCTTCTCTTGACAGTTGCATAATTGTAACATCTACAAAGCTAAGCCTTTACTGCATGGCATCATACATGGATTTAAAATACTAAAAAATCATTTGGTAATTTGTCATACCCTCAGAAAAAATTATGAAAGTTATATTTATTTGTTTCCATTTATTATGGATAATAGTTTTCTAGGGTCACTCCTTCAAGGAATGTTTTTTTTTCCACTCAATCTTTGGATGTGAATACTATGAGAAGGCCTTTGTAACTCAAGGTGTATTCACTTTGATAGATTAAATCATGTATGGGCAGGAGCCTTGACAGTTATAAAGCTTCATTCAGCTATCATCAGAGATGATGGAAGTATATCACTCTAACAAAACAGGAAGGTGCAAAACTATGAATGCCATGAGTGGCCCCTGTTAACAATGAAAACCTCTTCTTCCCTGTCCTTAATTGCAGCTCCCCTTTCTATACCCCTTTACATGGTTCCATATTTAGAGATAAAATGTGTTCTTTATCGAAAACGTGGACACCCACACCACACAAACAACACCAGAAAGTATTTCAATCAGGTGAACATGGTGACCGAAGGTTGATAGTTGACTGATATCAAATTGAATAGAGAGTGCCCAGGTGGTTCAGCAGGAGAACACTTGCCTTCCATGTGGGAGACCTGGGTTTGATTCCCAGATCATGTACCCCAAAATAAATACATAAATTGAATGGAAGAGAATTTTATTAAAGGGAGAAAGACATTAATTTGACACTCAGAGAATAATATCAGGGCATCTGAGAATAAGGAGCATAAAGGTGTTAGATGAGAGATTCAGGAAGAACGATCAGTTCACGCAGTTCTACAAATGGCTGTTCTCTGTCTTTTTCTGGGGACTCTGACAGCACCCAGCGAATTGCTAAAAACCCCTATGTCATTCTTTCCAATTTGTTGATTAAAATAGCAACCCTAGGCCAGATTAGAAAGCTATAAGGAAGCCTCACCTAATCTCTGCCACTCTTTACAAGCCAGACAACTGCTAAACTTGAACAGTTGTCTTCTCACTTAATCTCTACTTATCGTGCTTCGTTAGGAAGAAGGAAGCAAGAAGGAAAAACATGGCTATGTTTCTTTTTCGTTGAGTTTTGTTTTATGCAGGGCAGAGTATGGAGTGAACTGGAGTTTCTCTGATATTCTGGTTTCCAAGCCTCAGAGTAGTATAGCCCTTAAAATTATTGTCTGTTGGTGGAGTTAGTTTTCCTGTTGATTCCAGCATCAAGTCCTGTATTTAAGGATTTCTTCTTTCTTCTCAAGGACCCTCTATTCTCAGCAGTGAATCTGCTTGATTATAGTTTTATTGACATCTGTGCTCCGGCTATTTGCTTTGAATGCAAAAAAGATTTGAAATAGTCAGATCCTACCCCTGGCTGGGGGAAGAGCAGCCCGCACCCAGCATGTAATAAGCACAGGAGAGTAACAGAGCAAAACAAATAGGAGCTCCCAGCTTCTTCGACAGCAAATCCTCAAGCCATTTCTTGATTTTCCTTTTAAGTGATTTTTCCCAACACTGAGGCTACCACCCATATGTCAATAGAAGAATAAGAACATGTTATAAGGTTTTGAGAGCTCTATGCAGTTATGTATCACATCAAACTTCAGTCAATTTAGCCTCAAAACCTTCATCTTTTAAAAATAATTATACAGGGCGGGCCGCGGTGGCTCAGCGGGCAAAGTGCTTGCCTGCTATGCCGGAGGACCTCGGTTCGATTCCCGGCCCCAGCCCATGTAACAAAAACGGAGAAACAGAATACAATAAAAACAAGAAAATGTTTAAAAATGTTTCCCTTTCTTCCTTCCTTCCTTCCTTCTATCCTTCCTTCCTTCTCTCTGTCTTTCCTTTAAAAAAAAAAAAAAAAAAAATAATTATACAAAGATATATTGTAAGCTCTTTTTCAGGTACTTAAAAAAACCTTTGCTGTGCATTTGTTCCATTTCTAAGCTGGCCACGCCACAATATGTAAACTCTTTAGCAGCAAGTAGTCAAAAAAGCAAAAAAAAAGCCAATGCTCTCCACATTCTAATCCCAATGCCTTTATTTCAGGGAAATCTTCATGTTCAGGAATGAACCAGTGTGAAGAGGGAGCCCAGGCTTTGTCGTGTTGATTCAGAGCTCTCATCTGAAGAGTCTGATTTTTGCGCTCTCTCTCCAAGAGATGGTCCAATTTACTCAGCAAGCTTTACCATGGCATGTTATGTTAGCATGCAGCATTTGAGTTTGAGCCTGAGGCTCAACCCACATATGAAGCTGGGGATTCTGTGGGCAGGGGAGGAAGAGCAGTACTAGTTGGCTAGGTGTTGTGTTTGCCCAACATGAGGCAGGAGGCTGTAAGCTACTGAATGACAAAGGAGAGGTCCTCTCCCAGAAGCCAGTCCAGTCCCTGAGTATGTCCAAAAAAATACTTCTTGGGGAAGTAAATTAGTAAACAAGAACTAATCATCTCAACTATTAATATCTATCAACAAGAACTTTCTACCATGTGGAAAATGTTTGGGTTTCCTCAGATAGTTAAACATAGAATAAGCATATGACTGAGAAATTCCACTTCTAGATTACACCCCAAAGAATTATAAATGTGGACTCAGAAAGATACTTGTGCACCAGTGCTCTCAGCAGCATTCTTCGCAATAGTCAAAAGTGGAAGCAACTCAACTGCCTATCAGCTAATGAACGGATCAGCAAGATATGGTCTATACAGAGAACAGACTATTATTCAGCCCTAAAAAAGGAATGATGTTCTGATACTTGGTACAATGTGTATGAATCTTAAAGATAGCATGTTGAGTAAGATAAGCCAGGTCATATATTGTATGAGCCCACTGATTTGAAATATCTAGAATAAGCACATTCATAGACACAAGAAAGTAGATTAGAAGTTACCAGAGGCTGGGGTGAGAGACAATGGGAAGTTATTGGTTGCTGGGTACAGAATTCTTGTTTGGGATTGATGTAAATGTTCAGGAAATAGCTAGTGGAAGGGGTTATCCAACATTTGAAATACCAAATGCCCCTGGATTGGATCCTTAAAATTGCATGAAATGGTTTTACGTTATCTATATTTTGCAATAAACATGTAACAAAAAAAAACCAAAGACAAATTTTTAGTATGGGCTGTAGCTCAAGTGTGATAGGTCCCAATTAAGTGATATCCTCAATATTGTTTATTCCCTTCCCTTCACTCCAAGTCCAGAAAACTATTACAAAAGAACCACATGGTAATGGTATATTTAAGGCAATAACCTTGAATTTGCTAGAATTTTAGGGAAAAAGTTGGATGGTTGCTTTAGTGTTTGCTAAAGCTGTCAGAAATGTAATATACCAGAAATGGGTTGGCTTTTACAATGGAGATTTATTAGCTTGCAAATTTACTGTTCTAAAGCTATAAGAGTATCCAAATTAAGACATCAACAGGAAGATACCTTCTCTGAAAAATGACCACTGGTATCTGTAGTTCCTCTGTCAGATGGCAAGGCATACAGCTGGCATCTGTGTGTCTTTGCACCCAGGTTTCCTTGCTCTCAGCTCCTGGTTCCAGTGGCATTTGAGCTTCAGTGTGGGACCTTGCTTGTTCTCCAGGGAATTTTCTCTCTCAGCTCTCTTAATGAACTCCAGTAAAGGATAAATATCCACCTCGAATAAGGTGGGGCACATCTCAAATGAGACAACCTCATCAAAGGGTCCCACCCACAATAGATATGCATCCGCAAGAACGGATTAAAAGAACAAGATTTTTTTCTGGGGGTATGCAACAGCTTCAAAGCAGCATAATGGCTAACCTGCACTGATAATTGAGATATGACTCATGGAAACATTGCCACACTCTGAAGTTAAAATTCTGGCTATTACAGTGGTCTTAGAATGATACTCAGGAACCCCAGCTCTATTATAATCTTTCCCCTTCAAGTATGAGTAGAACCTGTGAACATGGAGAATTGCTTCCATGAGTACAATATTTCATACAGCAAAACGGAAAGTATCTGCGTGAGCCCAATCTAAGCACGGGCATAGCTGAGGTCAGAGAGATACGAAGGATAAAAGATGCAACATGTGGTTGCTGGCTTTGGTGATGGAAAAGGCCACATTTGGAGGGTGATGTCTGAGAACAGAGAGCCTCGTGAGAAAATAAGAACCTCAGTCCTGCAGCAGAAAGGAGCAGAGTTTGCCAACATGCTGAATGAACCTACTAGTAGATTCCCTACAAAGCCTCCATAGAATATCCCAGTCCAACTAACTTGTATTTGGCTTTGTGAGACTCTAAGCAAAGACCCAAATCACTTCTAATCTGCAGAAATCTTACATAATGCATAGGTGCTGTTTTAAGATGTTAAATTTGTGGTATTTTGTTACAAAGCACTAGAAAGGTATCTGAACCAATGACGTATGTCACAGCTATCTGATGGTCAGCTTGAGTCCACAGATATTTGATGACAATCATGTCAAAATTGTTGAGCCTTTTGTTACGTCTTTATTCTCTGACCAGAGTATGTAAGGCATGTATTTTTTTCTGAAGTAGTGAATGCATACATTGCTTTCTTCAATGATCAGACCCATCTAACTGCTTCCTGAGGAGAATATCTAATTCTCTGTTCTCAGTGCTTGGAGAGTTGCTCATTGAGGTAAAAAGACTTAGTTTGGCGGAGTCATTCAAATGTAGGAACATGTAGTTATAACATGATCCTCAGCTTCCTTTTGTCAAGTTGTAAGTGTGAGGGGCAGTTTTGTGGAGGGAGCTTCATTGTCAAAAGTAGAAATTTTCTAGAAAGCATGTAGTAGTAGCTACATGCAATTTAAAACTGGGTCAGTAACACTTGGTTTTCTGTATCCCAAGCCTGTATTTATTTTTTTTATGTGTAATCTACAGAAAAACTGAGATGATAAAGACAAAAGCATCAAATATATTGATAATAATGTACAGTTTATTCACTTGCAAGGAGATGATAAGAACCAAATATAAAAGCATTTAAATTGATTAAAGCTGAATCTGATGTGATGTAATTGTTTCAATAGTCACACTGTAGCACACAGATATGTTTTTAACACATTTAGATAAACTGTGCCTTGTGTTTTTGTTCAAAGCATTTGACAATATTAATAATAAAGCTGTCAAATGTCTTCTTCCAGATTCAGCCAAACCTTCCACCACTCTAATGGCACATTCCACTGATAAGAGTTTGCATTCTTACTTCAAAAGTGTAAAAGTTCATAAAAACATCATGGCATGTGTTCCAAAAATCAGAATCGTTAACTAAGAGTTGTCGGGGAGAAGCTATTGCCTTCAAAACGCATTCTCTTCCTTCGGTTATGTCCCTGAATTGGCTATTGCTGACCAGCCACTTTCCATTCTAAAGTCTAATTGATGATACTCCAAATGACACAGAGACCAGATGGAGCCTTGCCATGGTTATCTATTGCTGTGTAACAAATTGTCTCAAATATGGTGGCTTGAAACAAAAATCCTTTACTATGCCACATGGTTTCTGTGAGTTTGGGACCCTGGGAGAGGCTTAGCTGATTGGTCCTCATGCATGGTCCCTGATGAGTTTGCAGCCAGGCTGATGGCCAGGGCTACAGAAATCCGAGGCTTTACTGGAGCTAGAGGACCCACTTTAGGATGATGTACATGGCTGCTCACAAGCTTGATCGTATGGTTAATCATTGGTGGAAGAAGATTGCAGTTCTTCTCCCAGTGAGCCTTTCCATGAGCCTCCCCATGGCACTGCTTCCTCTAGAGGGAGTGATGAGAGATGAGGAGTCATGAGAGAAAGGGAGAGGGGCTCAGGGAGGGGGCCAAGGAGAGAAGGAGAGAAGGGGGAAAGAGACAAGGGTAAAGAAAGGGTGAGGGTGAGGGGTGAAAGAACGAACAGTTGATGGAAGCCACCAAGCGTTGCATGACCTAACTTTAGAAGCAACATTCCACAGCTTTGTTGAAACCAATCACTTCAACCAACCCTGACACAACTTGGAAGCTGGCAACACAAGGGAAGGCATTCCAGGTGGAGGGGCATTATTGCAGCATCCCTTGTAGGATGTCTGACATACTCAACTAGGTATTTCAGCTTGACTCTGTCAGTTAGTCAGACTGTCTACTGCCTTCTGCTAATGGATTCGTATCCACACCCCAGGCTTCTTCAACATGTAACTTTAGTCCCCAAAACTCACTTTTTCCTACACAGACTCATAGGGGGTTGGATGGCGGAGGGAAGCTGTTGACAGCGGTGAGTCCCTGTCTCTCCTTGAGACAATGGGATAAGTGGGGAATGGAAACTCAGTGGTCTGTGGACAGCCACAGAGCTTTTCATGGCAGGGACACCAATCAGAGCGTTGTCCTTTGCCATGCACCACAGCTCATTGTTTCTGATGCAATTTCCATGCCCCTATTCCATGGCCTGATGTGAATAATTACTTTTAATCTATAATATAATCATCATGGTCATTAACATGTGGATTTTTCATTTTGGAAAGTGCAACTCGAATGAGGTTCTTCCCAGGTGAAAAAAAAAAACCCTTTAATATGCTTTACATACTTGTAATCAATTTTGTCTTGTTAAATTGTAACGTTGACAACTCGATTGTTATTGGTGCAGGTTGATTCACTTCCAATGAGCTTTGAATATTATCTTACCTAGGGAGGCTGAAAATTAGCCATACTGAGGCATACATGAAGAAGTTGAAAAGGTATGAAATGAGATGAAATATTACATTTTGGCTGAACACATATTTTCTTATGCGATTGTTAAATTTACTCTATGTTGCAAACCTGAGACTCGTATAGCCAACTGCTTCTTGAAATAACTAAAATTTAAACTGAGCAAAACATAAATCCTATAACCCCAACCCGTCTCATGTCAAAATATACCATGTACTGGTTTGAATCTGTTGTGGACCCCAGAAAAGCCTCGTCCTTTAATCCTCATTCAGTATTGCTGGGTGGGAGCATTTTGATCGTCTCCATGGAGATGTGACCCACCCAATTGTGGGTGATAACTTTTGATTAGGTGGTTTCCATGGAGATGTGTCTCCACCCATTCAAGGTGGGGTTGCTTAATGGAGCCCTTTAAGAGGAACCATTTTGGAAAAAACTTTAGAGCCCAAGCAGCCAGGGACCTCTGGAGATGTAGAAGGAAAATGCCCCAGGGGAGCTTCATGAAAAAAGAATTGAGGAGAGAAAACTAGCAGATATCACCACCTGCCCTCCCAGCTGAGAGTGAAACCCCAAATTCATCAGCCTTTCTTCAGTGAAGGTAACCTCTTGTTGGTGCCTTAATTTGGACATTTCTACAGTCTCAGAACTGTAAACTTGCAACTTAATAAATTCCTCTTTTAAAAAGCCATCGCACTTCTGGTATGTCACATTCTGGCATTTTTCAAACTAGAACACACCATCATTCCCCAAAGGGTCAGGCAGGAAATCTTTTTTTTTTAATTTATCTATTAATTAAAAAAATTTAACAAACCAAATAAAGCATTAACATATATAATCAGTAATTCACAGTATCATCACTTAGTTGCATATCCATCATTTCTTAGAACATTTGTATCAATTCAGAAAAAGAAATAAAAAAGACAATAGAAAAAGAAATAAAACAAAAACAGAAAAGAAAAAAAAAAGATTATGCCTACCATACCTCTTACGCCTCGCTTTCATTGATCAGTAGCAGTTCAAACTAAATTTATTTTAGCATTTGTTCCCTCTACTATTTATTTTTATTCCATATGTTCTACTTGTTTACTGACAAGGTAGATAAAAGGAGCATCAGACACAAGGCTTTCACAATCACACAGTCACATTGTGAAAGCTATAATTATTCAATCATCTTCAAGAAGCATGGCTGCTGGAACACAGCTCTACATTTTTAGGCAGTTCCCTCCAGCCTGTCCATTACATCTTGAATAACCAGGTGATATCTACTTAATGCATAAGAATAACCTCCAGGATAACCGCTCGACTCTGTTTGGAATCTCTCAGCCATTGACACTTTGTCTCATTTCCCTCTTCCCCCTTTTGGTAGAGGAGGTTTTCTCCATCCCTTGATGCTGGGTCTCAGCTCATTCTAGAATTTTTCTCAATCCCTTGATGCTGAATCTTAGCTCATTCTGGGATTTCTGTCCCACGTTGCCAGGAAGATCCACACCCCTGGGAGTCATGTCCCATCTAGACAGGGGGAGTGTGGTGAGATTGCTTGTTGTGTTGGCTGGAAAGAGAGGCCACATCTGAGCAACAAAAGAGGTTCTCTGGGGGTAACTCAGGCCTAACTTTAAGTAGACTTGGCCTATCCTTTGCGGGGTTAAGTTTCATATGAACAAACCCCAAGCCTGGGGGCTCAGCCTATAGCTTTGGTTGTCCACAGTGCTTGTGAGAATATCAAGAATTCAACTTGGGAAAGTTGAATTTCTCCCCATTCTCACCATTCCCCGAAGGGGGCTTGCAAATACTTTTCTACTCACTGATTGAATCACTCTGGGATTCATCGGGGTATCACTCTGGACAAACCAACAAAATCTCATGTCCTACCTGAGATTCCAAGTACTTATGGTGTTCACTCAAACTTATCTACATAAGTTATATCAGGAAATGTGCTAGTCAAAATATAAATTTTGTACCAAATAAACATTTTTTGCTTTAGTCTCACACATAAGGTGATATTTTAAAATATTAATTACCATCTATTTTCAGCATCCTGCAATCAGGCAGGAAATCTTGAGTTATCCTTGACTCCAATTTTTCTCATATCACACACCAACTCTACATTCATCTTTGGTATACAGTAAGTGCTCAAAAAGTGCCTCGTGAAGGAATGAAGCTGGCAGATGGAGTGAAATGTAGAATGCACACATATACTGGATCCAGGGACATGTCAGACAGGATCACTCCAATTTTTTTTTATGAACAGTTAAGATTATAATGATAGGAAGGAAATTCACAGGTACCAAATATGAAAATGTATCATGAAGAATAGCAGATGAAATAGAGGTCTGAAAGCCTCATGCACGCTGAATCCTGACTGAATGTTGGATATTGTATTAGTTAGGGTTCACTAGAGAAAGAGAATCAACAGGAAATATTCGTAAATATAAAATTTATAAAATTTGGGTCTCATGTAACCATGGGAACGTAGAGTCCAAAATCTGTAGGGCAGGCTGTGAAGCTAATGATTCCGATGGTAGGTCTGGACGAACTCCACAGGAAAGGCTCACCAGTGGAAGCTGGAAGAGAACCTGTCTCTTCTGAATCCTCCTTAAAAGGCTTCCAGTGATCAGATTAAGCATCCCTCATTAAAGAAGGCACTCCCCTTGGCTGATCACAAATGGAATCAGCTGTGGATGTAGCCGATGTGATCATGATTTAATTCTATGAAATGTCCTCATAGCAACAGACAGGCCAGCACTTGCCCAACCAGACAAACAGGTACCACCACCTGGCCAAGTTGACACATGAACTTGACCATAACAGATATTTTATACTAGATTCTTTCTGTGCTTTAAAAATGTTTTAGCATTTTCTTTAAGCACGTAGTCATGTTTGCAAGAGTTTGGCATCTCCAAATCAGCAACTAAATATTTCTAAATGTTGGAAATCAATGCTTAAAGATAAAACCTCTATCAGGAGCTCTTGGGAAAAACCAAAATCTCAAAACTTCTAGAACTGGATGTCATCGTAAAACTACTCACACAACTCAAAGATAACCATCTGGAAATCTGTGTCAATATGTTAATAGAGTCTAATATCTCATGATGTATATGAACATTTCTTCCCATGTTCTTTGATCTTAACACTTCTGTGTAGTAAATAGCTCAAATAGAATTACTGATATTAATAATATTATTGCTAATTCTCTGCTGGGAAAAATTAGGTGAGCAAAAGACAGTTGAGTAGTTCAACATTTTGGAACTGCCAGCCAGGAGGAGAAGTCAGAACTTTGAACTGAGTCTTCCAGCTCTTGATAGCACCCATCATCGTGAAAATAACTTCAGGATGTCATATCCACCAGTTTCCAAGTCATGTTGGTAAAATCAGTAGGAATGTATGTAAGCATTAAGTTGTTTGTGTGCTTCTATCATGAGAACATTGAAAACTGTCACTGTCATAGCTAGTTTTGAGTGATGTGGGATGCAAAGAGGCAAAAGCTCATTTCCACAAAAATTCCATGCAAGTCAGTCTTGAAAGTATTTTCCTAGCTGAGCCCTTTCTCTCCCATCTGTGACATATGAAGCATCATCAACTGGCAAAAAAAAAGATAAATCAGCCCAAAAGAGCAATGCTTGGCAAAGGATTAAAATTTCCATTTTGGGACAGATGTGTTAACTCCTTATGCAATATAATCAGAGAAAGTCCTTTTAGCCCTAAGAGTAACTTCTTTTAGTCCTAAATCCACAGCCTTCTAAAAATAAATTACAAAGCAAGCTGTCCTAAGTGAGGTCATGTTCTTTGTTTCCTTTAGGATCGAATATTTTCCTGAGTCCTTGGCTACCAGCCTCGCAGGAAAAGCCTGTAGCCACAAAGTGGATGAAGAGTTGGCTCAATTATGACAAAAGTGCTTGCCGCAAGTTATTTTTCTCAAGCCTAGTTTCCTTTTTCTAATTTAAAAAAAATGGTATTTAAGAGTAGGGAATTGGACTTGAATTACCCATGATGTGACTGAGTTTTTATCTTCATGTTGCTAACGTAGGCAAAACCAAACTAAATGAGGATTGCATGGGGCAAGCCACCATGTTTAACCCAGATAGTTTCCTCTGAGTGTCATTTAATGCAATAGCAGATCTGAGCTTTTGTGGAAAGCTGGAGTTAGCCAACTGCTTATTGATTCCTCCACCAACCCTGGATGGAGGCACAGTCTGATTTTTTCTGTAGATGAAAAACTAAGGCACATTTGGGTTTGGGTCCTCACGTTTCAAACACTGACAACTTCCCACTAAGCCTGGTTGAAGACTCTTTTTTTTGAAATAAACTTTTTATTTTGGAATAGTTTTAGTTTTACAGAGACGTTACAATGACGGTACGAAGAGTTCGTGCATGCTTTTCAACCAGCTCCCCACCACGTAAACGCCTTATGTGATACAATAGTCGAAGTTAAGAAACCTACATGGGAACACAAGGCAATGGGTTTAATTCCCTGTTATAGGTTGATTTGTGTCCCCACACAAGATACATTCAAGTCCTAATCTTAGATTCCATGAAGGTGTCCTTATTTGGATATAGAATTTCTACAGATGTAGCTAGTAAGTGAAAATGAGGTCAAACTGCGTGAGAATGGTCCAATATGACGGGTGCCTTATAAAAGTAGGAAAATTGGAAACTGATATAAAAATGGGAGAATGCCACATTAAGAAGGAAGCAGCTATTTCACAAGCTAAGGAATGCCATGCCCAGGATTGCAGGACACCACCAGAAGTTAGAAGAGGCAAGGAAAAATTCTCCCTTATGGGTTTCAAGAGGGTACCTGGTCCTGAATTTGTTATTCTTGCCTCCAGAACATTGAGATAATAAATTAGATGTTTCAAGCCATCCCTTCTTTGGTCCTTTGTTATGTGAGCCCCAGGAGACTGCCATTCAGACTGCCATGCTAAATTCTTAAATAAAGACTTGCCAGTCACTTTTTTACGTCTGTTGTCCAAAAAGTCCTCTAACAGTTGTCTGTGATGAAACTGAGACTGAAGGAGTTTTAATTGTCCCAAGATGGGGCAGCTGATAATCTAGCCAAACCTAGATCTGAGAGAAGAGCTGCCTGACGCACAGCCTGTGAGCTCAACTCCTCCACCATATCATCATTTTCCATTAGCAGAAGATACATTTGCTACGGAATCATTTCTTTTCTCATTTGTATTCTGACTTAAGGCAATCAAATGTGGAGTTTAAACCCTAAACAACCAATCCAGTGTCTTACCTATTAAAACTTGGTTTTAACACCAAGAAGCTTGCATGTGATGGCTATGTGTTCCATTAAATAAGAACTACCTTTTACATAAACTTTGACGCAATAGGAAATCACTAAACATAATGGAATGATTTGCCTTATCTGACTCTAAACACTTGAGGGTGCTACAAATACAAATTCAAACTAATTCATAGCAGGGACAGACGCACACAAGGTAGATTTTGACTGATGATTTGGGGGGTTATCTGTGTTACAAGTAGAGTCACATTTAAAGGATTTAGTAATTTCAGGGAATTTAGTAATGCAAATGTGCCTTGAAAATAGCATGCAAAGACTACATATTGACAGGGGAAATGTGTCTATTTTATGGATCTCAATTCAAAGAATGTGAAATTTATGAAGGATGGTTATTCAATAATTGAAAGACAACACTGTGACTCTTATCTATAAATCCTATTTTCTTTATAACCGGTTAGAATAGTCTTTTATCACAGCACACCAATGAGGCTTTCTAAATGCTACTAGACAACATATGCATAAAAATCTATGGCCGGGTGTAAATCTGTGGACCTTCTCCTGTAACTGAGCATACTTTGAACCACCAGATTTATTTTATTGAATCCCATCAACCAACTATTTTTTTAAACTTAAAAAGTCATCTTTATTTTTATTGAGAAATCTTACACACATGCATAGCATACATGGTGTACCGTGATCTTTTCTTTTTTTATTTTGAGGAGACATTTGATCCGATTTAATCCAGTATCATTCCCCAGTTCTGGATGATATTTTCAAAATGATTTCTTTTTAAGATGCCGTAGAATTGTTCTTGCAATAATTTTATTCTCTTCTTTGCTGTGTTGGTGAAGATACTTTGGCTAAAAAATCAGAATCTACCAAGACGGTTTAAGCAAAATGGCAAGTTAATTAATGCACTCCAACAATATCTTTCCCTCTTGCCCCTTCTTCTCCCTTTATGCAGCCTGATGAAATACTATTTTATGATTGGTTCAGTAATCACAAAATTTTAAGCCAACAGAAAGCAGCCAGACTTAAAATTCCTGGACAAATAAATTGTCTATTGTAAGTCTTCAGCTAACTTACTAGAACCAACAAGTATATTTTATTTGTCCTTTACTTGGTTTTAAGTCAAATCCCCTATGCTTCTGCAAGTCTATTCTTTTCTTCGTATTTATTGTCTTTATTATGTAATAGTTCAACTAAAACTAAATCTAATCTAAAATGTACCAATACCTGTCTTATATTGGTTTTAATATCTTCCTACAAAGGCTTTAAAAGCCATAGCTAAAAATCTGGCATGTTCATTTTTCAAGTAAAATCTGGATTTTTTTTTCTTTTTGCACATTTCTAAAATTTTTTTTTCATGCTTCCAGTTCTGAGGACAGACTGATGGGTTTACAACTCCTAGAGAAAACCTAATGGGAAAAACTCAGGAATAAGAGGCTTTGCAGATAAAATAACTCCCCACCTTGAAAATCTGGGCCAGTTGATCTTCATAGAAAAAACAACCAAAAAAAAAAATATACAAAACTAAAAACTCTCCTCAATGAACCGTAGTTAATTATTCCTTGCCGTCAGAATCTACCTAAAATATCTCTCAAGTTGTCAGCCTGCCACTGGGGAGAAATGACATGTTTTGACAACTACCTATTTGTTGTTTTTGGAGTTTTCATTCAGGGTGACAAGTATACTTTAAGATATTATGGCTCCATGCCATATGTGCCAATTCTTTTTCCCGCACGAGTTAACTTTCTGGTTCAATTGATGGAGCCAGCTTCTGATTTGGTCTCAACAAGGAGTCTCTAGTTGCATATGGCCTACTACAAAGGGGGGTAAGAGGTAAGGGTAGAGAGTTCAATGTCCCATTCGTTGAAAGAGAAAAACCAGATCACAGTTGCCTAATGCCCCCTCAGGACATAAACGCTGCCGGCAGATGTGGGAAACCACCAAAATCATACATTTTAATACGCAGCTTTAGTTTTAAATTTTATACCATATTTATATATGTGTCATGTTTGTATAGGCATTTACATATTTTCATTAAAAATGAACCTAAATCATACTGGTTGCAAAAGTTCTCTTTTCCTATAGATATGCAAGGTACTTTTTGTGCATTAAAAATATGGCAGTGCCATTCAGAAAAATAAAATTGTCCAAGTGTTACGTTAAAGAGCTATAGGAGGGCGATGCAATGGTGGCTCAGTGGCAGAATTCTCATCTGCCATGCCAGAGACCCAGGTTCAGTTACCAGAGCCTGCCCAATGTAAAAAAGAAAATGCTATAGGACATGTATTTCCATTTCTATCTAGCTGTCCATTAGACATTTCAAGAATTCTATAGAGGTAACCAGATGGTTACTATGATCAGGTTTGTTTAGATTGTTGAAAATATTCCTAGAAGATAAGTGAATTCTAGTGCAGAAACTTTACTGTAGAGTTAAGTAATGCAAATCCGATTCAAATTCCAAGAGAAGCAAATGATTAAGGAAAAATAAAAACATTTTAAACAACAATTTGCTTGAAAATGAGCATATCAATGTGAAAAAGTAGAACTGAAAAGTAAAACTTATGAAGAGTTTGAAATAAATAATAGCTGAGCAAAGCTTACTTGCAGCTCCCTGACTGTTCTCTTGGTAAAACTGATTCACTCTTTCCATTGCAATTATCACAAAAAACCTTATCCACCCCATGAACTTTACAAGCCACTACCTCTTGAATTTTTCTACACATTTGGAGATGGATGTTTCCGGTAGGATGTGTAATGTAAATGAGATACTTAATAGAAAACCTTGCTTTTATTAATTTTAATTAATTTTTAGAATATTCTTAATAAAATTTCAAAACCTTCAAGTTCTCCTTTGAGCTCACACTCCCACTGTATCTTTTGCACTAGTGTCTACATTTGAATAGCATAAGGGAAATAAAAATGACCTACTATACTTTATGGGGTAAAAGCAAGGAGGGATGTTCTGATAAAGTTCATAAATAAATACATGAATTATGTATTGCTTATTGAGGAAGAACTGGCCAAATGGACAGTTGTCCTTGACTCTGGAATAAGTAATCATGATAGTTCTGTAGAGCCCAATGGGATGATAGGTGAATTCCATACAACTCTTTATGTTATCCAGCTCTGTGCCCAGTAAGATCTATTTGGTGACAAGTCATACTGTCTGAACTTTGGAAAACATATATGCCTTGTTGGGGTCTTTGAGAAACCCCAATAACTAGAACCTCTCTTTTCCTAATGGAATCTGAATGCACTGAGAAAGTAGACAGGGGATAAGGCAGATGGGGGGCAAACATAGCTCTTCTTGAAGATACAAAGTGGGTTGGGGCATTCTCTGTTTGGACAGGTGGCTTTGATCCTGAGCCCTCGAATCAGATGTCTATATTCACCCAGCTACAAGCAATACTGGGTGGAGAGAAGAATAACCATCTGAGGTTTTCCATGTACATGAAGCATTAGTATGATGGAACAGAGGAGAACCAGTGGCTCCTGTGGCATTTGGAGAAGGGAAGGGGACAAAAAAGGAGGAGGGGAGGAGTAGAGAATAGGAGACAAGGGCTGAGGTAACCAATCAGAATCATGAGCAAAGGAGTAGAAAGTTAAGTCAAGAGAAGCTTCATCAGGTGTGTGAAACTACAGATTACCCTCCCATAAGGCAAGTAATAGCATGAGGAGAGAAGAGGGATTTCCCTAAAAGTTTACCAGTAGAAAACACAGGAAAATAAACATGGCATTGTATCTCATTGAATCTGATATTCTGATATTGCACTTATTAAAATGTTTGACATGAAATCTGTGCTTCATTGCATCTGATATTTTGATTTTACACTTAACTAGTGCATGTGTGTATATGTATATATATATAAATTTCACTTATAATTGTTTTCATTTTCATACTCACTGACAAATTTAATGGAAGAGTGAAAGGGGGATATGCTGTTGTACTCATATGTTCTTGGCCCATCTGGCTAATCATTCATACATCTAGAAACATCATCGACTAGGTTGTTAGATACATTCCAGCAATATTGAACAATTGCATTGAATCATATAATTTTTTCTTAATTAAGATGTTAAGGCTCACTTGTCTCATATCTTGTTATACATCTTCAAAGAGGATTTATTCATTCCCAAAAGGCAAAGCATATAATGATTGGGTCATGCGCACACAGGGGATTCACTCGCAGATGTTAAGGCAGAGAATGATAAATACTTTGAAGTGGTCTCTAGGGTGTGTCCTTGAATTTCTTTTTAAATTCATTTTTCTTCTCATGGGTCTTTCAAATGAACACTGAAGACAAAGAAAGCATCATGTTCCTTATCTTTCTTTAATGCAGAGAACTTTATAGGATGATCAGTAAATTGCAAGGGAAAATAAGACACCGTTCCTTCCATCAGCCCAATTTTATTGAATACTTCTAATACAGTTCTGCATTAAGGCAGTGAGCAAAACAGCACCCTCACAGGAGTTTATCTCCATTTTGGGCATGACAGCAGAAATTGATAAAGATATGTAATATGGTGGCGGCAACTGCTATGAAGTAAGTGAGGGAAAGAGGGGTGGAAATGCTAAATTTGAAGGCCAATCCCCCATTTGAGTCAAGACGGAATAGGAAAGAAAGAATTCTGTCGTTCTCATTAAAATAATCTCAAGATTCTTCTTTTGTATCATAAACTGCCCTAACACTGACTTGAATTTCAGACCTGTTTTGGGGGGGTCTGAACTAACATCCCGTGAGTACTTTCCAATCTACCTAGAACGCAAAGGACAATTCCAAATACATTAGGGATACCATTTCACTTAATGCTCATTAACCTTATGTCATGTAACATTAAGTTCCAATGAACTTTTCCAATCAAGTAACTGATGTTAACAGAGATTAAGTAATGCGGTTGAGGGCACATCAAGAGTTAGGGTGGGATTCAGTCCTACGAAGGCTGAAGTAAGGTCCATTCAGCTAAATGCCCTTGCTTCACACCCCTTATCAGCTCCTCTCTCACTCCAGGCAAAATGCTTCACCCCACACCTCATCATCATAGTCTCAACATCATCTTCTTTCAAGTAAAACAATTAGGAAATTAGCAAGAGTTAATTTGCTGCACATGCTGCAACCATGACCTTGAATTTCCTGGGTATGCTCTTGTGGCAGGCTTTCCCACTTTATGGAGTTCACTGTCAACTGCTTAGCTCACTGGGGCCCGATGAATAATGATTTTGGTAAATAGGGCATGGAGTCCAGTCCGTGAATCCAAAGTCTTGTTCCTTAATCCCAGTTCTACAATGAACAGCACTGTGCTTCTCTGTCTACCTTATTTCTTTCAAAACAAGAGCAAAGGGATTCCTCTACCCCATCTTTCCACATCACGAAGGAGCCAAGACAGAGGGTCAAACATACTGACTTGCTTCAAAGATCCAAATTGAACAATTCAGAAATCTGTCCACTTTTTGAGACTGACCCAGTAAGTCTTCCACCCCCACTCTATTCCCTTCATTTTCTGCCTAAGTTCAACCTCTGGAAGCAGAAACGTCTAAACCACTGACCATAGATAATAAAAAGTGATAAAAGACCATGAGCCAAAATATCTGTAAATCCCTGTTAAATGAAAGCAAGAGAGATCACTGCAGTTACTTGACGTGTACATAAAAAGATGCGATGGTCTTAAGAAGGGCGTGAAATGGAAATTTATATCACCAGTATTTAGGAGTGTAATGCAAGGCTAATGCTTTTCTTAAAACATGTTTTAATTAGTTTAGGCAAACATTAAGTAAACAGAGATATATCTTTAGTTTGAGGACAATGGTGATTTATTTTTTCAATAATTTATTGAGTTGATTTTCATATAAAATACATTACAATTTTACAGTGAAATGCAGTGGCACTTAATACACTCATGATACTTTGTAATCACCACCTCTATCTAGTTCCAAAATATTTCCGTTATTCTGAAATAAAATCCTATACCCCTAGAGCAGTTTCTTCCCATAACTTCCTCCCTCCAGCCCCTGCTAACCACCAGTTTATGCTCTGTTTCTATGGATTTTCATGTTCTAAATAGAAAGAAAGCCCCCCAATTCTTGCTATTTTACAGTTATTAATAGGTTCTCTTGACACTGACGTATTCATATACATGATTTTTACCATTAATGATTCATAAACATCTATACAATGTTGTGATTATTTCACTTTGAATTATGCAACCATTTTTTTTTTTCCAAAGCTGCTTCTTCCAGAGAAGCCACAACTTTCCTCAATAGTGAGATTTGGGCATCTTTCACAAAGGTGGTTTTTTGGTGTGGACACTTGTTCTGACTTTAATAAGCCACTAAGATGCAAATTTGCTTCATTTTTCCAAGAAGCAGGAGGGATGTGGACATTGATTCAATTAATCAATGAAAATATAGTTCAATAACACTTAGATCACCAATGCAAGGACAATCTCTTCTAACGAACCTTCCTGAAAAGGGTGAGATGGGACAGCAGGAAGGGTAGCTGGGAAGCCTACATTAAAATGTCACCATGAACGGACCCTGGGAATCGTCTATCAAAAAATAAAACTCAAGGTCAACCCCACAGCCTGGTGGTTACAGAAAAACAGACCTACTAAAATGAAAACTATTGAACTATGCAGGTTTAGGCTGGTGGTGTGTTTCTGAATTAACTGGCTAACCTTAGGAACTTGAGGAGAAACTTGGGGATGTAGAGTTATTAATTATACCCACTAAACAAGGGGGAAACTTGACATGATCTTTTCCTAATTCCCAAATCGAAAACATGGCAGCTAGAGAGATGGATCAAGACCCCTTCCAGTCTGCTATCCTAGGAATAATGAATATGTTTTGGTAGTTTAACAGTTCAGAACTTTATTGCATGCCACAGTCACCACCATCCTTCTGTGGGGGTAACAACACGCCTTATGGAGGTGCCTTTGCATACTCAGAGGTATAATGAAAAATCCACTTCACCGTATTCCTCACCTCCGCAGATATTCATATTTGTATGAACACTTATTTTCCACTGAACTCTTATGTCTCTTTGAATATTTGGACTTGATTTTGAAGTTAACGCAGGATGACAAGGTAACAACCTGCCAAAAAGAATCAAATCAAAACTTCAAACAGTGTATTTTATGAGGTTGATTAAGAAAAGGACAGGCATCACTTGAGAGCGCCATGGCATGGTTTCTGAGTGCTTTGGGTATATTTTAAAAGAAAGGCTAAAAAGGATTTCTAAGCTGTCTGGGGACACGGAATGTTTATGGATCTTTGGATGGATGCAGTGGAGGATATGGATGGATAAATTGCTGATACATGGATGTGTGGATGGATGATTAGATAGACATATGGATGGATGGATGGATGGATGGATGGATGGATGGATGGATATTTAGGTTGAGGGAAGGAAGGAAGAAGAAAGAATGGAAGAAGAAAAGAAGGAAGGGAGGGAAGGAAGGAAGGAAAGAAAGAGAGAAGGAAGGAAAAAAGAATAGGGAGAGGGAAGTAGTGACCTATATATATATATATATGACTCAGAATGCATGTAATAGGATTCCTAGCTCTTACTCCAACAGGGTGTTCATTGCTTCTAGGAGAGAAGGTATGTGTGAGATATATATATATATACACACACACATACGTACATGCACAATATATATATAGTCTATATATTTTGTTAATAGATATATAGAACACAAATAAGAGATGCATACACTTATGCACATATTTGAACATATATAAAAATATAATTGGTACATGCTATTTTTCTCCATATTTAGAGGAGTATGAAATGCAAATTATTCAACACGCTAAAAGTTGTCATAAAAACTCTAAAGAAGACAGAAAATACCCTACCGTTGGTCACCAAAAACCCAGTATGTGTTCAACAGAACACATACTGAGCCCAAACCATGTATTTCGAGCACTTTTATCTTTTTTTAAATTTTATATATGGAATTCTAAATATGGAATTTGATATAGAATATCTTCCAATAAATAGCACATCCCTCAGCGGTGTGGGAAAAAGGACAAATGACTAGATAGAGAGAATTTCAGTTCATTCCAAGAAAAAAGAACCAGGGTCAATGCTGTTAATATCAGCAAATTACACACAAAAATAAGAACGTTTCTGGATCACAAAATTAAGAAAATTTTTAAAAATCTTCTTCTGCCATGGTATTCAGCTTCTTGGCCACTCAGCTACAATTCCTCCACTAATTTTTCATTCCATTTCAGGCTAAACTCGGTAAAGTGACACTAAAGTTACTGGCATGAAGGCAAACAGTGTATTTAGAGCTAAGTGGACAGAAAGAAATGTATAAACAGTAATTCCCTGGTCTCTCCACAGCGTGGAAGTTTTAGAATTATTGGTGTTGAGGTCTTGACTTCCTAAATAACTAAAGAGCTGATGCAACAGGCTTAAATCCATAAATGCTAGCACTGGCTTTCAAAGTGTGTGCCTGTGGTCATCTGAATGTGTGTGCATATGGACCATGTTTCTTCTCGAGTGTGCATGTGTGTGTATTTGTATGTGTGTGCTTGTGTGTACCAGGGTGTGCTTGCTGGAGTGTGCACTGGCCTGGGTCTGTGTGTTTGTGTGCATGTTTGTTTGCATGAGCATGTATGTCTGTGTGTATTTTTCTGTTGCCTACATGAAATCACAGGATGCACAAGGTAGCAGCAAAGAGGCAGGGGCAAAAAATGAGGAAGCATAATTCACATACTTTCAAACTCTAAATCTATACTAAGGGCACGTTTTCCAGACTTCGGTACAAATAAAAAGAAGCTTGAAAACAGTGGCTACCACTCCATAGCTGGATGTATGGCTTTTCCAAGCAAGGGGGGCACCTGATTGTCATATACCATTCTTGTGAGACAAGCCAGCTGCGGCCGTCCCTCTAGACCTGGGAACTGTGAAGTTCAGAGACTGGCACACTTCTAGAAATGGAAGTCTTGTGGGTTGGTCAGCTTTTGCGTGGACAGTTGGTTTCTGTAGCACGTGCTGTTTGGCTAGCTTTAGAAGCATGGTTACTAAAGCAAAGGTGGCACTGATGGACTTCCTCGGGTTTGAAGTGATTTCCCGTGAATATGATGGGCACAGAATAATCAATCCTTGAACAAAAAAATGTACAGCATGAACTTTTTCTGTCCTATAAATATCTGATGAATGGTAGGTATATTCTTACTATCATCCATTTCATCTGCTTCTACTCTGGTTCCTAAATTGTGTTCCTTCCTTCCATTCCATCTCGACAGCTCACTCCAGCCTGGTGCTATGCTGCTTTCACATCTTCTCAAAGCGTGTCCTTCTCTTGTTCACAATCGTCCACAGAAAAATTTTCTAGATATTTCCTTTGTCCTCTGCATCAAATCCAATATTTATTTACCATTTAAGTTCTCTATTTTGCCATCACAGCTTTCATAAAAGAGCACAGAGAGCTATTTACAGAAAAATAATATTCTCACGTCTCCTGAAGTGCATGGATAACCACCCACTGCCATCCCTCAAAAACATTATGCTTGTAATTTAAAGATAATTTCTTAGGGCAAGGTTTTTATGCTGTTGATAGATGTGACCTTAAAACACATTTGCCTTCACTGATACCTTTCCTCAGTTCAGTTCTTATGACAAGGGTGGATAAAATCATGCATGAGGATAAAACTATGAGAGTAGACAAAAAGTACTTTACAAATATTCTTACATTAGGAAGCAGAAAGGTCAGTCAATGCTCGCATTTAAAATCTATATTTATTCAAAAGAAGGCGGGGTTTCCCACTGAGATGTGACAAAAATCCCTTGAATCTTGTAGCTGAGGCTGCCAGGCTTCCCCACATCTGTGGCACCACTGCCCTTTCATCCTAGAACTTGCTGTTTATTTGCTGTTGACTGGTGGGAGTGGATCCTTTATTTCCTATCCTTCTTGTCTACAGCTATGGCCGTATGATCTCATCCTTGTCAGCTACATTTAATGAGGAGCTGTCTGAATCATTTCGAAGGTGCTTCCTTAAAGAAAAGGGACGCTTCTAACAGCGCTGTCTTCTCTCCTGACTGCAGCTTAACCATCCCTCTCACATCGTGAAGCACTCTTGGACATGGGATCAGACTTTAGAAAGAGCTAGATTTTTGACACCATTAAATAACACATTCCCAGAGCAAATATCTCCCTGCAGCTGAAAGTTGATAGAGAATACCCTATCTTACATAAGAAACTGATAATTTAGCTCTTTGTGTTTTGGTTTGCTTTATAATTACCAAGTCGGCATCCTAATGAATCCAAACGTACTTTGAAATGATGTTTTACAGCTTAAAGTGGTTACACGAATTCTCCCACGGATTTGCTTTATAAAGTAAAGCCAAATGTGTCCAGCTGAAGCATCTATGGATGTACTTGAATAAAAATAGTTTGGGAATAAGAATCTTATCATTCCATATGGGTATGGCATCCATATGGCCTGAGATGATAAAACAATTTAGGTAAAGAGATCATTTTTAAAATGTACCTGAAATTGGAATGTCCCATTATGGGAGAAATATTTTGGAAGCATTCTCAATTGAGTCATATTCTATTTTCAGAAATAAAATTCAATTTATATGCTCACTTTGTAAATTCTTCCTTCTGTAAGTGGTATGGACTATGTCAACTCCCCAAATATTTGTATCTGAAAGGTAGATAATTGTTTGGGATTTCTTGCTAGTATAAAATGAGATATGTAAAACAAGACCATTGTTAAAGAAATTAAAATGGGCTCATGGTGCTATACTGTAGGAAAAAAAGCGTGCTTTTCCTAAACACAAGAGACTGCCATTTTTAGCCTGTATGGTTAATCGATTTAAATTATTGATATAAGCTGACATCACTTAAAGGTCAAGACAAAACAGGGAGATGTAGGTGAGGTAATCCAGCAGTGTGGGGAGAGCTCCAAATATTTGCAAAATCTTCTCAGAGACCAACAGGTGGACGGAAAAGTGATAACCAGATAATTACAAAGTTCTGCTGGTGGTGAGAATGCAATGTGAAGGAAGCAAGTGATGTGATGAGCAGATAGGAGCAGAGTGGCTTCCAGGAGCAGATGGCTGGCGAGTCACAGCTACAGAATGAGTTGGGAGACTGGCCTGGCATTTTACTTCTGTGCCCAGACTTTTCCCTTCCAGCAGCTTCTACCCTTGTCCAAGTCCTGATATTTTTGAGTTTTAGCTATTGGGTTCTTTCTCCCCATTAACATCTCCCTCTTTGCTGTTTTCTGTTAAAAGTTATGAGATCAATTTTTCCATTCTACTCAATTTCCTGAGACAATCTCATCGTCAATTTATAGAAGCTCGATACATATACAGAGCACATGCCAGAATCTTTGGAAGATTTTCAAGTCCCCATATGTCCACATTTCCTTCCTGAACCCAAAAAGGACTTTTTCTGTACCATTCTCATCCCCTTCCCTGACTCCCACTCAACTGTTCTTAGCATCAACTTTGACTTTAGTGCAATGAAAACAGAGGTAAGACTATGTATGGTTCACAATGCAGATGGCAAACACTGATTCATGGAGTGGGTAGACGGGTGAATTGACTGATTAGGTACTTATCTAACAGCAAATATTCCACTGTTGCTCAAGCATAGTCTACCACGGAGGGACTAAATATAGAGCGTATTTTCAGACTCCTTCGTTAAATATAGCAAATTGAAAACCCTGTTCCTGCCCCCAAAACTAACCAAGAGGAAAAGAAACAAGTATAAACAAGAGGCAAACATGAGCAATAAAAATAGGAGTGCTGACGACAACATTTCAATAAAATAATACTAACCAGAAAACAGATGGATAAATCCTAATTTATCCAGATCAAAGCAACTTGGAGCGTCTCAGCCTAAAGCGGTCCAAGGAGGTCAAGGCCACATCTTGTCCACAAATATCAGAAATGCATGAGGTGGCAAGAGGGGCCTCTGAAGGTAGAGACTGGAGGGTTGTTAAAAGCAGGACAATTTCTTGAAAAGACTAAATACCCATTTGTTACAGCTCTATGTCCCCATTTCATCTCATGTAGCTAGATGATTGCCTCTCCCACAATTTAGCAGTTGGCTCACCAGAGATTACTTTATTTCTGGAGGGTACTACCCAATTTTCAATGCAACTGGCAAATGGGGAAGTCACAGTGAAAACAGGGGAATTCAATAAAAGTCTAAAAAACAAATGTGGAAGACTTCAGCCAGCTTCCTACATTGGATTCCAAACACCTGCTAATCAGCAGGTATTGGAGCATTTTTCTCTGCAAAAACTGAGTCACAGAGAGAAGATGGTAATGAAATATGGATACTTGCATTGTCCCCTCTGCAAAGGCATGCCCCTACCCAAAACGTGAGTCCCAACAGATGATGATCTCTCCTGATCACATCCCACTTCTATTCGGATTTCTGTGCCTTTCTCATCAATATGAAAGGAATAATAGAGGATAGAGAAAGAGATGATAGTCAGTAGAAGAATGATAGAGAGCAGATGATTGGATAGAAGATGGGTGGGCAGGTAGATGGATGGATAGATGGTTAGATAGACAGAATATTTAAAAATGGAATCAGTAAATATGTTCAGTAATTCTCCTTTCAATGTATGGGATAAGTATACGACCTCTGACACAGTCCCACAAGGGTTTTCTGAGGATGGCTGGGTTCACCTTGTAGGGTTACGGGCAGAGGGCTGATGGGGCTGTCTTTAAATGGTCCTATCTTTCATGCATGCATTGTGTGTGTTTCTGCATTTCAGTGACTCTACAATGTCTGCAATTGTAATACATCTATCACGTTATATACCATTAAGAAAGATATGTCAAATCTATCAGAATGTGCACTTCTAAAATACATCCTAATCTCAAAAATGCTATGAAGTGCAAGCCTGGTCTTCCATGTAGCTGGTTTAAAACAAACCACAACAGAGCTCAGACTCAAGGGGAGTGGATGCCCAGCAATGGGAGGGAAAGTCAGCAGAGAGTCTGGGACTCTGTTCAATGCAACATATATCATGGGTTATCATTCACTGGTTTGAAGAGTCAACAGATCTATGTGGAAAGTTTGGTAAGGCACATGAAAATGCAGAGAATGTTTGTCCTATGATCCCACAGTGTATATGAGCACACGTACACATGTGAATATCTTCTAATGCGTTTAAATGAACAAATGGAAAGAGACAGGGAAGTTTAACAGTTCTCACCTATGGGGAGGTGAATATGGAGTACAGTTCACCAGTTCCTACATTCTCTTTTTAAAATCTTATTTGGTTCTTGCCTGCCATGCTGGAGACCCAGGTTTGATTCCCAGAGTCTGCCTAGGCAAAAAAAAAAAAAAAAGAAAAAAAAGAAAAAATCTTATCTGAACTTTGAAATGAGAATTCAAACAGCGTACATGAAATTGTCATGTGTATAATTTTTAGGGAAAAGTTTGCTCTGAGCTCCCACAGATCTGGCCTATGAGCCAAATACTGACAATGTGTTCCTACGCTGCCATGGTTTGGTATAAAATGCTGTGAGTTGAAACAAGATGGAAAAGGAGGAGCTGAGTTGGCTGGGCTTGCACACGGCACGCATTAGTAACCCGGCATCCACATTTCTGTTAGTGGCAACATCACAACCCAACCAGAGCTTGTTGAATGCAAGGGGAAGGGGCGAGAAGCAGTGCCCAGAAAGGGACCTATTTCTCGGGAGCTGGAAGGAACGTCGGGCTGAATGATTCTTCAATCGCCACAATATTAGCCAAACTTACAAGAGACAGGATTTCACTGCTTTTATCAGCTATCTCTATTCTGTATCAGGAAAATATTCTTCATCTCCTGTGCATGTTAGTCCTTTTGGAAAGTATCTGGGAAACCAAGCCAATGATGAAGACATTATTTGTGTTCCTGGGATGAGAATAAAGAGAGAGACATTATCTCATAATCTCTTTGTGAATTTGTTCATCGGATCCATTATTGAGTCACTTTCTAGTGCTTGATCTCCTCTGTATCTGTCCATTGAAAGGGGACACATGTTCTACTCCTCCACTTCATTTTGGCTTTCGTATACATCCTCCTTGGCAAGACTCGACATTTTCCCCATTCTAGCATAAAATCTGCACGTGGCTGACATTTCTCCCTGCCCTGACCTTATATGTGGGAATAAGTCCCACTACATCCTCTTTCTTCCTGAAATACTTGCAGATAATTTTATACAAACAGATTGATTATGATGATAAGTTACTACATTTTACATCCTACTTTAAAAATAACTGATGCATTACCTCATTTGCTCTATTTGCCGAGTTTTCTTTAGAAGGCACTTTGGCTACTATTGAGTTGCAGCTTTAAAATGTTGAAGAACAATAGTTAAAATATAAATTAAACCAGCATCTATGTGTCCAAAAGCGGTCTGTTGGAATGGCATGTTAATCGATGCAGAAATAGTGAATGTTACTTCAAAATACTGGGAAGAGTTTCCCCCATCTCATAAGTCTTCAAAATCCTTGTTTCCCAATAAACTTTCCTAATATTTAGTCATATTTCTGAAACAAGACCTTCTAATTAAACAATGAGTCACCACCTTTTCTTATTTCAATCCTCTCTCTAGCTCCCTACAGACAAATAAATGCAGATCAGAAAGTAAATACATTTTTCAAGTAAAAAAATGTGACCCGATTTGAAATGCACAATGGAAGAGATTCCAAGACTAAGAAATGAACGCCTACACCCAAAGGCACAAAGTAATTATTTTCCAAAGACCGTGCCTGTTAATCCATAGCTGCCAGATGCACAGAGCCTTAAAAGAGAAGCCACCTAGAAGGAATAGTAAACATTCTTATGTACCTCTTGAATCCTGCTCCTGTAGCATGCCACCGAATGCTAAGTTGTATAAATGTCACTTGAGACTCTCTCTGTAAACAAAATCAGGAGAACTGAGAGGCATTCCAATTCAGACATACATTGCTTCACTCACCTACTACGGCTTCCTATGCTTACATCCAGGTTGATTGAAAAGGCGTGAACTGCTGCTCGGACTCAGAAAGGGATAAGTTGCACGAGTGAAACAGGAGGACACACACAACATATCGGGGGGGATGGCATAATTTTGTCACTCTTCCTGATGTTTTGATTCAATTCTGTTGTGCAATTTGGGTCCCCAGGTATTTGACTCCTATTGCACATGGTGATGTTTGGGGAGATGCCCCTTTCGGGTAGGTTGACCCAACCATATCATGTTCACAGTGGATCTGCCCATCCCCCCAGCTGCCATTGTTAGTTTCTAAGTGTTCAACTCTGCACCTTATCTAGATGATGGGTGTTAGCAGAGGGAGAAGAAGGCCTGGGAGATTGGTGCCTCCTACCATGAAGCCATGCTCAGTGACTGGCAGGGATGTAAAATTCTAGTTTCCTAGTCTCCAGGAGGATATCCTTCATGGTGATATGCATGCTGCAGGATTCCCTGTGGCATCATCCTGAGATTCTTGTCTTCTACCCCTGCCCATCCTGCTCTCTCATACCCATCCAGGCTTCTCCTGAGCGTACCCACTCTGTAAATCACATGCGTAACCACCCCTGTCTTTCAGCTCCACTTCTAGAAAACCTGGCCAGTGTTTCAACACTTGGACCATTCCATGTACGCTCTGCAACACGGCTCTTGAAGCTACCTTGAAGAGTCTGCCTTTTCCTGCATTCTTTCTCCTGTATGTGATGATGTCAGCTGCTGAAAAGATAAAGCCCAGGAGAGATGGTTTGCTACTATTGCTCCAGCTGCTATGGGGGACATGGAGTGACCACCTCTGGCAAATGTGCCAGAGGAAGACAGAGTCAATTAGCTCTGCAGAGATGAAACCAGTGGTGGTGCTTGGCGCTCTGGATTGCTTATACCTATCCGTCTTCTCCTTTTCCTACATCGTCCAAGGGAACGAGGATAACCACTTATCCCCAGCAGCTCCGTCTCCTATTCTGCTATGTTGGTCTGTAAATGCCATTGCGCTTAGCTGCCAGTATATCTTCCAGGGCCCATATTTTGGTTCTAGTCTAGAGACCAGTTGGGACAGATGGCTGGACACACCCCCTGTTCTCTCAATGTGAGTGTTTGCATGAGTCCTTTCCAAGAACCCCTGCTCCCTGATGCCAAGTCATTATAATCAGGGCTCTACTTTAGCTCTAGTACTGCCTTAAGATGGAAAGTCTTTAGGATATCAAAAAATGTAGCAATGTTTCTTACAAGTAAATATAGAAAGCAGTAAACGGAATCTCCAGTAGACTGAAAAACAGAGAACACCAATAAATTATCCATGTTTTGGCTAATCTCCATCATTGCTGTCTTCAGCCACAGAAGTGATTTCTAATTTCATGGGACATACATGGCCCTGTCCACTTTCTATAATATGATGGTGGTTGAACCAGAAAAAGTTTGATCCGCCTGCCCTTTCGATGGCCAATCTTTTCCAAAGGGCTGCATGTCTTTAACAAAGTAAACCATAACAAAAAAAGTAAATCTTAGGAAAGAAAGCTTGCCTGAAAGAAAATGGTAAAGATAAGCCATTAGATTTTGGGTGAGGTTAATGGTGGCTGCACATTTACATGCAAATGTTCTTTGTTAGAGGGAGACATCATCATTTGCATGTTGCTCCAGTTTGTAATACACTAGAAATGGATCAACTTTTATAAAGGGGATTTACTACGTCACAAGCTTACAGTTCTAAGGCCATAAAAATGTTCCAACTAAGGCATCCAAGGCTTGACTCAAGAAAGGCTGATGTCTGTCACGTGGGAAAACACGTGGCTGTGTCTGCTGGTCTTGTGCTGCTGGGTTTTGTTTCCTTCAACTCCTGGTTCCAATGGCTTCCTCTCTGAGCTTCTGTCGGTGTTGAAGCATCTCCACATGTTTGTATACAGGTTTTCTCTAACATATTTCCCTGTAATAGCTCTTTTAAGGACTCCAGTCAACTAATTAAGACCCACCTTGAATGGATGGAGTCACGTACTCCATCTACTCAAAAGACCACACCCACAACTTGGTGTGTCAAATATCCAGGGAAACCACATAAACAAGAGGTCCCACCCTATAATATTGGATCAGGATTAAAATAACGTGGCTTTCCTGGGGTACACAGCAGTTTCAAACCAGCACAATGGTTTTAGAAGTGTTTTAAGATAAAAGCCAATTCTTGACCCCAATATTTCTGATACTAGAGTCCAAATAAATATGAGAAGTTCTCATGAAGACTTTGTATAATGTTGGGAAACTTCTCTTGAAGAAGACGATACCATTACATTAGCAGGTTTCTCAAAGGCTGTTTCCCTTATGTACTCCACTGGGTCTTACGTGAGTCAATGAAATTATTTAGAAACCAAATTCACATGGGTCACAGTTTATGGGTGAGGCTTTCATGTTAAGTTTTTAGAATATTCTGAGCCAGCCAGCCGTCTCTGTAAATGCACACAAACACACCAAGTCTTGTGGCTCTGGGGAGTTTTAGGTGGACATCTCTGGTTGAGAAGTAATGATTTGGAAAAATGTATAGTTTGTCCACCTTCAGATCTAATTCTGTGAGTTTTCAATCAGTATAGCGTGACAATGAATGTGAGGTACCAGTCTTTGGAAAACCCTCAAGTACAAGTGTTAGGCTGTAGTACTTCCCTCTCCTTTAGGAAAAGTAGGATGATAATTCCAAATTCATAGTTGACGCTAAAATAAATTGGCTGCCTGAAAGTCACCTAAATAAGCAAACAAATCAATTTAATGCATGGCATTATCTCTATATGCTATAAAATAATGCAGAGAGCTTTTATTTTTATTACTCAGAGTAGCATTGGGGTGTTTTCTAAGCATAACAAGACTCAGAGGCTGCAAGGAAAATGGTTTATCAATTTGGCAACCCTGAAACATGAACTTTTGGTATCTGGTTTAGCATCGGCATCTATTTCCTAGGGCTGCTGTAACAAATTACAGCTGAAAACAAGAGATACTTATTCTCTTCTCACGGTTCTGGGGGCCAGAAGTCCAAACAAGTTTTTGGCAGAGCTGTGGTTTTCTCTTTGCCGTATCTCCTCTTACGAGAACACCAAATTTATGGGATTACAATGCACCTTTTCCAGGTAACATCATTTTATGTTAACAAAAGACATTGGCAGTGTCCCTATTTTCAGTTCAGGTTATATTCTGAAGTCCTGGGAGTTAGGACTTGAATACAGCATTTCTGGAAGCTATAATTCAAACCCTAACAGAATCTGACAAAAAATGCCATCCATATAACATCTACATATAAATAATTGAAAGATGCACTAGAGAGAATATGCATTTATAAGCACATCACAATTTCATTCTGATGGGTATTTAAAAATACCCCAGAATGAAGTTAGTGATTTTAGGACTAAGTGAAACAGCCTTGCCAGTTCCCTACATAGTTTGCAAAATGTGTTTTTAGTGCATTTTGATTTTAATAATATGATGAGACAGAAAAAAGAATTCTGATGTGAGCTCTTATTGGCTTTTTTACTTGATTGCTAGTGTAACACACCATTCGCTACAAGTTTTAAGACCATCATATTATTTGCTAAGAATAAGGATTTTTTCATATTTAAAAAAGATGTTCTATTGGTTTGATTATCTTTTAGTGGTTATTAGTGATTTAAGCACTGTTTAATACAACTAAAATTGTTTCATTGCTCCTAAATCATACAAGATATTAGACAAGCATTCATTTAATTTTTGTGGTTATGCTTTGGGTTTCCATACAGTCAGTTTGCTACCTCCTGTGATATCTGGGAGCCATGCAAAGCTTGGGAAGGCTCGTTCTATAATAAGAAAATGATCCCTTCTTCCCCTAATAATTTTAATTTCATTTTTAGATATTTAAGTCTTTTAAAATATATTGGCAAGAGTCTCATCTCTATTTCTACTTCAAGGTAGTCAAATATTCAAGTGCCCTTTTTGGATTTGATCTACTGACTGAGACAACTCTAAAAATGATGAATGCTCTGTACTCAAGGATGTTTCTCTAGATTTTGAATTTTATTTTTTCAGGTAATTTTTCTCTCTATTCCAGCAAGCCCCTGTTTCTACCACAGGGGCAGAACTACTGGTTGCTACCTGGGGAGCAAAATTTCTCTTTCCATTTATTTTTCAAAGAATTTTACTGATTTTCCTTGCATATTTCTCTGATCTCAAAATTTTAGGCTCAGTTTGGTACACTACCCTAAATGTCCTCTCCATTTGGTTGACCCACATCAAATTTATAGATTAATTTAAACTGGATATACCAGTATCTTAAGCCTAGCATGTGGAAGTCATAAGGAAAAAAAAAACAAACAAGCAGGTAGAATTTTTTTTAAATCTATAAATACTTCCTAGTCTATTACAGTGAGAAAGTTTTAAAATTCTGAAAGGGTTTGTTAATATTCGTTCTTTATTTTTCCAATACAAGAGTCTCCAAACTGCACTGTTTTCCAGAATTAATTTTATACTAGCGAAGCCATATGATATTCCTGTGATACATAGTTTCAAAGGGAAAGCAAAATTTAGGAGCCAGTTGACACTTGAAACTGTCAAATTTAGAACTAATGTTGGAAGGAAAGGACCCTGCATTAGTTGACTTGTGCAGGCTTCACTTCTGACTTGTCTCAGTTTGCAAACAGCTGGTACCGTAGGTGGCTTGCTGGGAAGCATCCACTATGGAAAATACCAACCCAAATTTTTAGTGTGTAGGAACAATAATAGAAGTAACACGCTCTAACCACCATGTTTTACAGAGTTGACTGAATATTATTAAAAAGTGAAGTCACTGGCTGTATCACACTGGTACTGTTTTGCTATCAGCATCCAATTCAAAATCAATCACATTCATTTCTCATCATCACAATTAAACAATCTAGATCTCGAATGAAGTCATGTTGCAAGACAAAACTAAGCAAAGTGAAGTGTATATGCAGAAATCATGAATTACAGTAACTTGCATGTGGCTGAAAATACATTCTCTAGATGTAGAAGGAAGGAATGTTGTAAGACACAAAACTCAAATGTATCAATAATTTCAAAATACATTGTAGCAAAATTTAACCCAAATCTATTTTTCCAGTAAGTTTGAAAGACCCCAAGATAATGGAGGGACATGCATTTTTCTTTTGTATGTTAACAGTGCTGATGTTGAGGCAATTTGAGAGAACACATAAATACTGTGCTCCAGAACATTCTATGACGTTTAAAGACATCTCCCATCCTCCAATAACCCTGCATGGGCTTGTCTTCAAAATATTTACCTTCCAGAAGCAGCTTTCTGTCAGATAAAATTAAAGGACACAATGCAACCCACAGGGACAGTCCGTTTGTCCTGGATTTTCTGTCATATATAACAAGATAACGCAAACTCCTGTTTCTACAGCATCCCCTCCAAGCTTTCTCACTCTTCTCCACTCTCTAATTCTCTTTCGTCTTTTCAATCAAAACCCACATCGTCTCTGGGGGCTGAGTTTTCTGGCTCCACACCTAGCTCTTTTCTCTTTGCATCAGCTCTCAGTCCTATCTCCCCGTTCCTGCTTAAGTCACGTAGATGGTTTTATGAGGTGACAAAGGACGAATTTATGGCAAAACAATATAACGGGCATGGGAAATGTGATGTCCCCATAATGCGTATATTGATCCAGTTAAAAACCACAAGCTATTAAATCAGCCCATTCAATGGGGAAAAATAAAATTTTAACATCTCATTGACGACGAACATGCCTATTTTGTATGTATGCCTTCATGCACTTCACAAGCAAAGATAGTCATTAGGCTAAGATATCTCTAGTTTGGGGCAAGATTCGAGCAAGAAACCCTATAAATGAGTCTTAAATGCAACAGTACGGAATTTCAATTGACAAAGCCTGTACAATTAAATTACTTTACCAAATGTAAAATACAACTAGTAACTGCAAATCACGTTGATAATGTCAATAAATATAAGAACTGATTTACAGAATCTCTCCCTGCAATTTTGTACTCTATTTTATAGGGGCCCCTGTGGCAGTGTTTAGGACCAAGGATATTTGCGTCAAGTTTCCTGTTATTTCCCATCACCTGTGTTTCGACATTTGTAGCTTTGTTCTTAAGCGGGAATATACACTGTAAACTAGCTGGATGACAATCCAGGTACAATGTAGTAACAATCTAATTGAGCCACTTAGGTTTGGTGAATTTTTAGCTAGCACAATCGTCATAATTTTGAACTCTAATGAAACTGGCAAGATCACTCACCCATGACACATGTAGCATGATTCCTTATGGAGCATATCAAAACAATACTTAGAAGAAAACCAGTGTATTCTAAATGCATGGCCTCGTCAGAGTTTTTCTATCAGACATTCTATCGTACTGAAGACGTGTCTTCAAGATGATCCCCCAGGTTTAAGTATTTCTAGCCCCATTCACCAAATCCCATTTCATCCTTAATTCCTCTGTTGCACCCAGGCCATGGAAATGTTTTAGGATGACATTGACTCTTGTCTATGCACACCAAAAGATTAAGCCCTTTGATGATAAACTGTCACATATGCATTTTTTAGAAAAATTTAGAAGTTGAAATAAATAAAAGAGTAAATAGTATAAAATAATCTCTAATCTCATGATTCAGGGATAACTACACTTTGCCTGTGGTTGTATCTTCTAACACATTCTATGGTTTTAGACATTCACACGCAATTTTACTTGCACATGGGACCTGCTTTGGAAAACTCTTTGCTTTTCCTCTTTTATGCTGCCCCTTTCACATTTCATGGATGCACCTATACACCGTCATTTTTTAATGGCTAGATTGTGTATTTCGTCGTTGGGACCTCTATGCTTGGGTGATCAGGACATTTTTATTTGCTGTGTTGCTGCTGTGATGAGTGATATGCTGAAGTTAAGCATCAAAATTTTGATGCTTGACTTTGTCCAAGCATCAAAACGGTAGATTGAGCGCAGCCAAACTTTGCAGATCCTGATACAGAAAATCAAAGGGACTACGCCAGTGCTTCCCATGAATGCTTGGAGGAAAAAATGATTTAAGGAATTCCCAACAGAGACAAGGCAGAAGAATGAGATGAAAGAGGAAATCAAATCCCAAAGCACGGTCAGCATCCTGCTCCAAAATATCAACGCAACCCCAAATGTCTCTAAAGCACAAAGTTTCTAGGAGACCTGATCTATGATTGAATTTTTTGAAAGTGATATCATCCCAACCCTAAAAGCAATAGTCATGACAATAGAGGGGTGCCCCAATATCCAAGCTGATTGTTTTCAGTACGTAATAATCAATATGCAATGTAATTCACCTAATTATTATGTATTATAATATGATGTAACTATTCAGTTGATATTGATAAGTTTACTTTTTTCATATTTCCAAGTGACAATGAGTAGACCTTATAACCCCTTTCTGCAGCTTAGCTTCCAGGAGATGGAGTAGAAGTTAAACAACATGGAAACCGTTACACCTGGTGGCAGTGGCGATTCAGCGGTGGTCTGATTTCCAAGATGTTGCGTTGATCCTTGATCTGGAATTGCCAAAGAAAGAAACACTGGAGCAGCCGAGACACAGCAGAAACTTCCCTGGAAGGCAACTCACAGCTACACCTGATATTTTCATCCTCACCAGTTCTCAATACCCAGATTTTTCACACAACACCCAGGTTTTTCACTTAGTGAAACGACTTTTGAATTCTAATAGTGTTCCTCAGGATGATAATCCTGAGAGCTTTTATCTAGGATATGGAAATAGATAACCTAAATAACTATTGTATAAAACAGGTCCCATAAACATGATGGGCATTTTCATCCATTTCTATCTAGACATCATATTTCTGGATGGTCAGATTTATAGTATTACCTAGATTTTTTTTGTACATTTAACTTAAATCTAATTCTATACCTAAATCAAGGGATCCTCATAAATAATTAGTACTGGCATGCTTTCTATAATTTTTGTAATAACTAAAAAGGGAAGTGGGGATAATCTCTTTACTGGGTTGAACCCATGCTTCTATCCAAATGCATTTTAAATCCAATGAAGTGAAATGATTTGCGAGGAGAGGAAGCGGCCTCCTTTCCCCAGATCCATTTCAGAAAGCCGTCTAAAGTGAGCTCTGGGTGACACCTGCACTGAAGTGTAGCTTAGATTCTTGGCTGCCTCCTGCAATCCTTCCCTGGACCCACTTCTGTCCTGTGCTGCCAGATTCCCTGCATGGGCTAGGACAGCTGCAGCAGGAAAGAAAGCTCATCTTTATCTAAACAGTCTTTGAAGCTCTACTGCGGATAAACACTCCTCATTTATTAAAGACTTAATCCTTTAATCAACGCTCACTTTGTTAAGTGGCTTGGTGCACGCAGATGTTTGCATGAGAGCATAACCTACTCTTAGAAAACATGGGGGTGGCTAGCATTATTGATCCAGGCTTCCCTATAAGGCTTCACAACCTATAGGAATAGGAAAAGCATTAAGAATAGAAAAGGTTACAGAACTTCTAGTGTTGAATAAGGTATTTGGAAATATAATTCTTCCTTCTAGAATCTTCTGAACTTGACATGTGCTGTTGTATTAGTCATCCCGTAGTAAATCATCAGCATTGAGGGCTTTTGGTCATTTCAGTTGAGACTAGGAGGCTGTCGTGTGAACGAAAGACCCATGTTACTGGTCATATGTAAAGATATAAATTAAATTAGGTCACTACAATATTGTCTCACTGGAAATGGTGGCTCTGTGCATTCTTGTTTCAAGAAGGCACTTAATTTGAAGCACAGCATGGAGAGTGTATGAAAATCTCATTCACATTGCATTTACAATGCCTTTGGGTCTTTTGAGTTTAAGGGATGGAACTAATAGCAACAGTATTTTAGTGTACTACACTTACTATGTCAAATGGGATGGGAGTTGCTTATTGTATATCTAGAAAGAGAGAGAAAAAGTTATGAAATGTCAATGTAATTTTCAAGTTAAAAAGAAGGCAAGTTTTATGACCTAGTTCTTTCTTTCCTTTGGTAAATCCCAAGAGAATGAGCAATACAATATAAGCTAGAATGCAATCAGACATGAAGCAAAATGGGAAAAGGAGAATTCATAAAACCTCTCAAGGAAATGAGTAAATAAAAGGTAAAAATGCCAATAAATTTGATATGTCAAAAATAAGTTGGTGGGCGGGCCGCGGTGGCTCAGCGGGCAAAGTGCTTGCCTGCTATGCCGGAGGACCTCGGTTCGATTCCCGGCCCCAGCCCATGTAACAAAAACGGAGAAACAGAATACAATAAAACAAGAAAATGTTTAAAAATGTTTCCCTTTCTTCCTTCCTTCCTTCCTTCTATCCTTCCTTCCTTCTCTCTGTCTTTCCTTTAAAAAAAAAAAAAAAAAAAAAAAAAATAAGTTGGTTAAAAACAATCATATTCAAAACACACACACATAAAACCTATTTTTAAATCCTTTATAGAAATATTTGAAGAAAAGTATGGTAATATTTTTATTACCACAAGACATTACCAAATACTACCGTAGAACATTGACAAATTTTGAAATATAAATAATGGCATTATTTAAGGAAAAAGGTCAATCTCTGTCCAAGGTGGATTTTAAAGGACCTGATTTATCCTCCTTCTTAAATTAACCAATAATGGACAAAACATGAGATGCACAGCTTTCAAGAAAGTGGAAATTAGTAAACAAAGAACAGTGATCCTTGACAGATGCCAAATAAGGAAGTTCAAACCCATTTCTGCCCTGCTTATAGCCTTAAGGGAGTTTTTAAGCCGTGATTCAAGGAGGGAGAGCCCAGGAAGATTCTAACAGACTCTCTGAGATCAGGAAAACAAAGCTGCTAGAGTTCTCAGGACAGAATACCAGAAAACAGAGTCACATGCAGAGGAGGCAAAAGGAAATACATAGAGTATCTCCCCCAAGTTTCCAAAAAGAACAGAACAAAGTACATATATGAGAAAGCTACTCACAGATGGGTATTTAGACACCTAAATAAAGTGATAAAATGCTCTGCAAATAAGGAAGTGGCTTCAGGCTAGGAAATGAGCCTCCTGAAAAGTAAGAGAATATTCCCAGAGATCACACAGGACCAGGGAAAGTTCCCATTCCAATCCACCAGAAAGAAAACTTTCCAAAATACAGGGTGTTATGTTATAAACTCAGAAAAGACATCCTGTGGTGAGGGACAATTGGCCTTAGCTTAAGAATCCCTTTGGTCTCGTCTGGCACATCTTAACAGAAAGATGTAGGACACAAGAAATGTACCCAAATAACTTAAAAGTGTCCCAAAATAAATGACAAGAATATTCATATTAATATAACCAAAACAAAAATCCCACACCCAGCAAAGTAAAATTCACAATGTCCAAGATCCAATAACAAATTACGAATGTGTTCATGAGAGCATTTCTTATGATTTCAAAATACTACAAATCGTCTAATACTCACCTGTTCCTTTAAGAGTTGAGTGAGCGATTGAAATGATGGGCAAGAAGAGTGCGTATAAGTGGGGACCCTTTACATATGACGACTGAAAACCTAACAGACACAGATGAATACGGCAATAAGAAACACACAGAGAAGTATGAGTAGGACAATAAAACATACACAAGCTGCATAAGTTAAAGCCTCAGAAGCAGTATATACAAAACGAATGATTAATGAAGCAAATTGAATTTTAAATTTTCTGTAGTGAGATTATATTACTTTTTATAACTAAATCAATGTATAAAAGTCATTTTGTGCATCAAAGAACTTCATCAAGAAAGTAGAAAGACAGCCTACACAATGGGAATCAATATTTGGAAACGACATATCAGATAAAGGTCTAGTATCCAGAATTTATAATGAGATTGTTCAACTCAACAACAAAAAGACAGCCAACCCAGTTACAAAATGGGAAAAAGACTTGAATAGACACCTCTCAGAGCAGGAAATACAAATGGCCAAAAGGCACATGAAGAGATGCTCAATGTCCCTGGCCATTAGAGAAATGCAAATCAAAACCACAATGAGATATCATCTCACACCCACCAGAATGGCCATTATCAACAAAACAGAAAATGACAAGTGCTGGAGAGGATGTGGTGAAAGAGGCACACTTATCCACTGTTGGTGGGAATGTCAAATGGTGCAACCAGTGAGGAAGGCAGTTTGGCGGTTCCTCAAAAAGTTGAATATAGAATTGCCATACGACCCAGCAATACCATTGCTGGGAATCTACTCAAAGGAATTAAGGGCAAAAACTCAAACGGACATTTGCACACCAATGTTTATAGCAGCGTTATTTACAATTGCAAAGAGATGGAAACAGCCAAAATGTCCATCAACAGACGAGTGGCTAAACAAACTGTGGTATATACATATGATGGAATATTATGCAGCTTTAAGGCAGGATAAACTTATGAAGCATGTAATAACATGGATGGACCTAGAGAACATTATGCTGAGTGAGTCTAGCCAAAAACTAAAAGACAAATACTGTATGGGCCCAATGATGTGAATCGACACTCGAGAATAAACTTGGAATATGTCATTGGTAACAGAGTTCAGCAGGAGTTAGAAACAGGGTAAAATAATGGGTAATTGGAGCTGAAGGGATACAGACTGTGCAATAGGACTAGATACAAAAACTCAAAAATGGACAGCACAATAATACCTAATTGTAAAGTAATCATGTTAAAACACTGAATGAAGCTGCATCCGAGCTATAGGTTTTTGTTTTGTTTTGTTTTGTTCTTACTATTATTACTTTCATTTTTTTTTCTCTATATTAACATTCTATATCTTTTTCGGTTATATTGCTAGTTCTTCTAAACCGATGCAAATGTACTAAGAAACGATGATCATGCATCTATGTGATGATGTTAAGAATTACTGATTGCATATGTAGAATGGTATGATTTCTAAAAAAAAAAAAAAAAAAAAAAAAAAAATGGTCAGCACAATACTACCTAATTGTAATGTAATTATGTTAAAACACTGAATGAAGCTGCATCTGAGCTATAGTTTTTTTTTCTTATATATTTTTGTACTTTTTATTTTTATTTTTATTTTCTCTCTATATTATCATTTTATTTCTTTTTCTGTTGTCTTGCTATTTCTTTCTCTAAATCGATGCATATGTACTAAGAAAGGATGACCATACACCTATGTGATGATATTAAGAATTACTGATTGCATATGTAGAATGGAATGATTTCTAAATGTTGTGTTAGTTAATTTTTTCTAATTAATAAAAAAAAAAGCCAATATCTTCAAAACCATTTGACTTGGGGGAAAAGAACAAATACAAATTCAATGTTTCAACATGTCTTGCAAAGGTTTACAGGAGACTGGCTGCTATGAGGAAATGGAACAAAATGAAGTGCATCAACTCTTAATGAAGAAATACTAATTTTTAAAACTGGGTATGGGAGAGGATGGTGAAATGTTTCCTCTGATGATGTTAACAAAGCAGCTTAAGATATAACACCAAGTCCAGATGGAAATATTCCCATGACAAGGTGTTCCAAACATGTAGTTTGTGCAAATACATGTTGATTAGATAACTGTTCATTTCTCTTTCACACTTACGAGAAGAAAACAGACGAAATAATAAGAATTTTGACTTTTTCTTGGGCTCTGGATTCTGAAACACTGACTCGAATGGGTTCACAAAAGAACAGAGAATAGACACTGTTTTTGAGACAGAGTGCCAAGCTTTCTTTCCCATTCCTGGCAGGCAGCATTTGAGTGCCTGAATATAATTTTTACGTGTGCAAGGGTGTTCTGGTGATGACATGTTTAGTAAAGTAAAATGGCCACCTGCATTGGACACAAGCAACCCCTTTCCAAGGAAGAGTTTTCTGGAAGACAAAAACAGGTGACTGTAGAGGCTTTCCAAGAAAATGGAATACACCCTTGCAAATCACAATCAAGCACACCATAAGTCAGTTTTGGGCCAGCAGAGAGAATTTATTGGAACAGACAAGTATATTGTACTTGATATATTCAAAGTATATCTGCTCCCCACTTTGTAAGACCCTCCCAACCCCCACCATGGAAGAAGGAACTCTTATATCAGCTGATCATTTTAACCCACACTTGGAAATTCTCTAAATGTCTTTATAAACAGTTGTGGTCAGTTGGCTATTGAGTGTCTCTCTCCCTCCTCCCTGGTTTGAGAGCTCCCTATTCGCTTTCTCTCTTAATAAATACTTTTACTACTGTTGTTTATATATGGATAATTGATTTTCTTTGACATACATAACCACACTTTCCATTGTCTGTCATGTTTCCATTCATGTTTATGGACCACAGTTTTAGCTTTAGGCTTTAAGAAGTTAAACTAGACTTGCTGTCTGCACAGCAGCTGGAGCTAATGTCCAGATAAGAACCAATGACAAATGAAGATCCAAAATCGCAGCCAAGAATGAAGGAATGAATGTTCAGATCAGGCAAGCTAATATTTTCTTAGAGAGGAGGATGATACAGCCTCTCAGTTGAAATGTATGGATGTCTGGAAGTGAGCCGCCATGTACTCAGGACACCTGCTTTTGGATCCTGACAAGATGCGATGGAAACCTGTATGCTTGAGTGGCCTTGTCCTGGAGGCATTTTGGTCCTGTGGGCATGCTATGATGAAGCTGTGTATTGAGATGATGTGAGCGATCTTGAGTCCCCAAAATATTGAAGACCCATTGACTATAATGAGATTGTAGACATTTGAGAAAGCCATGTGTCTGTGACAAGCAATAACCACATAGAGTATGGAATGGCTGGATGGCTCCTTCACTGACCACACTGAAGACCAGACTTTGGAGGCAAATAAACCCAATCAGACACCATATGGTTGAGAATTAGTTTGAGGCAGATTGACAACCAACCACAGTGACTCTTAGCCCCAAAACACGTCTGTGCCACAAGGCTTGATATATCGCGACCAGTACCTCCAAAAGATGGCTTTGGAACTTCTGACACCACGTCAGATGGACAACCCTGACGTCTCACCAAAAGTAGCTACCTGCCCATGTCAGCCCTAGGGCCGATGGGCTTCAGGGTCCTTGGTATCGTCCGCTTTTGAATGTGTTCTGTGCCCTTGACCTGGTCCTTGCATATTGGTGGTTTTTAGCAGCTTGCAATGAAGCCAGCAAATGAACTGCCTTCAGCATCCAAACTACTGTCATGCCAAATCTACTTCCAATTGCTTCTCAAGTCACTTTGCCATTCTACAAAATTTCATATAATGTGAATGGACTAATTATCCAAGACTGAATGGGACTCTAATATAAAGTGCCATTTGATTCTTATTTTGAGGTTGCATCCTTCAATGGAATTGGAAAACACTGGCCTTGGTGGTAAGGTTATAATATGTTTATCAGTGATCAAATATATTGGGAAACTGAAAGAAAAGCCTTTTGGTTGATTGTAAAGTGTTGGTAAGGGATGGTGGTGATGGTGGCACATTCTGAGTATACTATACGGTACTGAATTATATGTACAAATGTGGTTAAAAGTGGAAATTTGGGGTTGCATATATGTTTCTAGAGTAAAATTTTTTAAAAAATAGGACTATACAACACAGTGAATGCTATTATAAATGATGGGCATTAGAATTAATAGTACAATTATAAAAATGTTTCCATGGATTGTAACAAAGGCCCACACTACGCAAGGTCTTAATAATAGGGTGGTAATATAGGAATTCTTTTATGCAAGATTTCTCTAAACCAACAATTTCTCCAATTAAAAAAAAGGCTATTAAAAGTCTCTCTATGGGGTGGGCCACGGTGGCTCAGCAGGCAAGAATGCTTGCCTGCCATGCCAGAGGACCCGGGTTCATAAGTTTCTCTATGAATAACTTCAAATTACTGTATATTCTAATTTTTTTTAATTGTCTGCTATTTCTAAGCAGATAGATCCTACTTATTCCCAAGGAGACCTTCTGCATGATGGAGAAGCAAGTATAATTCTCTAAAATGACTCCAAGGGATGAATAAAGAAGGAAGAGATGGGACATCTTTTGGGGTGGTGCGGTGGGGAAGGCAGTTCCCAATTTACTTCACCTCCATCCTTCGGGGATTTCTCCCTGCCTTACTACATCTAATTGTCTGTGATTATGGAGTAGTCTGTTTGTTTTTGGATGACCAACACTTACGCAAAATGTATGAGAATGACCGTTTGGACTGGAAGGGTATTTCTGCCTTTTCTGTGAAATGTGATATCACCCCTTGAAAATCAAGCCCATGGAACACACAAATCGAGTTAGGGCTGAAATATAAAGCAAGGACCTTGGAAACCAATGAGCAGTCTGTTAGCTCTCCAGGCTCTCTGCCTCATAGAGGCTTAATAAATGCGTTCCAGATCCTACTTAATAACACTTTATTGAGTTTTAGGGGAAAGAAGATAGCCAACATTTTTTACTCTGTCCTCAACTGATGAGTATAAAAATAATAAAACATATAATATGATAATGCCACCACGTTTAACTGATATTGCATGAAAAGGTCATCTTTGGAGCATTTTGCCAGATTCAAATGACATCTCTAGATATATAAGAGGGCTATTTCGAAACTGAGTATGAAAAAATACACAGGGTACCTGTTCTCAGACAAAGAAAAACTTGATCTCACTTAAACTATGGTCCTCAGTTTATGTATACATTAGAAACTGTAACAATTCCTCAAATGTCGCCAGTTCATAAAATAGAACAAAATACATTTTAAAAAGAAGTATTTTTATTTCAAGATTTAAATCATGACCCAGTATTGAAAAAATATCATGAAAGTGCTTGTTAGAAACAGAAGTCACTGTCTTTCTCTCTATCCTCTAGAGAAGTGATGTCTAGTAAAACTTCCTATCATGATGGAAACGTGCTTTATCTGAGCCCCATGTGGCATCTTAGTTTCTCGGGGCTGCCGCGGCAAAGTGCCACAAACTGGGAGACTTAAAACAAGAGAAATGCATTATCTTGCAGTTCTGGGGACCAGAAATCAAGATATCAGCAGAGCTGGACTCACTTTGAAGTCTGTACAGAAACATTATTTTGATGAGATCCCTCGATGATTCATGTCCAAGTTAACATTTAAAAAGCAGTGATTGAAAAAAACTGTATAGAAAAAGTAAATTGCCAGTGTCTACACTTAGGCTAGAGAAGAAGTAGGCAGAAGATTAGATTTGTCTACAAAATCCCCTATGAGCTACATGAATCCTTGCAAATAAAAGCAAACATCTTTGAAAACATTTCTAGGGATTTTGATGTATGTTGTGGTAAGTATATGCACATATTGAACTTTGGCTGCAATTATATTGTACGCACTGGACATTTTCTTCAGGTCACTTTGCTCGTAACTTTGAAAGTCGCTTGGATATTGTTCAACCCCAGAAATATTAGGACAGAATGGGCTCCCTTATTATGACATATGACCAGAAAGAGTTTACTCCAACAGTGAGATATTGTAACATTGCTCTGATGTGAGACCTTCAATTACAGGGTTGTCAGAGATGAAGAAGATTCTAATTATTACTGCTGTGATTAGGACAAGTATTGGGTGATTGTTTTTCCCCCAGTAAATCTGGCTTAAGGCTCCACTGGTACAATTTAAAGCAAATCCAAGGTTCAACTGACAAATGGCTGTAGGATCTCGGGGAGGAACATCTGTGACTGTCTCCATGATCACTGTGGGACACAGCGTGCACTCTTCAATGCCTGAGCTGAGAAGAAGGATTTCATAGCCCTTTGATGACCACTCAGCTTATGCAGGTGGAAAGAACATGCAGCCTTTGGTCTAAATGCAGCTACTTTGCATTCGTTTGGCAAATAGTTTGTTATATGCACACACTCTACAATTGGATGTAGGCTGAGGATGGGCCAACGTTTTTTGTTAATGGCCAAATGGCAAATATTTTAGGCTTTGTGAGCCATAGGTTTTGTCACAACTACTCAATTGCACTGTTTGTGTGCAAACATAGCCAGAGGTGACAGATCACGGAGGCGAGTGCTGTTGTGTTCCAGTAAAAGTTTATTAAAAAGAAAACAGGCATCAGGGCTGGATGCACCTGAGAATACATTTTGCCAACCCCTGATGGACTATGAAATTGAGCAGAGATAATGTGTCCTTTTCTCAAAGGCCACTTAGCCATGGTCACCTGTTATCGGAGGCATGCACACAGAGGTACCCTGTCCAGTTTCCCCAATCCCAAGCCCGGGAGTGGTCAGCCCACCTGTAGGTTGTGACTTCTAGCACAACCTAGAGGCAGGACCAGCTTCTCAGAAACCTCACAGTCCACTTCAAACTCTGAGGACAACTGCCATACTCAACTTTCTTAGAGCTGATCTGGTTGCAATGATCTGAGTCTCTCTGATGGAATTTGGAATGGAGTAACTACGTTAAAATAGCATTTTCCCCATCAGAAAAGAGAAGGAGGGGTTTAGAAGTCCAAAGACATGCCACGCTGACTGTGGGCTGTGATATTGAAGATCATGCATGGTTAAAGCTTAGGATGGTAAATTTCATTTGATGGGGTGTATATATACACACATATATACATATGCATATTGGTATATATACACAGATATGCATGCACATACATACACACAGAGATCTCCTAGAAGCTCACCTTTCACTTAGTCAATATTCACTCACCGTCTTCATATCCATTTCGTGGACTTTCCAAGAGACCCTTAATTCCTATATGTTTGTTTAAAATTAGCAAGATTTCTCCTTTACACATGGACAACTATTTTGAGATGACTATACTCAGTTTCATCTTTGTGAAGTCAAGAGGAAAATGAGGGTAATTACATGGAACATTCAAAGGAAGAAACAAACAAACAAAAAAACCTTTTACCTTGGCTACTTGGCTATGGCAGGAATAAGAGTTTTTTTGGAAACCCAAATTACCCAAGCAATTGCTTCCAGTCTCTATGTGTGTGACAGTAGTCCCTTGTACAGAAAAATGTTTCATCAGGAATGACCAAGGAACAAAGACCTTTGTTAAATCTCATACCCAGGAAAGGGGTGGCTGAAAGTGTACCTGTGTTTCAGTGTATTGTCAGAAGTAACTCTGTTACATTTGTTTTTCTAATGTTCTGACCCTTGTATTTCTCCTTGTGCACAAATGTTAGAGTGTGTGTATATTTTCTGATTTAAGTTAAAATGGGATTTTCCAAATATCCTTTGTACATCCACGTTGCTTTTCAAAGGGTTCTCGATGTTATTAGATACAAAGCCCACCCAGCTCAGGCTGAAAACAAAAGAAAGAAACTACAAAGCAAACTGAGGCCTTTGGAAAACCCCAGTCTCTGTTAGTCTACTATTACCATCTGCTTTTATTAATATTTTTTTAGGCCAGATGGTGTGTTTTGTTATTACTTTTAATGCCCTCCACTTCATGTTTTGAACCAGATATTTTCACTGGATTCAGCTTTCTGGATCGAGCCAAAGTGTTAAAAGTTTTACACCTTTGCCTGACCAAGAGCCAGGGAGAAAATGTGCCATCTCTTCAGAAACATGGACCAAACAGAGTCTATGATAACAAGGTCACTATTTTACACTTAGCACTCTCTCTGTTAACCAGAGAGAGGCATACTCTCTTCTCCAACGAAGCAAATGGCAAGAAAACTTTCTCCATAAATTCAGCCTTTTGGGATAACGCAATATCTAAAATCAAGTTTAATATCTTCACCATCTAGACCAACAACCAATTGAAGAAAGGAGAAAGGACTCGAATAGACCTTACTCCATAACAGTAATACAAGTGGTTAACAAACACATGAAAAGATGGTCAACACCATTAGCTAATAGGGAAATACAAATTAAAATGACAATGAGATGTCACTTTCCACCTACAAAGTTAGCTATTATTAAAGAAAAGGAAAATAGCAAGTGTTTGAGAGGATGCAGAAAAATGTGAACTTATGCATCATTAGTGGAAATATAAAATGGTACAGCAACTATGGAAAGCAATATAGTGCTTCCTCTAAAAGTTAAATATAGAACTTTTTCTATATTTAACTCATATACCAGTTTTATAGCAGCATCTTTCACAGTAACACAGAGCTGAAAAGCAACCCAAATGCCCATCAACAAAGTAATGGACAAATAAAATGGGGTACATGCATACAACAGAATATTATTTGGCCACAAGAAAAAAATGAAGTTCTGAGATAGAGGCAACACAGAAGAAACTTGGAAACATTATGCTCAGTGAAATGAGCTAGATATGTATGAACAAATACTGTATGATATCCCATATTAGAACTAGCAAATCGGCAGTGATAGAAAGTGGATCAGAGGTTTTCACGGGAAGGAGGTGGGACTGAATGAAGCAGGAAGGGGGAGTGTTTATTTATAAAAATTTAAAGACAAATTTAAAAGATGGAGTTATTCATTGTGGAGCAGAGCTAAGGTGCTAGCTAGACACCACCCTGTGGGGTGGGGACCCTGGCTTCCAAGGTATGTTCTACATACCAAACTAATGCCTGATGTATGGCACTCTACCCTGGATAACTAATACACATGTGTGAAAGAAACGATGAGTGTTAGTAGGAATGGCCTCTTCCACCATCATTCCCAAAGCACCCCCTGCAGAATTTGAGGCTCCCCTGGCAGCAACCTGAGGCTCTGCATTATTAGAGGTCCTAGTTTCCAGCGAACGGGGTGCATGGCGAGGTCTACTCTGAACTTGAATTGTATCTGCCATCTGGTCACCTTAGGCTCTCCATACTGGTGCACCACAGTCAAAGAAATGAATTACTGTCTTAATGGAAATAATCAGTGATGTTTATCATGAAGAGATTGGGCCCCTGCAGCATAAAGTCTGGGGGTTGGAGGTTCACAGGGGTATGGCCCAATGAGTTAAAGCAACCAAGAGGGGAGATCCTTAGAGATGATGTGAGTCATCCAAGAAAGAAAGCCACTAGATCAGCTGAAAACCTGGCTGAGAGTGAGGTTAATCTGAATGGATGGTGGAAGAAGGAGATGATAAGAAAACATTATAGTCTCAGGACAGGTATAAGTCCAGTTAGACCATATTTGATTAATTTCCAATGTTCATGGCTTTATAAAGTTGGCGGTTGACTATCATGCTCAAACTCTGTTACAGAAAAGGACATTAGTGAATCTAAAACATCTCTGGGCAGGCTATAGTATATATCTCCCATGCTCACACCACATATCTATGATTGAAGATACAGCTTGTGACAGCAAGCTCATGCCTATCTTCAGAGGTACCCCTTCTCAAGAGAGCCAAGCATTTTTCTGTACTTTTTCTAATGCTTTTTCCTCATCTTCGGGGAGAAAAAATTGCTTTGGTCTATGCACAATCCTCATGGTGATGGAAACCTTAAAGCCCCATGGACAACGCTCATCTAGTTGGATATGGGGCCAATGAATAAATGCTATAGGCTTCTAGTTTATAGATGGACAGTTCTGGAAAGAAGCCTTCATGCTTCTTAGGAACTGCCAGCAGTATAACGATTTATACTTACATGACCTGCACAGGGAATCTGTGGATTAGCCCTGCTTCTTTCAATATCTTCCATTCCCCCCACCACCACCTTCACCTGCCTTCTGGGTAAGCTTCCAGCTCAACATTTGGTCCCAAGTTGTCTCAGCTTTGCTTTAAAGGAGAGATTAAGGTAGCTACTATTAAAACTTTCTCTCTTTTTTTTTGTTTGGCTTGAACAGTGGGAATTTATTGACTCACTTTTTAAAAAAGTACATTTTACCTATTAGAGAAGTTGTAAGTTTACCAAAAAAATTATACATAAAATACAGAGTTCCCATATGCCACCCTATTATTAACACCTTGCTAAAACTTCAACTATTTCGTGAAAGTTGATAAAATGAACAATCAATAATTTCAAGTTAGGAAATGCCCAATGACAATTGGGTCTTTGTGGGGTGGGTTTCTAATGCAATAAATGCCAACTAAGGAGATGTTCTAAAACAAACTTTTCTCTCGACCTTTGGGAGCACCTTAAAGAACCTGTTTATTGAAAAGGAGGTTCATTCTTAAGGAAGAACTTGCGTTTGCCCCTGTCCAAAATGAGGATCATTTAGATAGGAAAGATGTGGTTATGTATACCCCTCTAAACCTTTTAAAGTTGATATTGTCTATACTCTTTCAGATTGTTCAATAGTAGACCTGAAATTGAATCCTGAAAGGAAATTGGGTAGATAGAGGCCAGGATGAATAAAACAAGGCGAGAAAATGAAGCGGGAGCTGTATGGCTTTCAATGTCTAGTCAAACCAGAGTGTCAGAATTTTCCAGAAACATCCTTTCAAAGTCTACAGTCAAAATTCCCTCCCTCCTTCCTTCTTTCTCTCTCCCCACTCTTTTTAAGTTGAGACATTTCAAAATTCTTGTAGATGCCACTCCTCTTAGACTGACTAAATAAATCATGGGTCTCCAGCATAAAGTTACTCTACTAGATCTCAAGAACAATCTTTGTTTTTTTTAATTACAAACTATATAAAATTTCTTTGCTCTCAATTTGCCACCATCAACATTCATTGGTCAATGCAAGTAATTTACCTGAATTCTCAAAGAGGAGATAATGGGATCTCTCTCACAATCAAATCTTTCCATGGAGCAGATGAAGGATTGGCATCAACCATATTTCTAATGCATACTTCAACTTAAAGAGGAACTTCATTTTCTCTAATACATTAAAATAAAAGATCATTACCTTTGACCCTCCCTATATTTCAATATTTAATGGTATCTTACTGCTTTTAAGACTGAAAGTATATAGAAAAGCAGCTCATAATAGAGCACAAGTACTATAAAAGCGAATGTTCCAAGCTATAAAACTATTGCTAATTCATGGAGAACTCATATCTTCATTTTAATTTATTTTAATCTTTTATTTTTCCTTTTCAGTGACAAGAATTTGGAATTTGCATGCAGTTCTTTCTTGGTGCTACCTTTTGCATTTTGCAGCCTGAAAAATTGAGTTCCTTTGTTTTGAAAAAAATAAACCAATACCGTAGCACATTCATCTTCAAAAGAAATCGTTTTTGCCTGGCGTTTTTTCTTCCTTCTAGCACTTTTGGATTTCAATGCTTGAATGGCTGCTTTCATTTTGGGTAATGTTTGTATAGTGATATTTACACATTGTCAAATATCTGCCATTTGATGGACATATTTGTTAAATTCAGTTAACTGTCATGGAATATGTAACAGTACCAATACAAAATTTAGACTATTTAACAAAATATTGTTATAATGTAACTTTCAACTTGGTGTTTCATTTTCCATACAAATTAAAAATGACCATGACATTTTCTATGTCTCTCCAGACTTCCTTGGAAGACTCTCCAGTGACAAATCTAGATGGCTATAAGTGGTAGTTTCCAAACTGTGAATTGTGTGGCATAACCCTAAATAAATGCAATCTTACGCCACATTGTTAATCTGTTTTCCCAATTAGGATACTTGATGTCATTGTAGAACTTCTTCTCAGATCCTTACAAAAGATGTTCAAAAGAGGACATGGCATAAATAGAACATAAAACAGTTACTACAAGCAATAGTAGGCATTGCAGATTGCATCCTTATTGTTCACTCTGGATCCTTTGAGATAAGGGTTTTAATTACTTCTCCTTGCTATCAAATTCACCTTAGATTTCCACACAGAGATTGCTTCATCAGCCTTCTATCATATTTTCTCCCTCTGCTGCGTCCTGCATTTTATCCACAACTGAACATATAATGTGCGTTGTTGTCAAAGTTCATGCTTTCAGAAGTTATCATTTAGAAGTAGATACAGATTTGAGTTCGGTAAGTGATGTTATTTTAGCGGAAGCTGCTCACCCTGCAATAGATATTGGTTCTGCGGGTGCTGGAGCGCTTACTCAATCAGAAAGTTTTGGAAGTTCAATCCAGAAGAAGTAGTGGACTATCCTTAGAGATAGGATTAGAAGACAGGTCAGGATGAGGGTGAGGCGGGAAACGCTTGAAAACCAACCATTTTTTTGTAGCAGTTGTCAAAACGTCATTGCCTGAGCCAGGCTTATAAACCTGCAGATGCCTAGAAAGAAACACTTAGTTTTTTTTATTTGAAACTTGTGAAGCACAGAAATATTTTTACGTAATTGTGAAGCTATCTTCAGACTTTCCTTATATGTTTGCTTTCCTGCCCTTCTGCTAAAGAAAACTCATTGTGTCTTTTGCATGGTAAAGACAAACACTGTAGAATTTTTTAATGTAGCCTGAATATTAAATCCTTATTAGATATATGCTTTGAAACTATTTTCTCTCATTCTGTAGGTTGTCTTTTCACTTATTGATAATGTCCTATGATGCACAAGCGTTTCTAATTTTGAGGGCATCAGATTTATCATTTTTTTGCTGTTGTTGCATGTAATTTTGGTGCTTATCTAAGAATCCAATGCTGAATCCCAGAACATGAAGATTTGCTCCTATGTTATATTGTAAGAATTTTTTAGTTTTAGCTCTTATATTTAGGTCCTTGGTCCATTTGGAGTTGTCTATTTTTTAATGGTAGGAGAGAGGGGTCTAATTGCCTTCTGCATATGGAAATCCAGTTTTCCCAACCACATTTGTTGAATAGATGGATTTTGGCCCTACAGAAGTATTTAGCACCCTTTCCAATAATCAATTGGCCATAGATGTTTGGGTCTGTTTTGGCCCATTGCATCTTTATACAATGTCAGCTGCTCTGGGGCAATATGGTATGTAATAGTATTTTGGTCTTGGTTTCTGAATTTAACACTGTAGATAGGTGTCTTTCAGAGGTGTGCTTTTAAGAGAACATTTCCATGCAACCTTGCTCTCCCACACAAAGAAGTCTCGTCTGCTGAGAATTTCATCCCAGCTTGGAAGGACAACTCTACTATGTGATGCTGAGCCTTTTAATGACAGAGGTGTTTAGCAGCTCTCAGAAAGTATCCCCTAAAGCAATTGAGCTCTTACATATCCTAATATTTTACAAGTCTGACAGTGCTCTAAAAGGACCCAAAATGCAACTGGAGACTAACTGAAATTCATTAAGGAGGATTAAAAAAAAAAAAAGCACTATTGAAAACTGAATGTGCTATACCTAATCTATGGGTAATAAGTGTAGAGCTTTTGCATTCAAAAATGGCATAATTACTGCAGAGTGAGTTGTATATTTTGTTTTAGTGTATCAGTTGTTATTTAGTTATTAAAGAGCTGATGAATATAGAAAAAAAATGCCATACTTATGGTTACTGGTTAATAAATTAAAATGGCCAGAATGATTAAGAGTGTAGAAACAGCCAGTGACAAATCCATTATGGTTATGCAAAAGTCAACTAAAGGCCATGAGCACCTCTATTCACGGGTCAGAGGACAATCGAAGCAAATTAATCATCCCATCATATCATATTTTAAGAGATAAAACAAGTGAAGAAATTTGACATTTTGGAAAAGGCAATTTGGCATGTATCCTTTAATCTGCTAGAAAAATCAGTGGTTATTTAAATTAAGCATCTTACTGTTTGCATGGATGACAAAGTTTTCTAAGCCTTTTGTTTATAGCTCTTATCATTACAGAATTATTTGCATTTTCTCCCATCACGAGGTGATGAAACACAAAGGACTCAGCTTCTGTCACCCATAAAAGTCAATTCCTTTTGACAACCATCTGATGAATCATAGAAGTTCCAGGAAGTCTTATTGAACTGCGGTAAACTAAGGCTGCTGAAATGTGGCTTCCTCATAAATGCTTATTCGTCATACCCCATAGCACAACTTTCCACTCAAAACTGAAAGCCTTGTTTTAAATTTCAGCTTCCACTGAATATTTTAAAGGCTGCATTAAAAATATTCCATCAGTAACTTATGATATTAACTGGAAATAGTAACCGACTCACACCATTCTCATCTCTTATATGAACTCATAATCTAGGGGATTTAAAACTCAAATACTTATATCCAACTCCTCTGCATTTGGTTTGGAGAAACTTAGCACACAAGCACATGCATTCTCACACATGCACAAACCTGTATGTATACACACACAGAACTACTTAAAACAAAGTACACTAAAGGCATTTCTCTCGTCTGGATTTATTTTAAGATTCTCAGCCATCATGTGTCACCGACTCATGTATGAACACAATCATTTCCCAGTAGGGAGCTGTATTTGGGTGATGAATCATCCTAAAAATTTTCCCCAAGACAATCAAAAATTATAATAATGTCATTTAGCTTCAGGTTCCAGTTACTCATATTCTGCTAAGGAGTGAAAGAATAAGATTCTAACAAGAAAGAGCACTATTTTTTCCATTTAACAATGGCAAGGTTTTTTTTTTTTGTACCAGCAGAAATTTAAGTTTGATATATTTCATTGTCATATCTAATCGTAGAAGAATGAAGAATGCTAAAGAAGGATAGATTCAAATGCTTTAAAGTAGTCATTATATCACACCAAAGCTAAATTTTCATTCTTGTCAATTTGGTGGGAAAAAAAGGCAGAAACAAAGGTTTGTAAAATATTAGAAAAAGTTCTCTGAGTGCTTATACCTTCTTACTTGTTTGGCCATCGGGCAATGCATCTTTCACTTTTGCTTACTTTTAAAGTGTTATAGGAACATCTCAAAAAATCAGGAAATGTCATTCAACATTTAGCAGGAAATACTTGCTCACTTTATTTGGGTCTGCGTAATGTATTTTGATACACTAGTGAGTTTGAGGTTGATGGATAAATAAATGGAAGAAAAGTAGAAAAAGAGATGGAAAGAGCCTAAAATTAGTGAATACAGCAAGCAGATTTCCTAGGTTTATTTCCCTTTAAAAAATAAAATCCTTTACTGTTTCCATCCAAACATTTATTTATTGTATTAACATCAAATTTTTCTTGTTAAGTAGGTAAGTACTTTGTCCAATAAATAATAGTATGTGGGCCCCTTAGTTCGATTATGTTCAATTAAGCATTATTATTTACTTTAATTAACCAACCCATCAATTAAAAGGGGCAATGCTTCCAAAATTCACTTGTATAGGTAATATGTTTAAAAAGTCAGTTTCTCTTTGGGTATTTATGTGATACCTGAGACTCAGAACTCTGAAGCTATGCGAGTCAGCATTACTTCATACAGGAACTGTTTAAAAAGTTGAAAAAAGGACCAGACTTCGACTAGAGATATGAAGGAAGGTGATCTGGATAGGACAAAGGTAAATCAGAAATGATATCATATTTTAAAACTTCAACTTCTGTTTGAGACTAAAGGGAGAGATGTTTATTGGGTGTAAAATTTAAATTTTGGTAGGGCATTTCTTGATTTAACTTGTATGGTCAATTTAGTTGAACACCCTAAGTACATGGGATCTTGAATAGGGAATGAGATCTTGGTTTGTCCAGGTTAGTACGATACAATGATACATTCCAGAATAATTTGGGCATTGAATATACAAGTATTTGCAGGGTCCCCTTGGGAGACTGGAGGAAATATTCAACTTCCTCATTTGTAGAATTTCTGATATTCTCACAAGCAGTGGGGACAACCAAATCAAAAGGTGGAGCCCTCAATTTTGGGGTTTGTCCCTGTGAAACTTATTCCTTCAAAGGATAGGCTAAGCCTACTTGAAATTAGACCTAAGAGTCACCCCAAGAACCTCTTTTGCTGCTCAGATGTGGCATCTCTCTCTCAGCCACCTCAGCAGGTGAACTCACTGCCCTCCCCTCTCTACATGGCACATGACTCCCATGGGTGTAAGACTTTCTGGCAACATGGGACAAAACTCCCAGGATAAGCCTTACTGAAGTCACTTTTTAGTTTTAGGAATTTTTCAGATTTTTTAGGATTTACTCCCTTGAAAATATGTTATCTGCAAATAGCAATAGTTTTATTCTTCCTTTCCAATGTAGATACCTTCTACTTTTTTCTTGCATTATTTCAGTGCCTACAGCTTCCATTATGATGTTGAATCTGAATGGTGAAAGTGGATATCCTTGCCTTGTTCTAAACCTCAGAGGAAATGTTCCCCATCTCTCACCATTAAGTATTACGTTAGCTGAATCAATCAATAGTTACTATCAAGTGAAGGAACTTGTCCTCGATTCCTAACTTACTGAGTTTTGTTTTTAATCATGAATGGGTATTGGGTTTATTTGTTCAAATCTTTCTGAGTTCGTCGATATGATCCTATTTTTGTTCTTCAGCTTAATGATTGGGTGGATTCCACTCAGTGTTTTTGAATGTTGGACCTACCTTGCATAACTGGAACTAAATCTCATTTGGCTGTTATGTTTAATTCCTTTTATGCAGTGGAATACAGTTTGCTAAGAGTATGCTTAGGATTTCATCTTCAGACTTATAAAGGGTAGTGCTCTAGTTTGCTAGCTGCAGGAATGCAATATACCAGAAACAAAATGGCTTTTAAAAAGGGGAATTTAACAAGTTGCTAGTTTATAGCTCTAAGGTTGAGAAAATGTCTCAATTAAAACAAGTCTATAGAAATGTCCAATCCAAGGCATCCAGGGAGAGATACCTTGGTTCAAGAAGGCCGATGAAGTTCAGGGTTTCTCTCTCAAGTGAGAAGGCACATGGCGAACACAGTCAGGGTTTCTCTCTCAGCAGGAAGGGCACATGGTGAACACGGCATCATCCTAGCTTTCTCTCCTGGCTTCTGGTTTCATGAAGCTCCCCGGGAGGCGTTTTCCTTCTTCATCTCTAAAGGTTGCTGGCTCGTGGACTCTCTGCTCTCTGTGAATCTCTTCTATTCTCCAAAATGTTTCCTCTTTTATAGGACTCCAGAAACTTATCAAGACCACCCAAATGGGTGGAGACATGTTGTCACCTAATCCAGCTTAACAACCACTCTTGACTAAATCACATCATCCAGAGAGATGATCTGATGACAGTTTCAAACATACAGTATTGAATAGGGAATGGGATTTAGATTAAAACATGGCTTTTCAAGGGGACATACGTCCTTTCAAACCAGCACAGATAGTAATCTGTAGTTTTATTTTTTTGTACTGATTTTAGTTTTTGCCCTGGTTTCAAAAGTATTGGGGAATTGTTCCTCTTTAAATTTCAGTAGGAGACAGTATAAAATTGGTGCTAATTCTTTTAATGTTTGATAGAATTCACCAGTTATAGCCCTTGCCTTGGATATTTCTTCTTCTCAATGATAAGTTAAGAAATGTACAAGCCAAATTATCAATTATTTCTGGATGAGGATAAAATACTTATTGTTTTAAAAAAGCACTAGACTTGCTACCCTGCTTCTTCAGCTGTGGACATTTAATAGCACAGTAGTAAAGGGTAATGTTTATTGAGCACATGTTATGAGTCTGGCATTATCTTCCTAAGAGCCCTATGAAGTAGGTGTTACTGCCCTCCCAGTTTTGCAGAGAGACAGGGGCATAAGATCAGAGAGGAGGCAGGGGTGAAGCAGGGATTTAAACCCAAGCAGTCTGCATCGAAATTACCGCGCTTAACACTAAACCATGCTAACTCACTGCACTTCGCACTTTCAGTTTTTATCTATAAAAGACAGCTGCCAACATCATCCTCAAGAGGTTATTGTAAGCATTCCCCACAGGGAACAACAGGAAGTACTTCTTATATAATGAAGGAGGATTTATTTTTCTCTTTGCTTTCATAGTCTCTGGGATACATTAGTACAATTATGCGCCCCAAAATCTTCCTTTCACCAAAGGTAGAATCTCCAGGACCCTTCTTCAAAGAGTTGCAGTTAAAGAAGAGAAAGAATAAAGCAAAAGTAAAGGGGTTGTACTATCCAAGTCTCTCATTTCCCACCACCTGCCTTATCTTGAACCTGGTTTAATTCTGTGTTCACATTCAGCTGTCCAAAAAATTGCCCTTAAAGGGTCACCATCTCAACTGTAATGGGTATGTATACCTTCTGACTCAGATATGTGCAAATTTACATATGAATCAAATGTAATAGTTTGACTGGAACATTCCAGAATATGTGACACCAATCATTGTCAAGAACAAGTGAGATGAAAGAACTTGAGGGTGGTGGCATATAAGGAATAGTATTGAGTGGGAAAACGTCACCTCCCCAGGAGCTTGTGGTGTCTGTGGGGAAACAGCTACGTAAACTTGAGGAAAGAAACTGCAAAAATGTATGACCTAAGACCACACATAACAACTCGTTAAATCTGCTTGGCAGGCTTCCAAATAAATGCATCCCAAATAGGGTTTCTCGTGCACATGCAACTTTGAAAATCATTGCTATCTGGTACTGAAAATAATCACTCTTAAAATTAAAATGCCTAGATGATGCATCTTACTTGATGGAACCACAGCAAGCATCAATGCTCAGTTAGTCCATGTCATGATATTAACAATTATATGCAAGATCCTGGTTTATTTGGCCTAAGGGGAATTGATGTTTTTGCAAAAAAAAAAAAACCCTAAACATATGAGTTTAGTTATATATTACAATGCATCACCACAAATCCATGGGAAGAGTTTTAGAGGAAGAGCGGGAAGGAGGAAAGAAGTAAAGTGACATCAGATTTATGAAGCAAGAAAGATACAAAAGAAGTCAGTGAAGAGCCCCTAGGCTCTGCATCTGTCCTAATGACGTGGATATGATAAGACGTCTTTCATCAAAGTCGTCTTTCTAATATTTCCCTTGATCTGAACAAGGAGAGATACCTCTTCTTTTGCACAGAAATGCAACCATACTTTTAAATGTCCCAAACAAGAGATCATGGACAGAAAAAAAAAATGAGTTGCATCAAATGATCAATATTGAAAAGTCTACCTGGAATAAAATTATTAATTATTGTCACTTAGATTTAACCTTCATGAGCAATGTGTACTCTACTCCCTTCCCACACATACATACATGTATGGCTGAGTTCTACATGAATGCAAAGCCATGTATTAAATCTGGGTCCGTGATAATTGGATAATTGTCAACATTCTATTGAAGGGCAGGTTATTTTACAGAGCGCTTTTCACACACAGGTACTTTGTGCTCATGTCTGTTGCAGCCAGAGGCCAAACTTGATCTGGGCCCCTCTCTGTTCATTGCTCATTAAGGAAAATATATGTGAGTTTTTCTCAGGTGTAGAATTTGTTCCACATGGAAATCAACTGTCCTTTGTAGGAAAAGGAAAAGATGATTTCATTTGTGCTTTTATGTGAAGCAGAAAAATATTCGTTGTGATACCACCTTTCATTTTTACAATGCTATGGAATTTACATAGCACTTTTCCATGCATTTTGCCTTCTGATTTTTGCAAGGCAAAAAAAGGAAAAGAAGATGAGCTTTATTAGTTCAATTTTTTAGAGAAAGAAATGTAGCCCCTGAGAATTGTGACTTAGTCAATATCTCAAAGCTATTGTTCTATGAAACCTGAAACCACATTTTCTAAACCAGTTAATTTTTTTTCCTCTATGACCCCTTGTTCCCACTAATAAAACATATCCTTTGGCATATCCAGCAGGCTGCACTGCTTTGTAGTCAGAAGACCTGGGCATAATCTCATGATCTGTCACTCAGTACATGAAATTTAGTAAATATTTCCAATGCCATGAAGTTGTAACTTTCCACTGGCCTCCAAGGAGCTATGAGAAAGCTACTTGTAGAGAACAAGTCCTGGTGGGTATGGACAGGAGATAAAAAGAGGTCCCTCTTTCCCAAAATGCTGGTATCTCTTGGATCTCCCAGGATCTTTAAGTATGCAAATTGAATGTAATGATAGCATAAGAAAATTGAAATGAGAAATACTTGCATTGTGATGTTTTAGGACTGCCATTCTGAGACTTTTCCAAGTAGACCTGGGTTGAGAAGTTTTAACAAGGAGAGGCACACGTGAGAATTCTAAGTTACAAATTATCAACTATTTTCACAATTAAGGCCACCAACTGATATTCCTAAGAGCTTTTACTTGGAGATGAATAGGTACTTTCAAATAATCGTTGTGTTTTGATGGTGCCCTGAGGTTTCTCAAGACATCTCCAAGGCCCTTCTTTGCCAATTCTGACCCCCATCTTCAGAGGGTGTGTCAGGATAGTAGTGTTAAGATTTCACTGGGAAGAAATGTGCATATATTTTTAAAAGCTTTCAAACCCACCCATTTTGCCAGGGTGGTTCAGAAACTGTTTTAGACCAACTAATTTCACTCAGTGGGTAATCTTGCTTAATCCCCATCAAAGAATCCATTCTGTTTGCTCAAAGGTTTTACTCCTGAGTTGCTTGATTGCAATGCGTCCTACTAAAGGTAGAAAGGCACTCGGTATTTTTTTTCTCATTACCCACTGCTGCAATTATTGCTTCCTCAGTATATCTCCTGGGAAAATTGTGGAAAGTATTTTAATTGTTGCTTTGATTCTAGCCCAAAGTGAACACAATCATGGTGGAGTGATGTGTGGAAGCTTAAAATGGATTGGATAGTTGTCACCAAGTGTGGGGATTAAGAAGACTATAAATGCACTCTCCATAGTGAAATCCTTGGAGGTTAGAATAACTCAGCAAAAGGGGACGAAGAACTCACTTCCACTGCTCCCCACCATCAAACCTTGATTAATTTGATCAGTTGCAGAATCCCTGCGCAGGAGAGGAAAAAGTTAAAACAGCCCACCTTAGGACCTCTTCCAAGCCAACATCTCATAAAATAGTTTATAGCCTTCTTTTGAACAGTGATACAATGGAAAGTGAATGAATTAGTTACTGCAGGAAGGAAATTTATTACTAGAGTTCAGACTGTGCCACAGATTCCAAAGTGGCCAATGAAGGAAGACACCTGGAGTTCAGGAAGGATTGGAGGGACCCTGGTGTATGTTTCACTCTAGTTTTCTCATTTTTAGCTCTATCCACTGCTTCTGTAGATTCTTTGCTTCACTTCTCCTCCTTAGAAAATGGCTTTCTCTGCTTTTCTATTCAGAGATGGTGGTTCTGTGTTGCAAGGGGGACTGCTTGTACATGCACAATTCCATAGTCCTGTAAGAGGGTCCTCATTTGGTTGGGTGCAAGCTTCCTATCCAGGTCTTACTGACCATAGCTTGGACAGGCATCAATCCCTGTAGCTTTGGTGAAATACTTTAGTAGTTAAGGGGGATGAGAACTCACATGACACAGATCTAATAGCCCAAAACTTATCTAATGCCTGTTACTCATTATCACTAGTAACTCAAGTCAATGCACAATATCCATACTTAGTCTGGGTTAGCTCCTTAAAAAAATTGCTAGCCACAATCCATAAGCACTTGTGATATGCCAGATATTGCTTTTCACTCTTTAAGGAGGATACTCCTGAGCATGGAAGAATTCAAATAGTCTGCTTAGGTCACACAGAGATAAATGGTCAAGGAGATTTGACCATAGTCCCTATGGCTGGAAAACCAGTTAAGTTCCTTACAGTGTCTTAGAAGCAGATATCTAGGTATAATGTGCTCGAAAGGAAGACAGAACTTTAGAGCACCCTTCAGAATTAGCAGGTTTGCTGGTTTGAAAGATGTATGGACCCTAGAAAAGCCATGTTTTAATCAAAATTCCATTTTGTAATGGCAGAATAATCCCTATTCAATACTGTATGTTTGAATCTGTAATTAGATCATCTCCCTGGAGATGTAACCCAATCAAGAGTGGTTGTTAACTGGATTAGGGGAGATGAGTCTCCACCCATTTGGGTGGGTCTTGATTACTGTACTGGAGTCCTAAAAAAGAGAAAACATTTTGGAGAAAGCTAGAGATTCAGAGAGAGCAGAGAATGCTGCAGCACCATGAAGCAGAGAGTCCACCAGCCAGCACTTTGGAGATGAAGAAGGAATATGCCTCCCTGGGAGCTTCATGAAACAGAAAGCCAGGAGAAAAAGCTAGCAGATGACGCCGTGGTTGCCACATGCCTTTCCAGATGAGAGAGAAGCCCTGACTGTGTTCACCATGTGCCTTCTCACTTGAGAGAGAAAAACCCTGAACTTCACCGGCCTTCTTGAACCAAGGTATCTTTCTCTGGGTGCCTTCAATTGGACATTTCTACAGACTTCCTTTAATTGGGACAGTATCTCTGCCTTAAACTATAAACTAGCAACTTATTAAATTCCCCTTTTTAAAAGCCATTCCCTTTCTGGTACATTGCATTCCAGCAGCTAGCAAACTAGAACAGCAGGGTTAGGTACAGTAGTAAAGGAAAGAACATTCTAAATGAGAATGGAAACTCAGAGCAAAGGCTTGGAGGTAAGACAGGCATGCTTGTATGGAATAGCTAGAAGGAATTAGTCCAGTTGAAAAGAATTTATGGGGAGGTTCTTGAGCAGATTGTCTGGCACATGGAAATCAATTTTAGAATGACTAGTTGTGGGGAGGATGTTTTAAGGACAGATGAGCTGTGAAGGTGACCTGTGGAAACAGTCAAAATCCATACAGATGGATTCCATTACCCAAACCTCAGGTGATGAAATTCCGTTCTGATTGCTGAATGATAGAACATGAAAAGCGGGAGTTTGTAGGATATGGGGCTCCAGTGGAATACTGGATATAGGGAGTATTTACAGGGACTGGATATAAGAAATAAAGGAGAGGTTTTGCCATCAAGACTTTGGGTTTAAATAGAATTATGTCAACAGGAACGCCTTTTATTCAATAAGGGAAAAAGTTTTGGAAGTGGGGTCATGAGTAGAGTAGGACATTCAAATCAAAATGTACGGGGAAAAATTAGGAATATAATTATATGTTTGGAGATCTTTAATAGAGATGATGATTGTAGGCTTAGAAGCTGATAATTCTAGTGATGGAGGCTGACTGGAAAAGAATATAAAAAGGGAATAAGGAGGTAAAATCCTACAGAGATGGAATTTTCTTTTAGCAATTGGAGGAAAAGCAGGATTCACAGATGGAATTTAAAATGAAGAAACCATAATATTTCAGGAAAGTTGACCAATAATGTATATCAAAAGTTAAAATTTCAAAAATAATATATAAAGAAAAAGAAGGCAAGAGAGATTTTACTGAGCATTTTTAATGGAAGAAATCCCAGTTGGACTTCCTAATGAGTTTTCAGGAAGTGGTAGGAACAGGCTACAACATTAAAAAAGAAGAGATTGATAAATGGAGACCTGAAACAATTCAGGGGAGAGAAGGACTGAGCAGATGGCTTTTGGATGCAAAAGAGAAACTTCCCGTACTGCACCTGAACCCCAAAGGTAGAGAAGAGAGGGTAAACATGGCAGCAGGTTCCTTCTGGGCTCCCTAAGATAGCACCCAAACATAGCTGGTGTTGACTTTAGCAAGGCGAGTGGTTCCTTTGACTTCAGTTTTCTATTTCCATGATTTAGTATGATTTAGAGTTATCTAGCAGCACTGCTTGCTCTGTGCATAATCTTTCCAAATAACCAGTTTGTTTTTAATAAATCAATAATTGCTGATCATAAAACAGACAAGTGATTTGCCTAGACTCTAAACCACCATCTTGAAAGTATTCGCCAATTTATGCGCTCTCGCTCTTTTAAAAGTTGGTATTCAGCAAGATGTATGCAGGTTGGCTTTGGATACAGGATCATGCTGAATAAAAAAAGGATGATATAGGAATGTTTACCTGAAAACAATGAAGACATAGCAGTGATAATAACAGGGTCTCATTCCCTGTTTAAAAATGCAGGCACTTCCCGATGAGCTATTCTCTCTCTATTATCTTTTATTTGCTTTGACAGTCTCTTGGCCACTTACCTACTTATTAGCACTTTTATCAGAAAGTAGGAAAAGGAGATGAAATGTTAACATATCAATTTGAGACACAGTCTTATATTGGGCCCATCATCACCATAAAGTTTTGAGACATTTCTTTGTCCTCCAGGAGTGCTCAAAGGTACCAGCCCTCCATAAGCTGTGTTTCTACAGAGCAGCAGAGGATTCCAGTGCAAAGCTCCATCCTTCTGAGTTTTTCCTGTTGAAATACAACATTTTTCTCTTCACCCAGAGACTCTGAGGTAGTTAGACTAGGTTTCAGTTTGCTAAAGCTGCTGGAAGGCAATATACCAGAGATGGCTTGGTTTTTTTTTTTACAAAGGGGTTTTATTAAGTAATAAGTTTACAGTTCTAGGACCATAAAAATGCCCATATTAAGGCATCAACAAGATGATACCATCACTTTCAAAACTTCTATGAAAAACACTGATATAAATCAGGTTGAAGTACTTGATTTGGATACCACATTCAATTTACAGCAATTTCATTTCCCGACTGAGTTGAATTATGAAAGAATCCCACAAACAGTGGCACCTGTAGTTTACCAAGCACTAATAAATACAACTAAAAATTGGCACCTATTATGCCTTTCCTCAATTTGTATTTGACCCAAATTTTTGAGTATAAAGTCTTAGAGTAATTCATAATAGGATGGAGCTAAATTTCAACGGTTTGCTATAAATAAAAGGTCAGCTAAGAAGCGATTTTTTTTTTGCCCCCATGAAATAGTTTAGTTTACAAATTTTGGTTTAAAAAGATGAACTTGTCCTAGATGTCCAAACATTACATAATTTCTTCAGGGCATTACTTTATTCTCTACTGATAGGTTTATTTAAATCTTCCTAATGCTTGTTGGTTGAAAATGATTTGGCACTGAGACACTTTTCCATTAATGCTAATGGGAATAATTACACTTTTTGATCAAGGTCACTGTCATACCAGACTCCATCTGTCAAGTGAGAAAATTTAACATTGGGCTTGTCAGGAAAGAAAGCTGTGGCAACATCTTCGGTGGTGATGCCAAGTAGTTTGGCTCAAGTCGACAGTTTGGGTTCAGGGAATGATTAATTTTTACTTCAGGGTCAACAGCAAAGGTCTTTTTTTGTTTTTTTAACATTCTGGAGTTCTCATAATTGTGCCTATGATTGGAAATCCAAGCGTAACTCAAATATAGAGTAATTCTTGCCTAATTGGCGGGAAGATTCAGCTCCTGAGAACTGGTGATATCAAATAAGTGTGGGGCAATTGTCAACACAAGATGAAGAAAATAAAAACTTTTGGTAAATAGGGCATGCTGGCAGGACTACTTTAGATTCCTAAAAATATTTTCAACTAAATATCACTGTCTTCCTCACATTTTGGAGAACGACAATATTTAAATTCTGAGAGAGAGAGTATATGTGTGTGTATAATTTCTTCTGTATTATGCTGGCAGAAATCCATGTTATTTCCTAATATTTACTATGGGCGTGCTTCAGCTAAGGGCTATGCCTAAATAGGCATGAAATTTTAGAAAGTAACATTTCAGGGTGTTCAAGCCAAGAGGTATTTGAGTGCTAGAACCATAAAGTATCTCATCAAGTAATTCATTTACTTATCTTGTGCCAGAAACCCTCCCAAATGGTGCAGCTTCTCTGAGGAACATCCTAGCTGTAAGTTCTATTTTTGAAGCCAAAGCCAAAGTACAACAACAAAAAATACATAAGCAGAGCAGGAAATCGAAAGGTACTGAAAAAGATTAAGCATAAAATAGCAAGTAAATGAAAGTAAAAGTGAATGCAAATTCTTAGGACTGAGAAAGAAAATATAGCAGATAAAGTGTTTAATATTCCAATCATCTAAAAAGGAGAAAGCACAAATGCATAAAATAAGAAATGCTCAGAGGAAGTCAAGGCTGGAAAGGAAAGACCCCAAACCAATTAGTTTGATCAGTTTCATGCAAATACATTTGAAAATTTAGAAAAAAAACAGATTTTCAAAAATTCACATTTTACCCCCAAAAAGAGAAACTCAGAACCAACTAATTATACAACCCCAGAGAGACCCAGCCTCACTCCCTGTACCACCTGGTCTCCCAATCAAAGACCCCAGTTCCAGATGGTTTCATGGTGGTTTCTTTGAAAATAAGAGACTGTTACTGATGTTCAAATTGGTTTAAATCACAGAAAAAAGGAGAAATAGTCCCAAATGTTTATTTCAAAACTAGCAAAGCATCAATATGAAATCCAAGTAATACAGCACACTGCAGACTAACTCATAGGAAAGTTTTAAGCAATCAGCCAAAGGAATGCGGCCAAAACCGTGATGCAAATTCACTGTGATGGCTGGAGATCATCCCAAGAATACAATTACATTTCAACAGGTGAGGTTGAGCATTTAAACAATAAAAAAAATCAACTTTTGTTCTTCATTTAAAAAAAACAGCCAAACAAAAAGAAATAGAGGTATATTTTCTTTACACATACAACATCATGTCTAAAGAATTATATATATGCACGTTATTTTATACCATGTAAGGTATATATCCATGTATGCATGCATGCATGTATATTTATGGATGGATATTGCACCGTTATGTGTGTATAATACACATGTTTACCAAAATATATCTATCATGCTTAATGACAAATCAGTAACAGTATTTCTGCTCTATTACTATGATTATTTATTCTTATTTCTTAGGCACTAGTTAACATAACTACACAAATAAGAAAATGAATGGCACACATATTGAAAGGAAGGAATTTGTTCCTTTCAGATTCATTTCCTGACTGTAAAATCCAACATTAGAGCAGACAATACGTGCAAATAAAATGATAACTGAATTAGAGGAACATGTACAACAGCCTTTCTGTGTATTAGGAGAAAATTTCAGAAGGTATAATAAAAGAAAGGTAATACTCAACAAACAGTGAAAAGGTATTAATTTGACAAAATGACCAAGTCTGCAATAAAAAAAATCTTCTTGGGAGCAGTATACCTCTGAATCTAAAACTGGGCATAGATAGTAAAAGGAATGATATTAGAGCATGCTTCAAAAAATTTGAAAATTATAGATTTATCTATAGCTATACATAGCTATATCTTTATCTGTATCTATATATCTGAAGTCCTCTGATATCCTTAAACATATAGTGGATTTCATATTTGAGAAGAAAAACTCTAGGAAAGAGCAAACTATATTTTGGGGAATGCAAAGTTGTAAGCAACCCTTGAGATGGGGAGTGAAACAAGAATTTCTGCTGTCTGCAGCGTGCAAGGAATACTAGGATTGAACAAGTAATTAAACAAAAGAAAAAGAAAAGAAAAATTAAACATGTGTGTGTACACCTAAAATCAGAAATAATCTGCAGTCAAGCTCTAAGACAAGTGAATTTAGTAGTTGATAAAAACAAAACAAAAAATGCATTTGAGGGCAGGCAATGATGGCTCAGTGGCAGCGTTCTCTCCTGCTATGCTGGAGACACGGGTTCCATACCCGGTGACTGTCCATGCAAACAAAAATAAATGCATTTGATTGCCATATGCGAGCAAAAACAAAATTTAAATTTCATCGAAATGATGTGCTCATATTCATAGCGATGACTGTACCAGAAGTTGTACGGTGCATCTTCAGAGGAGAATGAGAGCACGTCTGCCAATAGAGGGGTGGACCATGTCCACAGATGGGAGAACCGTGGGTTGTCCCACAGTTTCTCCCCAAACTGACGTACATATTCAAGGAGATGTGTGTCCTCCTGTGAGGGTGAGAGCACGTGAGGGTCAGTGGGGCGGGGGGAAGGTGGAGACAGAAAAGATAACAATGAATATGTAAAGATGGATGTCCAGTGTATTAATCTCCATGTGTGTTGGTGGGTATATATTAGTTGTCAGTTTTAAGCTTCCTGGTTCCTACTGGCTATTGAAAGCAGCCATGCCCACCTGTGAATGATCTCCAGTGATGTTGGCATCAGCCTCTCTGTAAAATCCACCGGGCTGCTCCCAAGATCTGCCATTCCAAGGGGACAGGACACCTAAGAGGATGGGGGCTTTTCATGGGTTCACCTGCTCTTTCCTTCCTCAGTCTGATGAAAAACCTCAGAAATAGTAACTGAAATTGTCACCCATGAACACTCACCTGCACACACACAGGCAAACACACAATTTTATTGTGCTGTGTAGTGTTTTGTTTTTCCATCAGGGCCCCTTTGAAAATACTCTCCCAGAAAAAATCCATGTCTACGCAGATATGGACATAAGATGCACTCTGAAATTGCAAGGCGTCTGCTGACCCCTTAAAGAGCTCTTTATTTGATGGGCTCACTGCCCATTCCTTTCCGCCATTCTACAATCCAATGTCCCAACACTCAGAATATCAGGGAAAATGGAAGTAATTAGTAGACAGATTTAGATCACTTGAGACAGAAGTGAGTTGGAGGGGCAATAAGCAAACACACCACCACCTGACACAAAGGGAGAGCCCAAAATCGGTCCTAGCTTATGTCCTTGAATGTGCCAGGATAGATGGGAGGCAAGGGAGAAAGGAAGAACTGTGGATTTGTATCTAAAATGGTTTATATGAAATATATGTAGGAATATTTAAAGAGCTAGTAGGCATTGTTTGAAAACAAGACAATTGTAACTATTTTGGGGTGTGTCATTTATGTCAGAGAAATAAGCACTCGTTTATTTATGCATGTGTGAGGTGACTCAGGTAACAAAACAAGCAAAACCAACCCATTTGCCCAGAGCCTCTTTCAAAGTGGAAGCCAGGATGTACTCAGTGACATACGCTGCCCTCATCTCCTCAGCAGCCCCACCTCCTCATTGCTTAAAGATACTCAAACATCCATCAAGTTACCCATGCTACAAGTTACAGGAAGCCAAAAGGAGCGATGACTTCACCAAAACAACTTTCTCTGCATCTGTCCCCAGTAATAAATAAGATTGGCTACACACAGCCACATTAGCCTCTCAGGAAAATGCAGTTACTGCTGTGTTGCATCCCAATTTATTGTCTATTTTTCTGTTTCTTAAAAAAAAGTTCTTATTGTGGTAACATGGACACAACTCAAAACTTCAATTTTAACTACTTTTAAGTATACAATTCTATAATATGAATGACATCCAAAATAAATCTCTCCTGCAAGGAAGGAAGGTTAAGAGGATAAAGTAGGGAGAGGGGAAAACAGTAGAATAAGAGTTAAGGAAGGAAGGAGCTGGATGGAGCTTAGAAAAAGGCTCTCTTCTGTGATTTACTCTCTCCTCTGTAAACCCCAGAAATTTTAATACCTATGATATGCTTATTAATCATCATGGTTAAAAACAAGAGCTATAATAATGGATATCAAAAAATATTTTTACATAAGTAAAGAATTTTAATAAATGGAAGGTCTAATCCTGCTTTCTCAAATGAAGAGCATATTTTTGACACACAGTCCATTTGTTTAAGAGAGTATTTTAACTTTGTTTTGTTTCTTTTCTTTTCTTGGGTTGTGTTTTTCCCAAATTCCTGGTTTCAGGGGACTAAATTCCAGAGCTTGCTACTTCTTCCTTCCTCCTTTCTTTCTGCTCTCACTCCATCCTTCCTTCCCTTCCTTTTCTTTCCCTCCTTCCCTTTCTCTGTCTCTCTATTCTATTAGACTGTTTTATTCCTTTATTTGCTCCCTTTTATTCTCTCGAGAAATGCATTTTTCCCCCAGTTGGTATGCATGTACGAGTGTACACGTGTAACTCGTGAGGTCATTTTCCCTTATTTTAGGGAACTGATTTTTTCCCCAATATCCCTGTTGCCCTGTATGTCCAGCAGAATTAAAGGCTCAAGAAAAGTGGGAGATGCAATTATTAAGTGACTGACGCAAGCACCCTGAGGTCGTTCTCTGCTTAAAGACTTGTCTGCCACGCTAAGTTGTCCCCATGCAAAACCTCCCAGGTTCACAGGAGAGAACAAAACCCAAGGGTGACGTTTCATACCAATACTTCTAGTTCACTTCTCACAGTCCCTTGTGAATCTAATTTGCAATGAATGGTCAGCATGGAACACACTGCATCAGCTTCTCTGTGGGCTTCTCTGGGAGATAATTTCACCTATTGTTGAACATTGCTTTACACTAACCATAACTTTCTTGAATTATACTGATAAAAAAAAGTGAATTTCAAAGAATGTAGCAGTCCTAGCTTCTAATTTCTAAAAAAAGTCAACAGGGCTTATCCTCTCAAAGCAATGAAAAATACATACCAAAGACTGCCTGGCAAATGTGTCCAACTTTCTGTTTACTATTTCTTGTAGCTTAAAGTAATCAGAGACTGGTAAATCCCCCCAAATTCTCAAATCGAAATGGTAAACAGAAACCGCCACAGCTGACCTAACAAACTGTAACAATAGTCAATATTGACAGAGCGCTTTCTGTGTATCAGGTGCTGCTTGAAGTATCAAACATCTGAAACAGAAACATATTGGATGCTCTGATTAGGTTTTGGCACTCCCTCTTGTCATCGCTGGCAGTCATTTTCCGGCAGACCATACAGGACTGAAGACAATGGCAAAAACAACTGACATTTGTTATCATGTACTTTGAAATATGAATGATCTCAATTTCCAAGAGTCCTGAGATGTGAGAAAACATTGTCTTCCATGCAAATCTGGCGAGGTATGTAGAATTGTATCTATGAAACTTAATATCTACTAGTAACTAGCTCATTGCTGGTTAATCCCAAATCTGCTAATTCCAAATCTGAAACACATGCCTATGCATCACTTTTCTCATATGGGCTTAGTAAAAATAGATGTGCATAAAAAAAAAAAAGACAAGCCATAATTAGCACTGGGTTATATAACCAAATATAGAATATTATAAGATAGATCTCTTCTAGATCAATCATAGCCACTGAGAGTCCAAAACTCCGATTTTTCCCCAAGCCTCCTTTTACCAAATACTTTAATCCCTTCACCAATCTCAGATAGTTATAAATAACAATGATAAATGTATCTATGATTGATTTTTTCTTCTTTCCCTTGACCCCTTTCCATTGTTTAGGAGTCACAAGAAATCATAAGTAACAAAACATCTTCACCATTCACCATGGCCTCAGAATCACGTTTCCTCCCCCAAAACATTGCAACCATTTAAAGTAAAATAAGAAGAATGTGTGGCTTCAGCTAATTGCAAATACCACCCATTCACCTCTGTGAATATTTTTGAATAAACAAAAATAAAGTCCTTTAGAGATAAGGTCCATGCAAATATAGCCCAGCAGTGCTACACAAATTAGTGAAAGAGCACACGAAAGACCTTACTGTCTTTCTAATCTTCCCAAACAGATGGTTACACTGTTTCCAGCTCCCTAAATAATTCTGAGCATGGACATCCCCTGCAATTTCATTTGTCTCTCCAGTTCACCACTATTGAGCTGAGTGGTGAAAATGATACCAAAATCATCCTCAAAGATATGCTATTAAGTGTCAATATACATATTGATTTAGGAGTGAGAGCTGCAACAAATTATCTGAAATGGAAGTCATGCTACAGGCAAAGAATTGAACCCTTCAAGTTAAAGTTGGATGTGCCACCAGCCCAAAATGCAATGTCTAATGAGCATGCACAGTCTAGTTTGGTCCTTGCCAGTTGTGTTGGGTTGAATTTGGACATGGCCCAATTTGGACATGTTCTTGATTTTGGTCTGCATTCTGGTGTTTGTGGATCCATGACAAGTAGAATCTCTTTAAGATGTGGTCTCACTCAATCAGGTTGGGCTATAATGTGAATTCCTTCAGTCCTTCATAGGCAAAGTGAAAGTCAGACAGAGAGGAGATGTGAGAGGTTGCCATATGTATTGCCATGTCGCAGGACCAAGGACCACCTGCAGCCAGCCCCAGGAAGAAAGCATTGCATGTGACATCTCGATTTTAGATTTCTCCTAGCCTCAAAACCATGAGTTAATCAATCCCCATGGTCCCAGCAAACCCACCATACAGTATTTGCTTTAGAAGCCAGCAAACTAAAACACCAGTGAATCTGGTAGAACACAGCTCCTCTTTAACGTTAATCACTGAGGGATATGGTAAATGTGCAGATTCTGATTCGGTAGGTGGGAAGTTGGTTCTGAGCTTCTCTGCCTCCGGAGGTCTCCCAGGTGAGGGCTATGAGGCTGCTTTGGGGATGGAACCTTGAGTAGGAAGGCAGTGGGGTGGATAAGGCAGGTGTGTACTGCTTAGAGATGAGGGGCCCACGTAGATCAGCTCTGCTCCTAGGAACACAGATCCTAAGAGACCCAACCCAACCTTCTCTGGGGAGGCCATGGGGAGAAGAAGAGCTGAACCAAGGTCCAGGGCAGCACTCTTGTGTCCAGGTTGAGGTAAAGAACTGAGCAGAAACCAAAAGTCAAGAGTCACCCATTGGTAAGGAAAACAACAACATGGCAGACCATGGCATTAAAGATGCCCAAGCTACTCCATTTATTTATTTTACAGTAGAAGAATCATCTCATATGTCCTCCTAGGAGTCAATGGAGGTGACCGATGCATTCTCTTCTCCCTTGCAAGTCTCGGATCGTTGCTGCTGGTGATGGATTTAGAGCTCCCCTTTGGGAGGGCAGGAGCTAATAGTTTCCCATCCATGTGATGACTGAGATAGCCTATGTTTACCTATGGGTAAATGAGTTTTAATTCACGCTTTCTTTTACAAAGTTCTCATAGTTATAATGCCATGTTAGCAGGCCTATGTCACAGAGTCCTGAAATTAGATTCATTTCATTCTCATTCCCTTATCTTTTTTTCAAGTCTGCATTCAACTTTCAAATCCTCTATGCTTCCTGAAAAGCTCTCGAGGCATTTATCTTACTGTATAGTTGAATTATATACCGTGTTGATAGCGTTGCATGTGCGTATATGTATGTATATTTCTGTGAGTAAGAAAGACAGATACAAAGAAAGAAGGACAGAGAGGGAAAGAGAAAGGGAAACAGAAGGAAGAGGGAGTAGAAGATTTTTTCTTAGCATCTTCCACATTCTGGTTTAGTACTGAGTGAAATATACTAAAGTGAAACAATTTTTATTAAATCTACAGTTCTATAAAGACTGTGTTCTAGCATAAGATGTAGGGGGTAACGATAAAGCAAAGTAATGAATTTACCTAAGATTATAATTCATTTATTCTGATTTGGGGGATGAAGAGACTGCATTTATTTACGAGATTTTCATGGAAATTGTGACTATGACTACTGCATCCGTTCAAAATACAGAGCTGAGATTTGGAAGATGTGTCCCCATTTTGCCATTTTCTCCACTGACTCTTGATATAAATAAAAGAGGACGAGTGGTGCAGGGGTTCTCTTGCTCAGCAAGGAAGAAGATTAATTGATACCCATGGGAAGTGCATATTGGGCATTTTCCTAGAAAAGAGTATCATCAGGCAGAACAGCCCCCAATTAAGGTGGCTTTTCCCCAGGGACTTTTGTGGCACTGAACAATGAACTAGCAATTATAAAGTGCTAGCAAATTTTTTTAGGATATCCATGGTTTAAATACCATTCACTCTGATCCAGTATAAATATGCTGTCCTTGGAGCCAAAGGACCAGAATTGGATTTGCAACAGATGAAAAGGAAAAGCGTCTAGTTTACTGTTTGTAGGAGCAAAATGCTTGCACCCTGACAATATTCAGAATTTGTCTTCAAAGAGATGGGAAAATCACCTTGACATATAACTCTCCATATAAGCTGTAAAGATTAACCTATTATACGTCATCTTGCTCATGTCTACATTGGAAAGATCTATGAGTTTTAAGCATGCATATTAAATATATAGTTGTTCCTTGATATTGCATACCAACAATTTACTATCTTGCTTTCCAGGGATGCTCTTTAAAATAACACACCCTCTTAATACTTCCTATTTCTTAACAGGATGTATATATGAACACATGAATTTTCTACTTGCTTGTCGTTTCAACTGCTTAAAAACAAAGTGACTGTGTAGTAAATGACTTAATATCTAAATGTCTTAGGTGATACTATTTTAAATAAGGTCCAGATGTACACAACGATTTTAAAATATCAGGGCTGCAGAAATATGAATAGTTAATGCATTTCACTTTTTGCTATATATATTCATTTTATAACATATGACATTTTCCATTCAAAAATAGGAAGTACACATAAAACTATTCTAAAGACAAAATACTGCAACTGGTTTAAATCAATCTATGCTATTGTTCAAGAACTCCATTAAAAAGAGATTAAAGAGATTTTTTCCATGTAAGGTAGAAAATAAATAAAAGAGAGTCTGAAAGATTTCAGGGAAAAAATTCTTCACATTTAGACATGATTCTGAATGAACTATGAATTAAATATATCAGTTTAAATCTTTTCAAAAAGCGGAAATATCTCAGGAAACAAGAGAAGCTCAACTTTTTACCAAGCAGTGAGAAGGCTCTAAAGGAGAAAAGCTTGTTGCTTGGTTTTAGTAGAATCAATCCTATAACTCATTTTCCATAGTTTCACTGAAATAATTCAAAACAAAATAGGAGGAAAGAGGTGACTTGGGAACTTCTTTGTTTATAGTTATGCATTTTATAATTAAGATTTCCAATTTAAAAGCAAAAGCAGCCCCAATTTTGTCAACTCACATAACTGCTGATTTTCTACCCTAAGGATTAGGAAAAAAAGTTTAAAAAATAAGACATTATTAATGAAGCTGAATTTTTCTAGATGTATATATTTCAGATGAACTGAAAGCATCTTATCAAGATACTATCAGAGGAATAAAGAACAAAAGTACTCTCTCATTCATATAATTTTTTTTAGTTCAACACTTATTTTGTCTTCACAGAAATGGGTATGATAGGATTAACAAAAGCAATAGAGATAGTTGATGATGCTGAAACGGATTATTAAAGATGACATCATAAAAATTAAGATGAAAAATAGAACAGCTCATTTTTGAATGATTCTACTTTCCTTGATGTTCTATTATTAAGTAGAATCTACCTTTGGCCATCCTATTTGGCCATGTCAAATTCAGATATAACATTAAATTTGTTTAACAAGATCTTAGGCTCATAGGACTTTTTGAATGAATTTTTTTTTCTGAGATTTATGGAGCTTATGTGAAATACAGTTCTGAAATAATGGCTCCATAAAATTGTTTTGAATTTGAAAAGGGTCAGCAAGAAGTAAAGAATGTATAAAATTGATAGCTTGTATACATTTTTGGTAAGAAAAAGCCATTGGATGAATCTTAATAAGCCTTGTGCACATAGATATCGGTAAAATCAGGAAAAAAAAAAGCTATTTTAATATATGGATACATCTCTATGATGCGGACAAACACAGTTATTTGTCTCTCTGGTTCCCTGCTATACATTCTAGAAACTGTATTGTGAACATGAGAAATTTAGGTTTGTGATAACTGACTGATTTTTAGCTAAAACATTTGCCCTCTATCCTTCCCAAATCCTAATTAGGCTATAAAATATAGTTAGGTATTCCTTATAATGAAAGCTTTCCGACTACAAAGATCCATGCTAATTGCTCTTCCTTCTATCTCCTCTTCCTCAATCCCCTCACATATAAACCAGTTATGAGTAATCACATTTTCTAACTCAGTGTTTAATTTCCAGACCATTGGGTTGTCAACTGTTCATGCGTGGGTCGTCTAATCCTGTAATCCTCCTTAATCCAAGACAATCACCTTATGTCATGGCTAAAGCCAGGGACCAGAGAAACATTCCACAATTGGTGGCAAGAGTTCAGGGAATGCAACATTACCCAGATTGGATGATGGCCAATGGGGTGGGGCAAAAGTATAAGGATTTAGAATAGTAAATTGCCAAGCCAAGATAGATTAGATTATTCTTGTTGAGAAGAATGGTATGTTCAGTTCAGGGAAATAACAAGTCTATCATCTTACATATCTGTTTTTGTTTACCAGGTTCCTATGATAAACACTAGACCATGGGTTGGCTAAACCAATGGGAATTTATTGGCTGACCATTTTGAGACAGAGAAGTCCAAATTCAAGGCAGCAGCAAGGTGGTCCTTCTTCCCTGAAGACTGTGATGGGCTTGAGCTGGCTGCAAGTCATCCATGGGTTCCTTAGCTTGATTCCCTGGCTCATGTCACATGGCAGTGTCTTCTCTTTCCCAAGTTCTGCTGATTTAGAGCTTCTGGCCACTTCTTGTGACTTTCTCTCACTATGAATTTCTTCTGCTAATAAAGAGCCCCAGTAATCCAAACTAAGACTCAACCTCATTCCCTTGGACCATATCTTAACCAAAAACACCTTGAAGAGATCCTGTTTACCTATGGGAATGCAGACTAAGATTCAGAATGTGGCCAGATTGGGCTACACCATTGACCTATCCCATATTCATAGATACCTCGTGCAGAGGAGAGGTTGATGGTCATAAACCATTTTATAGACTGTTACAAATATCCAGGTATCTGAAGAACAAGGCATCTGGTTGACCTGGGAAGGCTTAACTCAAGACTTGGACTCTTTTTCCTTGAAAGGCATGTTGGAATAGTGAAGAGAAGACCCTCATGTACCAAACTTAAATCATGAAGTGACTAGAATGGAATCATGAAGTGACTAGTATGGGTGAACCCCAAGAGATAAGAAATTTCAGATGTTGCTGATTGGTGAAATATGTTTGGGAACATGTTGAACCATTAAGAAAATAGAGAAAATTGCATCCCAGAGTAGCATATAAAGAGGTGAAAGAAAAGGTATTAGGAATGCAATTTGTCATTCAAAAGCCCAGTGCTCCTCTGAATTTATAATTTACCAGGTCAAATATAAAAATTTACAGATTGCTTTTGTGTTCTGAAAAATAACCACTACCATTAAGCAGCAGAAATGCTGCAACTTTATTCAAATTTAATTGTCCCACATTTTATGTTTTATATTCCTAGGCTGCTTAAACTGGATACTATGTTACAGTTTGACCTGAATGATGGGAATTCATTAGTTTACAGTTGAGGCTAAGAAGATGTCCAAGTCAAGGCATCACCAAGGCAATGCTTTCTTCCTGAAGATTGGCTGCTGGTGATCCTTGGCTCTTTTGACATATGGTGGGTGAATGAGTCAATCCATCCTCCCCCTTTTTCATTAATAAGGGGTATTATTGCATAATTAAGCTCACCCATCTCTTTATGGAAATTAAGTAGTTGTGAAAAGCTATTATGGATATCCCTGTACACATTTTTTTGTAGATATATTTTCACTTCTTTTGGTTAAAATGCCTATGAATGGAAAGTCTGTTGCAGGAGGTTTATCCATGTTTAAATATATAAAAGAATGACACAGTTTTCCCAAACGGTTGTACCATTTTATGCTCCAACAATCATGAGTATGTTTTTTCCACTACTTTCTCCTCAATAGTTGATGCTTGTATATTTCAGTTTCAGTCAAGTCAGCATGTAGAGTTTGATTTTAGTCCTGATGGTTAAAGATGAACATTTTTATATGATAATTGGAAATAATATCTTCCATTGGAAGTTATATAGATATCTTTTTTGCTGTTTAGACATTTTTAATCTTTTCTTTTTGATCATTCTAGGTACAGTTTCATCTATTTTGTTCATCTTTTCAAACAATTTTCTCTACTGGACATCTTGTTTTGCATTTTCTTTGCCAGAGTAAATATTTAAGACATTGTCGGTGCTATGGTCTCTGGTATAAATGATCAACTCTGCTCTTATGGCATGAAAGTAGACATGATAGTATGTGAACCAATGGTGTAGCTGGATTCCAAAACAACTTTACTTATAGAAACTAGTTCAAAAGTGGTATGATTTTCATGCACCACACACAACGTTTCTTTGGATTTCTCAAAATCTATTTCAAAATATAAAAAAGTATTACCTCTTGGATCACACAAATCAGGCTGCGGTTAGCGTTGTCCCTGTTTTAGTTTGGAAGCTGCCAGACTGTGATATACCAGAAAATGGAATGGCTTTTAGAAAGGGGAATTTATTAAGTTGCAAGTTTACAGGTCTAAGGCCATGAAAATGTTGAAATTAAGGCAGGGCTATGAAAATGTCCACATTAAGGCACCACTAAGAAGGTTACTTTCACTCAAGAAAGGCTGATGAAATTCAAAGCTTTTCTCTCAACTAGAAAGGCGCATGGTGAACATGACCATGTCTGCTAGCTTTCTCTTCAGGCTTCTTGTTCCATGAAGCTTCCCTGGGGGTGTTTCCCTTCTTCATCTCCAAAGATCTCTGGCTGTGAGGGTTCTAAAACTTTTTCCAAAATGGTTCCCTCTTAAAGGGCTCCAGTAAACTACCCACCTTGAAAGAGTAGAGACATCTCCATGGAAACCACCTAATCAACAGGTCCCATCCACAATTGGGCATGTCACATCTCCATAGAAACAATCAAAAAGCTCCCATGCAGCAATATTGGATAAGGATTCAAGAACTTGACTTTTCTGGAGTGCACAACGATTCAAACTGGCACAGTTCCAGAGGCAGATCTTAGCTTGCAGACACCAAATTTAAACTACTGTCATTATTTGGAGAGAATACCTTCTTCCTTTCTACCTTCTTAAAGTGAAAGTATGCATATTTGCTTTTAGACTTTATTTTTTAACATTCAAATAAATTACAGCTATACATTTTCCTCTAAGTACTGCTTTAGCTGCAAGACAAAAGACTATGTACTCAACATTATTCACTTCTAAATTATACTCCCTATTTTTAGTCATTGACCTGTGATTTACAGCCTACTTTCAAATTAGATATGCCATTATATATATATCTATATATATATAGATGTATATATAATGGCATACATATATATATATATATATAAAATCTTACAACAGTATCCGTCAATTTCACCAGTATTATTTTTTTCTCAGATTATCCTTGATTTTATTTACTCCAGAGTCTTTTATACTCTGTTGCTTTAAACAATAAATCAATAAATTATTTGAATGGTTTAAAAAAGAGAAAACATATTTTCTATTTACCTATATAATTACCATGTCTACTTCCTTCACTCCTTTATTTTGGATATTTTCTGTCTGGTTTCACTTCAAGATGAAAGTGGCTTCTTAAATATTTCCTGTGATTTATGTCTGCTGGCTATGACTTATCTCAGCTTTTATGTATTTTATTGTATCTAAAATGTCTTGTTTCTCTCTCTTTTTTTAAGGGTATTTTTATTGAACGTGTAGTTTTAGGTGGAGGGGATTTTATTTTTGTTCCTTTGAAGATACTGCTTGATTCCTAGGATCATAGACAAAGCAAGGTAAAGATTTTACACAATACGATATTGCAAATCTCTGTGGGAATAGTTCTAATGATGACATAGCATTTAGGGGAAGTCAGCACTTAGACACACAGAAAGAAGAATTTTGTGAAATTTATTTTGACGGCCAGTTCCCTGAAAATGACACACCAGAGTTCAATACCATGAAATAAGGAGACTGGGGGACACTCAGACATGGCTCAGCCCTTTTCAATGCAGGGAGCAGGGCATCACAGAGAAGGCACGCCACTGTCTGTTTCGTACCTGCACATGAATTTGGGATTTCTGCCAATTCCTCAGTAAGTTAAAAATTGGAAGTTTTCAATCAGAAACTTAATTACCAGTCTACCCTTTTTAGACTCTGTGGTATCAAACTATACTCAGATAGGCTGTGGAGAGATTAGCAGTGAACTTAACATCTGAGATATATTTTATAAACCATAAAATTCATCCATTTAAAGTGTGCATTTCAATGATTTTTAGTACATTTGAGAGATCTGAGGGTTGAGTCATTACAAATGACTCCTTTATTTAGTCATTAAGCTCTTTGCTAACCCCTTTTTCTTGTTTGTTTCTTGGAAGCCAGGTTTATATATTAAGGAAATAACAGGGAAGAGAGTATTGAGCTAGAAAAAAAGATGGGTACATACACACAAATGTGAAAAACTTCAACCTCCTGGAGCAAAAGCCATTCAAAATGTTCAAGTGTGTGTGTGTGTGTGTGTGTGTTTGTGTGTGTGTGTGTATATATATATATATATATATATAATTGGAATGATTATCAAATATAGGAATTTTACTCATAATTCACATAAATGTCTTGCTGTGGAACTGTTTACTTCCTCCATAAATACATTCTTGACACAAAGAACATTTTTCTTAGTTTACTGACTACATTTAAGAGGGCATTTCAAGGGTTGACTTTTCCTCTATTTTCCTCTCTTCAAATACTTCTATAACTGACCCTTTTGATAGAACAGATTTCCTGAAATATTGTAGTAAGTGAGTGAATGTTTAACACGGATAAAGCTAGTGAAGCAGTGTGTGTATGCATTTATACAGACATATATACAAACGTGTGTATATATATATGTATATACACATATATGCAGAAACACACACACATACACACATGCTATGCCAGGAATCTGTTCCATTCTAGAGCTAAGTGCATGAAGGAGAAGACAGTATAAAATGAGCCATAAGAACAAGCATTTATGGAACCATTCTTGTTGCTGGACCTTTGGAGTGTTATCTCCCACACTTTCCCTCATTTAATTCTCTAAGGCATTCTATGAGGTACGAAATATTTGTCATTCTGTCTATATCCCAGTGAATACCCCAGAGCTGCAGCTTCAACGACTTATGCTTCTGGTTGACAGGATTATTTCACAAAATGAGTTCCTTATTAATTCCAAGCTCATATAATTACCTAATTGTGTAGGAAGGACAAAAACATCTTTCCCCGTCCATGTTTGCATCTATAACTCTAAATCAAGGGTCATGTCATTTATATCTATTCAAAACAGATGTTCCCTTTCCATTTTGTTTGGAACAGTTTATCTTTTCTGAGTCAGAGTTGTTAGCCTACAATATAGAAATGCTGAGTTACACATCACCCGAGAATCACAAAAAATCATTTGTACCTGAGTATTCACAATGTTTCAGATTATTTGGCACTTTCCTAATCTTACTGTTCAATAATGTGTAATGTAGGAATCCTAGAAAGTGACAATTTACTAATTAAAGGAAAAGTCTCATTGTGCTGGTTTGAAAGGATGTATGGACCTTAGAAAAGCCATGTTTTAATCAAAATCCCATTTCATAAAATGGCAGAATCATCCCTATTCAATACTGTATGTTTGAATCTGTAATTAGATTATCTCCCTGGAGACGTCTCCCAATCAAGGGCAGTTGTTAAGCTGGATTAGGGGAGATGTGTCTACACCCATTTGGGTGGGTCTTGATTGGTTTACTGGAGTCCTATAAAAGAGGAAACATTTTGGAGAAGAGGAGATTCAAAGACACAGAAAATGCTGCAGCACCATGAAGCAGAGAGTCTATCAGCCAGCACTTTGGAGATGAAGAAGGAAGATGCCTCCCAGGGAGCTTCATGAAACAGAAACCAGGAGAGAAAGCTAGCAGATGATGCCATATTCGCCATGTGTCCTTCCAGCCGAGAGAGAAACCCTGACTGTATTGTCCGTGTGCCTTCTCACTTGAGAGAGAAACCCTGAACTTCATCGGCCTTCTTGAACCAAGGTATCTTTCCCCGATTCCCTAGATTTTACATTTCTATAGACCTGTTTAAATTGGGACATTTTCTTGGCCTTAGAACTGTAAACTAGCAACTCATTAAATTCCCCTTTTTAAAAGCCATTCTGTTTCTGGTGTATTGCATTCTAGCAACTAGAAAACTAGAACACTCACTCTCCCCAGCTTTGCTTTCAAAACATATACAGGGTAAGGTTTGAACTTTTGAGAAAATTATTTAGATGAGAATCATAGGAATTAACATATGTCAAGCTAGGACAGACAGATATGATGCTTATTAAACATCCCAACATAATAAACAAAGATGAAGGGATGGAAGAAAGCAGTATAGAGAAAATATTGCCGTTCTGTTTTGATTTAAAGATAGATGAGGTTAGCAGCTCATTGAATAGGATTTCAGATGCTGCATATTGTTCGCGTTCTGAAAAGGGCATAAACATTTCACTCTGCTGGGTTTCTACCTTATGGCATATGCCTGCAGCCTCCCAAAAGAAACTTTTGCCACAGCTGAACGAAAGGATTCAGCCAAAACACCTCAAAGAATTGTCTTTCTGCTTCTCTAAAAATGAAGCTCTTGAGGGGTCTCATTTGAGATTTTGTGGGACCTACTCCATGGGAAAAAACTGCCAAGAGGGCTTTATTCTCCTTGGTAAGAAATAGATCAGAAGAGAATGCAATGTTTGCAAATCACTGCATGCATCCAAGGTCCGTATTTCCATTGGAGCTTGGCTAAAGCCAGACAGGAATTTCCTGGGAAACCTCTGCCATTATTTGCAGGGAACATGCAGGATTCCCAAGCAGGAAGTTTTATCTTAATATGAACATGAAATTAAGAACTCATTTTGTTAAACAAACCTTTCAGTCAGAATATGCAATAATCCAAAGCCAAAGACTCATCATGTTGGTCTTTCCAGGTATCCTATCATCCAAGCATACGGAATACTTTGCTTTAGCTTTGTAACCCTCCACACAAACCAGCTCTCAACTCTGATTTGTAGGATCCCTTACCAGAAGTGGCACAGGCATTGCAGCTCAAAAAAAGAGTTGAATGTCTGATATGACTTTCTCAAGTCTGATCCAAAGTTTCATTTGGGTCAAATCTGAGATCCTATGAACTATAAATTGCAGAATTCTCACACTGATGATTTTCACCACTACAGTTGCCCACATCCCAGGCAAGACATGCATTTTGGATCATTTTTGGGCATGCCCCTTAAAGCGAATTATTTCCCAACCTACCAGGTCAGAATTTATTTTCATGATTAGCCTTAATTCTTATAAAACAATTTTATAGTTACGATGGTATGAAGATCCAATTATAATATGATAAAATTAATACCGAATGGTAGGACATTAGGGTTATCTTTATAAAACTAAATCATTTTTAAAAAATCCATTAGAACAGAATTTTAGAGATTGCAATCATCATACTTAAAAATGTTGGCATCAAAAGTCCAAATTACTGAAGTATAGTGTTTTGAGCAGTGGAAAGCATATTTTAGTTGATGTTTCAAGATCATTTTGCTCACAGAGGGTTTTAAAACACTGAGCTGCATTTCTACTTCTAAAATATTAAACGGCACACAGTGACCTTCAAAGAAGTGATCTGTGGTGGCACAAGAACTGTAACATGGAGTACGAAATTAATATATGGGATGTAAAAATATGGGGTAATGGCAGCTCCTGTGAGCCCCACTTCTCCAAGGCATGAGGCTTCTTTTTTTTTTTTTTTTTTTTTAAAGGAAAGACAGAGAGAAGGAAGGAAGGGAAACATTTTCTTGTTTTATTGTATTTTGTTTCTTTGTTTTTGTTACATGGGCTGGGGCCGGGAATCGAACCGAGGTCCTCCGGCATAGCAGGCAAGCACTTTGCCCGCTGAGCCACCGCGGCCCGCCCAGGCATGAGGCTTCTTAATCACCGTAAATCAGTAACTTAATGAAAGCCAATCTTCCCAGCAGAGCAGGGTAAGTTAGTGACAGAGAAGAAATTCATTACTCCTCTAGACAGTGCAAATCTACTAATTACCTCTTGTTTGGGGCATTCATTAGTTTCTTAGAGAAGTGGAGAATGTAATGCAAGTAAAAATTGAAGGGGGAAAATTACCATACCTTTATCACCTAGAGGGGAATGTCTGATGTATCCTAAATGAAGGTGTTTGCACAATTTCATGTAACATAGGGAAGAATTAGGTGGAAATTAACCTTGGCTCCATGTAATTTGGCTCCATGAGTTACTTCTGCTGGCAAAGTTAAACTCAGCTGAGCTCAATAAGCTTATTGCGACTTTAGCAAGTACAAAGGCTATTCCTCACTATATTCCCTAATCACCTGGGTATCTTGATATAAAACAGATTCTGATTTAGATTCAGCGTCATTTGAGCTGCAAAAACTCATATCCAGCATCACACTCTAACCTGGATACACAAGATCTCAAACTATCTCAGGGGAAATAAAGAAACCAAACATCTCAGATCTTACAGATTCATTCTAAAGTGTTTCCAGTTCACAAATCAAATTAATGTGTTAGATACTTGCCTTCTACTTTTATTATTATTATTTTGAATTGCTATATCCTTAGTGACATCCTAAGTCGTGTTTGATTTTGGGTCCATCCTCATTAATTATAAAATCCAGCAACTAACTCCAGTTCAGACTGTTCTGCACAGTTATAGAGGTTGGATTTTTTTTTTTTATGTGCATGATTAAATTTAACCACACTTCAAAATCTCACTTTGGCATTTTGCAGAGTCTCATTAGGGTGCCTCTTAGGGAACTCAATCCAAACAAGCCAAATATTTTTTAAAGAATATTCATGTTAGAAAAAAATGAGGAGATTTGAATGAGAAAAAAACATTAGGTGTCATTAAGGAATTACTGTGCATTTTTGTTAGGTGAAAGAGTGGCCCTGTAGTTATTTTTTTTTTTTTTTTTTTTTTTTTTAACATTTTCTTGTTTTATTGTATTTTGTTTCTCCGTTTTTTGTTACATGGGCTGGGGCCGGGAATCGAACCGAGGTCCTCCGGCATAGCAGGCAAGCACCTTGCCCGCTGAGCCACCGCGGCCCGCCCACCTGTAGTTATTTAAAAACCTCCCATCTAAGGGCAATGAATACTGAAGAGATTAAAGGTAAAAGGTCACGCTGTCTGGGACCATTTGTGAAAACATCCCTGTAACAAATAAGAAAGCAGGAAAACAAATAAAAGAAAGTTTGGAAAATACTGGTTATAGAACAACCATGATAAGTTCACCCACAGAGATTCACTTTCATTTTACATGAGTTGTGAAGTGTCCCTAATAGAAAAGTGGAAATATTCAAAGGGAAAGAAAAGTGACCTTGGTTAAAAATTCAGCCATTTACAGACAAAACAAAGGTAATTGTAATGATTTTCTCTTATTCCTATAGGAATATGACAGTTATGTAACTGGGGGGGGATTGAATCACACCCCCCACTAAGGCCCATTTAGTTCCCAACCCCTGGTCCTGTGGGTGTGAACCTATTGTAAATAGGATTTCCTCAAGATGATACTTCCGCTTAGCTGTGACCATGGAATTAGGGTGGCCTTTCATCTGGATTTTGGAGTCCTTTATAAGCAGAGTGAAAGTCCAATGGAGAAGCCAAAAGTCAACGGAATGCAGAAGAGAAAGGAAGAGACTCCGCCATATGCATGGCTGTGTGATACAGAAGGCAAGGACCCCAAGGATTGCCAGCCAAAAGATACCAACCCTGGAGGAAACCAGTCTTCTAATCCGGGAAACCCTGAGCCAATAAACTCCTGTTATTAAGCCAACCTTGGCACAGTATTTGTTTTAGCAACTAGGGGACTAAAACAGAGACCAGAGGACCATTTGATATTTAATAAGATCTGTATATTTCAGTAGCTAAGACCTAGGATATTTCATTTTTCCTACTTGCCCATTCCAAACATGTCGGTATTCCTTCAGTTTCAATGGTTTTGAAGGCTAGAAGAGTCTCTAATTCGACTTTCAGATGTATTTGTGAATACTTGCTTGACCAACTGAGCTTCATTCCAGAAACACAATAATTGATCTTCTGTTCAAATTGCAATCTAAGCAGTAGTGACCAGCCATCGCCATTTCCAAATTCTGAATGCACCTGCAATTTTTTGTAAGGTAAACAGTACAAGAGCACTAATTCAGGCAAAGTTCCCTAAAATCAGGTGTTCTCTGTCTTCTACAGCACAAGTCAGGTTTTCCTAATAAGCTGACCTCTTGGTTCCTCATTGAACAGAGGGAGCAAATGGAGTCCTCGTTAAAGAATGATACTAGGCCAAGTTCCAGTGGGCTTTTCCTCCACCACCTTAAAGAACCACATTAGAAAACTCTGAAGAATCACTTAATGTTCTCCCTTCAACCAAAAAATAATAAACAGAGGGATGATGTGTGCCAGTGTGACAGCAGGCATTGCACATCTGCTACTGCACCCTGAGTCCTGCCCATGGCAGAGATGGGAGTGAGAGAAGGGTGTGGGTGAGGGAAGGAAGAGGAAGCAGGACTAAAAGGAGGAGAAGCTTCAGAGTCAGCGTGACCATGAGCTCTGGGGGTGTAATGCCCTGCAGAGGGATCTCGGGTGGGATGCACTCTTCCAAGTTGATTCTCCAGGGCTGAAGGCTCAGGAGTGATGCAGGTGCTGAGGGCTAGGCATGGTGGCCACCAGGCAACCAGAACTTCCCCAAGTATGGCCCTAGAAAGGACAACTCAGTGCCTGCCACACCCTCTTAAAAAGGAAAGAGCTCCTGTGGAATGAGCACTGAAGAAAATGATGTCTGCAAGAATAAAAACAGGGCGTTCTTGTACCTTTTTCTATATGGCATGCAATCGTTCCTACCTGATAAAGTGGACATCATCATCACCCCTAATTTTACACACGGGGAATCTGAGGCCCTTAGGATTTAAATAATGTGTCCATCGTCAAACAAAACCAGAGAATCTGGCTCCAGATTCATTATGTTTGAAAGATATGCTCTGCTGCATGGGGGAAGGAGTTGATCCTGGCTCCCTTCACAAACTCAGAGACATGTTAATTTCCTCTCACTGACTTTTTCACTTCCAAATACTCTTCTCAACAAATAATGGCTTTCACTCAGTCAAGACAATGTTTTCTAGGATTCCATTCTTGTCGCTCTTTTCTTTTCTCACTCTACATGGTCTTGTGGGATTGTTTTACTGATTCTTATTGTCAAATGAACAGATCTCAATGAGCCCCAGAACTGTGTCTTCAAAAGGAAAAACTCCACAAAGCACTCGACGTATATTCAGCACGTCCTTTCAAATTCCACAGACACCAGGAAATGTCAGTGTCTCACACTGAAATGGCCATCACCTCCTCTTGATTGGTCATCCTACTAGATTTGCCTTATTATGGTGAGTTGTTCCATCCATCCATAATGGACAATGACCACCATGTTTTCTCCTTGACTTTCCCATCCCATATCTCCACATTTAAGTGGTCCCCAATTGTTATGGCGTCAACCTTTCTTCCCCCTGTATTTTCAGTGTCTTCACTCTTTTCCACCTCTGTTGGCCCAATATGAGCTCCCATTTCTCCTTCCCACATCCCTGGATCAGGAAGCTTACTGACAGATATGCCCTTATCCACTTTTTCCCACTTCCAATCCCCCCACTGCAGCCACACAAAGTTCAAAAGGCAGTTGTGATTTCAGTACTTACATGACGTAAGGGATTTCAGTGGTTCCTCAAAGCTGTCTTTTAAAATCTCTCAGTGATCTTCACACTCGAGCTCCTTGCGCCTCTGAATCTTGATCTCTTGTTGGTTTCAGCTCCACCTACCTCTTGCACCTCCCCCTCTGCCTCACTAATTGCAATCGCACTCAACTGTTTTCTCATCTTAGAGGTGGACTTTTTCTGCCTTGATCTTATACCAGTGCTCCCCAATCTTTATTGTGAGTATGAATCACTTCTCCAGGTGATTGCACTGATGAAATGTGGATTCTGATGGAGTGCCTGCATTTCTAAAGAGCTGCCAGGTGAAGCCAAGGTCCAGGTCATATCTTGAATAACAAGGATCTGTAGTATTCTACTCAGAAGCCAGAATGCCCTTCTCCACCCATCCTTCCTCTTCCTTGCCCTGGTTCACACACTATGCCCCGGCATGGATCCCGAGAAACCATCATGCTCTAGAATATGTTTTACTCCTATAGATCTCCAGACCAGCTCATGCTGTCAACTGTCAAAACCTAAGCACATGGCTTACAAAGCTAAGATGTTTCTGGCTCTTTCCTGTACTCAATAAGCCTCCTGAAACCAGTGTTCCCTCATTTTCCATCTTGGTGGACTGTCCTAGGCAGACGGTTTATCATTATTAGGTGCTCTTTATATGTTTCTGAATAAGTAAGTGTGTTTAGAAGCTCAATAATAAGCACATCTCACTTGGACAGCTGTCTTAGAGATCTTCAAATGACTCTTTTTGAATGAAAATGATTAAATAATCAGGAAAGGATTTATCCGTAAAACTCTGAAATTATTGAAAGTCATAGTGATTTTAACCTTCAAATTATGGGCTGTTTTAAAATTCATTACAACCACCTTCTTCCCACAATAGTGTTAAAATGCTCCTTGGAGGATAATAGATATTGTTTTATTTCTAAAATGCATAAAGTGGTTAGGAAAATATAAGTACATTGTTCTGCAGGACCTGTATTATATATGATAAATACAATATTGATTTTCCTTGCCTCTGGAGCAGAATTATCATTTGTGAATACAATCATCCTTTGAATATTGCTTCTAATAATCCTGGCCATCATTAGTCTATGTTCCTTAATTCAGCCATGCACCATTTTAAATGCAAAGATCACCTTCCTCATCTCTATGAAAATTAAATGCCATCATGATCGAATATGTACAGCCTCAGCTTTTACTAGTGCATGGAACTATATTCTCAATGGTTAATCTTCTTCAACACATTTAAATAAAGTTAAGTGAAAAGTCTAATGTGATGTTGTTACTCACCCTTGTGGTATCGACTGCCCTTATTCACCAGGTAATTGTGGAGTCATTACTTCTACTATTCTCAGCCCAAGTAAGCACCTGGGCTGCTTTTGTATTTGCTTAGATCAGAACTGGGGTTGGGACTCATGGTAGGCAAAATTATGGTCTCCACGTTCCCATCTCTGGAACCTGTGTATACATCACTTTACAGGCAAAAGGGGCTTCACAGAGGGGGGTTAAGATGATGAGATGGAGAGTTTATTCTGAATTATCCATGTAACCCCAATGTAATCACCAAAGTCTTTATAAGAGGGAGGCAGGAGGGTCCTAGTGAGAGATGGAGATGTGACAACAGAAGCTGAGGTTGGAAGGAAGTTGTTGCTTGAAGGGGGCTGTGTAGGTTTGAAAGGATTATGTGCCCTAGAAAAGCCATGTTTTAATCCTGATTCCATCTCATGGAGGCAGCATTTCTTTTAATCCCTATTCAGCCCTGTAGGGTGGAAGCTTGATGAGATTATCTCCAGGGAGATGTGACTTCCCTAATTGTGGGTATTCATCTTGGATTAGAGGGAGATGTGACTCCACCCATTCCAGGTGGGTCTTAATTAGTTTATTGGACTCCTTTAAGAGGGAACCATTTTGGAAAATGCTTCAGAACCATGAGAACCAAGAGAGCCCATGCAGCAGATACCTTTGGAGATGAAGAAGGAAAACACCCTTGGGGGAGTTTCATGAAACAAGAAACCTGGAGAGAAAGTTAGCAGACATCACCACGTTTGCCATGTGCCTTTCCAGTTGACAGAGAAACCCTGAATGTCATCGACCATTCTGGAGTGAAGGTAACCTCTTGTTGGTGCCTTAAATTGGACATTTTTATAGATTTGCTTTAATTGGGACATTTTCATGGCCTTAGAACTGTAAACCTGCAACTTATGAAATTCCCCTTTTTAAAAGCCATTCCATTTCTCAAATACTGCATTCCGGCAGCTGGCAAACTAGACAGGGGACCATGAACCAAAAAATGTCAGTGGCCTCAAGAAGCTAAGAGGACCAGATTCTCCCCAAAAGCCTTCAGAGGGAGCCAGCCCTGCTGGCACCTTCACTTTACTCACTGAAAGTGTTTTTGGATTTCTGACCTGCAGAATTGCCTGAGAGTAAGTGGGTGTTGTATGAAGTCACTATGTTTGTGATAATGTGTTACAGCAGCCAAGGGAAACTCATACAGACTTAGTCCAATGTTGCCCCAATTTCAGCCCTTTTAGTCTATTGCGCAGACTTTAAGGATGACGGGAAATGATGTGTGCACGCCTTAGTAACTGTGAATCACTCTTGAGATGAGAAAAACAAAAAACAACCAATCATCCAGGAGAATCAAATTGTACATTTAAGCCACGCAGTCATGCCTCTCTCTAGACACAAGCCCACAGAGCAGATAGCTAATGCTATGTGGAACTGAGCAACTGGGCAAGGTGAAATAAATAAATAAAGCATGTGATATCACACCATAATTAAAGATTTATTTTGAACACATCTTTGCAAATAAATGAGACAAAATAGATAAAAGATGAGTGTCTTGAAAGACATGAGATCAAATGTGGCAGAAGAACAAATTGACTAAGTGGCTATAAACCTATTAGAGAAATTATTGAATGTGTACTTTAAAACTTTTGCCAAGAGAACTCCAGGCCTAAATGAATTCATTGGTAATGTTAATCTTAGGTCAAATAAAAAATAACAGCTATCATGCAATAGTCTTTCTGGAATTTTGGCAGGACAAGTAGGCTCCCAGCTCTTTAAATATGTTCAGCATAATCCTAAGGCAAGATCAAAGTCATTATAATAAAGCTATATCTAATATTCCCTCAAGAATGGAGATGTAAAGTTCCTCAACAAAATTACCAGTAAATCCAGTCCAAACACACATAAGAAGTGCAGGATGCATGAGAAAGATAGTTTTGTTGCAGGATGGGTTTATCACTTGAAAGATTAATGCAGTGGTGCCCCAAACTCGTAGAAGATAGGAGAAACCTCAAAACAATACCTCAAGAGTTGCCGAAAAAATAATCTGACAATATTCACCACCCATTTCTGATATGAATCCAAAATGGAGAACTCAACAAACTCGGAATGGTTGTATCTTTGCCTGGGCTCCTTTCACAAATATCACAAACTGGTTTTGCTTTAAAAAAGAAAAAAAGGAATTTACTGGCTCATGCTTTTGAGGCATGAATTTCAAAATCGAGGTATCAGCATGGTGGTGTTACATCCCCAAGCCTGTAACAGTCTGTTGGGGTCTTCAGTGATGTGTGAGGACACCTACCATATATCTGTATCTCCCATCCTTGGTGATATCCTCTCCTTTCTCTCCCATGTTCTATGGTTGGTTGACTTCTGGCTTTTTCTGTGACTTCTCCTCACTGTTTATAAAGATATCCTGGAGTCCTGATGAAGACCCAACCAACTAAAATGACACCTTTCGGTGGCCCTATTTACACTGTGCTCACACCCCCAGGAATGTGGATTAAGGTCAGGTATGCATGTAAATTAGAGTCCTGATTTGATCTATCACAGGAAGAGAAACTTGTCAAGGAGCTGGAGGCCACCTCTGGGGTTGAGGCTTGCTAAGAGTTGCTGCCTTCTTTGGAGTTCCTAAGCATTTGCCAGGCATCCTTGGGAAAGGAAAGTGTCCCTCCTCCAAGACACACCTGCCTCTTCTGGAATGCATTGACAGCAGGCAGCAGGAGGACGAATCTTCGTTTTAACCCAGGAAGCATCAGCCGGCAAGACTAAACTGCTATGCCCACCCTATCACCCACGTATCACGTCTACGCACCCTGAAGCACCCCACTCAGAGCTCCAATGATAGTCTTGATGAAGATATAGCACGTTTGGGCTGTTTGATATCATTATCCGGTCGCAACTGTGTCCCTCCAGGTAGCAGAGGTCATTGCGTCTTGAGTAATGCATTTCTAGTTGGCTTGCTGCAGGCACCCCACGAGTATTAAATATCTGTGAATCTCCCAGCACGGACACGTGGTTTCTAGTTGCAGAGTGATTGAGTGTCCTGGAGATTTATGCGCACGGTAGAGAAAGCACAGAATTTGATTTTCTGCAAACGGAAATAATTTTGAATATGGGAAAGTATTACTCAGAAATATTCCAGCTCCGTGAAACAGGTCCATAAAAATTACCAATTATATATTCTTCTATCTGTGATGCTACTTATTGCCTCCTTCATCATATCTGTTAGTTGAACTGAAGCATTGCACTCAAGCTAAATCACACTGTGAACCATGGTTTTATCTTTTTCTATATATATATATTTTTTAAAATTGAACCATGGTTTTAAATTGCATGAGCAAATGCTTAGGAAGCAACATTTTTTTTAAAAGGTAGAGCATATAAAATAATGTAGTTCTCAATATATAAAACATGTAAAATAAAGCATATAAAATAGTGTAACTTTTTTGGTTGATGTTTAAAAGAAAGGGGGTGATTGGGAAGAAAATGTCCGATTTATTACAGACTGCGAAAAGTTGTTCCAACGATGACATCAACCATCCATTGTAAAGTTCTAGTATTTTCATCTTTATAATGATGGGATTGAAATTAAGATAAAATGTGCTTCTGTTTATACAGAATTCAATATGGCAGGCATTATCCATAAACAGAAGAATGGAAGACACAGTGTGGTTCTCCATGCAATAGAATATTATTCGACCATAAAATGGCATGAAGTTCCGATATGTGCTGTAACTTGGATGAAACTTGGAGACAGTGTGCTGAGAGAAATAAGCCAGACACAAGGACAAATATTGTATGATTCCACTTACATGAAATACCTAGAATAGGAAAATAGAGAAAGTAGATTCGAGGTAATGAGAGGCTGGAGGGAGAAGGGATGGAGAATTAGTGCTTTAACAGTCTCTGTTGGAGGTCTTGATTTTTAATGGGTTGCACAGCTGATTTGCAAGCAACCCAAAATCTGTTTGAGGATTGCAGCTTTTTCCAGTGAAATCCTAGTCCCACTTTCTATTTTTACCTTTTAAGGATTTTAAGTATCTGATGACAATTTTCTGATGCTATTTGCAGATATTTGAGCTAATTATATAATGCACTTTTCGTAAAGGTACTTATAAAACATGAATATTCATCCTCACGAATCTACCATAGCAAACATAAATTACTTTAAATGCATCACACATTTGCCCTAATATATTCTTACAAGAATTCCAAAGCAGGAAAAACAATTTAATATATCCTGAAGAATTTACATTTCTCAATCAGATTCAAAAGCATTCCTTATTATATAGTTCCAATACCCTATCGATAGCTGTGGAGGAAACGAAATCAACAGAAAAATTGCATCTTTTTAGAGAAGTTCCTAAAAATGGACGATCTTAATTTTTCAATAGAGGTGAACATTTTAGGAAATGCATATCCCCAGAGGTCAGAGAAACAACAGTATGATGGAGTAAGCCAGGAGCAGAAGGCAATATGTGGGTCTGAGCCCATACCTATTCACTCTGGATTTCTGTATACACAAATGGCATCCCCTCCTGGGCTCATTTTGTAGGATGCAAACATTTTTTCACACTCCCTGCAAAGCTGCCCTGGGTTTTCCATTGACCTTTTTACAAATCTGTTATTCCTCTTGCATTCCTCTCAGAAATGTTTTTGTCCGTTTATAGAAAGAAGGCACAGAAATCTATTACACATTCCTTCCTCCAACTTTTTACTTAAGTGATATCCCCCCCTCTTTCCTACAGTGCAATAGCATTTTCCTTCTAAGTCCGACTCGTCAAAGGATGGATGGCCAAGGCATTTATTAGACTTTTCATTATTTGACCAGCTTGATTGAAGTTTTAGAATTCCTCTGATCAACATAAATCCCTGAAATGAGATTTAGGAATATAGTTCTATTTTCCTTTTTGATAAATATTCTATCTTCCTGGTTGTAAGATCTTTCTATCTGTGTAATTATATTGGAATACTGTGTTTTAACACTGCAATTAATGCTGTGTGCTGGCCTCACCTTCTGGCTGTTAATTTGACTCTCTACATGTGAAATAAAATTCAGTATAAAGGGCAAAGTTTTAAACAATGGCTTGCGATACTTTCTGATGGATACTAGATCCCCAACACTAAATTGGGCTTCTTCAGTTGTATTGGGAACAAATGATGACAGCATACAAAATTAGATTCTGAATAAGGCTTTCAGCATTATGTTATGTTTTCTATGGGGAAAATAAGTCTAGATGTAAGAAAGGAAACCCTCCATCATGCTTTGAAGTGCTACTACTAAATTTTGGGACCGATATTTTATCTGATAATATCGACCTTTGGATCATGCTTTCTTTTTTCTATAGTGCACAGAAAAGACCAAAATGCACAGAAGAGAGCATTTTAAGGATTTATGAAAAAGCTGCAGGTCTACCAGATGGAAGAACGTCTACAGAACTCAACATCCCATACCTTTATAGGGCAGCAAGTGCTCTACCCTCAGTTCAACCATACAGGTACGTGTAGCCTGCAAATGAACACAGGGAAAAAGATAGCATCCTTTTGCAGGTGTATTGGTATTTCAACCAGGAAGAATATTTGTTCCAATCTCGAGACTCGCCCGTCTGTTTTACAAATGTATCCTCTTGCTCATAAAAGGATTGGGGAAGTGCATGGATGGTGCAATGCCAGAAGCCCCATTATCACAATTGGGAACAGGATTTAAGGCAACATCTGCAGATCATGGGGGTTCCATGTGGGAAGCACATCCGCTAAAACAGAGGGAATGTGGAATTACAGAAAGGCTCATTGTTCCGAGGTGCAGCCATGGGTCCCAGACTTTGAAAAAGTTATAGAATGGTTTTGAATTTCTATGTCTGCAGCATGTACAGTCATACTTAAATGAAATGTCATCAATCCTATCCAATGAACTTTCCTATGCAAAGCACCGAGGATTATGTTTGGGTCTAAATGGAGTGGGGTAATAGCTTCTGAAATGGAGCAGAATTAACTGGATTTACCTTCCAACCTCACCATTTACTACCAATGTAAGTTTGGGCAATTTGCTCAATCTTCCTGTGCCTCAGCTGAAAAAAAGGGGGAGATTCATTGAAATGTTCTTGCTGTGTTAAAAACACATGGCATAATGCATATTCAATGCTTAGATCAATCTCTGGCACGTCTGAAATGCACAGAAAGCTTATTTGTTATTTTTATGCAGGAAACTCTAATAGCGATAGCTCTCATCACCTTTCACGAGGGACAAGACAAACACTGGATTAAAAGAATACATTTCTCCCCGCAGCAGCCGAGCCGCCCGACCTCCTTCTCCCCTCTCTTCCCCCTCCTGCTCCGGCTGCTCTCCAACCACCACGGTGCCCTCTTCCCCCGCCTTCACCGTGCTCCTCCGCCACCAGCCTCGACAGCCTTGCCGCCCTCACCTTTCCTCCTCCAGAACAGCTACTGGGGGAGTGGAGATAATACAGAGCAGCTCCCGGAGCCACGACGGAGATCAAAGGGACAGCGGACCCCATCCTGGAACGGCTGACTATCTGGGAGAACCAGCTCTGGTGAGATCACCAAGGGGCACGGGCTTTCCTGGGTGGGACGACAAGCGACCGGAGTCCCTCCCTTCCACCTTCCTGGGCCAGCTGGTAGAATTGGACAGGCGGTCCCCTTAGGCCGCGGCGGCTGGTGCCCCCACCACACGAGGCCCCCCGGAACAACTGAGATAGTTGGGTCGGAAACCCCCAGACCGCGGAGAACAGTGACTGGGGGATCCCTTCCAAACACGTGACTCCCCCGTCGGATGGGAACAGTGTACTCTCCCGGGCTGCGACAGCTGGCGCCCTCCCGCCACGCTTGGTGCCCCGCGCCGACTGGCTAATTTGGCCGGACGCTCTCCTGTGCTGCGACGGCCGGCGACCCTCCCCACGTTTGGAACCCCGGGCCGGCTGGCATTCTTCCAAGACGCTTAGGTTGCCGAACCTCCCCTACGGCGAGAGTTTTCCAGAGTTGAGGGACCCACAGCAACTTTCACTGGTGGAACCCACAGACAGGCGTGTGCCACGAGCGCCACCTACTGGGCAGGATAGGAAGAACAGAACCCAGAGATTGCGCAGAAAAATCTTTCAAGCTGTGGGGTCGAACACCCGGGGAAATCTGACTAAATGCCCAGACGCCAGCAGAAGATAACGGATCACGCTCAGAAAATTGAACACATGGCCCAGTCAAACGAAGAAACCAATAGTTCAAATGAGATACAGGAGCTGAAACAACTAATGCTGAATATACGAACAGAAATGGAAAACCTCTTCAAAAACGAAATCGATAAATTGAGGGAGGACATGAAGAAGACATGGGCTGAACATAAAGAAGAAATAGAAAAACTGAAAAAACAAATCACAGAACTTATGGAAGTGAAAGATAAAGTAGAAAAGATGGAAAAAACAATGGATACCTACAATGACAGATTTAAAGAAACAGAAGATAGAATTAGTGATTTGGAGGATGAAACATCTGAATTCCAAAAAGAAACAGAAACTATCCGGAAAAGAATGGAAAAATTTGAACAAGGTATCAGGGAACTCAAGGACAATGTGAACCGTACAAATATACGTGTAGTGGGTATCCCAGAAGGAGAAGAGAAGGGAAAAGGAGGAGAAAAACTAATGGAAGAAATTATCACTGAAAATTTCCCAACTCTTATGAAAGACCTAAAATTACAGATCCAAGAAGTGCAGCGCACCCCAAAGAGATTAGACACAAATAGGCGTTCCCCAAGACACTTACTAGTTAGAATGTCAGAGGTCAAAGAGAAAGAGAGGATCTTGAAGGCAGCGAGAGAAAAACAATCCGTCACATATAAGGGAAACCCAATAAGACTATGTGTAGATTTCTCAGCAGAAACCATGGAAGCTAGAAGACAGTGGGTTGATATATTTAAGTTACTAAAAGAGAAAAACTGCCAGCCAAGACTCCTATATCCAGCAAAATTGTCCTTCAAAAATGAGGGAGAGAGACTTCCTGGAAGATGGCGGCTTAGTAAGACGCGCGGATCTTAGTTTCTACTCCAGGACACCTACTAGGGGAGTAGAAACGATACAGAAAGCGCCCAAAGCCACAACAGAGATAAAAAAGACAGCGTACCCCATCCTGGAACGGCTGGCTGGCTGAGAGAAGAAGCTCGGGTGAGATCGCCGAGGCGCGCGGGCCTTACCGGGCGGGGTGGCAAGCGGCCGAAGTCCCTCCCTTCCTCCTTCCCGGGCCGGCTGGGAGAATTGGAGAGGTGGTCCCCTGAAACCAAGGCGACTGGCGCCCACACCACGCGCAGCCCCCGGACCAACTGAGAGAATTGGATCGGAAACCCCCAGGCCGCGGAGAACGGTGACCCCGTGACTCCCGGGGAACGTGCACTCTCTTGGGCGGGCCGCTGCTGCTGGCGCCCTCCCGCCACGCTTGTTGCCCAGGGCCGACTAGGAAATTCGGACGGGCTCTTTCCCTGGCTGCGGCGACCAGCAACCCTCCCTGCGTTCGGACCCTGGGCCGGCTCAAGCCGCTTCGGCTAGCGAACCCCCAGGACGGCGAGAGTTTTCCAAAGTTTAAGGTCCCACAGCACCTTTTACTGGTGGGACCCGCAGGCAAACGTGTGCCACGAGCGCCACCTACTGGGCAGGATAAGAAAAACAGAACCCAGAGATTTCACAGAAAAATATTACAACCTTGCTGGGTCCAACACCAAGAGAAATCTGAATAAATGCCCAGACGCCAGCAGCAGAAGATAACTGTCCACGCTCAAAAGATTGAGAATATGGCTCAGTCAAAGGAACAAACCAATAGCTCAAATGAGACACAAGAGCTGAGACAACTAATGCTGAATATACGAACAGAAATGGAAAACCTCTTCAAAAATGAAATCGATAAATTGAGGGAGGACATGAAGAGGACATGGGCTGAACATAAAGAAGAAATAGAAAAACTGAAAAAACAAATCGCAGAACTTATGGAAGTGAAGGATAAAGTAGCAAACATAGAAAAAATAATGGATAGCTACAATGATAGATTTAAAGAGACAGAAGATAGAATTAGTGATTTGGAGGATGGAACATCTGAATTCCAAAAAGAAACAGAAACTATAGGGAAAAGAATGGAAAAATTTGAACAGGGTATCAGGGAACTCAAGGACAATATGAACCGCACAAATATACGTGTTGTGGGTGTCCCAGAAGGAGAAGAGAAGGGAAAAGGAGGAGAAAAACTAATGGAAGAAATTATCACTGAAAATTTCCCAACTCTTATGAAAGACCTAAAATTACAGATCCAAGAAGTGCAGCGCACCCCAAAGAGATTAGACCCAAATAGGCGTTCTCCAAGACACTTACTAGTTAGAATGTCAGAGGTCAAAGAGAAAGAGAAGATCTTGAAAGCAGCAAGAGAAAAACAATCCATTACATACAAGGGAAACCCAATAAGACTTTGTGTAGATTTCTCAGCAGAAACCATGGAAGCTAGAAGACAGTGGGATGATATATTTAAAATACTAAAAGAGAAAAACTGCCAACCAAGACTCCTATATCCAGCAAAATTATCCTTCAAAAATGAGGGAGAAATTAAAACATTCTCAGACAAAAAGTCACTGAAAGAATTTGTGACCAAGAGACCAGCTCTGCAAGAAATACTAAAGGGAGCACTAGAGTCAGATACAAAAAGACAGAAGAGAGAGATATGGAAAAGAGTGTAGAAAGAAGGAAAATCAGATATGATATATATAATACAAAAGGCAAAATGTTAGAGGAAAATATTATCCAAACAGTAATAACACTAAATGTCAATGGACTGAATTCCCCAATCAAAAGACATAGATTGGCAGAATGGATTAAAAAACAGGATCCTTCGATATGCTGTCTACAGGAAACACATCTTAGACCCAAAGATAAACATAGGTTGAAAGTGAAAGGTTGGGAAAAGATATTTCATGCAAATAACAACCAGAAAAGAGCAGGAGTGGCTATACTAATATCCAACAAATTAGACTTCAAATGTAAAACAGTTAAAAGAGACAAAGAAGGACACTATATACTAATAAAAGGAACAATTAAACAAGAAGACATAACAATCATAAATATTTACGCACCGAATCACAATGCCCCAAAATACGTGAGGAATATACTGCAAACACTGAAAAGGGAAATAGACTCATATACCATAATAGTTGGAGACTTCAACTCACCACTCTCATCAAGGGACAGAACATCTAGACAGAGGATCAACAAAGAAATAGAGAATCTGAATATTACTATAAATGAACTAGACTTAATAGACATTTATAGGACATTACATCCCACAACAGCAGGATACACCTTTTTCTCAAGTGCTCATGGATCATTCTCAAAGATAGACCATATGCTGGGTCACAAAGCAAGTCTTAACAAATTTAAAAAGATTGAAATCTTACACAACACTTTCTCGGACCATAAAGGAATGATGTTGGAAATCAATAATAGGCAGAGTGCCAGAAAATTCACAAATACGTGGAGGCTCAACAACACACTCCTAAACAACGACTGGGTTAAAGAAGAAATTGCAAGAGAAATTAGCAAATACCTCGAGGCGAATGAAAATGAAAACACAACATATCAAAACTTATGGGATGCAGCAAAGGCAGTGCTAAGAGGGAAATTTATTGCTCTAAATGCCTATGTCAGAAAAGAAGAAAAGGCAAAAATTCAGGAATTAACTATCCATTTGGAAGAACTGGAGAAAGAACAGCAAGCTAACCCCAAAGAAAGCAAAAGGAAAGAAATAACAAAGATTAGAGCACAAATAAATGAAATTGAAAACATGAAAACAATAGAGAAAATCAATAAGGCCAGAAGTTGGTTCTATGAGAAAATCAATAAGATTGATGGGCCCTTAGCAAGATTGACAAAAAGAAGAAGAGAGAGGATGCAAATAAATAAGATCAGAAATGGAAGAGGAGACATAACTACTGACCTCACAGAAATAAAGGAGGTAATAACAGGATACTATGAACAACTTTACGCTAATAAATACAACAATTTAGAGGAAATGGACGGGTTCCTGGAAAGACATGAACAACCAACTTTGACTCAGGAAGACATAGATGACCTCAACAAACCAATCACAAGTAAAGAAATTGAATTAGTCATTCAAAAGCTTCCTAAAAAGAAAAGTCCAGGACCAGATGGCTTCACATGTGAATTCTACCAAACGTTCCAGAAAGAATTATTACCAATTCTCTTCAAACTCTTCAAAAAAATCGAAGTGGAGGAAAACCTACCTAATTCATTCTATGAAGCCAACATCACCCTCATACCAAAACCAGGCAAAGATATTACAAAAAAAGAAAACTACAGACCAATCTCTCTAATGAATACAGATGCAAAAATCCTCAATAAAATTCTAGCAAATCGTATCCAACAACACATTAAAAGAATTATACATCATGACCAAGTAGGATTCATCCCAGGTATGCAAGGATGGTTCAACATAAGAAAATCAATTAATGTAATACACCATATCAACAAATCAAAGCAGAAAAATCACATGATCATCTCAATTGATGCAGAGAAGGCATTTGACAAGATTCAACATCCTTTCCTGTTGAAAACACTTCAAAAGATAGGAATACAAGGGAACTTCCTTAAAATGATAGAGGGAATATATGAAAAACCCACAGCTAATATCATCCTCAATGGGGAAAAATTGAAAACTTTCCCCCTAAGATCAGGAACAAGACAAGGATGTCCACTATCACCACTATTATTCAACATTGTGTTGGAGGTTCTAGCCAGAGCAATTAGACAAGAAAAAGAAATACAAGGCATCAAAATTGGAAAGGAAGAAGTAAAACTATCACTGTTTGCAGACGATATGATACTATACGTCGAAAACCCGGAAAAATCCACAACAAAACTACTAGAGCTAATAAATGAGTACAGCAAAGTAGCAGGTTACAAGATCAACATTCAAAAATCTGTAGCATTTCTATACACTAGTAATGAACAAGCTGAGGGGGAAATCAAGAAACGAATCCCATTTACAATTGCAACTAAAAGAATAAAATACCTAGGAATAAATTTAACTAAAGAGACAAAAAACCTATATAAAGAAAACTACAAAAAACTGCTAAAAGAAATCACAGAAGACCTAAATAGATGGAAGGGCATACCGTGTTCATGGATTGGAAGACTAAATATAGTTAAGATGTCAATCCTACCTAAATTGATTTACAGATTCAATGCAATACCAATCAAAATCCCAACAACTTATTTTTCAGAAATAGAAAAACCAATAAGCAAATTTATCTGGAAGGGCAGGGTGCCCCGAATTGCTAAAAACATCTTGAGGAAAAAAAACGAAGCTGGAGGTCTCACGCTGCCTGACTTTAAGGCATACTATGAAGCCACAGTGGTCAAAACAGCATGGTATTGGCATAAAGATAGATATATCGACCAATGGAATCGAATAGAGTGCTCAGATATAGACCCTCTCATCTATGGACATTTGATCTTTGATAAGGCAGTCAAGCCAACTCACCTGGGACAGAGCAGTCTCTTCAATAAATGGTGCCTAGAGAACTGGATATCCATATGCAAAAGAATGAAAGAAGACCCATCTCTCACACCCTATACAAAAGTTAACTCAAAATGGATCAAAGATCTAAACATTAGGTCTAAGACCATAAAACAGTTAGAGGAAAATGTTGGGAGATATCTTATGGATCTTACAACTGGAGGCGGTTTTATGGACCTTAAACCTAAAGCAAGAGCACTGAAGAAGGAAATAAATAAATGGGAACTCCTCAAAATTAAACACTTTTGTGCATCAAAGAACTTCATCAAGAAAGTAGGAAGACAGCCTTCACAATGGGAGACAATATTTGGAAATGACATATCAGATAAAGGTCTAGTTTCCAGAATTTATAAAGAGATTGTTCATCTCAACAACAAAAAGACAGCCAACCCAATTACAAAATGGGAAAAAGACTTGAACAGACACCTCTCAGAAGAGGAAATACGGATGGCCAAGAGGCACATGAAGAGATGCTCAATGTCCCTGGCCATTAGAGAAATGCAAATCAAAACCACAATGAGATATCATCTCACACCCACCAGAATGGCCATTATCAACAAAACAGAAAATGACAAGTGCTGGAGAGGATGCGGAGAAAGAGGCACACTTATCCACTGTTGGTGGGAATGTCAAAGGGTGCAACCACTGTGGAAGGCAGTTTGGCGGTTCCTCAAAAAGCTGAATATAGAATTGCCATACGACCCAGCAATACCATTGCTAGGTATCTACTCAAAGGACTTAAGGGCAAAGACACAAACGGACATTTGCACACCAATGTTTATAGCAGCATTATTTACAATTGCAAAGAGATGGAAACAGCCAAAATCTCCATCAACAGAAGAGTGGCTAAACAAACTGTGGTATATACATACGATGGAATATTATGCAGCTTTAAGACAAGATAAACTTATGAACCATGTAATAACATGGATGGACCTAGAGAATATTATGCTGAGTGAATCCAGCCAAAAACTAAAGGACAAATACTGTATGGTCCCACTGATGTGAACGGACATTCGAGAATAAACTTGAAATATGTCGTTGGTAACAGAGTTCAGCAGGAGTTAGAAACAGGGTAAGACAATGGGTAATTGAGGCTGAAGGGATACAGACTGTGCAACAGGACTAGATACAAGGACTCAAAAATGGACAGCACAATAATACCTAATTGTAAAGTAATCGTGTTAAAACACTGAATGAAGCTGCATCTGAGCTATAGGTTTTTGTTTTGTTTTGTTTTGTTTTGTTTTGATTTTACTATTATTACTTTTATTTTTTTCTCTATATTAACATTCTATATCTTTTTCGGTTATGTTGCTAGTTCTTCTAAACCAATGCAAATGTACTAAGAAATGATGATCATGCATCTATGTGATGATGTTAAGAATTAATGATTGCATGTGTAGAATGGTATGATCTCTAAATGTTGGGTTAATTTCTTTTTTTCCATTAATTAAAAAAAAAAAAAGAGAAGGGATAATTGGAGATGAAGGGATACAGACTGTGCAGCGGGACTGGATGTAGGGGCTCAGAAATGGACAGCACAGTACCCCAATTGTAATGCAATTATGTTAAAACACTGAATGAAGCTGCATGTGAGGTATAGGTTTTTTGTTTTTTTTTTTTTGTTTTTTTTTCTTTCTATTATTGTTTTAATTCTTATTCTGTTGTCTTTTTATTTCTTTTTCTAAATCGATGCAAATGTACTAAGAAATGATGAATATGCAACTATGTGATGTTATTAAGAATTACTGATTGTACATGTAGATTGGAATGATTTCTAACTGTTTTGTTAATTCTTTTTTTAATTAATAAAAAAAAAAACAAAAAAAAAACAAACAAAAAAAAAAAATGAGGGAGAAATTAAAACATTCTCAGACAAAAAGTCACTAAGAGAATTTGTGACCAAGAGACCAGCTCTGCAAGAAATACTAAAGGAAGCACTAGAATCAGATACAAAAAGACAGAAGAGAGAGACATGGAGAAAAGTGTAGAAAGAAGGAAAGTCAGATATGATATATATAATACAAAAGGCAAAATGGTAGAGGAAAATATTATCCAAACAGTAATAACTCTAAATGTCAATGGACTGCATTCCCCAATTAAAAGACATAGACTGGCAGAATGGATTAAAAAACAGGATCCTTCTATATGCTGTCTACAGGAAACACATCTTAGACCCAAAGATAAATATAGGTTGAAAGTGAAAGGTTGGGAAAAGATATTTCATGCAAACAACAACCAGAAAAGAGCAGGAGTGGCTATACTAATATCCAACAAATTAGACTTCAAATGTAAAACAGTTAAAAGAGACAAAGAAGGACACTATATACTATTAAAAGGAACAATTAAGCAAGAAGACATAACAATCATAAATATTTACGCACCGAACCAGAATGCCCCAAAATAACTGAGGAATACACTGCAAACACTGAAGAGGGAAATAGACACATATACCATAATAGTTGGAGACTTCAATTCACCACTCTCATCAATGGACAGAACATCTACACAGAGGATCAATAAAGAAATAGAGAACCTGAATATTACTATAAATGAACTTGACTTAACAGACATTTATAGGACATTACATCCCACAACAGCAGGATACACCTTTTTTTCAAGTGCTCATGGATCATTCTCAAAGATAGACCATATGCTGGGTCACAAAGCAAGTCTTAACAAATTTAAAAATATTGAAATCATACACAACACTTTCTCGGATCATAAAGGAATGAAGTTGGAAATCAATAATAGGCGGAGGGCCAGAAAATTCATAAATACATGGAGGCTCAACAACACACTCTTAACCAACAAGTGGGTCAAAGAAGAAATTGCAAGAGAAATTAGTAAATACCTAGAGGCAAATGAAAATGAAGATACAACATATCAAAACTTATGGGACGCAGCAAAGGCAGTGCTAAGAGGGAAATTTATTGCCCTAAATGCCTTTATCAGAAAAGAAGAAAAGGCAAAAATGCAGGAATTAACTGTCCACTTGGAAGAACTGGAGAAAGAACAGCAAACTAATCCCAAAGCAAGCAAAAGGAAAGAAATAACAAAGATTAGAGCACAAATAAATGAAATTGAAAACATGAAAACAATAGAGAAAATCAATAAGACCAGAAGTTGGTTCTATGAGAAAATCAACAAGATTGATGGGCCCTTAGCAAGATTGACAAAAAGAAGAAGAGAGAGGATGCAAATAAATAAGATTAGAAATGAAAGAGGAGACATAACTACTGACCTCACAGAAATAAAGGAGGTAATAACAGGATACTATGAACAACTTTACGCTAATAAATACAACAATTTAGAAGAAATGGACAGGTTCCTGGAAAGACATGAACAACCAACTTTGACTCAAGAAGAAATAGACGACCTCAACAAACCAATCACAAGTAAAGAGATTGAATTAGTTATTCAAAAGCTCCCTAAAAAGAAAAGTCCAGGACCAGACGGCTTCACATGTGAATTCTATCAAACATTCCAGAAAGAATTAGTACCTACTCTCCTCAAACTCTTCAACATAATCGAAGTGGAGGGAAAACTACCTAATTCATTCTATGTAGCCAACATCACCCTCATACCAAAACCAGGCAAAGATATTACAAAAAAAGAAAACTACAGACCAATCTCTCTAATGAATACAGATGCAAAAATCCTCAATAAAATTCTAGCAAATCGTATCCAACAACACATTAAAAGAATTATACATCATGACCAAGTAGGATTCATCCCAGGTATGCAAGGATGGTTCAACATAAGAAAATCAATTAATGTAATACACCATATCAACAAATCAAAGCAGAAAAATCACATGATCATCTCAATTGATGCAGAGAAGGCATTTGACAAGATTCAACATCCTTTCCTGCTGAAAACACTTCAAAAGATAGGAATACAAGGGAACTTCCTTAAAATGATAGAGGGAATATATGAAAAACCCACAGCTAATATCATCCTCAATGGGGAAAAATTGAAAACTTTCCCCCTAAGATCAGGAACAAGACAAGGATGTCCACTATCACCACTATTATTCAACATTGTGTTGGAAGTTCTAGCCAGAGCAATTAGGCAAGAAAAAGAAATACAAGGCATCAAAATAGGAAAGGAAGAAGTAAAACTATCACTGTTTGCAGACGATATGATACTATATGTAGAAAACCCAGAAAAATCCACAACAAAATTACTAGAGCTAATAAATGAGTACAGCAAAGTAGCAGGCTACAAGATCAACATTCAAAAATCTGTAGCTTTTCTATACACTAGTAATGAACAAGCTGAGGCGGAAATCAAGAAACGAATCCCATTTACAATCGCAACTAAAAGAATAAAATACCTAGGAATAAATTTAACCAAAGAGACAAAAAACCTATATAAAGAAAACTACAAAAAACTGCTAAAAGAAATCACAGAAGACCTAAATAGATGGAAGGGCATACCGTGTTCATGGATTGGAAGACTAAATATAGTTAAGATGTCAATCCTACCTAAATTGATTTACAGATTCAATGCAATACCAATCAAAATCCCATCAACTTATTTTTCAGAAATAGAAAAACCAATAAGCAAATTTATCTGGAAGGGCAGGGTGCCCCGAATTGCTAAAAACATCTTGAGGAAAAAAAACGAAGCTGGAGGTCTCGCGCTGCCTGACTTTAAGGCATACTATGAAGCCACAGTGGTCAAAACAGCATGGTATTGGCATAAAGATAGATATATCGACCAATGGAATCGAATAGAGTGCTCAGATATAGACCCTCTCATCTATGGACATTTGATCTTTGATAAGGCAGTCAAGCCAACTCACCTGGGACAGAGCAGTCTCTTCAATAAATGGTGCCTAGAGAACTGGATATCCATATGCAAAAGAATGAAAGAAGACCCATCTCTCACACCCTATACAAAAGTTAACTCAAAATGGATCAAAGATCTAAACATTAGGTCTAAGACCATAAAACAGATAGAGGAAAATGTTGGGAGATATCTTATGGATCTTACAACTGGAGGTGGTTTTATGGACCTTAAACCTAAAGCAAGAACACTGAAGAAGGAAATAAATAAATGGGAGCTCCTCAAAATTAAACACTTTTGTGCATCAGAGAACTTCATCAAGAAAGTAGAAAGACAGCCTACACAATGGGAGACAATATTTGGAAACGACATATCAGATAAAGGTCTAGTATCCAGAATTTATAAAGAGATTATTCAACTCAACAACAAAAAGACAGCCAACCCAATTACAAAATGGGAAAAAGACTTAAACAGACACCTACCAGAAGAAGAAATACGGATGGCCAAGAGGCACATGAAGAGATGCTCAATGTCCCTGGCCATTAGAGAAATGCAAATCAAAACCACAATGAGATATCATCTCACACCCACCAGAATGGCCATTATCAACAAAACAGAAAATGACAAGTGCTGGAGAGGATGCGGAGAAAGAGGCACACTTATCCACTGTTGGTGGGAATGTCAAAGGGTGCAACCACTGTGGAAGGCAGTTTGGCGGTTCCTCAAAAAGCTGAATATAGAATTGCCATACGACCCAGCAATACCATTGCTAGGTATCTACTCAAAGGACTTAAGGGCAAAGACACAAACGGACATTTGCACACCAATGTTTATAGCAGCATTATTTACAATTGCAAAGAGATGGAAACAGCCAAAATCTCCATCAACAGAAGAGTGGCTAAACAAACTGTGGTATATACATACGATGGAATATTATGCAGCTTTAAGACAAGATAAACTTATGAACCATGTAATAACATGGATGGACCTAGAGAATATTATGCTGAGTGAATCCAGCCAAAAACTAAAGGACAAATACTGTATGGTCCCACTGATGTGAACGGACATTCGAGAATAAACTTGAAATATGTCATTGGTAACAGAGTTCAGCAGGAGTTAGAAACAGGGTAAGACAATGGGTAATTGAAGCTGAAGGGATACAGACTGTGCAACAGGACTAGATACAAAAACTCAAAAATGGACAGCACAATAATACCTAATTGTAAAGTAATCATGTTAAAATACTGAATGAAGCTGCATCTGAGCTATAGGGTTTTTTTTGTTTTTGTTTGCTTGCTGGTTTGTTTGTTGTTGTTGTTTTTTACTATTACTACTACTTTTATTTCTTTTCTTTATATTAACATTTTATATCTTTTTCTGTTGTGTTGGTAGTTCCTCTAAACCGATGCAAATGTACTAAGAAACAATGATCATGCATCTATGTGATGATGTTAAGAATTACTGAGTGCATATGTAGAATGGTATGATTTCTAAATGTTGTGTTAATTTCTTTTTTTTTTTTTCCGTTAATAAAAAATAAAAAATAAAATAAAATAAAAAAAAAAAAGAATACATTTCTAAAAAAGAAAAAAAAGAATATATTTCTGCAGCAAAAATGCAAAGCCCCTTAAATATGTGAGCCCTTTAATGTAAATAAGGGACATGATATTCAGCCATCTCAAATCATATACTTTATCAAAGGTTGAACAGGGAGAAGGCCATTGGAAAGTTTTGAGCAATCTAATAAATCCCAATTTATCATCAAATAATGGAAAAAATTTTTTCTAGTTATGTTTTTATTATAAATTTAATCCTCACAGTGGACAAATTATTAGAGTATTTACCATTTCTTTATAAAATACATGTAAATACAGTATTTGACAATTAGCTTACAGCCATCGTTAAACATCCAAATAAAATTTTAAAACACTATTACAAATAGTGAGTGTCTCAAACTTATTTTTTTATTTACAAATGTTCTTTGTCAGAGAGTGATTACATTGAATTGTTTTTAAAAATATTTGTAATTTTTCCACCAATGGACAGAATATCCATGAAGGGTATTGTGGGACTAAATTATTCCTTCATAAATAATACACCTTCAAAACATTTTTGCAAAGGAAACCAAAACTTTTCTAAATAAACGATTTCTGAATTTCCTATGAAAAACACATTATACTTGTTTATCATCCTGGTACCCAGCTTTTCACACACAAACATACATACTACTAAATTAATTTTTACACTATATTTGACTTTGATTTTAAATGTTCCTTTGCTATTGGCCTCAAAGTCCCATAAGGACCTTCTTTCCCTCTTCTCCATAGTTGAGCAATCATGCCACTTAAAATATTAAAAATTTAGCAAGAGAGAAAGAAAGAAAGCATCCAAGTGTTAAACTGTGTAAGTAACATTGATTATTTTAGAATGGTAGCATTATGCTGATTTTTTCTTTGTGCGTGTTCTGCATTTTAAGTGTTTTACGTTCAGGTTATATTACCTTATCAAAGAAAAGATTCATTTGTCCCCCACAAATGTGTCTTGTCTATTCTGCCAGGACTATAGGATTTTTGTTGTATATAGGGTCATTTGGAATTGATTACTTTTCCTTGAATTCTTTATATTAATTGGCCCTAAACTCGGGCAGTTTTTGAGCAAACAGTAGGATATCATGGAACAATTAATACACTGTTATTGTACATGTATTCCATCACTCTGTACATGTTAATATAAAATATGTTATAAATTATATTATACAAAATGCCACATTCTTTGCTTTTTCCAACATGTTCCTGGTCATATCTAAAATAGGGAACAAACCCACTCACCAGGAAATCACAAGTTATAATTAAAAGAAAAATCACTCTAATACCTCATCATATATTAAGGATAGAGCTAACTGGATTGTCACAGCGAAGCCCTTGCCTTTTCCAGCTTTATGCTAAATACTGTAAAGTTACAAGAAAGCAGAGAGAGAAAAAGAGAGAGAGGGAGAGACAGACATATCCAGAAAAACAGTGAGAAAGAAAGTGACAGCCTATCAATCACATTAAAAATACCGTGGACACAATGCATGATTAAGGGCAGTGTCTATGAGGAGTTGAAATTGAGTATGAAATTGCTTTGCAGGAGAAAGAAAGAGGAGGAAGGAAGGGAGGGGTGAGAGAGAGAGAGAGAGAGAGCCTACAGAGGTAAAGGAACAGGCAGTAAGCATTTCTGGCTCTGCAGCCCAGAGTCATCTGTGACACTGTAGTGAAAAGGCAGCCACAGACAATGTGTAAATAAATGCACATGGCAGTGTTTCAGTAAAACTTAGAAAAAAAAAAAACAAGAAGCCATGGTGGCCAATTGCATTTCTGTAGTTATGCCCCAGATATCTACCTAAGAAGAGTTAGAATGTTTTCTCACCATCTACCTAAGTCCTCAATTAAAATCTAGCAAGGACAAAAGGAGGAGGAGGAGGAAAAGGATAAAGAGATAGACAAGCAGAGGGGAAGAGGAGCAGAAGGGAGAGGAGAAGGAGGAAGAAGAGAAGAGGGAAAGACGAGGAAGAGGAGCAGAAGCAGCTAAAGCGATAGAAGACAAAGAGGAAGAGGAGAAAGAAGCTGCTGCCAAGCAGATATTGTGCAAGCCCCAAAAGCAGATGCTGGTTCCATCTCCGTGCAGGGCACCTCCCGCCTGTTTCCACATACCCGCTTCTGTCCCCTCTTCTTCTAGGGCAAGAGGGCAGACCCCAGGACACTCCTGGATATAAGGGCACAGGACGCTTCAGGAGCATACTTTCTCCTGAGAGGAAAATGGATTCTACTTAGAATAATGCAAGTGGGGCAGAGAGAAAGAAGCCCCGGAACACTGTATGCTCTGAATCTGGGAGAAACTTCATTGTTCTTTACTTAAAATCAGCTCAGAAAATCAGGCAACCAGACTGAGGGAGTGGGAGGGAGAAGGAACAGTGGAGGAACATAAGCTCCAGATTGGAGATGAGGACAAAACTAGGTGAATGGTTGCCAAGCAATGAGGCTCCAGGCACCTCTCTCCATGAGCATGTCCTTATTCGAGATGAATAAGGGAAAAGAAAACTATGCAGATGGAGCAAAGGGCCGTCCATCCAGGACACAGGAACAAAAAGTGGAGCTCCAAAACAGCCTACTGCATCAGAATAGCAGAGACCTGCATGAGCAGCAAGATGCAACCCATGGAAATTGAATACATGACGTGGAAAATAAAGTTTAATGCTTTTATCACTTTGTTCCAAAACCAGATTGTAGAGCCCATGGTGCTGTGTAATAACAAGATTGTTCTTAAGTGACAGGGCAGAGAGAGACCTTCCAGATAAGTGTGAGAAACAAGCAAAGATGTGATTATGACCCAGCGTTCTAAAGGAGCAGTCAGATGACAAGAAGAAGATTTAGCTGTGGGAAAATTAAATTATGCATCCCCTTGGGGATGACATCAGGTTAAGACAGGAGAAAATGACAAGGGGAGGCTCTTATTCGAGGTCTAGAATCTGCTCAGGATTTTGAAGCAATTCATCAGGTGGAGCACACACAGAGAGGATAAGTATGAAATCTTAAAGATGAAAATTATAAGACTTATTGAAGGAAGCAGGGATTTGAATGGTAGCCCCCAAACGATATATCAACTTCCTAATGTCCAGAACCTGTGCCTGTGCCTTTATGTGGGAAAGGGTCTTTGCACATATAACGAACTTAAGGAATTTCAGATGAGATCATCCTGTATTATTGGGTTCTAAATCCAGTGGTGTCCTTATAATGGGCACAGGCAGACAGAGAGGTGAAGGCTGTGTGAAGATAGAGATAAGAAACTGCCATGATGCAGCCACAAGCCAAGGATACCTGGAGCCACCAGAAGCTGGAAGAGGCAAAGGGCTTTTCTTCTCTCAAACCTTTGGAGGAAGCAGGGGCAGCACCTTGATTGGCATTTGCAGCCTCCAGAAGAAAGAAATTGCTATTGTTTTCAGACACCAGGTTTGTTGCAATTTGTGACAGCAGTCACAGGAAACTCCTACAAAAGACTTTTAAAGCATTTGAAAACCATGTTCATGAACAGGAAGACACGATGTTGGTACACTAAAGTTCTGGTTCATGTGACAACATGGTTGAACCCTGCAGACATGATGCTGAGTGCAATAAGCCAGACATAAAAGGACAAATATTATAAGACCTCGCTGATATGAAATAATTAGAATAAGTAAACTCATAGAGTAAGATCTAGACGGTAAATTACCAGGGGATGGGGTGGGAAGAGGAAATGGGTAAGACTTAAAATGTACAGAGCTCCTCTATGGAATGATTGAAATGATTTTGTAATGGATGGTGGTGGTATAGCATTACATTGTGAACATAATTGACAGCACTGAAATATATATATAACTGCATGCAGTTAAAATAGGAGATGTTTGGTTGTATTTATGGTAATAGAAGAAAGTTTTATAAAATATCCATGGAACTACACAAGCCACAGACACTAAGTTTACCCATGGACTTGGTTTAATAGCAGAGTTATAAAAATGTGCTCCCATCAATTGTAACAAACGTCCCATACCAAAGCAAAGTGTTAGTAATATAATAGGGTGATACATGGGAATCCTGTATTTTGCTCATGATTATTCTGTAAACCCACAAGTTTTTTAATAAAAAAAAATTGTTTAAATAAACTTTGAGAAAGACCGAGATAGAGTCCCAATAGCACCTATCAAATGACATCCTTACAGATTTAAAGGGATTTCAATCATCTTGCACTTGACACAGAACAGATGCCCCCTCCAAAATCTGTGACCTCTGAACCCCAATCATCACTCATGCCCCAGGTTTAAAGCACCACAGGCATGGAACGGTAGCTGTTAGGAGGAGTCTTTGGTTAATGGAGGAGGGTTACCATTGTCCCTTCCTCTCCACTGTGGGGTAGCACCATCCTTCTCTTCCCCAGCCACATAAGAGAAGCTTCATCAACTTGGAGAATTTGGAGTCTCCTGCCTGAAGAGCAAGTAGATGGCTGCTTATGACTCAGTGAGTACTTACCTGAGCATGGAATTACTCGTCTTGTTCTTGTGGATTTTTGAGTTTGGAGGGAGAGAAGCAGAGAGAGGACACGGTGGAGAGAAGTATTTGACATGGAGGTATTTGATCTCTGGCTGCATTGAGTGCAACCAGGTGAGAGCCCTATTGGTCATCAGCCCTGGGGAAAGTCAATGGGTTTTTGCTCCCCCAAAACTTATACAGGTTTCCCACCCAAGAGCTGGTATTTGGACAAACCCCTTCTTAAGCCATTAAGCCTCCTGGCAAACAAGTGAGGGTGAGGGAGTGTGGTCAGATGAGAGCTGCTGGGTTCTTCATGTCCCCTTTATCATCTCCACACCCCAACACACCAAGGGACAACAGATATGGGCTAGGAATGGAAATGAGAGGATGCTCACTGGATATGAGATTGAACTTTTAAACTGGAAAAAGGAGGACAGGATGCTGTTATTCATATTCAAAGCTTCCAAAGAGGAGAGAGGTGTGCCCATGTCGCTCTTCAGAGTCAAAACAGAGAATTTTAAGAGTGTGTTTGAAGGCAGGAGAAACAGACCTGTTACACTTTTGCAGATCCCTGAGTTTAGGATTTACAATTGACCATCTACCTATAGGATGACTGCATTCTATGAATATCAGTAAAAGACCATTGCTACAGTACACTGACTTTATCTGTTTCTGGAGTTGTCTTCCCACTGGATTGTGAGTTTCTATTTCAGCTGTTCTTTCCCTTCCCTTCCCTTCCCTTCCCTTCCCTTCCCTTCCCTTCCCTTCCCTTCCCTTCCCTTCCCTTCCCTTCCCCTCCCTTCCGCTCCCTTCCCCTCCCTTCCCCTCCCCTCCCCTCCCCTTCCAGAGTAAGGAATAAAGAATGTTCCATATTTGTCTTCATTCTTCCAAGCATGTAGAAAATAACAGAGAGAGGTGGCCTTTATAAATATTTGCTAATTGAACTGAAATTGTATCCTTGAGAAATTCACATAATTATGTCAATGTATGGATTTCAACATGTGCAGGATGCCTGATATATTTTGGAAGCCTCTTTGAGTCCTATTTATTTTTAAACTTGTATCACATTCCTTAACAGCCCCAGCTCATACAACAACTTTTACACTCAACTGATGAAGTCACCTCCAACATAAAACACGAAAATAATAGCAACCAAGTACAACGTCTCTCAACAGCATCTTTGCCCTATTACCTCATCTCCAGTCACGGTCTCAGAACTGGATTTGTCTGGCCTTTCTTGCAGAGCCCAGTGCCTTGGAAACAGATTTCCATCTAATGTTGCCAAAAAAATACAGGATCTACCTAAACTTGAATTTCAAATAACACAACATTTTTAGTATGAGCATATGCAATGTAATATTTGGGTCACAGTTATACTAAAATGGTATTTGTTGTTCAATTGAAATTTAACTGGGCACTCTGTATTTTTTTTTTTTTTTTTGCTAATTCCAGCAGTCCTATTCTATCAACTCCCTGTTTTATTGTCTTCCATTTTTTGCGTGCCTTTAATTCACCCTATTTCTCCTTCTACAGATAATTAGAACTCAGAGCCCTTGGTCCTGCTTTTCCTTCAAGTACATTTTTCCTCTACCATTTCACAAAACACTTATTTGCATTACCTATGTTAAATATGTTTTCCCCAGGCCTTAAATGATGTTCAAATTTGAAACCAAGTACAAGATTTCTAAGAGTCATGCGGATGAAACCATCTGGGTATGGTGGTTCTTTTTTTGAAGGTTAATAAATATTAATTCAATTTCTTTAAAAGGTATGGCTATCCCGATGACCTATTTCTCCTTGTGTGAGTTTCGATAGTCTGTGTCTTTCCAGGAATTGGTCTATTTCATCTACATTGCCAGCTTTGTAGATGCAGAATTGTCCATGGTTTTCCCTTTTTGTGCTTTTTATGTCCATCTAATGGGATCAGCATTGAAGATATCTCTCCATTTTTTATATCCTTACTTTCTGTTGTCATTTCTCAAAATTCCTTTGTTAGCCTGGCTAGAGTGATTCAGTTTCGTTGACCTTTTCAAAGAACCCGCTTTTGGTTTCATGGATTTGCCAAACTGGTTTCGATGAAGACTGTTGGAAGATGCATTCACCTCCAAGCCGTACTCCTTCACTGGAGACCCTACCCAGGGCAGATTTGGATATACTTCCAGACATACTTCCAGACATTTGGATAAACTTCCAGAAAATCACTGCCAAAATTCATGGCAGTGGACAAATATCCCAGAGCTACTGAACCAGAAAAACCTCAGCCTCAATCCTGCAGTTGGGAGCAGAAGCAAATTCACCCTAATTTCCAGCAGTGAGAACCCAATGTGTTGAGCATACAACTTCAAGGAAATTAAAAATGAATTGGAAAGGCATGTGATAAATGATTAACATAAAGCATCAATGTCTTAGTTTACTAAAGCTGCTGTAACAAAGTCCAACAAATCACATGGCGTAAACAACAGAAATTGATTGTATCAATTCTGTAGGTCAGAAGCCCAAATTCCAGATGTCAGCTGGACTATGCTCTCCCTGAAACTTGTAGAGGAGAAATCCTGCCTTTTCTTAGCTTCTTGAGTGTGCTGACAATCCTTGGCATTTCTTGGATTCTCGATGCAGCATTCTTTGGGTTTTAATGCTTTCATCATCACGTGGTCTTCTCCAGGTGTCTACGTCCAGTTCCCCCCTCCCTACAGAGACACCAGTTATACTGGATTAGGGCCCACCCTACTCACATCTCCCAAGACCCTATTTCCAAATAGGGTTGCCTTCACACAACCAGGAGTTCATGCTTGTTCATATCTTTCAGTGGGACACAATTCAACCCATGCCGTGCGTTATGCAGCAGAGATGTAAAATAATTGAGGAGCATGGAAGGAAGGGACTTCGCTGAGATTGTGGGGTAAGAAAAGTCATTTTTGAGGATGACAGTTAAGCTCTGACATCCTCTCCCCTCATCGGCTCAGGATTTAATGTGGCCCCAGGGTAAGCAGAGAGTTTATCGATTCAGAGGTTCCAACCAAGTGACATAGACCCAGTCGCCAGACTCAACGGTCCTAATGAAGGCTATGTCTTAGAAATAAAGCAGAACCCACATCCTTAGTTTTGGAGGACATGTCAATGGACATCTGCCTAATCTGACGGTGAAAATAAGCGTTGATGCAGCGGCATCTTTAATGGCTGGTTCGGTAAGGACCAAAGACTTGAAGGAAACAAGGCTGTGGCTGAGGAATAAGTTCATCTATGTGCATTGAAAAAACGTTCATTGAATATACTTCATTAGACACATTTTAAATTCTTTCATTGTATCCCGTAATCATGTAAGTTGCTAGACTTGACATACATGAATAACCCCTCTTAGTGGGCCTTTTGGGAAAATGACTGTGGTTTGCAAATGTTTCTATTCGGTATGTCTCAGGATGACCTATTTTGCCATTATTAAAAGACAGTGGGTAGAAAGTTACAGGTTAAAAGTTTCTTCCTACAACACCTGAAGATATTGCTCACTGCTTTATGGAATCTATTGCTGCTGGTCAGAAGCTGGCAGGCAGTCTCACTGTCATTCTTTTATAGATGATTGCGTCCTTACTAATCACTGCCCTGCTCTTCATGTTTTCATTCTATTTCTTTGTAGTCACTCTGCTCACTTTTGAAGGTTTGAAGCTGATTTTTTGGTGGTAGACATCTGCACACAACATTCATCTTTCCTGTTACCCCTTTAAATATTGCTCTCATTCTCCTGATCTTTTGGAATTCCAAACAACATCTATATTAATCTTTTATACCTCTACCATGCAGTTTGATATTTCGAGTCTTTCTTTTTCACCCTGTCTTATGTTCTTGGTGAATTCTTTACTAATACTTTCCTTTTTCTTCTGATCACCTTGATGTAATTTACTAATTTTTTCTTTAGTAGTTCTAAACTTGATTTAATTCTGACTATCAAAGTTTATTTTTAATAACATCTACATTTTAAAATTTAATTTCCAGGGTTTCAGGTTGGTCCAATTTCAAGTCTGTCATGTCCTGTTAATTTTGCCTTCTACAGCTGCCTCTGATCCTCTTTTGCTTTTTGTTTTGCTTTGCTTGTTTTTTTTTTTATAAGCATCCCTAACTTCAAGAAGATACAATTACTTTTAGTGACCATCCATTATAATTAGAGAAGTTATTACTATTTCATATTATAAAGTAATGATATTTAATTGTACCAATAAAGATCTTTTAAGAACTGGGCCAGATTCTTTGGAGGGATCTGATTTTGCATCCCAAGCATAAAACAGGATGGGATGTTGTATGAAAACATCTAAATTTTAGTTTTTGACGCCTTGGCTAATGTTTTTCTATCAGCCTATCATCTCTTTCCCACATTCTCCACCTATGAAGGTCTCTGTTATCCTTTACATTTCCCCTCCCCAAGAGTCTATAACCACATCCTCTAAGGTTTAATCAAAAGCTTCTTTTAGTAGCTCTAGAATAGGATGTCTGTTCTTACAATAGGATGTACCCAATCATTTGCAGGCAGCACAATGAATTCAGACATGGCAGGAATTTTATAGACATGGTTCTCACACGTATCAGAATAGAGCATGCAAAATAGTAACACAGTAGTGACTCAAATGCCACTTGGATTCGATAGTAAACATTTTTCTTTGGGGAAATATTTTATAGGTTTAATTGCAGATGATTTCAGCAGCTTGGGTGGGAATAGGAGATAACAATAAAAAGAAGTCAGGTATCTGAAGCAAATTTAAACATTTATGTCATGTAAATACCTCGTTAAAATAAATTGTTCAATTACATTTTTTGAAATATTGAAGTGGCCAAAACAGGGTCAGTTTTTACCTCAAGAGTTAGAGGCAAGAAAGATGCAAAGCAGAGATTATAAATGTAAGTGTTCCATTAAATGGAATTAAATCATTTCAAGAAATCAAATGTGGAGCATGCTTTTTAGCACTTCTCTCCCTTCTCCTATTAGTTGCTAGCAATCTGGATATAAAGTGAAGGTAGCTTTGTTTAGCAATGAATATCCTAAAATTAAGACAGAAGATGAAAAACATCCGATAAGACAGGAAAGCAGGTATAGGGAAGGGATATCACACAAGTTAAATCAAAGATAGTTTGCAAAATGTTAGGAAAGTGTAGGAAGGGCACTAACATTGATTTGGCCGTAATTAAACGGCTATTCTAGGGTTCTTACAAATGTCCCATATCATCCATCCACCAAGTAGGAGAGGGGCCTCATTCTACTACGTTTATCGATGAACAACTGATAAGTGAGGATACCCAGGATTGGACCCCACAATCCAGTTCACTCAACTAATAAAGGGCAGGATTTATTTGTGAACTCAGGTGTCTCTACATCAAGCTCCATATCCCTTACCATATACCACGCAACCCTCAGCCATGCCAAGTTTTATCAAGTACTTTACATCATGCACTGGATTGTCCTAGAATCATTAGACAGAGAGTAGTAATAAGATAGAAAATAAAGTTGTGTCTGGTCATCTATGCTCCACGGTTTCTTTGAAATATTTTAAAAATTATTTCCTTCCTTCTTTCTCTCTCTCTCTCCTTCCCTTCCTTCCTTCCTTCCATTCTTGCTTGCTTGCTTTTTCACTTTCATGGTATTTTTGACTCACTTCCAATTTCTGATTAGTTAACATAGAAACATCCCAATGATACCCGACACACGTATTTAATAAGTCCGCTGTCAGTTTCAAATATCTGGGAAAGTAACAGCAGGTGTACAGGAAAGGGGGTTATTTTAGTTTTTAGTATAATGGTGACCATTGAATTTAGTATCATCTCTTCCTTCTCATTTCTCCCACAGAGAGCTGAGGATGCAAACTATCTTTTGGTGATACACTTAGAAAACTAACGCAAAATGCTTTCTTTCAAAATGCATCACTAGTAACTGAAACCTTTATTAAAAGAAATAGTTTTCATTTTTGTTTTGTGTTGTTTATCTGGAAAGAAACAAGTCAATACTTGTGAAATGCATTCTTTCTCATCACTTAGTTTGACTATGGTTTAACCATTTGTATTTTGAACACACGCTGATCAATGAAAATTTTCTGAACAACATTAAACCAAAGAATTATAGCTTAATACTTCATTAATGTCCTGAAGAGTTTTACATTTGACTGAAAGGACAAATATATCATGCATAATTTTAAAATATCAAATATTTCATCAACATGAGTCTGTATGATAAGCAATATATTGGCCATGCCAAAGTTGGATGAAAATTGCCATTCCAGGTTATTTTGGAGTAAAATTGGAATTTTGGGTTGTGTTTGTTTGGAAATGAAATAAAGCAGGAATAGAGATTTCAAATAATGATTATTAGTATTTGATGAAAACTGTTATTTAATTTTTTCCTGGTTATATAAGATTATTTCTATGTTGGCAAAATTTTAATTAATATAGGTTTGTTGTTTGCATCTCTTCAAAAGATGTAAGGAAGGCACACAAGGCAGCATAAATATTTAATAAATAAAACTGGTGTGATATGAATTCAATTGTATCTCTTCACTTTAGTGTCTTTTTCCATTTTATTTCTAATACAGACATTCATCTTTGGTGAGCAGAGGAAGATTCCAAGCCTAATTGTGACTCTTATTCATTTGATCACTCATTCCACAAATATTTTCTTACCTGTAGTACATGTGTGCCAGTGAAATGCACTTCCTCTTAGGGAGGCACCAGGGAACAAGAACAGGCTGATTTCACTGAACTGGAGCCCAATACATATTAAGCACAAGCCCATTATGTATCCTATATATTATGTAATGATACAGTATATGTTAATATACAGCTACATTGTATATGCGTATGTATATAGAGAGATATTCATATACATATATAGGCATCTGTGAATATATGTGTATCAAGAATCAGAATTTTCAGTGATGCACTGAAAAATAAATACAAATGTAACACTGTAAAGACCCTTTGCTTTGTAGAGACAGCAGAGTTTCTGTAAACATGTTCAAATTCATTGCTGTACAATGTAGAGACTTGAAGCGACAAGTCCCATCTCTAAAGCTGCTCCTGTCAGAAACCAGTACATCACCTTTTTACATCAGAATTGATTAAGGAATTGCCACTGGGTCAGTTTTGTACTTCAATAGGTAAATGTCTACAGCAGAGTTCAAACTGAGCCTCTCATGTGGAAATTGGCTTTGGTGGAGCTGCTTTTCCAACAAACTTTCTAACATACAGCTTTTAAAATTGTTCTATAAAAGAGGCTGGTAAACTTTAAGGGCAGCAGATGGCCTTGGGATGTGTCAGGCAGGAAGAGTCATGGTGAACCTTTTTCGTTTGCTCCTTTTTTGCTAGGATGTTTTAGGAAATTTGTCTAATGCAACTGAGAGACAGATACCAAATCCGATTAAATATCTAGGCTAAGGGATTGGCTCTTATGGGAGGCATTGATTTTAGAAGATCAATTTTAAAATAATCTAAAACTGATAAACAGAGCGCAGTTAAGGGAGATTTATAATATCACACAGACCTTGCTGCTAAGCCCCTGTCCAAGCATCCAGATAGAATCAAACACTTCTACACTCTTTGAAGAACATAAATTGTTTCCCCTGTTGGCCGTGCAATGGGACTTTGCTAGTCTCTGCCCAAAGATGAGAGATAAGAGCTGGGGAATGAGGCTGATAAGAGAGGAATCAAACCTCACTTATACAAATAGCTTAGGGGCTCCTCGGCATCAAACAACTTCACTTTCTTCTAGGGAAGGAATTATCCTGTCTGAAGTTACTGCCAAAATTCCACCAGGCTTCAGAGTCATCTGCAGCTAGCTTTACCAGGGCCCTTGAGGAAATTCCCTCATTAGGCTTCCAGCAATCACAAGGGTTTTTTAGGACTCTGCTTCAGGTATATGCTAGCTTTGACTGCTCAGACCAGGGAAAACTCAAGGCAGCTATTAATCTCTCTTGTATTTTGCTGTTCCAGGCTTTAAAGATGGACACTTGGGTTGAAAAGATTTAAGGGAGCAGATTCCTTTGAAAAGCTTGTGCTTACCAGAAACATGTTGCTATGTGCTTAAGAATCAGATGATTTATTAAGAGAACCCTGTCACCATTCTGGCCCAGATGGTCCTATATGGTTTGACCCAGAGTATTTTGGAAAAATGGTGGCAAATTACTCCTAAAGGGCTCTGAGAAATTTAGTAGGTTTCCTTAGCATTTGTCCTGGTTTCCATAAGACCTACAGAAATACTGGCTTCTGCTCTGTATTTTCTAGCAAAGACAATGTTAGCTTCTCCACTTCAAATTAATGATGTTATAGTCAAAGGGTTTTGTCACAATTTGAGAATAGATACAGCATATATATATATAAATGGGTCTCCTTCCTTCTCAGGTTCCTTAACATATATGAATGAATGCTGTGGCAAAAGCAACTGCTGAATTTTTTAGTTCAACTATTTAGTCTCTATCCCTCAGTGTAGAGGAGAGAAAATTAAAATAAGGACAATTAAGGGATTTTTCCAGTTGCAGACTCAATGTACCAATAAGAGGGAATGATTATTGTTATCAACCTGACACACTCTTCCCTTTCTCTTTTTTGCCTGCATTCAGTGAGTAACTATTGAGTACCTACTGTATGCCAGGGATTGAACTGAGTTCTGGAGATGAAGAAGTATTTAAAAGAGAAACAATCTCACCCTAATGGTTTGATGCTGTATTCAAGCAGACAGAAAGTAAACATGAAATTCAAATGTTGACAAACATGCAATCTTAGGGATTGACTGGAATCAATTCAATCCTAGGGGAACACTGGACTTGGAGGTGACTGCTTATCACTGTTCTGCTTCAGATTCCTTAGCGAATCATAGGAGAAATACATCATTTGTGCTACCCTGCTATGTTGAGGAAAAAATTGCATAGTGCATATCTAGTATGATGTCTGATACATAGTAGCTGCCCCACTATGGTTATTCTCTTTTCTTCGCTTTTCTTTTGCCTGCACTAGGACTAAAAACTGTACAATCTGACCCAGGTCCAACGTTCTAAAATCATAAAAATATTATAGTGAGAGAGAAAGTGTCTGCTCATCAAAGAAGACATTGGAAACATTGGAAGACAATGGTTTTCAAAAGTTTTCCATCCAACTCCCCCACCTCCTGGGGGAAGTAAAGGCATTTTCTATAATATAGGCAATATTCTTATGATAAAAGCTGTGAACACCCATAGAGACGATTCCAGGATGCATGTCCCGTGGATATTGGTGGTATACACGTGACCCATCACGTCCGGGATGGATCCTATTTCCACACTACTTCACACAGCCCAGGCATGGGTATCCACCTGGAATTAGCAATATTAATTTAATACCAAGCAGACTGCAGAACAAGGAAAAGATCAAGGATAAAGGATGCCCTATACAATGATAAAGGGGATATCTCCAAGGACGCCTAATGATCTTTTAACATCTGTGCACCCAACAAAAGGGCGTCAAAAGAGTCAAAAAGCCATATACGCTGTGAGGAGAAGATACAAACCAATACTAGAGTTCGACACTTCAAACCCCTCTTTGAATAACTGACAAATCAGACACAAAATCAGTAACGGGGTGCCTGACCTGAACGGTACTGCCAATCAGTCTGATGTAACTTGCATTCATAGAATATTCCACCCACCGACAGCAAAAACCACCTTATTCTCAAGCTCGTATGTATCATTCTTAAAGACAGCTCATCTCCCTGGCCATGAATATACATTAACAAATTTAAAATAATAGAAATCATGAAAAATATGTTCTCAGACTGGAAATCAATAAGAGGAAGATCTATAGGCTAAACAATACTTTTCTAAACAAAGAAGTCTCAAAAGGAATAGAAAATATATGTTTGAAACAATTGAAAATGAAAAGGCAACCTGTCAAAATTCGTAGGATGCAGTAAAAGCAGTGCAGGGGAGGGCAGAATTTATAGTCTTTAACGCACATATTACAAAAGAAGAATGGTCAATCAAACATAATCTTAGTTTCCACTTTAGAAAACAGGATAAAAGAACGATTTTAGCCTAAAGCAAGTAGAAAAAATTAATAATAAAAACAGAGGCAGAAATCAATGAAATCAATTTAAGTGAAACACTGCTTCTTTGAAAAGGTCAATCAAATTGATAAATCTCTAGCCAAGATAACTGAGATAAAAGAAAAGAGGCAAATTATCAATATCAAGAAGAGAGTCACCCTACTGATCCCATCAACACTGAAAAGATAAGAAAGAAATTTTATGAACAACTTAATGCCTACAAAATTGGTATCTCAGATGAAATGTGCCAAGCCCTTGAAAGACAAATTACCAACACGCACACAAGAAGAAATAGATCATCAGAATAAGCCTATACATATAAAAGAAATTGAATCAATACTTAATAACTGGACAGAAAAGAAAGTATCAGGCCCAGATGACTTCACAGGTGAATTCTACCAAATATTTAAGGAAGAAATGTTAGCATTTCTATTTAATTATTTGGAAGCAAAGTGAGCACTTCCTAACTCATTCCACAAGGCTGGCATTGCCCTGTTACTATAACCAGATGAAAACGTAAGAAGAAAAGAACACAACTTGCTGAAAAACATTTCAGAAGTGTGAGAATTGCAGGAAGGAATGCATACTGTGACAAGACATTATAATTTAATACAAATGTATGAAACAACCTCAATGAAGAGAGTATAAGGAAAATGTTGCTCCAAGGAACTCTGCAAAAGAGTGGAATCTGTAAGGAGAAAAAGAAAAAGAATTGCACATAAGTACAGTACTCAAACTGAAAAAGTCCTTTTCCACAAGGGTGCAGGCTAAAAATTCTGAAACCTCCATACATATGTGATGGTTATGTTTATGTGTGAACTTGGCTAGGTTATGACGTCCAGTTGTTTGGTCAACTGAGCTCTGGCCTGATTGTTACTGTGAGGCTATTTCATGGATTTTAATCATTGGTCATCTGATTGCATCCCCAATCAATAAAAGAGAATGCCTTTAGTAAGGAGAAACGTTTCACCCAATCAGTTGAAGACCTTAAAGGGAGAACTGATGATTTCACCAGTCAGAAGGGAGCTTTTTTAGCTGTCCTTCCATTAGCCAACTTCTCCTGTGGAATTCATTGAAATATTCATTTGAGTTCCCAACTTGCAGTCTGTCCTACAGAATTTGCACTTGTCAATACTGACGGTTGTATGAACCAATTCCTATAACACACACGCAGACACACAGACACACACACACGCAATATCCTGTCATTTCTGTTTCTCTGGAGAACACTGTCTAATGTGGCATGTATCCTGGAGTTGAAGCATTAAGTAAATGGATGCCAAATGATGGGACTTGGGTTTATCCCCATTAGATTGAACGTTTAGACATAAACAAGGGGAGGAGACTAGAATAATCCATGTGACAATGGATCAGCATTGGAGACATCTGTATGAGAACATGCTAATCATACTACAAAACACAAATGGTTACATGTGAAAATATTCATAGACATGCATGTGCATGCATGGATAAGTATGTCTATTAAGATTAATGTATATAATAGAGGCCCCAGCTCTTTCAGTTGACATAGCCAAGAATCAGCTAAACCCAGCAGCAAAGAGCATGCATAGTGCCCAGACCTTTATGTGTAACACCTTCTCCAATAAAAGAAACCAGAGTTCCTTGGAGAAAGGGTTGGGTCTAGGACTGGGGCAAGAAACATACATGATGATTGTGGAGCAGCTTGCAGTGGAAGAAATGAAGGAACTGCTCAAACACTCGCATACAATGATGATGTTAAGTCAAAGACACAGAGGAGCCAAGTGAAAGAACTTGCTACGCCCAAAGCTGTAACAATTAGAGCAATAATACTGGATGATAATCTGAAATATAAAATATGTATCTATGACTCCACACTGATATAAATCACTGCATAAATAATTAGATAGATGATTGATAGATAGATTAGACAGATGGTTGATGAGATAGACACATAAATAGATACATAGATGGAGAAAAGCCAAAATCTCTAGTACTGAAAAGTTTTAAATAATTTATGTAGATACTTTGCCCTCAAAGAGGTGGAAACTAACTCTCCACTCTGTACGTGTGTCCTGCACACAGTGATTTCCTTCAACAGCATAACGTTTGGAAAGGAGGAAAAGCCATAACTTTCTAGTGGAGAAACCTATTAAATGTTACCTTATCCAGGTAAACTGGGTCAATATGAAAAGCTATAAGCCATTTTGATAGTATGTAGCCTTGATAGGATGTGATAAGAACAGCACGTACCCATTAACTCAAGTTTAATCATGAGGTAAACAGCAGGCAAATACAACAGAGGGATATACTACAAAATATTTGGCTAGGGCTCCTCAAAATGTCATCATAAAGCAAGGGATGTCCCATAAATTGTTACATCCAAGAAGAGTCTAAGGAGAAATGACAACAAACTGAGTTAAATCCTTGAAAAACAAAACAAAGATTTCACATAAAACCTAAAGAGCGTGCATGTGTGGTTCAGTGATAGAATGCTTGTCTTTCATGCAAGAGACTGGGTTCAATTCCTGGACCATGTACCCCCCAAAAAAAGAAAAACCTAAGGAAACCTGAATAAAATGTGAAATTGTTATGAATAATACACAGTATTTGTTTATTAATTATAACAAATATGCCACATTAATTATAGGAGAAATGTGTGCATGGTGCCTAGGAATTATCTGTCCTATCTTTGCAATTTCTCTGTTAATCTAAAACTGTTCTAAAATAAATTTATATATATATCCTGATACTTGGATTTAAAATGACCATTCTCACACTGCATGCTGTATCTGAAATCCTCATTCCTCACTAGACAACCAGCCCATCCCCGTATCTCCATTTACAAACTCATGAAAGCCAATCTCATTCATTCTCAATTCCAAAGTGCATCTAATTGTCGGTGATAGAGTAGCCGCCATGTCTTATTGACAAGTACATAATGGTATGCTTGTTTTAAAGGTTAGAGACCGCCTGACACTGGAATGAAAACATGATGCCCATCGCTATCTAAATGCGTCAGCCTTTATGGGGAATGGTGATAGGAGCCATCTTTTAAAATATCCACTTTGCAGAAACTCAGAATATCGGTGAATGATTTTAGAAGCTCATTTTTGGAGTCATGGTCTGAATGCATGGGCAGGAGGACCCACCCAGAGTAACAGGATGCATTTAAAGAAGAGACGGTTCTAAAATAATGTATATAATGTGTTGAAAGAGTGACAAGTTCTGAAGTCAAGTAAAAAAAATCACAAATATTGTTTCTGTGCATGTGGCTGCCATTTAAAAAGATGTCTACGTATTTAAATCTTCTCTCACTGGGTCTTAAGATGATATAAATAATTGTTCCCAGGCATTGTGCGTGTATGTGTGTATACGTGTGGGTGTGCAACAAATAATCACACTTCGCACTTACACAAATTAGAAAAGATCCCCAGGAATCCCCAGGAATATTGTATTCTGTCTTTCAGGATACAATTCCACTTGAACCATAATAATCGATCATTTGCTGTCTAAATATGTCAGATAGAAAGATAAATAGAATCCATTTTCTGCTCTCAAGGCATTCACCATCTAAAGGGCAGAAATAGCCTTTTTCTGTACTGCCTGGAAATTCACATAGGTGGAATTGATTTGTATGCAAAAAAAGGTGTGTGAGGTTAGGCATGGGGGAAGAATCAAAATGCCAGGAAAAAATAAACCAATATTTGTTTATTAAGTGGCAGTGATGTATCAAGTGATTTACATGTTTCATTCCATTCACTAATTATAGTAACTCCCTGAGATAAATATGACTATATCAATTTTAGTGGTGAGGAATCAACAGTGCAGAAAAGAGCATAAAGTTGGCATCCAAGGATTGGTTAGAATTGGCCAATTATTTACATCCAGCTGAGCTTGCCATTAATTCCCATAATTTTCCCTGTTGCACTGTTTTGCATGCCATGATCTCCAAAGTCTCTGGGAGCCCTGGAGATCAGATGAGAATGATGCATATGCCCAATTATCTGTTTCATGAATTTGGCTCAGCAAAAAAAAAAAAAAGAAACTTAGCATTAATTAACTAAAAAAAATGCTGCTACATTTACAGTTAAAACACACCATGCTGCCACAATGTAGAAGAAATAGGGATACATCAGCTGCCTGTGAATTTTTTCCTCTGTAACTGTCAGGAGAAGTTCACAAATACGTTCCTTGAAGTCGTCTTTTGCCTCTGGACTGTAAATACATGGTAGAAGGAACCAAAACATCTCCTGAGAATCAGGCTCTTCCCTCTCTCTACACTTACCTTTGAGGGTTATATTTTATGAAGCTGGTGTCTTTTAGCCCCCAAATAAACTGAAAGCTGTTGCTTCTTTGTTTTATATTCTAAAGTCAAAACTTCTCCTAGGGGGCAGCACAGAAAACAGTACGATTTTTCTTTCTCTCTTGATACATTTCCTCACCTCAACTCATAGAGCAATATTTTAGATTCACATCCTTATTTTCTTTAGCCAAGGGGTGTGGCATCAGCAAAAATACTTAGCCCAGTGGAGTGATGGCTTTTGAGAAGTGTCATCAACTATGTATATATGTATTTTAGATGATTGCGATCAAATTTTCACCATCCTGGTCCACGAACCCTACTCTGGAAATATGGATGCATATTTCACACTAAATCTGTGAAAGGGGCATGAAATTGATTCTAAGATAACTCTCCTTTGAATGCTGGCTGGTTGCACTGTTGACATTGTCTACAGACTGCAGGTAAGAATGCATTCCTCTTCCTTCCCGCTTTCTCACAGGACAAAGTTTTGGAAATACAGATTCAAGATCACTTAGGCCTCATATGTCTCCTTGCAATAAAGGTTATCTGCTTGAAATGTAATCTATTCTTCACAACTGTCCCTGAGTGGAAGAACTTTCGAAGCTGATGTGCGCTCTGTTACAACACTAAGAAAAATGGGTATTTCCCATAAAAAGAATTCACATTAATAACTGACTTTCTCACTCTTCAGCACATTTATTATTGAATTTCTCCCACATCATCGAGCTTAGATTTGATATGGAAAATGTGCGGTTTTCCTCAGGCCCACCATGAAAGGTGTTGAATCAATATGTTTGTAAATTAGTTTTGTTGCCCCTGCCTCCTCCTCTTTACAGTATCAAAATCAAATGCTTATCAAGTAGTCTCATAATTACTTTGTTTGGGCAGCTTCTATACAAAATTATGCTGGGTAAGTAAAAGTCTCCCTTCTTCTAGGATAGGAAGAGGGAGGGGAAAAAAGAAGAAAGGAAAGGGAAAAAAGAAGAGAGTAGAGGGAGGGGAAGAGAGTAAAAAGGGCCTCTGTAAAAATAATGATGAAAAAAATACACACCTGAATGTGTTTCCCTCCAAATTTTGAGTAATTCACTTGCCCCTGGTTTTTTAAATGACTTTTTGAGATGTGTTTAACGGATGCCAAGCTATCTTTCCATTGGGCTACCATTTGGATTCAAGGTCATAACCCCATCTGCCCATTGAGAAGTGATTTCTAGGTGTCTACGACTGAAAATCTAAGGAAGATATTTTGAAAAACACCCAATTTTTTAGCAAATGAAAGGCAAGTTTTAAAGCCACCAGGCACCCTGGTGGTTGGAATATCAGCTAAACAATGACAAAGGGTATTATGTTCCATTTGCGAAACCAAGAAAATTTTATTTTCAGATTGATTTTCTAGTTCTTTGCCATGCAGATGCTCCAGGCAAGATTCCCTCCCATTGTGGAGAGTGTCTGAACGGATCTATCCTAAACTATAAGTGACATGACTCATCTGGGATTTACTGGCTGAGTTCTGAGGGCCCATTGAAGGGAAATCTCAGCTACATTTGAGCTCCAATAGATGTTGGAGGAAATATTCTCTGCTGGACAAGGAGAGATGTGCCTGTGTTAAGATACTCTGAACCTATCAAATAAGCTGGTCAATCCTGTAGAACACCTATGCACCAGATGTGATGGCTGATTCTCAGTTGCAGATACTAATTCAACTGGATCCATTTTGGTACCCGCTCCATCCACAGGCTTCCCTGGAGGAGAACACTGGCCTGGACTAATTTCTGAGGTAATGTTTCATGATTCTCCCAGGAAATTCTGGCAGGTTCTGCTCTTTAGCAAATAAAAATGAAATCTTTGCAGACAGCTGATGTTGCCTGGCAGGACTAAAATCTACCTTAAGGCTAATGAGGTTCTATCCAATTTTGACCATAAGGGATTACATTCCGGGTTGGGTACTTTAAACATAGAATGCTGCATCCTTGAAATAATGGTCTTTGTTACGATGGTTTATTTTATAGCTCTCTCTCCCACTGTAAGAGAAAAACAATCTCTACCTCAAATCAAGATATAGTAGTATCGCACGAAATGTGGCAGAGAACAGATGCAAGTCTGCTGGTTGGGGAACAGTGACAAATGAGTATGGGCGATGGTTTGGTATTTTGAAATATAGAAAGCTTACTGGCTGCAGAAATTTAACAAGTCTCTTACTCCCGATGTTCACGGGTCATAAAGTAGGAGATGACCCTGGAAATGAAGACACAAAGGAAAGAGGGTGACTTCAGCCTTCATTTATTTTTCTATTCGAGTAAGACAACTTCTGCACTGGCGAATTAAATTAGGTGTTTGGAAACCCAAATGTAATGACATATTGTGGACCTTGAGACCTCTAGCATACCATCAAAGCAAACAAAAAGTTCAGCTCAGCCTAGAAACTAATTACGAGGCAGTCTCTCTGCAAACACGCTGGAATTTCTGAATGTGAGAAAAATGGGCATAGGGTTAGACTTCGAATTCATAGATAGCCAGATGCTTTCTGGTGTGCCCACCTGCTCTTTGCCAATCCTTAACTCGATATTGTGAGAGTATATACACACACACATACACACACACACACACACACCAGGCAATTCATCCATAATATAATATGTTCTCTACTTGTTTCTGCTTCTATGCTGAAACAGATATGTTCCTTCAGAAATGGTCTTTATGGGGCACTTGAATCTAAATGCAGATGGATGACAAATTAGTTACAAATTTTTTTAAGGAAATATGTAGTGTGATATTCATTTTCAACTAAACTTTTGCCTTCTTGCCAGACAGCAAAATTAACAGCTAATGGGCACAACCCTTTAAAGTTTGCAAAGCTCTTTGGCAGAGCTTAGGTCTAAAAATATTTTTAAAATGTGTGGAATGAATGCATGTCCGATTTGTCATTAATCAATCATAAAACTATGGGCAACTTTCTGATGACCCATGTTCTGATATATAGGATAGGAATTAATGTATGTAAAATAGCAGGTATAATATCTGGTGCACAGATGATGATGATGATGGAGAATGACAAAGCGAAGAAGAAAAGAAAAATTGACTAAAATATTTGGCTATCTTGGGTTGTCTTCCCTAGTACCAGAGCCTGAGGCAGAACAGGTGAATTCTTGAGTGTGAGTTCACAACAAAAACCTGCAAGCGAGTGAGGCAGCAGAGAGGTGCAGAGAAAGAAGTTAAGAAAAGGGTTACCTTAAGCTGGTACGTTCTATCAGACTGGTCCCCAGGAGCTCCAAAGTATGAAGAGCAGCAGACAACCATGGGTGGTGGGTTATCCCAGAGGAGGGGTGTGCAATGTCTTAGGCTTTTCTGGGCAATAAGCCTCTTATCAGCTGAGGGCAGTGGTTCTAAACCACGGATGATTGTGCCTACTGGGGAGCTTTTGACAAGTCTGGAGGTGATTTTGAAGGTCACCCCCAGGGAAATGCTCCCTGCATCGGATGGGGAGACACCAGGAATGCTACACAATCTCCTATAATGCACAACCAAGACTTTGCCACAGTGACATCCCGCCTCAATTGTCAACATGCTAAGTTTGGAAAACCCAGAAGGACATTCTTTCTGGAGAAGAACGAAACTGTACACAAAGAGCGGCCAACTTTGGAGCAGCTGGGAGATAAGTACAATGTCCCAGCAAAGGCGACCTGCAGGAGGCTGCGAAAGTATCCACTGTAATTGGTATTTCTTGATTGGGCAGATATTTCAGATGTGGAACAGGCTTTTACATGGGATTCAGAAAATCTAAAGAGAGCATTCCCTTCAAAATAATGAACTTATTTTTTCACGGCATGAAGGTTTCAAAAGACAGCAGGTGGATGCTCACCCAGGGTAAAAGGGAGGAGCATTTTGCCAACGGCTTGGTACCGACTGCAAAATTAATGGACTTGCTAGTGGGAAACTCCAAAGGAGCTGGCATACCCTCCAGAAGGAATGACAACTCCCTGCTGTGCTGGCGTTTCTTTTAAAGTCCGGGTGTTTGATTCTCCAGTGTTTTTATATTAACATAATTGAAGGGAGGATTAATTTTGTACTGGTTATGTGGTATTAGAGGGACTAATTATATGCTTCCCTCCCAGAATATTAATTTAGTCTTGGAACTCTTGGGGCAGTGCTGGGACATGGTTAAATATTTTGTGCCATGTGCATCTGAGGATGTCTTGGGGAGTGGAAGGGTGATTTCAGTCCATTTGAATTACTAATGAATCAATGGTCTATTTACTATGCTCTTCAACTGGGAGAGCATTTCCTGTTTTATTTCATGTTTAAAGAAATCAGAAATAACAACATTTAAGAGGACCTTTTTGTGTACTCTACGGACGGTGATTTACCAGCATGGGATTTCTTGCTTCTTTATTATGTCTTGGAAAACACACAATAGAATGTGGACCAGTGCCTTGTTATGCTATCATTAAATGGATTTTTGGTTCGGGGCCCCTGATAAATTGTGCTTTCATTCATTTCCAAGCCAACATGTTGATATATATGCATACAAGTTGAATATATATATATACTTTTTTGTTTGTTTGCTTAATTCTTTGCGACTTCTCAGAAATAAAGGGTTTTGCAGCAATTTCATTAAACAGAAGTTGGAACTACCAGTCTTGGCTCTAGCTCAAGAGGGACAGAGAAAGATAACGGAAACATGACTAGCTAGAGATAACCTCTCATTTAAAAACTATTGCTGTAAACCAAGAAAAACATGATCTCAAAATTTTACTGTTTTCAATAAAACTCAAAGAATTGAGTTCATTGTGTCCTTCCCAGAAAGATGTGGCTTTTCTCAGCAATAGAGTTACAAAATGTTGAATTGGTTGTGCCATTTGCTAGGAGAGTCTTCTCTACAGAAAATCCCAAACGGCAGGGATGCTGTGGGCTTGCAGAATAAATAAGGTTTCAGAAGCCCTGAGATGAGGAGGTTCAGACACAGGTGAAGATGAAAGAGGTACAGGGGACACAGGAAAGGTTCTGTGAAAGGGAGATTCAAAAAATAAATAAAAAAATAAGCCCAGAGAAGTAATTGGTAAACTTTCAAAGATGTGGTCCCAGCAAATTAAATAAGCATTTCACAAGTGGAATGCCATCAGGCTCCTTGGAGAGTGTTGGACTTAGAGATATCATAACAGTGGCACTTCCAGGGAGGGCCCTCAGGTGGCAGGTAGCAGGTCCAGAAAATGACATCATCCACTCACCAGTGCTTCCTTGGATGCTCAGGTGAGTGGGAAATGGGCACCTAATGTGCACCCATAGTAATCGTAAGTAGAGGACAACTACATGTCCAGTGAAACTTCCTTCCCATGAATTTTTCCTTCTTCAAAATAACCAGGGAGCTAAAGTAGTAATCACACATTTGGTGGAAGTAAATAAAATCAAAGTAAAGGGAATCGGATGGCCATCTTGGGATATGGACAGTTCTCACGGGGTATGCCCAATTCTATAATCAAGTCTACTGTTTAGTGCAGGAACTAAGTGGTTCCACTGCTGATAAACTTTCCTGATCTAGCACAGAAATCCTGACTGATTTTACAGAAGGTGGTTTCATTCTAGAATTCATCCATTATGCTTTTTATTTAGACTAAGGTTTATTTTCACTAGTAGTAAATGAATGAATTCTCTTTGTAAAAGTCCAAATATTATAGATGACATTAAAGCACTTTGGGTCATCATGTCAAACAACCATCTTCTCAGCAAAAGTAAACACCATAATCCATTTCATTTGATGCTATGCAGTTATAAATACCTATTCTTCCTTCCTGCCTTCCTTCCTTCTTCCTCCCCTCCCTAAAAATCAACCTACTATCATCATTATTAATTCATCCATCCATCCATCCATCCATCCATCCATCCATCCATCCATCCATCCATCCATCCATCCAACTTTCCAAGTATCTTTATCATCTATCTATCTATCCATCCATCCATCCATCCAACTTTCAAGTATCTATCTGTGATTACTGCATCCTTTCACATAAATGCACCATACTGTATTTATTTTGCGACTTCTTTTTCCCCAACAATATCTCTTGAAATGCCTTCTACTCTATTGTAAGTAATACACACCACCCATTTTATCTGCATGTAATATTTCATGTCATGCTGTATTTGGTCATCATCCTGTCTGTGGATGTTTGTGATAATTCTAGTCAAGCGCTGTTACAAACAAAGCTACTGGGGGCATTTTTGCACATGTTTCCTGTGAATGTTTTATCTCCGATGGCCAATAAGAAATTGAATAACTGAGTCAAAGGATCTGACCATTTTTTAACTTTGATTCTACCAAACCATCCTCAAAATTAGTAGTTGCAATGAATACTCTCACTCAAGTTCCTCACAAAAGTCCCAAAGTATCTAAACTTTTAAAACTTTTGCTAATATCATGGGAAAAAAATGGTCCTTCCTTTATTATCAGTCAGATAAAGTAGCACTTAGAAGGCAGTTTGTTTTTTAAATCCCAAATTACTTGATCATATCTCTTGATAATTTTTCCATCGATTTGTTTTTTATTATGAGTGTTTCTTTTTATTTTGAGTTGCTTAAATATGTTAACCCATTTAAATAGCCCAATGATTTAAGAAATAGAATTATAATTAGCACTATTTTATTTTTCCTCCATTCTTTGAAGATGTAGGCCCATTGTCCTTGAAGCTAGTATGACAGAAAATAAGTCAAATGATTTGATTCCCATATTTTTTAAAGATATATGTTTTTTCATCTTAGGGGCGTTAAATATTTTTCTCATCATCCTTGCAGTTCTGGAATTCTATTACAGTATTTGGCAGTTATTTACTCATTTACATATTTAGGACACTCAGAGCCAAATTGGCACTTCATTCTAAGAACATGTTTTCCTTCAGTTCTGCAGTCTTCAGAATTCTATACTATTCTTTATTATTATTATTACTTCCCCACTATATCATCTATTCCCTCCCTCCAGAACTATTATTAGATATATTTTAAGAACAGTGAGTCTAAAGCATATCTCTTTATATTTATTTCTACACTTTTCAGTTCTTATCTCCTGATCTGCATTCTGAGAATGTTTCTCAGCAAAAATACCTTGTATTTCATTTTTTCTCTTCAACTGTATCCTCTGGATTATCTACCAATCTCGTAAAATGTTTTCCAAAGACCTTTTTTTTTAAATTTTAGATCTTTGGATGATTTTTAAAATTCTCTGGAAGAAAAGCAGTATCCCTTTGCACCCTTGGTGATTATTAACATATTTGTAATAACTCCTTTGTAACTTGCTCCATTAACTTTGTTTTCTAAGGTCAAAGTTCTTTTTTTAGTTGAATTTGCTTCATTTTCTCTTCTGTTCCCTTTTATTCCGTTTACGGTTGTTTATAACTATGCATCACCTACATCTGAGATTCCTGTTAGTAGTTCTTTCCCTCTATCTCTCTCTCTTCATTCATCTTAACATGAGCTTTTTCAGAATATTCAATGCCTTGACCATTAAAAAAAAAACTTACAAAGATTGCCTAAATGCTCATTAGTCTCCATTGCACATCAATATAGATTATGGCAATAAAATAATTTGTTCTACTTTATTCTTTTTAATGAAATTCAATTTCTCTAAGCCATTTTATGCTTATTAGAAAGTGGAGGCTGTTCTTGGACTCTGCCCAGCTACTATTAAAAGAACATTCAATGCAGAGTATTGGAAATTCTTCAAACCTGTTTCCTGATAGGATTGTACCTGCCAGTGTAGCACACAATTAAATAAGTAAGAATGAGTGTAGGGCACAGGGAAATGGTTTGTCTATATTGCTATTGTTATATGGTGTTTAATCTATTTCATTCGACTTCTCTAATTTTCCTGAGTCAACGATAGATGGTATTTTTAATTACCCTCTTTTTACAGGAGTAGACTTAGAATCGAGGCCTCTAATAAGACCATTTCATCTTAAACAGATGCTTAGGCATTTTCCCCAGCTAGAATATTCTACTGGGAAGTAAAGACCCACTGAGGATAGCAATTTGTTTGGAAATAGCATCCCAAAGAAAAACATGTACAGTCACATTTGGAGAAGAAAGGGATGCTTGGAAAAACCAACATTAACTTGTAGTGGTATAAATGACCAGATTTTTACAGTCTTCAGCATTAAAACAAAATTCATATGTGAGTAGAAAAATCCGACGCAAATTCTTGCTATGACATGTAACTCAAACTCTTTTGAAATACAGCTCCCGATTTTTAGCTCCCCCACTCAGGCGTTTAGACTCAAGAAAGGATGTTTCACTAAGTGCTTTAATTCAGCTTCCAGATATAAGTAATTGGCCAAAGATGGAACTACTCCAGCTTTTCTGCAAAACATTGTCTTTTGTGCTGTGGCAAATGGGATGAATTTGGACTCGCTTATTTATATTTTGAAGTGATTCTTTTAGCCAGAATATTTAATTAAGTTTTGAGATTATCACCCTGTAACAAGTCAAAATGGCCATCTAGTTCAGCCATTGTCAACATTGAATGCATATTAGGGTCACTTGGAGAGCTTTCAAAAGTATTGAGGAGGACTGATGTCTACACAATATCCTGCACAGGAATGTTTATAGAAGGTTTTATTCATTATTACCCCAAATTGGACACAATTAAGATATCCTTCATTAGGTGACTGGTTAAACCAACTGTGACATATCCATATAATGGCACAATTAAAAGAAGAGAGACAGCAAACCATAAAAAGGCTATGGAGAATCCTTAAATGAGGATTGCTAAGTGAACAAGACCAGTCCAAAACGACCACACACTGTATGTTTCCAACTGGAGGACATTCCTAAAAAGGCAAAACTAGATAGTAAAAACATTAAAAATGCCAGTGGTTGCCAAGGATTTAGGAGGAGGGGTGGTGGGGGGGGGTACGTTGATGAATAAGTGTAGCACAGGGAATTTTTAGGGCAGTGAAATTATTCTGTAAGATGCTGCAATGGTGCATACATGACATTACACATTTGTCAAAACCCAGAGAATTGTACAACCCTGCACCCAAACGTCAACTATACAATTTAGTTAGCAATAGTGTGCCAACATGGATTCATCAATTGTGACAAATATACCACGCGGATGCAAGAGACGGGGCAGGGGGCATAGGAGAGAGGGTAAATGGCAACTCTATTTTCTGCACAAATTCCCTGTAAAACAAAAACTCCTCTTAAAAATAAAATCTATTAAAAACCTAAGTCATAAGTTCGGAGGACAGAGTCCCATTCCAAAGACTGTGACTGCACTGGTCCTGGTTGAGCCTAGACATAAGGATTTGTGCAATCTTTTTGTGTGATTCTCAGATGCAGCCAAATAATGAAATGAGAGGAAAAGAGAGGTGCTACCTTCCTCCTTCAAAGAAAGTAAGTGAGGCATGCATGAATTCTCATCCAAGAATAACGTTCGATCCCTTCAGTTTCTTTCTTCTGTTTTTTTGTCCATCCTCATATGTCAAATGGGAGAACTGGGAAACGTACCCCAATCGCTTTCATGAAATAACTTCCCAGCAGGCTGTTTGACTGTATTTCTCTTCCCATCATCACAAAGGGGACTAAACCTAGTCAGTAAAGTTTACTGGAGACCATGTGTGTCATGACTTAAGTCTCCCTGCCTGACCTTGCCTATTTCCTGCCACCATGAGAAAGCTATTTGCTCAATGGCATCTCCAAGCCAGATCTTTAAATGGTATCCACTTAAATGATGAATTACTATTTGTATCCATTCCTCATCCTGTCATGTTGATAGCTTCTGCATGTGTCACACTTACAGCAAAGAACATTAATTGCTACAGTTGATTGGCTACTTACTTGGATGGGGTTTTTATATATACATTACCTCAAGTAAATCTTGCAGAACCATTCAAAATGAGGAAGCTGATTCTATGAGGTCTTAAATAACGAGCTACAGGCATAGGACTTTTAAAGGTTGCTGGCAGGACCCTAAACTGGGACTCCAAAGATGGAACTATGAGCCAATCCTGTGTGCACTCTACAAAGTTGATTTGATATTCAGTTACTTCATTAATCAAACTTCCTACCATATGTGTACAAACAACACAGAGAAGTCCAAGGTTGGCTTCTGAGCTGTCAGAAGGTATTTGTTAATGGACGTCAATGAGGAAAGAAATTGTTCTGCTTATAATAAGCAAGAAATTTTGTCCCTGAACTCACGAAACTAAATGAAATTGCTAGAGCTTATTGAGATAAAATTGAATTCAACATGATCTTTATGTGCCTTATATTTAAACAATTTGTTTTCATGTGTATAGAATTCTGTTTGTTGTCATTTTTAAATGCCAACAAAATCTACACTATCTCCATCGGGAGCCGAGTTCTATTTTTCATGAATTTATAATCAATCTCATTTCATTCACTGAGTTAGCAGTTATGCCCTGACATAATCCATAGGGAAGAAATTTTCTACTAGTAATGATTCAGCTCACACATTTGTTGGTTAAGGACCAACACCACACTTAAAAGAGCATAACTTTTCTTATATTTCTTGAAAACCACACTCCTGCAGAGAAGACTTATAAACATGGCAAACTGGGACTTATAAAGATCACTTTTTCAACATTTACTTAGCCCCTACTGTCTGTCCCAGAGAATGAAGTAGGGGGGATAAAAAGAACAAAAAATTCCAGCATCAAGTTCCTCTTTTCAGCCAGAACAACTGATAGCATTCAGCCTGAATATGCTAATTCTAAAAGACATTTTAATTGGTCTTTTACTCTTTACTGCAAATCTCTAATGGAGGTCTGGCACTAGAGTTAAGATGCTGATTCAAAGGTGTTGGCCTATCAGTAGTTTTTTTTTTGCTGTCGACTGGGTGAATCTAGGCAGATTTTCAGTTGGAGCAGAGCCCCTGGCTTTGGGTGTCCATGCCACTAGATAATGAATGCTGAAATTGATTCTGTGGGCTCAGATATGTGGTAGAGGTGCCAGGAAGACACAAATTGCCAATTGGAAGGAAAAGGGGGAGCAAAAGGTGTCAGAGAATCACATGTCAGAATTTTAATCAACTCCATCTATTTAGTGGTGTGAATTGAATGAGTTGGAGAGTTCCTGATATATTTAACACTGATTTGGATTTTTAGTTTCTATAGATGAAATTTCTCAAAGTTAAATGTTAAAGAATTTTACCCATTCCAAGGGCAGCTTGCAGCATATATATTTTTGAAATCTCATTTATTGTTAAAACACTTCAATGTCTTATTGTATTTCTGCAAGCTGTTATTGCTTAAAGGATTAGAGCCAAAACTCCTGGGTTCAAGTCACAGATTCGCCACTAATTACCAGAAGTGCAATTTCAGGCCAGTTATTCAATCTTTTTGTTCCTGATTCTCCACATTTGAAAAAAGTAAATAAAATATTATTTCATGGGTTCCTGGGAGGATTTAATGAGTAAATATATGTATTTAGAACAATACCCTACTACTTGCACAGATACTTGGCTAGGTACTTAGTATACTTTCACCCACCAGTAGGTGCCATTTTGAATCCCCACTTCCACTGTAATCTTGTCTCTGGCTTGTTAGCAGCTTGATCTCTACATCTTACTAAAATAAAAAATTGCTCTTGTCACATGCAGGTATTTGGCACTTACCTCTATGCTCAGGGAGCAGGGGTTAAACTTATTTTATAACTGTATGATTAAATGAGGAAAGTTGTAACATGGTAATGGGGGCCCTTTACAAAGTTATGTTTGGGGATACAATTTCAAAATTTTGCCAGTCACATACTTCAGTCTCAGAATAATACTTACAATTTATTGTTTCAAGAACTTTAGCTCTATAACCTCTAATTCTCACAAAAGCCCAGAAAATAAGTGGAATTTAGTCACTTGGCAAAGATTATACAGCTATTAAGTGCCAGATTTGAGCCCAAGCCTATTTGACTGTAAACCTAGGGAATTATTACTTTGTACATGATTATATTGGAAGATAAGAAAATCATTTATATTAATATCTGTTCCTGTATCCTCAAATTTCTTCTATAAATATGATGAATTAGTAAGCCTATGTTGAAGAATCAGTAGGCTTCTTTTCTTTCAACCAGAGTTCCTGCTCAGAGCAGAATTTCTGTGAACCAATTAATATGCATTATACTTTGTATGGTAAAACTAAATGGCTATTTAACTGTATAGGTGTTTAAAGGTCCAAAGCTCTCTTCTCACCAGCAAATAGTAATGTCCTACATAACAACAGTGGCACGTAGATTAATTAGCCAGTGTTTGAAAAATACTTTGTGCAACTGCCACTTAAGTTTCCTTTCCTAAGCATGCTCCAGTGGTGAACCTGAAAATGATGAAATCTGGGAAAACTGCCTGGCATATTATTAAATTGTCCACATTTTGTTCAGTGATTTACAACCTGTGGGATGAACATTTGCATTTCAGTGAAATTCCCAGACTTCCAGCATTGTACCATTTATCCTTTGACTTAAATTGTACATTATTATTAACATAAGATTTATTGAATTAATGGCACACAGTAAAATTACCGTTCTGGTACTCTTTTGTTTCTAAGGAAAACCAGAAAGTCTCTATTATGTTTTTAAAAAAATGGCATTTGAAGTTAAAATCATTACAATATCTGAAGTCATTCCATTTTTATTTTCAGAGGGTGATTATAATTTATTTCATATTTATCTAACTTTGTTATAAACCTTTTTTTATTTCTTTTTCAAATGGGCAGGCTCTGGGAACCAAATCCAGGTCTCCGGCATGGCAGGCGAGAACTCTGCCCCTCAGCTACTGATACCTGCCTGTCATAAATCTTTTGATAATTTCATCTCCCTTTTTCTTTTTGCTTTGCTTAATTTGGCTCATAAATTAGAGATACTGAAATCAGTAGGAGATAATTCATGCCAAAGATAAAAATGGGAAGTAAATATATTTCAATAAATTATTTGTGCTTCTTCTACAGTTATACTCAGAATATATGGATATAATATGTGCCACCAGTCAACAAAGTGGGCAAAATATTTCTCCTGAGGCATGCAAAACACAACATCAACTGGGTACTGAAGTTGCATAGTAAAGAGCATTCTAATGGATTCTATGCTGGTGATAAAATCCAGCATAACCATTTTGGTTTATTTGCAAATTTCACCTTGTACTGCAACCATGCTACACTATTTTTAGTTATGTGTGTGGTTTGCCCATTTATGCAGGAAACAAAACTTCTGTGTTTAACCAATATGTCTCATAGGAATTCAATGACAAAAAATGTTTAAATATTCCATTGATTAATTTGAGATACAGTTGTATTGAAAATTAGGATATATTCTTCTTTATTTCTCTTTACCAGTTTGCGCATTTACTAATTTGCAAGTAATGAGTTGGTCCACTAGTATCTTCTAAATATAATTGGTGAGTTTGTATGTGCATGTATTAGCATCATTTTGAATTCATGGATTTAATCATATTTGCTCCTTCAAGATGATTAAATTTGTGTGTCATCTTCAGTAGGTGAAAACCACTTTAGGGCCATTCCTGAATCCTTTTGACACCATCCAATCAGTATTGGATATTCTTGCTTTCTGGTGACCCCACACTTGATAAAAGACATTTCTCTTTAGAGAAGAATTCCAAATGATAGATGAAGAAAGAGGTCTAGAATTAGATTTTCAGCATTTTTCCACCCCTTATGAAGTAATGGATATAGTCACTGGTAAACAAAAGCTCCTAGCATTACAAAGAAAAAGACGGCTAGAGATTTGTTCTTTACTTTTGGAAGAACTTCACATGAGGATTAAGCAGTCTTGCCAGGAATTATAATTTGAATTTGATCAAAGTTTAAATCCAACTACAGAGTTATAGAAAATATTAGGGACATATCAACACTATAAATGCCACCACAAGGATGTAATAACCCAGTTGGCTTTTTTTAATGAACACAACTGGAAGCAGAAGTCAAAATAAGGGACCTGTTTAACAAGCACAGGGTATGGACACTGTTTGATGCTGAGTTAAACAAACTTTATAAGAAGAAGATGATGAAGAAAACGAAGATGAAGGTGAAGAAAGAGAAGGAGGAGGAGTGGGGAGAAGAAAAAGGCTGAGAAGTAGTACAACTAAAAGCAGAAGCAGAAGAAGTAAAGAAAGGAGGGGAGGGAGAAGGAGAAGCAGAGGGAAGAGAAGGAGAAGATTCATAGGAAATTTGTAGAATTACTTCAAAGGAGGAATCCTCACCTTTTAATGATACATGCATCCACACTGGAAAATTTTTTAATTGTGATGTATGGGATTTGCTACAATGTATCAGGGATGATAAGTGTGTTGAATGAGTGAGCATGAAGGTATACAGCAATTAAGATTCTCCACAGGATGCTAATTTTTGAAGGTGAGCGATAGTGACCCCTAGAGTGCATTGGGTAGTCAACATTTTTTTCATGACAAAGATTCTGAAATGATGACATATCCCTATGGCAGGGCATAATTGAAATGGGAATATCCTGAATAGATTTCAATTTATTATAACTTGCATGAGTCAACTATCTGTATACACATTACAAAATTTCATTTTCTAAGTATCTTGTTAGAAATTCCAAGTGGAAGGCATATATTACTTGAAGCTAGAAAAAGGGACGAACCATGCATTTTGGTGTGAACTTTGACGGGAACTGCTCTGTAAGCAAAGCACTGTGCACAGATTTGGTTTTGCCAATGGGCAGTATGACTCATAGTGAGTAAAAGTAGACTCTGGGGGCTCTCACTGCCCCTTCTGAATCTGGTTTTCTAAGGAACTCTGTGCCTACAGCTGGTGTCTTAAGGTCTCACAATCTCAGTTTCTTCATGTCTTAACAGGGGTATGATGAAGATTAAGTAAGAAATGTATATGCTTGTGCTTAGTATGGTTCTTGCATACAAGGTCTCAATAAAGTAATTGTTTCAGGGGTAGCATAATGGGGATGACTAGAGAGAACTCATATTGATAATTCTGTAATTATCTGACAAATGTCCATTGCATATCTCAATGCCCAATGGCTGTGTAATGGAGGGAAAATTACTTCATCTTTCTACATCCCCGTTTCAACATCTATTAAACAAAATGGGGAATTCATAATTACATCTACCAAAAAGAGCTGCTTTGAAGATAGAAACATTGGCTATATACATACATGTATATATTAAAGTGCTTAGAACAGGTTCTGGCAAATACTAAGCACTGTATAAATTGCATTCATGATTAGAAGAATAATATTCTTATTATTTCCCATCATCACACAAGTGTCCTATGACCCAACGATGTATGTCTATGGGTTTGTAGACATGTCTACCTAAAGGTATTTTCCCTTCTGCTCTACCCAGCTCCTAAACAGTGGCATATCAGTTGCTAATTAGTAATATTTTAAGGATCAGATCAATAAACAGCATAATTATAAAGTGTCCCTGCTCCCTACCTCCCCCCTGCTTCAGTACTTCTTTAGTTCTCTACATAATCACCCACTTTTCCATGAATTACGTACTCTCTGAAGATAGATTAAAAAGTTCTTGCCCTCTTATATGTGTCCTCTACCTTAGAAACAGACTAAGAGACTGAGGGATTACTGGAGAGAGCTCTTGGGCATATGTCTGCTAGGAAAAGAAGTTGGCCTGAAAACTTGCTACTACAGAAGCTTTAGCTCAGCTCATTGAAAGTTCTGGAGCTTAGATGACCCATCATAGTTCTCCCAAATTGAGGCAACAAACCAGCAACTGTACACCCTCACCAGCCCATCGTTGGCCAAGATCCACTACCTGGAAGGTTGTATGATATTGAAGAAAGCAGTGTCCCACGGTCCATGGGTCCAGCCAAAGAAGGATGGAACTGCCAGCAGCCAAAATTCCCAGCAGATAAGGGAATGTTGTGCATCCTGGGAAAGGCTATGAGTATGGACCAATCCACCTATAAAACATAATTCCTATATGCCAAGCTCCCCAAAATCTTTGAGATTTTCCTTAATAAATATTGTTGGAATACACTCACTGGAGAGCGTTCAAAGCCAATTAAAAAGGAATTTTGTAGGACACAGATCCTGTATACAATCTATGTCCAAAGGAGTATTAACAAAAGCAAGAAAAAATGAGTCAGGAGTGATTTTTCATGTTAATAGGCTTTTAAGTCTAGTCTAAGTTAATGGCTACCTATTCTTGGTGATTTATCTACAGGCTGATATGACCCTGTTTTATTCTTTTCTCTGCTTTAATCAGGAAGAATCTCAACTGTGTATTGTCATTTCCCCTCCATCATTATCTGGGAATTAATGAAAGGAATGCAAAGTTGATTTTGATAATACCAAAGAAATAGTGTTTGTTTGTCCACTGTGTACTGCATTTTAATACACCGTGACAGGTTTGTGGGGTCATGATGTTACAGCTTTGTGGTAGAAACAAGATGCTCAAAACATTGTGGCATAGTGCATTTTTGATGCTATTAATAGCATGTTATTATATGATGTTATTTCATCTCACTATATAAAGAAAAATCTTGTCAAAAATCTTCAAAACATTCTAAAGTTCAGAGAAACAAAAAACAGCATTTCTCTACTACCTAGAGTTAACTACTCAACATTTTCCTTCACATACCTCTACTCCTCCCTGGGTGAAAATACACATTATACGATGTTTCACCAATGTACTTGGAGATTCTCTTTTTCTCTGATTTTTAAAAAATTAATAAATATCATAAACAATTTCCTTTACTATTAGCTTTCTCCATTATAACAGCAATTGATGGAATATATGAATATATAACAACCAATTTATCAAGCTCCTTGTAGGTGGATATTTAGAGAGTTGTTGTAGTATTTTTATGAACTATGCAATAGTGAATATCCTTGCTGAAAACATTCAAGACCCTCTTCATTTCTTGAGGAAAATTCCTAAAATGGAATACATAATCTATATATTTTTTCAAATGAAAATTGTCAATGACTCCTCCAAGACCAACAAATAAAAATTCTAACTCTGGCAGCCAAACTCACCAAACCTGAATTGCAATGGATAATTCTGATTTCCAAGCTTCAGGAAAAGAGATGATCAGGCTTAAAGAATTCTGACTTTTTAGCCAATATGTGAGGTTTTGAACATTTTTTAAATGAGGGCAATGTATATCATTTAACTCTTTCATTATTTCATGGAGCTTTGGGGAAAAAATAATGTGTAAAAATGGGTTTAAGGGATTCACACTCTAATTTCCCTGTGAACATTTAAAAGGTTAAATACCACTTACTATGTATGAGTTCATCTGTAATAGGAAATTAACTATTCATGCAATTAAGCTCTCTGCTTGGAGTTCTCAGTCCGACTTTGAAGTGCTAATAAGACAAAATGACTCAAATCCAGAAAATAAATTAAGAAATGTAAAATGTTAATTAAAATCAGAAACAGAACTAATAAGAAAACCAATGTGAAATGGAAATTAACAAGGGGAGATAAATACATATATCTGTTTAGATAGCAAGGGAAAAGGATCTTAATGAAATACCGATTTAAAAATAGATCTTCAAAACTGTTTCAAGTGGTTTTGCCCACTTTTAATAGATTCTAGGAGGGTTTCTGGAACACCAGATAAGCAGTCAATTACAATAAATTTGTTTATGTTTCCTTCACAAAACTAAAGTCCCATTCCTACACCAAATTAAAATGGGAAATCAACATATTGTAAGGTGCCATTTATTTAAATGACTATTTTAGGTGAAATTTCATGCCTAGACTAAATAATCCTTAAATTCCCTTCCAAATCTGAAAGTAATGATCCTAATTAAAACAAAGCTATATATGTAAAGTCAAATATGTTACCTTCCCAAGGAAATCTGATTCATTCTAAAAGTTCCATAAGTTTTCCTGGCAATTTGGCTTTTGACAAAAAGTCAATGGTCTAAAGTTCCTTCTAAATTGGCACCGTGCATAGCAGTGAAAGGTTACTTGTCTGGGGTTTCTCAGGGTAATTGTGCGCAACCACTCCTTCCCTTTTAAACTAAGTCCTGATTTGACTTTTAGAGATTATTATTTTCTTGTTAGTGTTTTCAGCACATGAAAAACAAGAATAAAGTAGATTTCCTACTAAAACATTTTCCTCCCATCATAAATATTTTGAAAGACTAATTGGAGAAGATATTGGGATATTTTTCTTTAATTTTTGGTAACTTTATTAAGGTGAATCTCAGTAACAATGTGTTATATTGTAACTGGTAAATAGCCTTCTTAATCTTCATTTGTTGTAATTTTTATTACCATGTGAATGGATTTATTATTTATTAATACTTTAGTTTTGTTTATGCCAGAAAGTTACTTTATAATGAAATGAATGACTTTTTGCTATTCTATTCAATCTTTTCTTCAGGGACATCAATCATATGTATAGAATAACTCACTTGTGTCTCCTCAAATACTTATTTCCTCCTTTCCCCTTGGGACTAAAATTACATGTATATTAGAAAACTTGTTATTGTCCCACGGGTACTGGTATTGAAAAGAACCTAGTAATAGGAAGGCGAATGTATCAAGATTAAAAAGTCTAATGGAGCTATGGCAAGACATAGTGGGTGGAAGATGAGCTTTGGAAACAGATTGCATAGAGATGACCCTTTATAGATGCCAAGATGACCAGTTAGTATCTTAACCCAGACTCTTTCCCTTCGTATCGCCATAACTCTATGTCCTAAAACAGAACTATACTGGTGTGCTGGTTTGAAGCTATTATACACCCAAGAAAAGCCATGTCCTTTAATCCTTATTCAATATTGCTGAGCGGAATCTTTTTATTGTTTCCATGGAGATATGACCCACGCAATCGTGGGTGGTAACTTTTAATTAGATGTTTTCATGAAGATGTGTCTCCACCCATTCAAGGTGGGGTTGCTTACTGGAGTCCTTCAAAACGGAACCATTTTGGGAAAACCTGGAGAGCCAGCAGAACCAACACAGTCAATAGAATGGACAGAGCCCCAGGAAAACCGATGAAGAAGCCTACAGAGAAAGCTAGCTGATGTCACCGTATGCCTTTCCAGCTGAGTGAGAAACCGGGAACATTATCGGCTTTCGTGAACCAAGGTATCTCTACCTGGATGCCTTAATTTGGACATTTCCATGGCCTTAGAACTGTAAGCTTGCAACTTAATAAATTCTCCCTATTTAAAAGAATACATTCTCCCTAGTTCATTTCTGGTATATCATATTCTGACAGCTTACAAACTAGAACAATTGGTGAGTGGAAGATTTTTAAAACATCTCTAGCTATATCCATCCATTCATCCACTCATGTATCTATCTATGACCATGGAAATAAATTTAGCTAGCCACTATATCATGACACATCTTTATAGAAATTCAAAAATGCAATCTATTTCTTATTCCAGAATTGCATATATTTCTCTTCCTCTTGAATTTGTCCATTTATTTTCTGCTTTGCTTTCATATTGCTTGTATACTGACAGCAGATTATAAAAAATTGTATTTTTGTATTCTAACAATTACATAAGTTGTATTCTAAAGCTGGTATATAACTGCATAGTGAAATTTCTGAAGATCCCCAATTTGTTCACAGGTACCCTATCTTCTTAAGGAAAATGTCTAGAACTGTAGGTACAGACAAGTCGGTTGAGGTAGGAAAGGGATGTAGACTGAAGGTATGCATTTCCTGTCCATCCATGACAGAACATTCTGGAGACACAGCCAGACATGGTGGAAATAATCTAGGCTCAACAAAAGCTGTCAGACTTTAAACAGCCATGATAGAGTAGAGTAGTGGGCTGTGTGATGTTACAGCAATGCTCTCTATAGGGTTTTACCTGGAATAGAAGATTTGTGGGAAAAAAAGAGGAGGAAGCTCTGGGGTCAAATAAATTTATAGATTAGCTATATATACAATATTCATATATATATGAATATTAAAATCTTTGAATTACCCTACAGGGAAGAATTCTGTCCCTCTGAGTTCTCTGAATTTAACATTTTATTTAAATGTGGTATTTTTTTTTCACTACTAAGTATGAATATCTCTCTTTGGGAAACACAGTTAGAAAAGAAAAAAATTGCTAAAACAGGAACAAAAGGAATACACATTCATGAGCTATATGATTTTTTTTTTTTTTTGCCCAGCTTCATCTTCCATATAATAATTGGGTTGGATAAATTGCTTTCTAAGTGTCCTTTTACATTTGAAGATTTATATCTTATGATAATACTTCTCTGAATTATTCCTGCTACAACAGGCCACAGGGTTTTCTGTACTTAGCTATTTATTTTCCATTAGCAGACATAAGTTTGAAAATAAGATATGTTATCTGAAAATGCATGAATATTTTCCTTCTTCCTCATGACCAAACATTTTCGCAATTCAGTAGGATCACTGTGAAATACATGGTTTAGAATAACATCAGTTCAAATTTGAAATCTATCCATTATGCTTATTTTTGCCAGTTGTTCTTTATGCATTATAAAAACATATATCTAAGGTTCTTAAAAAGATGCAAGTCTCTGAAATCTCCCATCCTTCTGGAAATTGACCAAAGAACATTATCTGTAGTTTGATATAGCTTCTGGGCTGGAAAAAGAAAATTGCCAAAAAAAAATGAAACTAATTTAACTCTTGAGCTGAGGAGTTGCATGTAGAATAAAAAAAAAAAGCGGGAAAGGTGGCACTTTTCTACTTTCCTTCTTATTCACATGCAAGGTTAATCATTTCTAAATATCTCACCTCAAAATGTAAGTCAATTGTTGCATACAAAAGTATGCAATCATGGTCCATTTCGAAGTCATCTTTAAATGAAGGAATGGTTGAAGTTAGAAACCCTTTGTACAAACAATACATAAAACAATTGGGTTTAACAAGTGATTCATTCTAACCCACACAATATCAATTTAGGTTGGTGACAATAAAGATTTAGTAATCTTGAGCCAGACTTCAAGGAAATTTAACAATTCCTGTGTTCCTGAAAGGCTTGGGCAAAATTTTAAGGAAACATGTGTGCTGGTTTGAAAGGATTATGTGCTCTAGAAAAGCCATGTTTTAATCGTGATCTGTCTTGTGGAGGCAGCCATTTCTTTTAATCCCTATCCAGCACTGCTAAGGTTGGAAGCTTGATTGGATTGTCTCCAGGGAGATGTGGCTCGCCCATTTGTGAATATTAACCTTTGATTAGAGGGAGATGTGACTCCACCCATTCTGGGTGGGTCTTGATTAGTTTGTTGGAATCCTTTAAAGAGGAAACATTTTGGAGAGAGGCACAAGAGCCTACCCAGCCAGCAACCTTTGGAGATGAAGTAGAGAAATGCTACTGGGGAAACTTCTTGAAACAAGAAATGTGGAGAGAAAGCTAGCAGATGTCACCATGTTCGTCATGTGCCTTTCCAAAAAGTTGAGAGAGAAGCCCTGAATGTACTGGCCTTCTTCAACCAAGGTATGTTTCCCAGGATGCCTTAGATTGGACATTTTCATAGACATGCTTTAATTTGAATATTTTCACTGCCTTAGAACTATAAACTTGCAACTTAATAAATTCCTCCTTTTAAAAGCTGTTGCACTTCTGGTATATCACATTCCGGCAGCTAGCAAACTAGAACAATATGTTAGCAGCAGTTATCCATGTCAAAAGCACATTATATCACAGGTGTGGAGGTAAGTACTTAATCTCCTGATCCAGGCAGATTGAGAGTCCTAAAGCACAATGTGAAAAAAAGAGTTGAATTGTACCAGGAAATACCAGAAAATAATATGTATATCACAGATTTCCATCTTTATATAGTGTGAGATGTCCAACAAAACACATCGTCCTCAAGGTCATATAAAGAAACATCCCAGCAAGCTTAACAAATGCAATTTTCTAAATGAATCAATTGTTCCTACCCTAATCATTTGCATGGCATCGAGTCATCAGAAAGCATTAGTTTCAAATTTTGGTTTTCCCCATCAAATTCCTGGATGATTTCAGCAGTTAGGAAGTCTCAGGGGTCTCAGTCTGTTTATTACAGTCTGCGTGTTCCTACATCAAATGGTTGCATCTTCCTTTACAGTCAACGAATCCCAGAGACTCAAATCACCCAGATCTAACTATACCTAAGATCATTTGACCTTGAGAATGCCAAGCCCAATTATTCTTTGATACAAACAAAACCAAGATTACAATGTTGTTGTCTCAATCCAAGTCCTTTGATCTTCCTAAAGCCCCATTCTACTGCAAAGCCTCCATTTGAGGTATAATCAATGCCTTTCTCATATTGACCCCTTTTTCTTTATATCAATTCATGTTTCCATATTGGATCCTTGGGATTGTTGGTTCCATCCATCTCTTGATGAGTAAACATACGTTTTATCCTTGTTTATCAATGAGCATGTTATCTTCTAAATTGGACAAGAAGGTACTTACAGAAGAGTCAATCATTGGTCCCAATTTTTCACTCCCCTACAAGGAATTACAGACCCACAAACTTGCCATGTATTACCCACTGCTTGATGGGGGATTTGAAGATAGGATTTTATCTTCAGCCAAGAGGACATCAGTGACTATGATGTGAGTCACATAGGTGTTAAAAGGTGTTGCATTTTGTCAGGTCACCCTTGAGCTCTTTGGGTCACACCCAGAGCCAACCCCAGCCTTGAACAGCCAAAGCTCAGCCCTGATCATCTAGAGTATCCTTTCCAGATTTCAGAATGCTGTATAGCTTAAGGGACCAAAGATGGAGATCTTAGATGCTTTTTTAGGTGATTGTCACACATTTCCAAGGCTGGACAATTAAAAGGATTCTCTAATTCATTTGAAATGCATTTAAACCATGCATTTTTGCATGGCAGTGTTTGTCTTTTTCAAGAGATGGTGGGAATGGATATTCAAAAATCTATGTCAATGCTTTACTGTGCTGCCTTTGAAGAAAGTTTGGATAACTATACCTCAACCTCAAGAAATATCAGGAAGAAGACAACTGTCTCTGGACAAACAAGGAGTCAGGGTTATACCATCTTGATTCAACCACCAGCCTACGACAAGGACCAAAAGTGACACTGCAGTGTAGCTTGATTTCTTTTTCAATGTGGCACTGCCCAGTGCTCTCTGAAAGCTGGACTTCATTCTCTTTGTTACTTGCTCACAACTGAATGGTTGATTAGAACATAAGCCAGACCATGCCATGTGTGAGAGCCAAAGGACATTTTAAATAATGACCTTTGGTCCTTTGGTAGCTTTAAATTTGGTGTGGATAGAGTCATACAGATTTATCGGATGCGACTCCAGTCATTTAAGGAACAATCCTGCCTTTCATAGACATTCCTTAATCCCCATGAACAACAAGAAAGGAAAGACTAGCGACAACAGAACTCAGACTCAACCCATCACATACTTGGCAGCATTTCAGAATGAGGCTCATGATTGAGAATGAAGTTCTCATCCTGAAATTAGAGTATCAGCCTATATGATCTGTTTCTGTTTTCCAATGACAGGGAACATCTCCCCTACTCAAAACCTTCCACTAGCTCTACTTTTCCACTACTCTGTAGTCTCCAAACAGGTTGGCTTCTCAATTGGGAATTGTAGTGCATGGGACTTTTTCCTTCTGGTTCTGTTTGCTATCTTAGAGCAAGTTCCATATAGGGCAGGTTCAGAAACATGGAGGTCTTGGCAATTCTGAGTCTAGGCAGAGATGTGATTCTATTGAGAATAATTAGAGGGCCTGTGAATTTAGTGGCTTTCAAAGTTTCGAGAAAATGAATTTCATAATTAGGAATCTTCATCGGTCAGTGCATTTGCAAAGCTTTCTGACTTCAGAGAGGCATCAGGGTTGAAATAATCTCCATTTCCCTTTGGCCCAAAGCAAAAGCCTGGAATTATAGTCATCAATGAAAAATAGCATTTGAGGTTCACTATGATTCAGCAACTTACATATTAGTTAATGATTTATAGCAGCACTCTGACAGAACTCTCTGTAAAGACGGAATTGTTCTCTATCTCTTGTCTTGTACGATCAGTGTGAGCCACGTAGGGGCTTTTAGCTATCTGAAGTGTGGCTAGTATGAATGAAGAACTTGACTTTCATTTATTTTTAATTTCCTTCACTTTCAATATAATTATAATTTTTATATACTTAATGTAATTTATAAAATTTTGTAAACTTTTATATGTTTTCTCAAATTGCAGGACTCATTTTTCTAAGTTTTAAACAAACAATGCTCTGGGCTGCATTTTGAGGGAATAGTTATAATTTTTCATAGGGTTAGGGAATAATTGAATCGATGGTGTTTTAGTTTGCTAAAGCTGATGAAATGCAATATACCAGAAAGGGGTTGGCTTTTACAATGAGTATTGATTAACCTTCAATTCTGAGGTCATGAAAATGTCCAAATTAAGGCATACCTCAGGTTTCAAAGAAATAGTACAGGATGATATTTGTTTAGGAAATCACTATGGATTGAATGCTATCTCCCCAAAGGATATGTTCATGTCCTAAATTCAAAGCCCATGAAGATGACTCTATTCGAATATAGACTCTTTGAAGATGCTATTCATTAAGATGGGGCAACCTGAATTAGGCTGGGCCGTAGTCCAATACAAGCCGTGTCTTTGATGTCAGACTTCTCACTTCTAGAACTGTGTGACAATAAACTTGTGTTCTATTAAGCCACTCAGTTTGCAGTTCTTTGTTGAGGGACTCCCAGCATGCTGAGACAGCAAGTCTGTTCAAGTATAGGGATTTACATTTGGCCATGTTTTTGTTCAAATAGAAAGACAAAGCATCTAGAACCCATATTTAGGAAAGCCAAGAAAAGAGGTTACTGAATGGGAGATAAGGCAGGTCGCGCTTTGAAACTGGGAAAGGTGCCACTCTGTCTTTCACCGTGTGGGCTTATGTTGTGTGGTTGCCACTGGCATTTAGATATAGAGGTACAGGGGAACTGGTCCTCTCAAGAGATTTTCCCATAACAGAATATTCCTATACCTTTTACCTTAATTCCGCGGGTGCATTCTCTACTTTATGAATGTGTAATATGCCATGTGCTATCTTTGTAAATAGATATTTAAACGTTTTAGCATTTCAGGTTACCAAGGATGAATGCATTTCTAAGATAGAAGTTTTGAATAAAACCTGTTAAATTAACTTTTGGGGACTTGAATAAGCAGGGATTATAAGGGATTTTAAGAAATAAGAGTCTTTTGTTGGATACCTTAAGTAGCTAAGGTCAATGTTTGCTACACTGCTAGGTCTCATAATGCTGAGTATAAATCAAAAGAAGTTTTCATGGTTCTTTTCAAGGGTTGGCCCTTCCTTTCATCGCTATCAAAGGCTTCAGCAAATTTGTAGGTATGGCTATATCACAATCCTCAGTCCAGTGAATACCTGTCTTTGTTACTGCTGTGGATCCAATTGGGTGCCCCATGTGGGACATTCAAATCCTAACCTCCATTGCCATGGGTGTGAACCCATTTGTACATAGGACCTTTGAAGATGTTATCTGTTAAGACGAGGCCAAACGGAATGAGGGCAGACCTTCATCTAATCGGACGGGAATCCTTACAAGCAGAAGAAATTTGAATACTCAATAGAGGGGGAAGGAGACAGACAGAGAGAATGCTGATGGGCATGTGAAGCAGGTAGAGATTGAGTTATGACTTGCCATCACTACTTTATAGACATTGGAGAATGCGTGATTCTGCCTGACCTTTGGCTTCTAGCTTATGACCTTGAGATAATAACTTCCCACTGCTTTTAAGCCAACCAGTCAGTGGCGTTTGTTTTAGAATTCCTGGCAAACCAACACCATTTCTATCATGTAGGCCTTCAATTAAAATGTTATACTTTGGGCTTCTGCTTCTAGTTGGGATATACTGAGCAAGGAGAAGATACCACTCTCACCGTATCAACCAAAATAAATCAGATATGATATAAATATTTATTGTGAACACACTGAAGAGTGGCAGACTCCAATAAACCTAAATAAATTAAATTCTGATCTTTATAGACTTTATAAGAGAAAAATGACATTGGCTGTTCTTACTGATAAAGGAGCAGTACAAAAAATAGGAATTCCACTATTAGAAAGGGAGAAGAAACAAAAAGAAAAGTGGGGGTGGCGGGTATTGTAATTAAGTTTTAATAATCACAGGGGCTGCTGTGACAGAACTTTCAGGAAGTTCTACCACAAGAGAACTCTTTATGTGCCCACTAACTCTTAACACCAGGTCTTCACTGAATTATGAACTGCGCCCCTGAGCTGGAGGTGAGGTGTGGGGACTGAGCTATGTCTTCTCTGAGGTGTGTCGATTTCCCCAAATGCCACACTCCGAATGCTGGGACAGAGGAAGGGAGCTAAAAGGAATCCTCGAAAGCATTCTTAGCCTTCACCGATTGCAAGGCTGTGGCTTCTAAGGGCTTGAGGAAGGTCATCTCTCAGATAGAAAAAGATGTGCACGAGGGCAAAGATGAAAGGGAAATCCTTAGATAAACTGAAGCTGGATGCTGGACACTGGTTCAGAGAGAGACCACCCATCAACAGGAAAGTTGAAGGCTCAACTGCAAAGGATAAAAACAACCCAGAAGTCATGAATCTGCTCGGATACAGGTTTTGCTGAAAAGGAAGCCCAGATCCTGGTTGAGGTCACTGGCGAATGAAATCCAAGAAAAGCATCCAAAGCACAGATCCAGCTCCACTAAAGGTTTGAGCAACACAGCTGCACATTCTAGGGATTCCCAGGAAAAGAAAAAGGGACACCACCTAGCCCCCTCGGAGGGTATTATATATTTGACACTTTACTAATCTTTAATGAAAAATGTCTGGCACACAAATCGAACATCATGAGACATTCAAAGAATTTAAAATACGTAGCCCAAGTTTAACAAAGGAAATATTTGATTAAAGCAGACCAAGAGATCGTTGATATATTGGCTTTATCAGACAGGATATTTAAAGTATCTATGATATATTTGTTTTGGGGGCTAATGAGAAATACATATAAGCTTGAAAAGTATATTTTGGTAGAAAGATAGAAACTATAAGAAGATATCAAAGGATAAATTAGAAATAAAAAAAAAATCTGAGCAATGATAAATTCATTAGATTGGCTGAATAGGACCCTGGGACAGCAGAAACAAGGTGTTTTCTTTCCTTGAAAATCATTAAATAAAAAGTATTCAAACAAATACACCCTATTTTTTAAATCAAGGAACATAAAAATGAACAGAATAGAGCCTCTGGCTTCTGGTGGACAATATCAAACAGACTAATGTTTGTGGAATTGCAGCCTGAGAAAGAGATGGGACAGAATGGGGCAGAATAAATTCTTGGAAAGAAAATGACCAATGAAATTCTGAAATTGATGAAAGACATCAAGTGAAAAAGTGTAACAAGTCCAACAATTCCCAGCGAGAAGTACAGAGAAAAGTACATATAGTATAGCAAAGTTAAATTGAGGATACCAGAAATATTCATAAACCTTAAAAATGGGGGAAAGAAAAAAACACCTTATGATCAGTAAAAAAGTGAGATAAATGAAAACTGATAATTGCCCATAAATAAGGGGGCTCGGATGACAATGGAATGAACACATTGAATTGCTGAAAGAATTCTTGTCCAGCAGACTTCTACTGGGAGAGTGTTAATTACAGAACTTGAAAATGCAGCATATACATGTCATTTGAGGGGAAGAAGTAGAAAAATCCATCCACTCTGGGTACTGATTGTTAAGAAACATACCGAGTTGGGTAGCGATGAGAAATTTGAATTATCTTCTAAAACAAAATGACAAATGGACATGTATGGAATAGAAGGTCCAGCAGCTTCAGAATTCACATTGATAAAAGAATCATAGTCAGAATACAGACTCCATAAAAAATTCCTAAAAGTAATAAAAAGACGAAATTTCTAATGTGCACATGAGAAGATGTTCAACATTAAACTAAAACAGTACCCGTCAGAAACAGTTTGACTGATAAAATTTACAGTACTAAATATTGGGGAGGGCAAGGAATACATAGAATTCTCACATCTTGTTGGGAGGGATGTTAAATATTACATCTTTGCAAAACTACCTGGTAGTTTCATACAAAGTCAGAAGTTTATCAGCCCTAAAAAAGAAAAAAGAAATTAAAAAGTTTATCAGCCCTACAACCCAAGATATCTCAAATAACAAGGAAATGGATATCCAAACAAAGACTTCATATGCAAATGTCCATAGAACTTCTATTGTTAAGAACCGAAAATAGGAAACAACACAAATACCCAACTGGTGAATGGCTAAGCAAACTTTGGCGTATTTGCAGAACTGTCTACTGTTAAAAAATATTAATAATGAACTACCAATGTACAAAATGCCATGGGTGAGTCTCCAAAACATTATATTGAGTGAAAAAAAAAGGCAAAACCATACACAGTACTGTCTAATTAATAGGAAATGTTAGAATAGGGGTAATTAATCGCTGGTAGCAGAAGTCAGAACGGTTGGCTCATGGCTGGGAGCTAAGTGATGGGAACTGGCACAAGAGGAAACTTTCTAGGGTGATGGAAAAGTTCTACATCAAAACTTGGGCTGGGCTCACATAAATTTATACACCTGACAAAACTCATCCAGCTGAGGACTTACAATCTGTGCATTTTCTCTGTGTACATTATATCTCAATAAAAATGTATGCTATGATCAAACACCCAATGCTTTTTTATAGAGCTTGAAAAAACTCACCTCTATCCAACACAAAGTGTTTGTATCAAAGCACGACCTGCATTTGTATGAAAGTACGACTTGCTATCATACAAATTATATTTTAAAACCATATGTAAATTGAAGGTATCCATTACAATGCACCTCACATTTCTGAACGATAATTAGCCTGCCAATCGAAAAACGCAAAACCATAAAACAAATTCCAGTCTGAACCCTACCAATAAGTTTGGGGAAGTTCCCATGCTCTGCTGGTTCCTGTCTCCCTCCAAATGATTGACAACACAGACTCACAAATTGAGTAATCTATTGGAACGATCCGTTGTGAGTTCCAGTCATCAGAAACAAGAAGGATGATAGTAATGGTTAATCCGGTAGCAAAAGAACGGATTGAATTAGTGGGAATTAGTGGAAGCAACTTTATTTCCAGATCCAAATTATAATAATGTGCCTCCCATTTTCATGAAAGCCATCCCAACTCTGTATATTATCATATTCAGATTTGATACTCAGAACAAACTTCAGAATTTAAAGTTTCTTGTTCAATTCATAAAGACAAAGACGATCTCACTAATCATTTCTGTGTTGGCTGGGTGTTTGTCCTCTGGGGACGAGGCATTCTGACCTCCTTTAAAATGCAGGCTGTGCATAAATAACACTTGTTTACCAGTGGCAGGGGGAAAAAATGGAAATAAAGTCCTCATTACAAATGCCAGAGAAAAATCTATTGAGATAAGAGCCATGCAGTGACGCAGAGATCATTAAATCTAAAAGGTCTGTCACAGTCCACACAACACATTACTTTGCGAAGAACATGTAGCAGAGTATTTTGGTCTCATCTGGCAGCACTGCAGCATTCAAATTTAGCATGTACTGAGAGTCAAAGGGGACTATCCACCTTCATGAATTTTCAAGAAATGAGTGTGCTTAAAAATGAACCACAACTGATTTAACCCATAGCATCACATGATTCTCAAATTCAAAATATTCTCAGGAGATGATTGATATAATATTGTTTCTAATGGGTTGAGAACTTCACATTTTTCTCCCCAAATGGCTAACTTTAAGATATTTACCTAATGGCAAAATAGAGTTTTTCCTAGACCATCAAATTAGATGGGCAATTTATTCTAAAAAGTTCTTTGTATTTTTTACTGTCAGTATGTCATACATTCCCAGGTTTGTAATTATGTATATTCATTTCAAGAATCAGTATAACAGGATGTGTGATGCTCTGAGTGTATTTTAGGAGAGAAAAATAAAGGAAAACTACTCTCAGCAGCTTTAGGAAAATAAGCAACTAGATTTATTTCATATTCTTAAGCATATTATATATGACTGTGGAATAAAATGTTGAATAAAAGAAGGAAGAAAAGGAAATCTAGAACATGCTTGGATTAATTCCCTTCCAAATTTTATTTTGTAGAAGGAGTTTTATCACACAAATAATAAAATTTTAAAATTCACACTTCTTAACTTCTCTGCTTTGACATGTCATTTATCTGGAATCACTGTTTGGTAAGCTCTTCCACCCAAGTCAGTTTAACAAAAAATCAACTATTTTGGAGGGAAACACTTCTAAAAAGTAGATTGTACCTGTGCTGGTTTATAACTGCTATGTGCCCCCAGAAAAGCCATGTTCTTCTAATCCAATCTTGTGGGGGCAGACCTTTTATTGGGTGGGACCCTCTGATTAGGCTATTTCCATGGAGATGTGACCCACCCAATTCAAGATGGGCCTTAATCCTTTTACTGGGGTCCTCTATGAAGAGAATAAAAGGCAGAAAACATAAAGCACAGAGCTAACTAAAGCAGAGAGATGAAATGAAGACACAGATGTCTGGAGATGCTAACCTGAGTTGAAATCCAGAGTTTGCCCCAGAGAAGCTAAGAGTGAGAGAAAGCCCCTGGAATCTGAAGCCGAAAGCAACAAACAGGGAGCAAGGACCAGTGGCCACCAGCCACATTGCCTTCCCAGCTTAGAGAGGTTTCCAGATGCTTTTGGTCTTTCTGCAAAGTCAAAGTATCTTTCTCTGGGTGCCTTAAATTTGGACATTTTCAAGCCTTAGAACTGCAAATTTGTAACCTAATAGATCTCCTTTGTAGAAGCCAACCCATGTCTGGCATATTGCATTCTGGCAGCCTTAGGAAACCAAAACAGTAACTTAATGACTTCTTTAAATACTGAGTGCTGAAATCTAAATGCTTCCCAAATTATGTTGCAAGAAACACTAGCCCTATAGGATAACCCTTTCATAGATAACATTTACTGCATAATACCAATAAAACCTTAAAAAGTGTGGCTTCCAGAAATTCAGTTCAGCAGACGCTAACTTATTCTCTTTAAAAAACAAAACTACCAGTATTTTAATGAGGTTTAATTTAAGCATATTAGGACATACATATGCTAATAAACAGCTTCATGAATTCTGGCAAACAGATGTATCATTGATCCCATTGGGCGGATGAAAATAAAACATATTTCTGTCATCCCGGAAGGTTCTTCATTGCCCATTCCAGTAAATCCCATCTTTCAAGGCATCCAGGGCTCTTATTCCTTTCCCCAGGTGTCTTGGTTTGCCAGAGATGCTATGACAAATACCATACAATGGGTTAGCTGAAGCAACACGAATTTCTTGGCTCATGGTTTTGGAGACCCTTTCTCCCAGGGTTGTTAGCATTCTAGTTTGCCAGCAATCCTTGGGTTCCCTGGCTTTTCAGTTGTACAAAGACGTATTCTCCTTTCTCTTCAGGGTTTCTGCTGACATTCAGCCTCTGGCTTCTTCCCATGGTTTTCTCTTTATAAAGCCTCCATTTATTGGGATTAAGGCTCATCCTGATTCAATTGGACTTCACATCACTAAAAATAACATTTTCAAGAGGTCGTTATTCACTATGGGTTCACACCCACAGGAATGCATTAAGATTAAGAACTGTTTTTCTCTGGGGTACAGAGCTCGATCTTGCACATAATGGACTAGTTTTTACTGATCGAAGACCTCAAATAATTGGAATGTCACAGTATGGACTCTTTCATGTTTGGCTTCTTTCACTGAACAAAATGTTTCTGAGGTTTAGCCATGATGTTGTTGAATCTGTTTGATTTGGTCACACCGATTGCATTTTTGTTTTGTTTTACTTTTTCTTTTTCCAATTATCATAGTTTTTTCCCCCATTATTTTATTGGTACACATTTAGGCTTTTCCAGTTTAATTAACGTGTTCTTGATAACTCAGGGACATTGTTATGAAAATCAATGATTCATGATGTAGTACTCAACTCTTAGAAGAATAAATCTAGTTCATCACTTTGGATATTCATGCTTATCCATCTATTTGAAGCTGACTTATCTAGATTTGATTTAAATGTCAAAGGAAATTATAATAACGAACAACTCAACAAGCACACATGGAATCAAAATGGTCAAAAACTGTTAAGATTTCTTAAAATCTAACAACAAACATAAGACAAATGCCCACTCCTGTTCCCACGAAGGACTGATTATACAATCCATCTGCGTTGGCAGCTATTCATTTCTACTTAAGCAATGCCCACCTTAAGGAAGTTAGGTTCAAACGTTCAGAACTACGTATGTATTTTATTTTATTTATTTAATTTTTGGGGGGTGCATGGTCCGGGAATTGAACCCAGGTCACCCCCATGGAAGGTGAGCATTCTACCACTGAACCACTCATGCACCCCCAGAACTGCATACTTTTCTCTTAATAACTACATGAAACTTAAGGGCTTGAGAAATTCTTATTCTCGGGAATATTTGCTTTTATGCAGTTCAAGAAAGACTGGTAACATATCATTTTCATCGTGATTCTTTGTTCGTAGTGACCTTGTTAAATTTCTGTCCCTCGCAAGTTAGGGCAAACCTATCTTGATCATCCTAGAACAATTTACTTTCTGAAAGAGGCATTCTTAACCAGCGATCCATAAATGGGCTGAAAAGTCCCTGAAACCATGTAATGTTTTGAAGGTACACATGGAAATTTTTCTGTCAAGAGTAACAATTTTGTTCACATACTCACAGATGTTGGTAAACCAAAAGATGTTAAAAATTGCTGCTTAAATGATGATACATTGACTAACTTTACTGCATCTTGAGATATGTCAAGGAAAAAATAATTTCTTATAATTTAGGGAATTCATCCAATCTTTTTTCAAGAAAGCCCATGATTTCTGTTTTCACATGGCAGCAAAGATTTTTGTAAAAGCAAAGATTTTAACTTCTGATTAAATCCCTTTTAGACTCACACTACTCAAAAGGCAAGTAGAAAATCAGAAACCAAAAGTTTTGTCAAATTACTTAATATATGCAATTCTATATCCTTGGATTCAGGCCTTCAAAGAATGAAAAAGATTTATAAAGCACATATATAATTTGATTTTATATTGCAACAGTGCAGAAAATTTATATTGACATTACTATTCTTATTTTGGAACAGAATAGATTAGTTATATCCAGAACTGTATTTTAAGAGAAAGAATAGTCTCATTATGTTATAATTTAATGCTTAGAAAAGGGGGCATGAAAAAGAGTTCCTAATTTAATTTTCTTTTACTAGCTTCTATACTCTGACAGTCCACTGATTTAGGATGAAGATGTAAAGTTTCAGTTTGGTCTTTGCAAAGATAACAGGTGTGAACATTTGGGATTGCATGATTTATTTAAAGAACAGCATCACTTGAAGCTTAAATTAAATATGCAAATGTTAATGGTTTATTTTACACAAATCAAACTAGCATAAATAATTTCTTATTAACATATGTACAAGCAATTGGCTGTTATTGACCCTGATAGATTAATCAACTCTGACAAATGTTGAATCATTTATGGGATACAGACACACACACATTTTATACATATATATAAAATCCAGGGAATATACGAAGTGTTTGGATTCACTCTGGTGAACAAAATCACAATATTTTAATATTAAAACTGAATTTTAAATTTCCTCATGTCTTAGTTTGCCAGGGCTATTATAACAAATACTATAGACTGTTTGGTTACACCATGGGAATTGATTATCTCACAGTTTTGGAGACTAGATGTCAGCCAGCCATGCTTTTTTCTGAAATTTGTTATATTCTGATGATAGGTGGCTGGTAATCCATAACTGAATCTCCGCCTCCGTTACTTGGCCATCTGCCTTGTTCTGCATCCTTGTATTTACTGTATTTGAACTTTCCTCTGTGACTCCAGTCTTATGGGGTTAGGGGCCAACCTGATTTGTTCAGCTTCATTTTAACTGATACCATTTTGAAGGGTACTATTTACAAATTCGTTCACACCCACAGTATTGGGGGTTTGGGTTTGAACATGTCTTAATGTGGGGTATGGTTCGATCCACAAGACCTGGCAAGAAAAAAAAATCACAAACAGGATAACCTCCGAACCCTTGGTTGCACAAGCCTTAGGGAGAGAAAATGGGACTGAATTAGCTAGAACAAAATTAGCTAGCTAAATTCATAACCCAAAATGTCCCCAGGGTCCTTTCAATGTTTTCTAAAGCATTTCAGTGCATTCCTTGGCAGATATTTCATATGTGTTCATGGCAAGTCCTCTACCACATTTTTTCTTGCTTTGGTTTAAGTCTGAACACACCCAATAACACCACCAAACCACCCCCACCTATCTGGAAAGTAGAGGAAACCAAGTTGCTTGGATTCCTCTTGCTAAGCCCAATGAGATCCATGGAGTGTCAGGGAAAGATGATATTTCCCACGCTATCACAAATGAATGGATCACTTCCTACCCCTGAATGGACTGCCTGTGGTGATGGATGATTTCTTCCAAGCATTGGCCACTATGGTGGCCACCATGTTTCCATACTTTGGCAATTATCTGCCTCTTCTACTAAGGGTTACTGAATACATCCTTGCATTGTGCCGTTTGAGGGCAGCAAGGAGGAATACAGATGCTGTATCACAGCTCCGTAATGTGGGAAAGCACCCTGTGATGTGTGGGTGCTTTCCTGTGGGTAGGACATGTCATAGGTACATCTTCCAGAATTGGCGCTTTCTCTCTTTTCCTCTTCCATTAGAGGATCCAAAGCAATATGGCTTGGACAAGACTCAATAAACAAATGGACAATAGCCAGACCGTATATAAAACTAAAAATCAGACCCATAATCCGCAGCAACCAGTATAGACAGCAAAACCACAACCTATATAGCAATCAGCCCAAAATGACCAGGACTTAACTAATATTTAGCAGCTACTTTAATTTGTGTCTCTGCTTCTAACTTAGGACCAGCCAGAGAAAGCCAAATATGCTCTCCTAACCAAATCATGTATGCTCACTTCCCATGAACTGCCTCCAGCTGCCTCATGCTAACAGCCTCTACTCAGGACACACCTAAACTCTTCCCTTTGCCCACTTAATCTTTCCAACTCCCTTGCCTGCCCTTGAGTCTCTGCCAAATGAAAGCACCTGAATGAATGGCTTACATGTTTTTATTTGGTGGTGGTGGGGTGTCTTCATTTATTCCCACAGCTTCTACTCAAGTCTTATTGAAGTGACTCGATCAGATTTTACTTTCTCATAAGCTTTTTTTCTTCTTTTTTCCTTTATTCCTCTTTCTCTTCAAGTACTTAATTGCAGGACATGAGGACTGAGCCTAAAGTCAAGCTTGAGTGAAAGACACCATGCAGTACTCAAAATTACCATCCTTTCCAAAGCCTAGAGAATGTTTTTGGAACAAGTGTGTACACTGTAATTATATTCCCTAAGTTATTTGAGTCTGCCCCAGTCCATAAATTTGAAGATCAACATTCTAGCATGGTAAAATACACGAGTCAGAGACTACAGAAATTTGATACGACTAAATACTCTCTGTTCTAAGCATGAAACACACTTAAAAAGATTAAACATAAAGAGATGGAAAATACCTTTATTGAAATTTCTGATCCAAAGAAAGATAATGCGGAAACATGGATATCAAACCCAATCAAAATATAGAATAAATATGGTTTAGCTAATCACAATCCCTCTAATCAAGCTCAGGATGTCCTAAATCATTGGGGAAAAAGTTACATTCCCATTTAGACTCCCAAGGCACAAGTATTCAATGAAAATATCCTGGATGTGAGTACTTGGAATACTTCCACTAGTGTTGCATTTCAGTATGTCCCATTGCTAGTGTTTTCCAGCTGTCTATTTCCGTTCTAAGGAGGATTTGAAGGAGTGAGTTGGTTTTAGCCCTGAAGATATCTGCAGTCTTTCATATCTCAACTCCATTCTTAGAAACTGGGTGCTACATGCAGTCTCTTTGGGTCTCTTTTACCGTTTAAATCTTTTTGTGTGCCATGCTCCATCTTCCAGGGCATTTCGTTCTTAATTGTGGTTCTGTGACCCTCATCAGGGAAGCAGGCTTGCCAGCAGTGACCCCAGGAATCCAAGAAAAGCACTGGATTTACACTCCAAAGCAAAGACTTCATGGCTTCTGCTTATGCTTACTTCACTTCTACCCAATCTACATCCAGCTTACTGCCTCCCTTACTGGTTTGCTCAATAAATCTTTGCAGAAGAATCCTTCTCTCATAGCCTGCTGCCTGTGTACTCAGCTTAAGACACTGGTTCGACCAAAATCAATGCTGTACATACAAAGCCAAAGGAATAAATTTGTATAGAAAATGAAATAGGAATGATGAGAATAGGTGATTTTTAAGGAGGTTTTCAACCATAGGATGCAGTGATGTAATTTTAAAAAGTTAGATATTAGTTTCCCTAGAAAAAAATAGAGAGATACACAAAGCTATTTTAACATCGCCAATTTTATTTTTCAACTTGATCTTTGGGATTCAAATGATTACTCATCAAGTGTTCTTTCTATGGTTGCCGTCTCATACTGTTTCGAGGAGAGACAAATTTGACTCAGCTCTTTTATGCAAGGGATACTGGTGTCTAGATGGTTTGATAAAAACATGTTTACAACAGCTGTTCCAAATGATAACATCACTGTAATTTTATTGGCCCAAACATATGGAAAATGGTGGTTATGTTGGTAGAACAGCGGACTCCCAAAGGATATATGCCCAAGTGGGGGAACCTATGAATATATCAGGTTATGTGGCAAAGGATAATTAAGTCTGCATATTTGATTAGGGTTGGTAATCAGCAAACTATTAAACAGGGTTATTATCCTGAATTATCCAGGTAGGTCCAATGCAATCACAAGATACCTTTAAAGTGGAAGAGGAAGGCTGAAGAGGAGTCAAATTTAGAGAGATAGCTGAAGATTCCACGAAGCAGCCCAACTGACATGTTGTGATTAGCCCAATGAAACCCACTTTTGTACTTCTGACCTACTGAAGTGTAATCTAATAACTTTGTATTATTTTAAGCTTCTATTACAAATTACTAAATTTGTAGTAATTTGTAATAGAAGCAATAGGGAAACAATGCCATCATGAGTGAACCTCACTCAAACCCTCAACCTTAGATACAAAGGACAATGATTGTACATATGAATAAAAATATTTTTATTGAGAAATATCACACCCATACAGTACAACCATATGATACAATCAATGGCTCACAATACCATCACATAGTTGTGTATTCTTCACCATGATCATTTTTGGAATATTTGCATCACTCCAGAAGAAGAAATAAAAAGGAAGAAAAGGTATATCCCATGCCCATACCCCCCCTCCATTGACCCACAGTATTTCAATCTACCCAGTTTTTACACTTAATCTCCTCCTATTATTTATTTATTTTTATCTTTTTTTTTTTAACTCATCCATCCATGCTCTAGATAAAAGGGGCAACAGATACAAGGTTTTCACAATCACAAAGTCACATTATAAAAGTTTTATAGTTATACAGATTTCTTTAAGAATCAAGGCTGCTGGAACACAATTCAACAGCAGCAGGTACTTCCCTCCAGCCACTCTAAAGCACCATAAACTAAAAAGGGATATCTATATAATACACAGGAATAACCTCCAGGATAACCTATTGACTCTGTTTGAAATCTTTTGGCCACTGAGACTTTATTTTGTTTCATTTCTCTCTTCCCCGTTTTGGTCAAGAAGGCTTTCTCAGCCCCATAATGCAGGGACCCAACTCATCCCCCTGGCCCTGCCCCATATTGCCAGGGAGATTTACAGCCCTTGGGAGGCATGTCCTGCCTAGGAGGGAGTGCAGTGAGTTTACCTTCTGAGTTGCCTTAGCAAGAGAGGCCACATCTGAGCAACAAAAGAGGCTCTCTGGGGGTGGCTCTTGGGCATAATTAAAAGTAGGCTTAGCCTCTTCTTTGCAGGAATAACTTTCATAGAGGTGAGCTCCAAGACTGAGGAATTGCTTGTGAGAATACAGATGATGTGATTTTGATGAGACGCTGATATATGGACAAGTGAGGAAGTGGAACTCGTTTTGTACATCAGAGATCCCTTCCTCCCTACCGCCTTCCTTTCCAGTTTTCATTTCTTCTCTTTCCTTTTCTTTTGTCTTCCTTGAATCACTCACTCATCTGTCCTTCATAATTACCTCATCTGCACTGAATCTTATCCGGTGAAAATATGTATTTAGGAATTCCTCCCACCCCCACCCATCAAGTTGTGACCAAATGATACAAGCAAAGTCATGAGAGTGACCCCTCCCACCTCACATTCATTTAACAAATCACTGAGCTATGAAGTATGAACCCCCAGGCAAACTCAGAGAAGACTATCTGTCAGACATCTGTCAGCAGTTCAGGGGTCCAACTGAGGTCTGCTCAGAGGCATGAAATCGGCACAGCCTGTGGTGCGAGAGTTTTTAGACATAAAGACACTGAGAAGAGAATTCCAATCTCCATTCATGCTAATAAGTTCAGTTGTGTATGGACTTGAGGTCAAGGCAAAGTTTTTTGCATGGAAATGTGCTTTAGGCAGTTGTCTCCCTTTTTCAGGGCTGCTATGACAAATACCACACAATGCATTGGCTTCAACAACAGGAACATATTGCTGCACAGTTTTGGAGGCTTGAAGGCCATCCTCAAGATCTCAACAGGTCACACTTTCTCCTAGAATCTTTAGCATTCTGGAGCCATCATTCTCTCTCTGTCTCTCTCTGATATATGTATACATATACATAAATCTTGCTCAAAGCTTGTATGTTAGGTCAGATCTTCTGAGAAGGAAATGACAAGACAGGATTAGATGTGAAAAGTATAGATTGGGGTTATGCCCCTGAGGGAGAATGGGGCAAGAGCCAGGGGGTGGTGAGAGGGACATTGGGCCTGAAGTGGGACTGAGCCATACTGAAGCAAAGGGGGAAGGAAGGGACATTGCAGGGAGGCATCGAAGAGCAATTAACATGGCTCAGGGGATCCTCATAGCAAATGCGGCTGCTGGAGACATCTCTGGCACACACATTCCAGCCTGCTCTAGCCTTCCTGATACACTCAGGCACAGATGAGAAGCATCCCGAGTGCCTTGAGCTCACTGCAAATGTTGTTTCAGATTCCCAAGCTCAGCAGTGAGGACTGTAGGTTGATACCATGTCCTACAGGCTCAGAATTGGTAGTTCATGTTCACAGCTGCCTCAGCTTGCTACCACTTTCTCAACTCAACTTCTTAGAGCCACACAGCTCTTAGCCAGCAAAGCTTTATGCTCTGGTGGCATGGGCATTAGTGTTGCTTTGGATTGAAGTAAAAAAATCATTAATGATGGGTATCATATCACAACTGTGATTGAAGTCCTTGATTGTTCATCGCCAAGACAGTGCTTCATGGAGAGGATGACATGCAAGATTTTCTCAGCATCTCATTAGAGACAGTCTCTGCATCCCCTGTTGGTTTTCTGTTCTGGTAAGATTGTCAAGGTTGCAGGTAGCTGGTTTGCCTACTATTGCACATTTGGGGCTCCTTGAGCAGGATGTTGTCCTGTCTTGGAGACTCCTTAACCTGAATTTGGCTTGTAAGTCACGTCATTCCTAAGGATGATTTCAATAAGGATGACAGGGAAAGTTTTTTTTTTTTTTTTTTTTTATAACAAACAAATTTGTAAAGCAAATTTTTTTGCTTTAGTCTCACACATAAGGTGACATTTAAAAATATTAATTACCTTCTATCTTCAGCACCCTGCAATAATGACATTCCTTTGTTCTTCCTCATGCAAAAACATTTTTAAAATTTGTACATTGTACATTTCACTATGATTATACACTCTAGGCATTCCTAGATTATACCATCTCAATCTTTATCATCTATCTTTTTTTCTGATTTCATTTATGCCGCCAGCCCTCCTCCCTCTATCATTCTCACATGCAGCTTCATTCAGTGTTTTAACATAATTGTATTACAGCTAGGTAGTATTGTGCTGTGTATTTTTGAGTTTTGTGTCCAGTCCTGTTGCACAGTCTGTATCCCTTCAGCTCCAATTACCCAATATCTTACCCTATTTCTATCTCCTGATAGGGGAAATCTTGTTTTGTCCCTTAAAGAACCTCATTTCCTTTGCATTCAGAGAAATGCAAGTGTTGGTTAATTGTTTAAATAAAAAAATGATAATGACTTGCAAGGAAATGCCTATATAGAAGAAATGGGAGAAGAGAAAGAATTAATAGAAATAACCAATAGAATTTAGAGCAAAGTAGAATGAAGGGTGGATGATCCTATATTGTTGACTGTTGCTTAGATTCCAAGGAGAGAGCTGGCTTGATAGAGTGTAAGAGTCACAGTTCCTGTATTCTTTCTTCTAGTGTCCAGACTTTTTATTTTCCCTGCTGTTATTTAGACACTTCTCTAGATGGTGCCTTGTGAAAGTTTGCATCCAATCCTCAAAACCTTTGTGCTGAACACAATTAAATCTAGTTTGAGACAAATGGCTCTTCTGAGTCCACAAATGCATCCTATTCCTTGCATGAATTGCTGAGAACTTGAAGAAACTCTCTTCTCCATTTCTAGGACTTTGAGGGTTTTTGCAATTTGCTTTCCTGTTGAGTTGATCCTTTCATTGTAAAGCTTACTTGATAGCTTGAGGAGAATAGAAAGGCAATAAAATATGTATGTTGATACACACATATTTTTATGTGAATAAGTTTAAATGACTCCCACTTAGTGGCTTCCTTCGTATTATTGTAATAATTTCATTGTATATCGGCGTGACCAAAATATCCTCTTTGGCAAGAAGGAGTAACTTTCCCTTGACAAAAATGGTTCAAACTTTCAAAGAATGTGCTTCTTGCTCTGACAGTGATGATTTACTCCGTTCGAACTGGTCATCTGATGGCACTTGAATTTTTCCGAATAAATATCTGGTATGGCAACAACCCATTGTGACTTTATCACAGAGAGCTGAACTTGACTCTTTCTTAATCCAACTAAAAAGAAACTTTTTGCGATTCATCATTTAATCTTCCATAATTTATAAGCTTGAAATGAAATGGACAATTTATGGTGATGTTATCATTGTGGTCTGTAGTTTTTTTCAGTACCCTCAGGTCAGTTAGAAATATGACTCTAGAAGTTTTTTCAAAACTAACCATTCCATACATTTTGCTGCTAGCATACAGAATAGAGTTCTAAAGTAAATCAATGTGTCTGGCTTCGAGGTCCCAATCTGGTCTCTGAGATTGTTTGGAAACTTTTAGACCTCTATTTGATCATCGTGAAAAATAGGAGGTTTCATTAGCTCCCAATTCCAGTCTTTTAATTAATTGTCATAGTACATTTGAGTGGAAGATGCACCATGCTACTCAAAACATCAATTGTTAATATCCTCCTCCTCCTTTTCACCTTGAAACCTGCAACAATATCCAAGTAATTAAAAAGAGCAACAGCTTTAGGGGTACAATAGATGAGAATTTCAATCCAAATTAGCCATTTATGAGCTTGATAACCTCAGGACATACGTAATCTCTCTAAATATCTATTATCTCTGATGTATTAAAATATAAATGTGGCAGGATGATGAGGACTTGGGGATAAAATGCAGGTACGTTTTCATGCATGTAGTAGGTGTCTATTAGGAAGAACTTAGTATTGTTGAGAAAATAAAATAGCAACCTCATCTTGACTCCCTAGTTTACTCTGATGGAAGTGTGAAATTAAAAGAAAAACATTTATGTGATCTTATTTAAATATCTTTTTAAAAATGTGGAAGAATGCAGCTTTGGCATTTGACAAACATATCCCTGAATCTTGAGTCTATTATAATAACTTTTAAACTTAATAGGAGTAAACCATCGAATAACCATGTGCTCTAGTTTACTAACTGCCAGAATGCAATATACCAGAATCAGAATGGCTTTTAAAAAGGGGAAGTCAATAATTTGCTAGTTTACCAAGGCCAAGAAAATGTCCAATTAAAACAAGTCTATAGAAATGTCCAATCAAAGGCATCCAGGGAAAGATACCTTGGTTCAAGAAGGCTGATGATATTCAGGATTTCTCTCTCATCTGGAAAGCTACATGGCGAACACGGTCACAGTTTCTCTCTCGGCTGGAAGGGCACATGGCAAGCAAGCCGTCATCTGCCAACTTTCTTTCCTGGCTTCCTCTTTCATGAAGCTCCCCAGGAGGCATTTTCCTTTTTCATCTCCAAAGGTTGCTGGCTTGTAGGCTCTCTGTTCTCATGGCTATGTCGGTCTTCTCTGCTCTCTCTGAATCTCCTTTCTCTAAAATATTTCCTCTTTTATAGGACTCCAATAAACCAATCAAGACCCACCCAAATGGGTGGAGACATGTCATCACCTAATCCAATTTAGCAACCACTCTTGACTAAATCACATCATCCAGGGAGATGATCTGATCACAGTTTCAAACATACAGTATTGAATAGGGATTATTCTACCTTTGTGAAATGGGATTTTGATTAAAACATGGCTTTTCTAGGGGGCATACTTCCTTTCAAACCAGCACACCATTTAATAAAGTATTAGTACTTCAGAGAGTCACTTTCACAGTCATTAAAGATATTAGAATGCTTTCTTGACTGCTTATGATTCTTCAGAGCAAATCCAATTTGCAAAATTGTGGATCTGTAATTGTCAAATACCTACTAATTATCTTTAGGCTTGTGGAACTCACATTTAGATAGGGCTGAGGAGCAGACATGAGATAGAGGCATTTTTATCTTGTCCACTTATAAACCCCATCCAGTGAGTATCAAACTAGAGGGTTTGGAGGAAGTGTTCTCTGGCAGGCTGGGTCTCAGTGGCTGCTGAAGTTCCCTCACTCTTAGCTTTCTCACCCACGTCTGCATGGCTCCCTACCCTTGAGGAAATTCTCACTTGGGACCAACCCAGTAATTTGCCTCTAGCCAATAGAACATGTCTTCCATCGTAGAATGTCATTTTCATGATGAGATGATAAAACACTGCCACATCTGGCTTTGATGAAGTGTCCACCTTAGAGCAGTCTCTGTGGCAAGGAAAAGGAAATGGCTTCAAGCCAACAGACACCAAGGAACTGGGCCATTCATCCAACAGTCCACGCAAAACTGGACACTGCCAAAAACCAGGTGAATGAGTTTAAAAAATGGATCCTTCCCCAGACATGCTTTCAGATGAGACTCCAGCCCTGGCACCACGAACACTGCAGCTTTTGGGAGATTTCTTGAATAGAAGACATGGCTACAGCAAGCCTAGATTCCTCTATCCTGGAAGTGGAGATAATAAATGTTGTTTTGTGAGACTGATTTTGTTAAATTTTGGTGCAGCTATAGATAGTGACTCATATTGAAATAGGGACTAGGTGAAATCATGGATTTCGGTCTGAGGATGGTCAGCAACATAGATTTTGGAAACACAAGCTCCAACACCTAATAGTACAGGAAAGGACAATCAGAACTGGTGTAAGGGTGACAAGGATTTTTAAAAAAAGTTTCATAATTTGGCTCAAACATCTGTACCTTTTCCACTTTTTTTCCCTAAGTCTGTACATTTGGAACATTGTCCCACTCTACAGGCACAAATCACTCCTAAGCTGAAGGTACCCTGAACTGCAAATGTCTCCTTGTTGAATTCGGGTAGAAACTGAAGTCTTCTCTGTGATTCCTCTGAATCCCTGGATTTACTTTTGTTGCCAAAAGATAAGGCTCAGGGTAGTTTCCAGGCTGGAACACAAAACTTGGTTTCCTAACACTGGGTGTGAATTTTTAGGGGGGAAACAGGCTGGAAAAGGTCAAATCGATGGCACTACTTTTATAGAGAAGGCTAACCTAATATAGAGTTCAAATCAGTAATTCACTACCTTCATCTGATCCCATTATCGTTAATTAGGACTTTCCAATCAACAAGACTAGTCATTCAATCATGAGGCTAAGAATAAATTCTGGGAGAAACGTATGCAAATAGTGGTTTTGTTCCTTTAATCAAACTTGCTCGGGTTGATGATAGCACCAAATAAAACATTAAATACACCCCTTCCTTCCTTTGATGCTAATTCTCTTGTTCATTACTGGAGTAACAAGCTCAAAGCAACTAACTACTCAAGAATAATCTGTAAGTGAATTATGGCAAGTAGGCTAAACTCAGTTTTGCTCATTAAAGAGCAGAGGAGACTGCTCTCCTTTATATTTCCATGGATTCTAGCTATCAGAATTAAAAATACCACTTCTGGCAATTAGCATGAGGAGAAGAAGTAACTTTGGGGAGTAAGAAGAGAGCAGCTTTTTTTCTGTTATTGTGAAAGATGGAATGAGAAATATTGCCCTTAAATTTCAGCACAAATGAGCTAGGCAAGGTTTCATTAGAATCTTGTGCTAGAAACAAACAATCTTTTCATTTCTACATCCACACCAAGAAGAAACAACCTGACACATCATTGCTTTAAGCATCATGTCAACTGCATGTGAAGCAATAATTACCAATTCTATTTCACAGTTGATAGATATAGGATGGAAACAAAATGACAAAGTTGAAGGAGAGAATTTATTACAAAGAGTTCATTTGAGGAAATTTGTTAAATAGGTGAAGTTTTATTTAGATTTCCTAATGCCTTACTTCTCTATTAATCAATTTATTTAAAAGATGATGAGAGGTTAGAAAATAATTGGAGAAATTAATTCCTATGAGAATATTTATCTTTTACAATAAGTTTGCAACTTAAAACAGGGCTGATGAGGGAAGGTAGGTTCTGATTAATGAATGACTTAATAGCGCAATTTCATACACCTGTGGCTTGCCCATCACAATTGGTGTTTGTGGCAACGGCTCCTTTTATATTAGACCCTAGCAGGACACTATGTTCTAAAGGATTGTTACAAAAGTGTGACTAAATTAAAGGAAGAAGCCCATGGTGATTATAACAAATTAAGAGTATGCTAGAACACAATCTTGTCTTGTTATCATGCCTTATTCCATGTTGAAACCACAGCTTAAGTCTAGGCAGTTATGCAAGTCAAAGCTGCATCGTGACGTGGCATGATTTAATGATTCCGTTTCTATCAGCATGCTCAGAGAAAAACATGTTTGCATTAGGAATGAATACACTCAGCAGTTGCAGGGGAGATGGAGGAAGGCTATATTTTGCAAATATCTTTCAGGCACTATACATTCCTTCACCATTTCCACCCAGTTATCTTTCATCGACTGAAACATACCAGTGTTTACCCAAATGAGACGTTAAAGGAAGATGCAGTCAACATTTTAAAAGATGGCTATCAAAATTAAAGAAAAAAATGGGAAAAGGATTTGAAAAGGCATTATCCAAAGAAGAAACACCAGTGTCTGATCAGCACATGAGAAGATGGTCACGTGATTAGCCATCAGCGAGAGCAGTGCAACTCAAAACCATGCCCTCCACGATAGCGAAAACTTAAAAAAGATAGACAATAACAAGGGTTGATGAGGATGCAAAGCGTAACCCTTGTATATTGCTGGTGGGAATCTAAAATGGGGCAGCTGTTTGGGAAACAGGTTGGTGCTTCCTAAACAAGGCAAAACGAGGTTACCAAATGACCCATCCATTCGACTCTTAGGCTCAGATACTGCAAGGAATTGATAACTGGTGTCCAAACAAAAACTTGCAGGCGAATGTTTGTAGTAGCGCTATTCATGATAGTCAAAAAGTAGAATCCACTCAAATGTCTATCAGCTTAAACAAAATGTGGCCTCTCCATACAGTGGGATATTACTCAGTATTAAAGGGTGATGTCATGCTAAATGAAAGTCAGACAGAAAAGACCACATACTGTACAATTCCCTTTAGATGAAGCTTGCAGGATAGACAAATATTTAGACAAGGAAAGCAAATTCGTGGTTGTCAGGGGCTGGGGTGGGGGGCTAGCAAGTGGCTGCTCATAGGTAAGGGATTTCCTTTGGGGGTTTTAGAAATTCACTGCAGTGAAATCGTGATGATGGTCACACTACATTGGGTATAATAGCAAAACAAAAATTACTGAATCGAAATTGTGCACCTTAAAAATAGGGTGAATGGTATGGTACATAAACTGCATCTTAATAAAGCTGCGATTTTAAAAATGTAGTGTATGTGGATTCAATTCATTTTTCATTCTAGAAACACTTAAATGAGAGTCACTTGGGATCAGGGGAAAATGGCAGTACTCCTCACAGGGGAAACTGAATTTTTAAAAGATGAGCCAACCCTATAAATCAAAAATGATGGTACTCTATTGATACTGCTTTTCTGAGGTTGAATAAATATTCTCCCTTTCAAATCCAATTCTTCCTTGCCTGCTCTATTAAAGGGGCTAGTAAAGCTGAAAATGCAATTTCCTTGCATCTGTGAAGGCAAACAACAGAGCTTTGAACAAAAGAGAACTCTGTTCTTCTTTCTCTCCCTTCTCTTTTTGCCTGCATGGAATATGGTCACAATGCCTGGAGACATAGCAGCTATTTTGCAACCATGAAGAAACCAGTATGAAGACAGAATGCAATATCACAAGGATGACAAGTAAAGAACTAGAAATATTTATCTCTATCCCTGTGTATTTCTTTTTGTCTATTTTTATCCCTATATCTCCCTATAGAATGTAAAAATGTGTTTTTAGCTCCCTTTTTATCTCTCTTTATCCACTCAGCAGCTGAGTCCAACTTAGATTCCATGTTTTGCCTTCCTCCAAAGCTCTTCTTAGAAAGATCCCAGCAACTTGCATGCTTGCAAAGCAGATGGAATCCTCTTTGTCTCTACTGAGTGTCCTCTCTGCAGCTTTCAACTCATTTTTTCCATCCCAGAGCAGGCCCTTCTCCTGATATCTGTGGTGTCAACTCACCACATTTTCCTCAGACATTTCTAGCAGTTCAATCTTGAACTTTTCTATCAGTTCTGACATAATCTCCCATTTAGCATGTCGACCAGATCAGAATTTTTTTCCCCAAAGCCTACCCCTTGCATGCCAATTCTAAAAATGCATGCTGACTTTTGCTCAATGAATGGATGCTTGAATTCTTCAGCCAAGCACCTGACTTTGTCCACCTAGCAGCCACATACAGTGAATCACGAACATGTGTACCATTTCCACAACATACAGTGAATCACGAACATGTCCTCTTCTGTACCATTTCATGTAACCCACTCCCCTCTCTCCCTGGGGCTCCTAACTGGACATTTACCTGGTCCCACTTCTTGTCTTGCCTCTCTGTCTTCTGCTCTCCACATAGCAGCAGAGCCAAGCTTTGCGGATAAATATCTCATATCATCCTTTTGCTTAAAATAGAAGCTTCCCAGTGAACTTAAAATAAGCAGTCATTCTCTCACCAGGACACAAGGTCACGGGTTTGGTTTGGGCTCACCTTTGCAACAACACCTCATTACTCATCTACTCCATATTCCAGCCCCCAGGCCTTCCTTCAATTTCCATTTGGCTTAGAAATTCCCTCCCTCCAAAACATTTCTAATATTGGGCATCTTTCTCTTTCTGCAGGACTTGGCTCCAACATTAATTTTCCTAGGCAGTCTCTGATCTCTGTGTCCAAACAGCCACTCTTTGACCTATTTCATTCCATTGATGAATGTACATTTCTAAAACTAACGTCAGTTTGCACCTCTCTTTTCCCATGACCTATTGCTTATCTTCTAAGCTAAAGAGTTAAGTTCTTCTGTTTGACACCGTGTCCCAGCACCTGGCTTAGAATCACTAAATAAATGAATATAATCACTCAACAAATATCTTTTGAAAAGGGTGCTTTTAAGGAAGAACTTTATGTACAAACCATTTACCACTTCAAGGCACTGGTCTGCCCAGCCCTAAAATACTCTAGTTTCATAAGGACCACATATTCTCAGGTGATAATGGAATTATTTCATGGTGTCATGCAATAAACTTCAAAAGAAAATTGGATTTCAAATGAAATTTCAAACTAAAGATGTAATAAAATTATGTTGACATCAGCACTTTAAAAAGGTAATAAAATGCATTGGCAAAGGACATGGTCTTCCATACGATGCAGAAATGGTTATGTCTAAATGGGGGAACATGTTATTTTCCTAGAACTGATTTCCACAAGATCTAAATAGAATAAGTACTCCTATTTATATTTAAAGTAGTGAAGTTTTCTCATTGGAGATGCTGCGCATTCCCAATGTACAATTTTGCTGACTCGGAGCTCGCTGACTAGGAATTTGGCCTGAAAAGATTAAAAATTATTATAATCCATTCCTGTGAGTGTAGACCTGCTTTTGGGTGGACCTTTCGGCTGGGTTATCTCTATTTGAGTTGTGACCCCACCCATTCAAGGTGGGTCTTGACCTTTTACTGGAGTCCTTTATGAGAGGATACAGGACAGAAAAGGCTGAGACAGCTTAGAAAGACAACCCCCAGAGAAGCTAAGAGATGACCCACAGAAGCTCAGAGAGAAAGCCACTGGAACCGGAGGTGAAAGCAACAAAACCCAGGAGGGAAGGACTCGCCAACATCGCCATATGCTTTTCCATGTGTCCGAGGAACCCCAGATGCCAGCAACCCTTCCTCAGAGAAGGTATCTCCCTCTTGATGCCTTAATTGGAACATATTTGCAACCTAAGAAATGTAAATTGTAAGTTAATAAAACCCATTTGTAAAAGCCAATCCATTTCCAGTATATTAGGTTACGGCAGCTTTAACAAACTAAAAGAACATGGGGGAAAATGTCTTATATTTTTAGAGGACATACTGGCAATCTTAGTGAATCAACACACATGCACACACACACACTCACACACACTTGTAAAAAGTTTCTCACACCCTGTGGCTAGAGAATAAAATCCAGGTTCACTGGATGGATTTTGTTCCTGGGTGGGGTGGGGGTAGGGGGTTGATTGAACTGAAAGGAATACCCTGAGACCATAGAATCTTTCTCTTTAAAATAAGTCCAACTGTCCTGTGGTTGTGTATGCATGAGGTGATATGTGCCTTAGGATCAAGCTTTCAGGAAGACTGAAGGAAAGCCTGGCCACTCACACCGTCCTTTCTTATTTCAATGTAGTACACGCTGGATGTCTCGCCATCCCCCATCACCTTCCATCACCCATCCAACACCTGTCCTACCTGAAGCTTATACATTCTCTCCTGACACAGAGCACAGAGTGACAGCCCTCATGTTGGTTTCTAGAATTAATATTCACTAATATTCTTAACTTCTCTATTAAAATATTTTTCTGATTATAATGCCAATGCATTAGCAGTGAAAAAATAAGGAAATGAAAATATGCGAAGAAGAAAATAAAAAATACACATAATCCTAACAAGCAAATGACAACATTTCTGTGGATTTCTTACCTAACTCATATGGTATAAGTGAACCAGGTTTGCAGTAACCAGCGATATACACTTATATCAGTCAAAGAGCCCATGTAGAAGGCAACAGGAAATGGTAAAGTTCTGGGACTTTAAAATCAAAATATTTGATAGTAAAGTCTTTCAACAAGAGATTCCCTAATTTTTTTTTGTCCTAAATATTAGGTACAACTAATGAAAAAGAATCCCAGATATTATAGTCTTGCACATAAGCTCAGCTTTCAGCATGGAAACCCGATGGATGAAGTCAGTTTACGCTTGAGTAAGACTCATTAAATGGACGTTGTCTCCCTTTTATTGGCAATTTAAGTGAAATGACAATAGTTAACAAACTCAGTGGATGATGGCCTCCTTTGACAGAAAGCTTCACTGTGTCTATGATTTCTGGTTATATAAGAAGTAAGTTGTTTCAGCTAGATTTCATACAACATCCACAGTTAATATACTATGCCTAAGGTATTCCACATAGAGGGGAAGAATTTTGTCTTAACTGATTTATGGCTGGTTTCCATACAAAATGGGAAAAGTGAGTAACATCCTATTGAATTATCAAGTTCCATTTGAAATCATAACTGGCTCCCCATCACCACCTCATAATTCAATATTAGGTTTAGGTTCATTAGATCTGTCTTACGACGTCTCTAAACATCCCAGCATGGCATAGTCAAGGCGAAGGTAATGACGACATTTACGGGATTCTTACGTTGTAAAAGAGACCGTGAATACTTGGGATGAGGAAAGGACAAAATCATACAAAGTATGTTAAAATCCTACAGAATTGGCTCCCAAAAATGTTTCATAACAAAAGAAAACTAAGGATGCTGAGGGTACTCAAAACTGGCTTGGCCCATGAATAGAGCAACAATTCTTTTTAGAATATCTACAATAGGCTGGGAATTTTCTAAGTACTTCATACACATTGATTTAGAAAACAGCTCACCAAACTATGGCCCTCAGGTGAACCCAGCTGGTTTTGTCAAGAAAGCTTTTTTGGCTCACTCCATGCTCATGTGTTAGCGAATGGTCTGTGGTGGTTTTCATGTTACAACTGCAGAGATGAGTTGTGAGAGAAAATCTAGGGCTCACGAAGCCTAAAATATGCACCACTAGCCTTTGCATAAAACACCTGCCAATTTCTGGTTAAAACCATCACTCTAGATGCAATGTGGGAACAAAGATTATAAAAAAAATATGAATACTATATCCAAGGTCCAATAACAAGTGTGGGAGCTGGAGATGGAACTCTGGTCCCATAGAGGCTTTCTATTCCACTCCCAAATTGTCTCCCTGTGACAGGACAAAGGATTGGAAGAGAGAATGATTATCTGCTTTGTACTTTTCAAAGGACCCTCATAAACTTCATAGAAAGCATCTTTGTTTAGAAAAACATAAAAACAAATTCACAGTGGCTCCGTGGCAGAGTTCTCGCCTGCTATGCCAGAGAATCAGGTTTGATTCCTGGTGCCTGCCCGTGCCAAAAAAAAAAAGAAAAAAAAATTCTAAATATGCATTAGGTTAAATATATACATATATAAAAATCAGATTAGGGCGGTGTGACGGTGGCTCAGCAGGTAGAATTCTTGCCTGCCATGCCAGAGACCCAGGTTTGATTCCCGGTGCCTGCCCATGTAAAAAATGAACAAATAAACAAAAAAATTAGGTTAAAAGTTAGGTTCAAGATGTTAGAAAACATCTTTGCTTAGAAAAACAAAAATAACCTCTAAATATGCATCATACATACATACAAATTACATCTAAATATACATACATACAAATTAGGTTTACTCTATCAATAGATAAAAATGTCTTGGTGATGATGCAAGTATCTATAAATTGGTGTGCGCCTCCACCAAAGACAGGGGAAATATGGCATTAGACATAAGTTGACAACTATGCAGCAAAATTCTTATTTTCATGCTATTGACCCAGCAACATGCCTGCATACCTACGTCCATTCCTGGCAAATGGAAAAAGATTATATACATATACATATATATTTATCAGTTTATCATTTATATTAGTTTCATATATTTATGTAACTAATTATTTACATACTGGTGTTGTTTATTTAGAACAGAAACACTTGTGTATTATGGAGTCATAATTTGGTACAATCGAACTTAAAAGCATATTAAGGCTGTGCCTTGTAGAGATTATGGGGGATATATATATATATGTGTAAATTCGCCATATATTGTATGTTTTATACATACACACACATCCTTACTATACATATACTGAGTGTGTATATATATGTGCACATTTTTAGCCAGCAAAATTATTTTTTAAAGCATAAAGCTAGAAGCTGGCTTTTGGTTTTTCTCCAGGAGAAAATACAGATTTAAATCCAACTGGATGGTGAAAGATTGACCCCGATGCTACAACCTTTTTACATGACCAAATAATGGCTTTGTGTTGGTGGGGAAATAATGTGAAAATGAGAGAGTTGCCACACACGGGCGTCGACGTATCTCTAACTTGGCATTTACTCTGTCTGTGATGGAGGCAAATGCCATTTTCCCATTTTTCCACTTGTCACCCAGATGCTAATATTAGAAGAACTCTATTTCCTAAACATCTTCTTTTATCTTGTTACTGTAGGTTAACATTCATTAGAAATAAAGGATAAAGACTGTGTTTATGAAGAGAAAAGAATTCAAATAGTCCTAGGAAATGAAGGTTTACGTTGAAATACTGCTTTGTAGGATCAGACAAGAGGAAATCAGAACAAAGAAACAACTGTCGCATTATGAAACAAAATTTTACATGACTTGGGGACCTCTTTTTCATCAACAGTTAATGAATGCCCATTAAGGACAGATATAGAGCTCTCTCTTTACATATATATATATATATATATATATATATATATATATATATATATATATTAGGAGATTATATATGAATATATATGAAAACTTCCTATCATTCAAGAAATGTAAAGCAAGTTTTCCAATGACATTGTGGGTCAAAGTATCGTGGAAATCTCCCAACATTATATATTTCTCAATGTCATCTCTTGTCTCCAACTCTTCACGGAGGTTAAGATGCTTAGGAGGAAGAGGAGGAAAAGAAAAGAAGGAAGAGCAGAAAGGAGGAGGAGAGAAGACAGGAGGAGGGGGCATCTCCTCCTGTATGCACTGACCTAGTAAAAATAGAATTCCCGGAGAGAAGAGAAAGATTCTTCTGTACACAGAGGTCTCCCATCTTAACCCTGCCTTGAATTTAACCAGGGATGTGGATGATGAAGATGACATTGCCTTGATGTTGAGCATCCATTTCCTTATTTAAAAAAAAAATACTCAAGAGAAAATATCAGAAATTATAGGCTCATATCATTAAATGGAAATGAACTACAAATTTGAACCAATGATGTAGGGAAGGCAAAGTTCAGGTTTTAAAAATTTTGGGGGGCTAATTCTGCTGAAGAAACTTTAGTGGTTTCTCTGTGGTTCACTCTTCTTGCTTACTTTCAAGATCACACATGTCATGTGTGATGTAAACCCCAGACTAAAGTAATCTTTCCCTTGCCTTGTTTTATATCCATCCCTAAACAGAGTTCAGAGTTATTTTCTAAAGTTTCTGTTACTCTCTGTTTACCTATAGCTCAGCTTCTCTCGGCCACATATGGTTCCTTTGCTCCTGGGGAACCTAATCCATGCATATTCTTTGATTTCTTTTCTCCCTACAGGACCCACTTGAGTGCTATTTCTAAAGAGCAAATAAATACAGCAAAAGGGGGGAAAGAAAAACAACTGCTGTGATTTCAGGCTGTTAGACTTCTTAGAAGTCCAGAGCCCTCCTCTACCTCCTTCTTCCAAATATTGCCTGGAAACAAAGATGAAAAAGAACCAGGTTACCCAGGAAACTTTTAAATTTATACTAGTTTATGCTAAATCCTCAAAGCTGCAATTTTATCTTATCTTTAATTAGATTCAGGCATGCAAGCAGGGCAGAAACTGTCTCACGTTAGCAGAGAGGAGGTGGTCTGTGTAAAATCAACAGACCTTCAAATGGTTTCCTCCAGCCTGGATCCCAAGCCATCTACTTCTGGTCCACAGTTCCTGGATGTCTGGTTATCATTAAGACAAATGCCTTCTATGGATAACATGGCAAGCACCTTTGTCACAACGCTACCAAGTCTTTTCTTTTCCAAGGTTGAGTATTTATCCCCATTGTTGATGAAGAAAGACTGTTTCTATGCGTTTTGTTTGGACATCTCGGGAGTATGGATATGTTGCTTAAAAAAAATGAATACGTTCTCAAAATATGTTTCCTTTCTTTGCAATTCTGCAAGAAAGGGTGTTGTCAGTTACTGTTCTGCAAACACATCCTGAGAAAAATCAGTGAGCCCACTTTAGTGCTAATGTACATTCCATCCAAAAAGATCCATCAAAGAGCATGGCACTGCTTCTCCATATGTTGGGTTGGAAAGTGGTTTCTGCCATACAATCAACGAGAGGTCATGGAGAGATGAGTTTTTTTCCTTCTTTTTCTCTTTGGTATGCTATGGATTATATGGCTTCGATCGTCTAAAATGAGAGCTTCAATACTAAATCATGAATAATAAAAATAGACATGCATACAATTGATCTTATTTACAAGCTAGTATTTCATCTGACCCTTAATGCTGGATCTTCTTTTCAAAAGGCTGGCAAAAAACGTATATACGCTTTGCTCTTTGAAATAGGATGGGTTTTTTGGTTCAGACCACAAACTGCATTAGCTTTTCACTTTGACACCTGTCTTTTCAAAGCAGTGCTGATACTTGTCCATTCCCATCATTTAATAGTCTGCTCCGATCTGATTTATCTGCTTAGAAGAACTTAAGTTGATGGGACAGTTTAAATGCAACCTGCTGTCATAAAGAACAACTGCTAAGAATTACTTTGCTATCCCTTCATGCTGACACACTGGATTTATGGGATCATTGTTAAAATTTTAGGATGAAACAGAATAGGATTCCTAACTATAGATTTGGTGTGTCTCATGTAAAATTAGCCTTGACAGTGATTTTGTCTTCATAGCACAAAGGGAAAAACACGATGCTAGCCCATACTGATGTGTTATCGGATGCAAACAAAAACAGTATAAAAAACATCGGTTTGGGTTTTGTGTTCAAGTAGAATATTCATGAAAAAAAAAATCCCTATAAGAGACAATCCAAAAAAGGAGCACTAAGTCGGCAGAAGTGACAGAGCAGCTCTGTTACCTGCTCATTTCTGATCTTTCCTATTTCACAGCACTGATGGGAGTTCACGAGATTCGTAATAAATTGCATCAACACCTGTAATAGAATGAGGCTTAGAAGTTGCCAACCCACACTCCAAACCGTTCTTGGGTCAGAAAGAATTTCTGTATTAATAATGATGGCTTAAGTGTTGATTTCTGAGGGTATTGCAAGGAAAAATGGCTCATTGGAAGAGAGTAGTTGTAAAGATAACCTGTCCTGGAACAGGGAATCCCAGCAGAACTAAATGAGCTCCCTTGGCCCAGCCCTGGCTTCACTTCTCCCCATGCTTTCCCCCCATGGGGGTCTCCATTTCTCCTGGATCAGGTCTGCCTTGCTTTGGACCTGGTCTAGCTTTAGCCTGGTCTTCATTTCACACCATTGGCCCTTCTGCCTTCATCTATACTTCCAGCAGGACTTTTTCCTATTGCATCCTTGCTTTGTAAGTATGAGAAATTCTGATGAGCTGGAGCGCCATCGTCATTTTCATTCCCACTGTCGTTATTAATTTTAGGGGAGGGAGGCATTGAGTTTTTGCCGAGCTGCTCAAAGACCGCATCAATGAAAAAAAAAAAGGGGTGGGGGGAAGAATTCCATCTTCAAAACGTCATTAAAGACAGGAAAGCAAGCACAGACTATCGACCTATCTCTCTATTAACAGAGGAAATGAGATAATGAATTGAAAGTGTATGAAATTGAACTTCAGTCCTAGATTATATTGAATTCAGGGAAACGGCTGTGGCTGTAGGGACATCATTTTCCTTTCCCAGCTGTTGTGACAAATACCATACAATGTAGGGGTTTAAGTACTGGGAATTTATTGGTGTCCAAGGCTGGACGGCTGACTTTCTCCCTGGGGCAGTAGCCTTTTGGTTGGCTGGTAAATCCTCAGGTTCCCTTCTCATCACATAGAGAGGTCCACTCCTTTTTTGTCTTGTTCCTGTAACTTTCAGTGTTCACCCTCCAACCCCGACCCCATGACTTCCCCTCTCTGTGTGCCTGAAACGCTTCTGCTTATAAAGGATTCCCGTAAACTGGGTTAGGACCCACACTGATGAAGGTGGCCACACTTGAACCCAAAACCCATTATTTTCAAAATGGGTTCACCCCACACGGATGGAATTAAGATGAATAACATGTTTTCTGGGTGTTTAAGTCAATCTACCAGAGATACTTTGTATAGGCTCTCTGATGTGTTATGGCTAAACCTAGCACAGGCTCAAATCATACTACGTATATTCCCTAAAGAGACCCCCGAGTTATTGGCTTATTTAATTATATGGTGGATTAACAAAATGAAAGTTAAATTATCGACGCTTTTTAGTAGCAATATTGCATTGTCTGGTTTCAATACTTCTCTCGATGCACGTGAACAGGAAAGCATGTTGTGGTAAATGCGATAATTGAATATAAGGCTCTCTCGGTGGAGAAACTAAAGTAGTAAACCATATGCTCTAGGAATCTTGACTCCAAGTTGAATGTTCTATTAAACTATGTTTCCTAGTTGTTCCTGGGATTCAAAGCTCCAAAGAGGACAAAGGTAAATGTAAAATTGAATCTGGATGGCACCAAACCCAATGCAACTGGCATCCGCTGCATCATCTACAACGTGGATGACAGTATATTTATTCTAACACACACAAATCTACAAACACATGAGCAGGCATCCTCTTCTGCCAACATTATGGAAATTGCTACTCCCGCTGGTCACACCAATCATGAATCAAACATACACATCTTTAGCCCTCCACATTACATGGCATCTTCCATGCACCCCTAAATTAACATGAGTGTGGACCTCTTGGAACCCAAGTCAAGACTCCAAGTGTTGGGGGAGGTGGAAAGATAGGATGGGAAACAGAGCACGTGATTTTATGATGGGACCCTGAAGGCGGAATCAAATCCTCCTGAGGGACATTAAATGGAAGAGGTTATTCCCAGAGCCTGGGACCTGCACTCGCCTGGACCTGGGCATCTGGACTTCCGAAGTTGTTGAGAACATAAAAGCACTTTTGATCTAGCCAGATGTGTTCAGTAACTGCAGCCAGATCAAACAGAAATCATTTCTCCCAGTCGCAAAGTCTGGGATAGTGGGTTATTGCAGTCATCACCCATTTCAGACAGTATCCGTTTAAATAACCCATACCTGAGAATCTTTAGTTCTGTACAGGTAGGTTAGGCTTTCCCACCACAGCTTTATTTCTAAAACCGTTTTATGAAACATTAGGCAAACATTATGGAGCACCACGTTTTCCTTTTCCTTTGCCAGTTATTATGTATGAAGCATCTTTATCACCTTTTTTGCTAACTTTTATAAGCCAAGATTGACATTCCATAGTCAGAAGTCAGAAAAGAGGCAGGCATAGGGAGTTTCTTTAAAAGCTGCTTTTGGAATAAATAACCTTCGAAAGTTTAATGACGCAAAAGAAACTAAAATCACAAAATCAGTAAAATGAAGAATTTTTTAAAATTGTAACTGACTATAAAATTGTGTATGCCCTCTGAATGTATCTATTTGTGAACGTGCGTGTGCATGAAAAATCGTTTTAAAACTAGCGGTGTTCTCAAGGTACGTCAAAATTATGGTGAGTGTGTTTCTTTTACATTTTTCAAGTTCTCTACAGGAGGAAGGATATTGCTAAAGGCTAGACATATTAGAACACAGATTCCAAGTATATATGCACTTGATAGCAAGACAGCCTGTGCTCAAACCGTGGACGTTTTATTTCCTGGCTGTGCAATTTCGAACAATTCATTTAAGCTTTTTGTACCTCAATCTCATCATCAGTAGAATTAAAGAAGCCACATCATCTGACTGGTATAAGGATTAAATTAATTAATGCATGTACTTATTTAGAATAGTATCTAGCAAAATATTTTGACTGTCATTTGAAATTCTTCAAACATGAAACGTGATTACTCTTTAATCACGTTTAATTAATAGTTGACTCAATACTTAGTCTCAAAATACTCGCATTAGGAATTTGTTTCTAAGTAATGCATATACTCACGAAGTATTACTATTTTTACTATAATAATTTAAAATGTAATTACTCCTTAAGTACTTGAAATAATACCTAAAACCTATAATAGAGACAGCCTGATAATAAATATATTACTAAATTATATTTATACCTAATCTATATAACCAGAGTAAGGTGGTGAGGTTAAAATATGAGACAATAAAATCGATGTGACAGATTTTGTATTTAAAGCATAATGATACAACTACTATTTGAAATTGGGCACTAATTTCCCAGATTTTCTGGGGAAACATTAGGGTTGTATCTTAAGGTTCCAGCATTGCCTCTCTCCAATTCCTTCCTTTGTCAATGGAAACCCCTGAGTTCAGCTCCTAGGAGGAGTGGCTTAGAAAACATCTGCTTTCAGGGCTTCTCCCAGCTCTAGATCTCAGGCCCCACAGGCTCTCTGGCCCATCCCTTCCTGAGCCAACAACCTCAGAAACCGGCCCAAAGGCTCCCCTTTACATACATTCCATTTATTAATTCCAACTAGGTTTTTTTCTCCTCTGGCTAAATGTGCAATAGTACAAAATCTCACCCATTTCCACAATCCCCTTGCCTCCAGCAAAACCCACAATTATTGGTAGGTTTTCTAAGTTATGCAACTGATGGTAATGATAAAGGTAAGTGATGATCCTAAAGGCCCTTTCTCCATATGCAATTCGATTTACACCTGGGTTGAACATACTTTAGGATGAATCTTGTTGGAAGTGCAGACGCAAAACCATCCCACCATTGAAATATTTCCCCCAGATCTTCAGGTGAATGCCCCACACAGTAATATATAAGAAGCACTAAAATAAATTTTACAATCAACTCATCACTTAAAAAAAAAAGGATATACTCTCTCCCAATTGTCTTCAGACTAAGACACCTTCCATTCCACATCCTTTGAGCCATTTATCTTCTGGTCAACCCTTCACCTCATTTCCCAGACCTTTCCTAACACCCCTTTGTATTTCAGCCATGCCACATAAGCTGTGGTTTCCCAGACATGCTTTGCATTTTCACTTTAAAGCTTTAGAATGTAAAGTCCTATCCAACCTCAGCCCATCACCAGTTTTGCATCTGCATGCATGCCCACTGATTTGGAAAGAGGAGGTTTGGGGGTAGTTTTGTAGAGAAAGCTTCCCAGTGGTCCAAGACCTGGTTAAGAGAATGTAACTCATCTTCTATAATCATCATGACCTCCATTGGCAAGATTAAAAAAAATTTCTCTGCCTTCCCCCTCTGAGCTCTATAATGGAAGGAGGCATTTCTTTTCATTTAACTCCAGCCTCAACATACAAACTTGGGACGATGAACTGCTCAAGAAAGGTTTGCCAAAAGGATGAATGGACATATTTTTACCATTCTTTGAGCTACTCGGGAGCTAACAAGAAAATGTTCATTGGTGAATGCAATTCAGCTACTTCTCCTAGCTACATCTTGCGGAGGATTCAACTTTTGATCCCTAAACATGGCATTTCCATTAAGCCACTGTAACTTCTACCATATAATGCATACTCAAGAGAATCACCTCAAACCAATCAATGCCCAAAGGATTTGGCTTCACATGTGGCAGAAAGTCACAGTTTTGGCTGTTTTCATCTGCTCATTAGTTGGCATAGTTTTCTTCTGTGTGAAACGGCTGACCAGTTTTGCAGTATAACGTATCAGTGGAAAGACCAGCTCTGAAGGTATGTTCCCTTGGTTTGAATTTGACTTCTGCTGCCTCATAGCAGCATGACCTTAGGCAAGCTGCTTAAAAGTTTTGATTCTCAGGTTCTTTGGTTTTAAAAGAGGAGTAGTACACGGTCAGGTTGTGAGTGTTAAGTGAGTTAATGAGTGGCCTTCTTATGAATGACTAGCTCTCAAGGGCAGACTAGCAGTATGTGGTCTCTTTGGTTTTGTTCAGCAGAGCCTCGACTTGTCACTTGAAGATTCACCCCAGTAGGCCTCTTCTGTTAAAGCTTTAAGGCATAATTATGTCAAACACAAGTACATAGGGAGGAACATTATAAATTCAAGCATTCCATTTTCAGGAAGCCTCTTCTTACAGTGAATTTCGGTATTCACAGCTTCATTCTCTGCAGACAGGTCAGCAGAAATTTCCAGGTAGTAAACATGTGCTTTAGAAACCTATTAAGAAACCAGTTCATTACTAAGCAACTGTGTCTGGTTACAGGTTATGTTAGATGTATAGTTAGCTTTTACAATTAAAAAAGCCTTTAAGGAAGAAAAACATCAATCAAACAGACCACCTGAAAAAAAAAAAGAAAGAAAGAACGGACGCGTAATTATTTGCACAAAGCATTAGAAAATACTGTGATATTTTATTATTAAAAATGCTGCTGAAAAGTTTATACATATGTATCCAGCCATATATATCTTCTATCATTACTTAAGGCAAAATCAAAAACAAAATTGCAAAATAATAGCCCAAGAAACCAGTAAACCCTGCGTGCCTTTGAAGGTCAAGAATAAAAGCCTAGGAAAGTAATTTTTTTTCTCTTTTTATCTCATTTTTTCTCTTTTTTTTCTTTTTATATATAGCAAGTATATTTTATTCTCATAGAACTCTATGAAGATTCTATCACTTCTTTCCATGTAGAAATAAGATATCATTTAAGATGTATTAAATTGCTCTTGATCATAATCCTTTGTAAAAGCTAAAGGTATTCACTTAACAGGAATTCTTTTTCTTTATCCAAATGTCACAAGCCTGACGTCTTACTGTACATATTGCTAGCAGAAGACAATTGGAAATACTAAACAAATACTGGGATTCACATTGCAAAATACCGAACTGACTTTGACGCCAAGCATTACTCCCTTTTTAATTTTCATTGGAGACCTCATTTGCTGTGGCCCTGCTGGGGTAACACATAGCTTGCAGAAATGGCCTGATAATAACTTTAATAAACACATCAGGGTCAAAATCTTATGCATGGCACCTCTAGGTGTAGGGGAAAACTTACCTCACCTTGAGCTAATTTGGGATCTTAAAATTTCACATGTGCATTTGCAGAGACTCATGCTCCAATTGAAACCAAGATCAACATCAGGATTTATTCTGTGACTTCTATGGATTTCTATGAATTCTTTTCCTCTACAGGGAATTTTCAAAGACTTTGACTTATCACTATGGTTTTATTTTAGGGATTCACATTTCAAAGGTTGATAGTGAAAAGGTATGAAGAAACTGGGGGCTCTCTGATGGGGGAAGGAATATACCTGCCTGGTGATGAAATTTAAAACTGAGCTTCTAGAAGAAACACCATTCAGCCTAGAGAATTAATCTAATATCTCTGGTTATTATTTCTTGATAATGTAATTTTTGAAAGACAAAATATACAGTAACCATTATTTCTTTTTTCATTCCACTCAGTAATACTCAAAACATTCCTCAAGGAAAAGGAAAAGGAAAAAGATTAACAGATACGTGTTAGGACAAATCTCTGACCCCCAGATTGCCGTCTATAATGTGCTAATAATTTTCATTTTTATCTTGACAGCAAAGATATCCAAACTTTCTGGAAAACCCATGCAAAGCACTTTAACGTTATGTCTCTCCTTTTTTTTTTCTACCTTCTTTCTGCAATCCGTATTGAATGGTGACTACTACATAAATCCACAGGAAAGCAATATTTTCAGACAAGCATATGTTTTACCCCATAAAGGAGATATAACATTGAAAAGAAAACCCTGCTTACTGATAATAAAGGGACACACTGCTTCAACGAAAAGAAAAGACGCATGTCCTCCTTCCATCTGATTAGCAAAACCAAGCAGGTACTTTGCCAGCCAAATCACTCCGCAGCTGCTGGGGGTGGGGGACACAGAGTTGGATTCCCTCCACCCACCCAGCCTGAGGAAAGGCACGCTTTCTTTCCTTTTGGCAGGTTCCTGGGGTGGAAAGGCTCTCTTGCTAAATGTATTCAAAGGACCAGAACTACAGAATTAGACTTGTATTCCCGCCCCTCCCCCCCCTTTCTGCTGTTCTGCTCTGCATGTGTGTGTGTCTCTAATTCAGCAAGCTTTAAATATATTCTGCTCTAAGGGGACCCAGCTTTGTGACACGATTTCATGAAGGCTAACACACAAAAATGAAAGTTTCCTAAAAACAACGGTCTCCTAAGAATGCCGTCACATGCACATGGGCAACCCGAAATGGCGAAATCGGCAGGCCACACGGAGCATCTTTTTCTTCTGTATGATGCTACATTCTTCTACGAGTGAAATGAGTTAGAAAAACCCAGGTCTTTGTTTACCGCACGTAATTAGGAAGAAAAGCCCCCTTTGTCTGGGAGGAAACAGAGGTGATATGACTAATGTATATATATATATTCATATACATACAGAGTACAACTGATCGCACGACCCTGCTAAAAGCTCTTTCAAACTGAAAACACCAATGAAAGCTTTTTTTGTTGTTTCTTCCCCCCCACCCCCACCCCCGGGTGTGTTTTTAAACTCACAGCTATATACATTACTTTTTTTTTTTTATTTTTACAAAGTATCTTAAATATAGTCCAGGCTGGCAAAACATCTCTTTGCACAGAACTATAGGTATTTACTGCATAGTCAGTTCTCTAATTTTAATAATAAAATTCTACTCTTTCTTCCCTTCTGGAGTGCAGCTCCATGAACTGGGTAGAAGCCCACAGACTTTTTTCTTCTCTTAAGTCGAGCCATCCATCATATGGCACATAAAGAACGCTTACGTGTTTATTTTTAAACTGGAATTAAAAAAAAAAAAAAAACACAAAGTATCGTGTCCCTGGCTGAGTTCCAGAATCGACAGCTGCTAGGGTTAGGGTGGAGACATCCAGGTCCTGGAAACGACCACATGACACGATCTCTGGAGCGGTGGAAACCTTTAAAAAGAGTCCTGCAACCAGCGACGTACGTTTTTCACATTTCACGGGGGTCGGAAGTTGCTCCTGTTGGCGCTGGAAAGTTCTCAGCCGATTCGCGGCGATGGTGCGTCCTGCCTTTTGCGCCGAGCCGGGCGGCTGAGTGGGGGGTGTCCAAGGCAGCCGCAGAGCTATACCCTTGTGGTCGAGTGTCCGTGGGGTAAATTCGTACTGTTTTGCCCTCCGCTGAACGTGTTGAAGGTATGCAAGGGCTGCAGGCCTGCCAGTGTGTTTGGGATCATACTGATGGTGTTGGGTGTCATGAGCGGGATGTCGTCGGGCGAGCGGCGCAGGGTCAGCGTGTAGTCTGGAGGGCAGGTGAGCCTCAAGGTATCGTGCGCCTGCAGGGACTCGCATTCCCGGTCGTGCTCGAGCTGCTTCATCTGCAGCGACATGATCTCCTCGTTCTGTATGTGGGCGATGTCGTTCGTCCTGTCCCGCTGGGGGCTGGGGCGCCGGTGCGTCTCGTGGCGCCGTTTGTCCTTCTTGTAGTAGAGCGCAGCGAAGGCCAGGATGTTGAGGAAGAGCAGCGAGGCGCCCACGGCGATGGTGACGCTGAGCTCGGTGGAGTAGTCCCGCTTGGTCTCGATGAGGACGGTGGTGTCTTCGGGCCCCGTTTTGTGCGGGTCCTTGGAGTGTTTGGGATTGTTGGCAGGCGTGATGGCGGGGCGTTTGGTGGTTGGCCAGATCTTGGCGGGGGAGCGGCGGGTGCCGTAGGGGAAGGACGTCATGTCTGGAGGGGGGACCTTGGTAGTTGTGGACACGTACTGGAAGATCTCGTTGAGGTTGTGCAAGTGAGGGACGAGCTCCAGCCAGAAGGCCACTTTTGTGGCCCGGTAGTGGTCCCTGACCCTCGGCTTGAGGCCGATGTGCAGGTATAGCTGGTCCTTTGGGTTGTATTTGGACCACGCCACTTCCTCAAAGCGGTTGGGTTTCGTGTGAATGAACTTGGTGTCCTGGGGAACTGGCTGATTAGGATCACTGGGGACAGAGGAGAGAGAACAAAGAAAAGTCACACTCTTCCACATTGGACCTGCAAACCTCTTCCAGGAGTGAGGCACGATAAGGCATCAACTCACTGCGTCTGTTTACTGAAAAGCACAAAACACTCAGACAGGAACTGACGCAGGGTGCATTAATCCAAAACATGTCTAGCATGTGGCTGCTTCCTTCAAATTCCCCATTAATCCAAAATGCATCTACCATGTTGCCTCTTCCTTCAAATTCCCCATTAATCCAAAAGGCATCTACCATGGTGCAACCTCTTCCTTCAAATTCCCCATGAATCCAAAGGCATCTACCATGTTGCCTCTTCCTTCAAATTCCCCGTTAATCCAAAGGCATCTACCATGGTGCAACCTCTTCCTTCAAATTCCCCATGAATCCAAAAGGCATCTACCATGTTGCAACCTCTTCCTTCAAATTCCCCATTAATCCAAAAGGCATCTACCACATTGCCTCTTCCTTCAAATTCCCCGTTAATCCAAAAGGCATCTACCATATTGTCTCTTCCTTAAAATGCCCTCATCTTTCAAGATGCCATGCTAATGGTTCTTAGGAAATGCATCAAATTATCATGAAAAATGAAAAAGGGAGAGGTGTTGACTCAGGGTAAACTTTCAGTACTGCAGGTTTAAGGTGTGCATCTCAACCAGAGGCAATTTGCCGCTCTGGGCTCCTCTGATGATGTTTGGAGATGGACTGGCTTTGCCATACGTGCAGTTGGGAATGATACTGGCATCTAGTGGATAGGGGACCAGGGATGCTGATAAAAATCCTATAATACACAGGAGGGCACCCACCTCCTGCTCCCCACCCCCAGAGGAAAATAATCCAGCCTCATATGTCAGTAGGGCTGAGGTTGCAAGCACTGATTTTGTGAAGCTGTTCAAAAAGGAGCCACTGGTTTTCTCACCAAGGAATTGCTCTTGAAGTAAATGGATATTGCAGGTTTAATACTTAGTATATGTAAAGTGAAATAATCATAGTTACAAGATGTTTGCAAATAGAAACAAGCAGCATTTGTTTATTCTCTACTTGAAAGACAAATGCTTATATAAAAACTAGAATAAATTAAACCATGAATGCTACTTGGAAACCATTTGAAGATCTGAGGTGGGGACAGAACTAACGACCTTCCATTAAACGGCAGAGGTCTGAGAAGATGGTATATTCAGACATGGTGAAATCAATGTGTTTAAGAGACGTAACACACCATGCAATAAATGAGGAGTTTTGTGGATATAAAGTGTGCTTGACAATTTATTATTCTTTATAGAAATGGGCATAGACAGAAGGGAAATGATCATAATTACAAAGACAATAAAAAAAGGTTTACCTCTTAACTTAAGGCATCCTGTGATTTGATTTTACTAATAGGATGAAAAACATGAAAGGTGATATTGTACGTCCTAATTTATTTATATTAAATAGATTTCCTGTTTATATTTTCAGATATAAATAGCAGTAGATTTGAAAAAAAATTTTCCCAATGTTTTGGTATTGGTGTGTATTTTGGAAAAGGTTGGATTCAACAGACCATCTCATGACTGTTCAGTCTTCTGGCATAAATCAACAATTTCTATTTAACCAGATCTGTTGTAGAAACATTGCTGTTGATTTTTATTGTTTTGGAAAAAACTGAAATGTAGTAAGGATTCCTACCATTTTTCTACAGATCTGATTTTACTAAATTGCATTTGGAGCCATCAGACCATTTATTGAGGAGCAGATATCTAGGAAAACACTATTTGGATCATATTGAATACTGGGCTATTTTTGAAGGGATTCAGTGTATATTTGTAATGTAAAGAAATTCATTTATTGTTCTCAAAGAACAGAGCAGAGGATTTGGCAAATCCAGATGAGTAAGCTTGAGCCTGATGCCATCTATTAACGTTCTTTGAGATGCAAAGTCAGAATTCTAAACTCCAGATAAACTCATAGAGATCACCAAAACCCAAATTGTTTTCTCTAGTCAAACACTCAAACAATGCTAACATCGATATGTCACACATCAGTCTTTTGGGTTTTAGATTTCCTGTAACCTATGAAGTGTTTTAATTCCTATGAGTAAAAATTAAAGATTATAATGATTAAGGATAGAAAGAAATAGAATCAGTCTTGTTTTCCTGGAAATTCTTCAATTCATATCTCATCCCTATTCCTTCACACCTAATGTGTAAATTTTCCCACATCATATTTTATTTGAGATGTCATCTTGGCAATCGATGGCCCAATGCAATTCCAAGTCTTGTGGTTTCCATTACTCGCTAGAAAGAGGTAATATGATTTCTTTTAAGATATCGGTGAACATGCTTTTAGGTGTAACAAGGTCATTCTCACAGCTAGCAATTTAATATTTGGCATTCGAACTCAATAAGAAAACTGACCTTTGTGCCAAGTATTTAGAAACATCTTCTCTGCACAGGATAATAGAGAAGATTCAGCCCAGAGTACTTATCATCAGTAAAAATCACCTTCGAAACCAGACTTCTGCTGAAACTCTCTAAGTCCCCTCCCTGAGTGCCTCTTTTTTTGCTTTTGTCAGAGATATGGCAGCAGTTGAATATATGCTAATCATTGGGTACCAACCAAATCAAAAAGAGAGGCGGCATCTGAAGCAAATGAAACATTGATGCCATTCTCTCCTATCAGAAAGTACTGAGAACAAAGTCAAAAAGTCAAAATATATGTTGGTTTTATTTGTCTTTAGAGAATCATCTTCCCATTTCTGAATTCCAGTTGCTTTTCAAGTCTTCAATATGTGGTGTGTTATTTGCTTGCTTAGATTACTGTGTGGCACTATAAAATGCATAGAGATGGATTTTTCTCCATTACCTTTTCATCCACCTCATCCCAGATGGAATTCCAATGGAGATGATACAGGACCAACGAAGATCGGAACTTTACTGCCAGTTATGATCAAATCCTTTCCATCTATTAGCTCAAAATATTTTTGTCTGTGAAAAGGGTTTTAATTGTGCATATGCATTTAAAAATCTTGGAGTATAGTTTTCTTGACATTATTTCTCATTTATCAAAGCTTTCCAAGTTTGGCTCATTTCTACAATAATCCTTAATGCATAAGCCTGCATTGTGCTCTTCACACAGTTTTGATTCTTGACTCCAGCCTGGAGCATGGAAAGAGCCTTAGAGCTTCAAAGGACCTCTTCCCAGGCACAGAGATGGCATTTGCCTTCCCTACTGACATGAAATGACATGAAATAAGTTAATTAAAAAATAAATAGGTAGCAATGACTTCTTAGGGCTTTGCCATTTACTGACTGCCAGTGTCTGTTTCCAACCAAAGTTTTCAACCATTCGTGAGGCTGACTGAGAACTTCCTTGCCTCCTCTCTTCTACCAAGTTTACTGATCCTGCTTTCTCAAGGATGGATGAACCCTTTCCCTCAAGACAGTGAAGAAAATAGTACCTGCAACATGATGACGTCCAAGCAGGATTCAATTGTCTTTCCCTTACTCTCTCTTCTTTCCTTTCCCTCCCCGCTTCCCTCCCGCCTGCCCTCCATTCTTCCTTTATCTTCCTCTCATATTTCTTTATTTTTCTCCCTCCCTCTCACACCTACTAAGGGCACTTTTCCAACATTATTTTTCTGTTCTCATTCAAGAGAACAGAGAGGTTGCCATATCAGATACTTGTACTTTTAAATATAGATAACAGGTTAGAATTGTCACCTTTACAATTTATATAAAAAAGTGTCAAAGTACCAATTTTTCTTGGCATATTGTGAACTCTCAGGAACATCAAGGTATGGAAGGATGCCAGACGTGTCAAATGACAGCAGTGAAGCCTATCTTGGTGCAGTGCAATTCTCTTTGAAGGTAATATGTTAACTGTGATAGATATAGGACATCTAATACTCAAACTCCTGTCTCTCTAGTACTTGAAGGAAACAGTGATGGCTCACAAAATCATTCCATCATAATCTACGAACCATTGCCTGAGTATTTGCTCTGCAGAACTTAGTACAGCATCTCATTCAACACAACGTCAGCAGCCATGGCTGTTGTTAACCATATATTGTTCCCTGACTGTGAACATTTTGGTTCATTCCCTTCACTTGGATGAAAGAAACAGCCCCCTAGGTACAAAGGGCTCCTTCTCCTGTACAGTTCTATCCAGGTTAATTCCCAACTTAAAACACATAAAGAACTAGCAACAACTCTTAAGCCTTTGTGATTGATTTATAAATACATAAATCACTAGACTCCACCCAACAGCTAAATCCTCCATTTTCTTGTTATACCAACCACAATGGAAATGTCACTGCCTACTCATGAACATCTGAAATTGTGCTTTGCCTTGCACATTCGAGGAAGTTCTAAATAAACTGCCCTATTTAGGATGATGTGAGTTGCTCAGATTACCTTTTAAATGAATGTAGAAAATTCAGTGCATTAATATTCTAAAGTTTTATTTCAGTTATGCTCAACATTTTCTGAAGAAACAAAAATAGCTCCCGATTGGCCAAACTCCATATTCTTCAGACAGCTATTCAAGGCCCTCTATCTTCCATACCCTGCAACCTGAATGAATCCCAACTTGGAGATTTCGGCTCCAGTCAAGACAAAGCTATCCCTTCAAGTTTATGTCCTCACTACGTCCCCATCTGTTCCAGCCATTTCAATAATTGTAAGAAATCCAAAATCACCCTAAATACACACCAAAATGGCAACCCAGCCATATTTCTGTGGTATTGGTCCTGGGCCATCTTATATCTCTTTGTCCCATGTTCCACAACCAATGGCATAGGCCACATGTGCTGTATAGATGATTTTAGGAAATAGAGTTCTGCCATTAAAAATAACTCAGTTATAATTTGGGCAGTGAATAAAGAATTGCTTGCAAAGTCCCCTTGAGGGACTGAAGAGAGAGGAGGAAATGTTCAACTTCCCCAATTGGAGAATTCCTGATATTCTCACAAGCAGTAGAAAAAACCAAATCAATAGGCTGAGCCCTAGATCTTTGGATGTGTCCCTATGAAATTTAATCCTGCAAGGGATAGGCTAAGCCTACTTAAAATTAGGCCCAAGAGTCACCCCTAGAAAACCTATTTTGTTGCTCAGATGTGGCTTTTCTCTCTAAGACAACTCAGCAGGTAAACTCACTGCTCTCCCCACTACGTGGGACATGATTTCCAGGGGTGAAAATCTCCTTGGCAATGTGGGACAGTAATCCCAGAATGAGCCAGGATCCAGCATCACAGGATTGAGAAAACCTTCTTGACTGCAAGGGGGAAGAGAGAAACGAGACAAAATAAAATTTCAGTGGCTGGGAGATTTCAAACAGAGTCTAGAGGTTACCCTGGAGGCTATTCTAATGCATTATATAAATATCCCTTTTTAGTGTATGGCATATAGGAGTGGCTGGAGGGAAGTACCTGAAACTGTTGAGCTGTGTTCCAGTAGTCTTGATTCTTGAAGATGATTGTATAATTAAACGACTTTTACAATGTGACTGTGTGATTGTGAAAACCTTGTGTCTAATGCTCCTTTTATCCAGGATGTGGACATATGAGTAAAAAATATGAATAAATAATAAATAAATAATGGGGGATAAGGAGTAACATAAATTGTGTGGGTTGAAATGTAGTGTTCACTGAGAGGGAAGGGTAAGGGGTATGGTATGTATGGATTCTCTTTTCTTTTTATTTCTTTTGATAGAGTGATGAAATGTTCTAAAAAATGATTATGGTTAAAAAAAATGATCATCGCTATGGGATGATCTTGTGAGCCATTGATTATATACCATGTATGGACTGCATGTGTGTGAGTATTTGTCAATAAAAATATATTTTTTAAATAAAGCACTCAATTACATGGAAAGAACACCGTCACCTTTTCAAATCTCTCTCAATCCTTTGATTATGCCAAGGAAAAAATACCTGCTTGGAGCTCGCAGTTCTTTATCACCTCATGACGCTAATTAATTTCCTTTCTTTTTTTATACAAGAGAATGAGCCTCATCCTGACAGCCCTTGGCAAAAAGGAAGAGCTGGCAGGAATTTAAAGACATTATTTGGATTTCACTGTTGTTTTACCGTCCAGTTCAATTTATGACAAGTGATCCTAGTTTCCATTTAAGGAAGTGAAATAAACTTTTATTTTTATATGAAATCATGTAAGGAAAGAAACAAGTATGTCATTTGAGATAAAGTAAATCATGACAGTGTGATAAGATTTTAAGTAAATAATATTTGGACGCAGATGGAGCAAAAATAGAACGGATAAGACTTTGTGTGGGAAACCCTTCTAGGACTCTTTGGCTTCAAGACAATGCAAAATTACCATGGCAGTTGTCATTTGTCATAGCTCTTTGCCATACTTTGGCCTGGCCCCGCCTTCACCATGATTTCTTAAAAATACTCGTTTACTTGACTTTAGTCAATACCTTGCTGAACAGAGCACATTACGATTAAAGACAAAGCATCTCCCTTGAACATCTGCACCTGCTCTTTTTCCCACTTTCCCATGTTAACTCTTCTTACACTAGTTTTGTAAAGTCTAGCTGTTCCAAATCAGCATACACATACCACACTTTCCACTGAATAAAGAGGCTGTACTTTTGTTAAGTCCACAAAACCTTCTTTGGCCACATTCTACCAAATGGTACTTGGAACCATTGTAAAGAATGAAACCTGCTCACCCACTAGGCATGACAACCTTGAGCACTGTGGAATTCTCTAAGTGGTCCTGTTTAAGGCTCAGGTACTGCAGAGAGGCTACAGTTGGAGCCTTTTCCTGACGCTCAGTGTTCCAAGGGAAGGTGGAGTGTCCATGCACATTCACAACATTTTTATTTTTTTTTTTAAATGGGCAGGCACTGGAAATTGAACCTGGGTCTCCGGCATGGCAGGTGAGAACTCTGCCATTGAGCCACCATCACACTGCCCCATATTCGTTTTTAATTCAGTATAAGAGGCTCAAGGTTAATGGTAGCAGCACATACAGGTAGAATGGAATGATACCTCATTAATTTTCAAAATTATGTTATTAGGCAAGAGCAAATGAAAAGATGTCATGCTATCAGTAAATATTGAGCATGCTTTAGGGTCTTTTTACTCAGGGTTTGCAGAGGATGTGCCTCATAACGCTGACAAGTTTCAATGACATTTATCTAATACGTTATTCTTTGAAATTTTTATATTTCTCTATAATTGTTAAGGGATTTATTTCATTCCTGTGTCTATGTAGTAAGGACAATTTCCTGTGTGGCATGCCTGTTTCCATAGCCCCACTGTTTAAGAAATGCTATTTAGATTTGAAAGTTAGTGTCCATCTCTCAATCAAATGGTAAGTTCCTTCTCAATCTTGTGCCAGCAGGTAGGAAAGTGCTCTGCTGAAGTTTCAATGTGTTACTACCACTCTAGTAAAAATCTACCTTGACAGAAAACACTCTGAGGTGAAAGATGATGGAAAGAGATGACCGTTAAGATTGCAGTTGGGTGATTACATGAATGTGCATCTAATGGCATAGAATAGTACAGATGGTTCAACCACAGATACGATGCTAATAATGAGAAGCCAAATAATGATTTAAGAGAAGGGCAAAACCCTAAAACGGAGAAGCACCTACCCAGTTTTGGCGAAGTTTGTCCAGTACGTCATGACCACGGCGCTGAGCATCACATCGTTCTTGGAGAAGTTGCAGCTGAAGAGCTCCGTAGGTCCTATCATGGGGATACCAAAAACATAGGGGACCTCATCGCCATGGGCTGAGTCGGCCCAGCTGGGCTTCATCTCACTTTGGCAGTGGTGGTAGAAGGCGTAGAAGTAGGTGGGAGAGCCGTACTGGGCGTGGAGGTCAGCGGTGGCCACGGCGGGCGCCACCCACTGATGGTCAGTAAAGAGAGCCACCAGCGTTTTCCGTCGGGTCTCGGGATTCTCCTTATCCGCCCAGTCTGTGTACATGAACTTGATGGTTTCACGCAGGGTGTCTTTCCCTTCTGGGTAGCCGTAGAGATTGTCCACGAAGTTGGACACGGAGAAGTCGAAGTCGTTAGGGGTGACGCCATCTTCGTTGTCAACGATGCCATCGACGAATTTCAGGCCTTCCCCTTGGTTCACGCCGAGCATGATGTCGTAGTTCAGGAACTCCCCTTGCTCCATGAGAATCTGGGGGTCGTCCGGGATGACATCGCCATCGATCACGGGCCCGAAGGCGATGTGGTAGGTGGCTGGGGTGATAGCCTGCTGAATGAGCTCTTTGGAGTTCTTACTCCGAAGGCATTCAACCATGTCTGTTGTGTCCAGCATGTTGCAACCGAGTTTATCTGCCAATATCCGAGTGTACTTGGCAGGCTGGTAGTTCACTGCCCAGCTGGACAGGGCGGTGCCGCTCTGTATGATGGCTTTTTGGAACAGACCTGCAGGTGCAAATTGTCGACATGCAAATGAAAACCCGGAATGTAAAAAAGCCGCTTTTACTTCGCAGAGAATGCTTTTATTGTATCTCAGGGATGTGAATCTCTGGATGCAGTCACCCTCAGCTTTCAGCTTCTCTTTCACTCATTTTGATCTCATGCCTCTCCCCTACCCCCACCCTGCTTGGACATTTGGTGGAGGGGATGTTTTTCCAGGCAAAAAAGAAAAAAAAAAAAAAGCTTTACAAAATGCAACTGCATGTACCAGTTTTCTGCACTGATAAAAACGTGCAATCTTTTTATCCTTCTGAAATTTAGGGTGGTTTTTGCTTCCTCCTCCCAAGATGATAAACAAAAGACTTGCAGGGGAAAGAATGGGCCCCATTCCATAAAAATATACTTTTCACCAGTAAGAGGTCAAAGGCTCTTTCCTCTCACAGGAAGAACCAGGTACCATTTCATAACGGAAAAAATTATTATTATTCATTATGCATGGGTGCCTTTATATTCCTTTCCTCAGTATCAAGAAGATATTAAAATATGACAATTACAATAAATCCATTCAATTAGCTATCGCTAAAGAAATCTCCCAGCTGAGTACTCAACTAACAATTATTTTTTTAAATCAATTTCATAATTATATCAATTCCAAGCCCAGAGTTTTCCATATTTTCTTTTGCTGCAATTTTAAAATACCTTGTGTCAATGATAAAAACGGGCAATTTTAGAAGCAAAAGTCCAGTTAGCATTTCCCCACAGATGAGCCTACTTCACAGATACCCAGGCATCTAAAATCTCTATTTTTAACCACATCAAGACAAAGGATTATGGCCGTACACTTGCAGGATTCTGAAATGCTGCCATCTGCTCTCTCTTCCTGCCATTTTCTTAAGTTCCAGCTTGAGTCTAGCTCTGGTGCCTGATGAGCTGCCAGAAGAATGAAGCATTGAATCCAGAAGTTCATGCCCTCCCGATTTTTAACGCATGCAGGCGATCAAGTATGGGGAGAACGTGATTTTAATCAGGAAATGGGATTTTAAAGACTGGAGCACTGCCCAAAGATGACACACATGGCTGAGACTCCTAAATGATCTTGTTTCATCCAGTACATCATCAAAGTCTGTGCCATTTCAAAAATCACTTTCAGGAGCCCATCTCCTGGTGTCTGTGATTCTGTCAGAGACGTATAAATATTAACTTGTGTGCATGGGGCTCTGTAGCTTCATGCCTGGAGAGCACTTGTAAGAAATAATGTCAATATTTGATATATCAATATTGGATCTATTTAGAATCAGAATTAGAAAAATACTGCCAGAAGTTACATTTTTTTTTCTCCCAACTGTTAGCAAAAACTTAGGTAGCAGTGTATACATAAGTAATACCTGTGTGATAAGGTTTGAAAAATAGGATAAAAGAAAAATCACCTATGATCCTATAAAATAGAGCTTTCTGCTATAATTCCTTCTTGGCTTTTTTGTTCCCTGAATCTGTTTTGTGCAATTATGCTCAAAATGTGCACAGATGTGCTCACTGAGCTTCCGTAGTCTGTATGTCTTATACTCAATTCTTATAATTATTATGCACTCATTGAGTAAACCTACCTTATAGCTCATTAGTACTCAAAATTCTTTATAATTTAATAATTTATACCTAACTACATAAATTATACGTTCCTTATACCTAAAAGTTCCTTATAATTTTCCTCAAATTTTTCTCTCTCAGTATTTCATTCTTTGCTCTGATAATAATATTGTGGTAAACATCTTCCTGAAAACAATTTTTTCCAAGATTATATGATTTCTCTAGAGTAGACCTCTGGAAGTTGAATCCCTAGGGGTAAGATTGTAGGCAATGCTAGAATTCTGGGTTATAACAATGAGCTGTTTTCAGAAGCCAGCTTGCAGAAATGACCAATCCAAAATCTCTGTTGCAGAGTTTAATCATTTCCAATCTGTTGATTTAAATAATTTCAGTATCACTCTTCCCCAAATTTATTTTGACTTGCATGTACCTGATGATTACTGAAGTTCCTTCTGGTCATTCTCCAAATCTAGAGCTATGATTATCATTGACAACAATGAAAATTTAGGTATTTTCTAAAACGCTATGGGAGTCTGTATTAAAAATGATCTGATCATTGACTCCTTCTTTTTTCATAAATGAAGACATAATTTAAATTTCACCTCTTGACAGCTGTCACCCAGTGAGAATTAAGTAATTCAGATTCTGGAGGACTTAAAAATCAGTGTCAAACATATGTTGCTAACGATGAAACTGAGGCATACAAAGATTCCTCAGCTTATCCAGAATGGTATGAGAAGTGATGAAATGAATGCATGTATAGTCATGCCTCTGTTATTTAGCATATCATGGCTTCTGCAGTTAAATTATTTTCCTTAAAGTGCAATGCAGTTTAAGGAAAATATAATTCTATTAATGTCTCAAGTGCTTTGAATGTAAACATCTCAGATATGCATGGTGCAATTTTTAACTGATTATGCACAACAGAATGCAACCCTATTTTGATGATTTAGACCATGACTGTAAATATTCCTTTGCACCTGGCCAGGGAACTCAAGGCTGGCAGACTGTCCTACTTTTAAAAAAAAATGTTTTATTCTTCCTTTCAGGCCAGAGCTCAGACCCTTTTACTGGCCTGCCAGAAGTGAGTCTATCCCACCTGTGTGGACTTCTCTTTTCAATGGCTGGTCTAATATGTCTTCTGGAACTCCACCACTGATCTGCAAGGTAACTATCTAGCCAAGATGGACTGAATTCCATATCCAAGCATTTGCCTCACCTGAAGGACAGTCAGCAGATGCATTCTAGCCTCCTCTCACCTGCCCCAACCAGGACAGGTTCTCACAAGCCCATCCCTTCCAGCCTCCTCATGGGTCTGTCGCCAACATTATATTCATGGGAAGGGAGTGGGGGACAAAAATGAAAAGAAGAGTTTTGGCCTTCCTCACCACCATGCTTGATGGTGATGGCAGCAAACACGGTGAATGTAAATGACGACACCGGACTGTGTATTTGAAAGCAGTTAAAAGGGGAGATTTTAAGTTGTGGTATGCTGCGGAATGAAAAGCACTGTACAACAGCGGATACTAATATAAACAAGACTTAATAATATACTTATATTTCCATTTCTATTATTTTAGTATAATTATAAAAATAATTTCATCAATTCTAACATAAATATCATTATAATGCAAAGTGTTAATAATAAGTTAAACTATGTGTTGGGGTGGGGGGAATATCGTAACTCCTTTGGCATGATTTTTCTATATATCTCAGCTTCTCCAACATAAAAATAAATACAGGCAACAGCCCCTTTCAACATAAAAAATTTAAAATGGGCATAGCTCAAATACCCCTAAAGAGCGGGAGAAAGATCAAAGGTGATGGTGGAGTTCTACCGAGAAGGTCAGGCTTCACAAATGAGTATAAGTGCTAATTATACGGATGTTTCTTTAAGGACCTCAGAGCAGCTGGAAAAAAAAAAGCTAAAATAGTGGAATTGTAACTCATACCAAACTCTGAAATCTGTTCAACAAGTAATTGTTGTGATGTGCTTTGAAATTTATTGCTTTTATGTATATATGTTATTTAAAGAGAAGGAGGAGTTATAAAGAGAAGATAGGATTTAACAAATGAGTATGACTGCTGAATCATTACATTGATGTTTCCTTTGGTCTCCAGTGTTTTGGAGCACCTAGAAGGAAAAGCATAAAATCGTGGAACTGTAACCCATAGCAAACTTTAAAATCTGTTCTATAACTACTTGTTAAAATGTACTTGGAAATTTATTACCTTTTTTGCACGTATGTTATATTTCACAATTAAAAAGAAAACATTCAAAAAATGATGGAGAAAAGCTAGAAACTCTAATAGATGAATGTGATATGCTCTTAATATTGTTGGAAATGTTAAAGAATTAACATGACTCAGAGAGGTGATTCTTAAAATCCTAAGGCTAAAAGCTGCACTTTGTTCAAAATCCACAGATTTGTATCAGTGATCCAAACAATGCTTCTCTTTCAGGTAACTCTTTTTATAAATTAGAAAAGTGGTAGGTTTATAGAAAAATCTCTCCTAAGTCAGAGTTCCCATACACAACTCTCTTTTTACCACCTTGCATTAGTGTCATGAAAGCACATTTTTATAATTGTTCAATTAACGATGGCCCCTCATTTATAATACATGGTTTCCAGGTGAGATTTAATCATTCAAATCAGATGTTAATAAAGTTCACGGGAAGTTTGTATCAGGGAAGCAAAAGTAAATCAAGTCATGGGCTCCTCAATAAGTTATTTTGCTCCGAATGCTGTCCTCGTCATACATTTAAATTAGGAAAAAGTGTTAAATGGAAAGTTGACTTGCAAGAAGAGAATGTGGCTGCATGAAGTTTTGGGGATGCGTGTTGTTGCTTCTAGAGGGACGTAGTAGAGCAATACCACACAGCACCCTTGGAATTCTGCGCTACTCATTCCCAGCTGTGGGGCTGGCCCACCCCCCCAAGGGGAAGGTTTTATTACCTTCTGAATAGTGTGACAAGGTCAAAAGGCTGACACAGGATGCCCCAGCCCCCGAGCCAAAGATGGTCACTCTTTTGGGATCACCGCCGAACGCCCCAACATTCTCTTCGATCCAACGCAATGCCTGGATCTGGTCCAACAGTCCGTAGTTGCCCTTGGCTGCCTGGTCCCCAGTGCTTAAAAACCCTACAAAAGAACACAGGATAGTTGTGGCTGTCAGCGCTTCAAAGCACACACAGATCACAGCTAATGGAATGGAAATCCCACAGTTTGCTTTGCTAGCCCCTATGCCGCTGTAAGCTGGAACCAACTTTGGAGAATTCATTGTATGGTCTATATAGGATTCCATTAGTTAAGTACCAGGTATCATGGCGACGGCTTCTTTTGACATTATGATAAAATGTCTCATCTATCGATAGGTAAATGGGCAAAACAGAAGGCAAAAGTAGAATACGTATAACATGGGACAATACTGGAAGATTTCATACATTTTATTACATCCACAGTGTCATTCATTCTTGTACACATTGCCATTTGATTTGACAAAATGCAGACGTCTCCTAATTGATGTTGTTTGGGATATGGGGGTCTGAGAAGAATTGTGTGTGTGTGGGGGAAGTGTGTTTATTTGATGTATACAGAAGTACTGTATGTCAGGTGTTCCCATCAAATTCTTACTTAATATTTTAATTTAACGATTTTTGGGGCTGATGTTTCAAAATAAGTTACAGACATCATGACATTCTACTCTTAAATATTTTAGGACACACCTCTATTTTCTATACAGCAAAAACTGTCTTGTCCCATTATTATAATTTCTTCATCTCAGACAAAAGCCAACCCATATTCAAATTTCCTCAACTGTACCCCAAATGATCGTTTAGAGCTGCTATATTTTATGCTAAGAGGAAAGAGAAGTCTGTAAATCGAGGATTGAAATTTCACTCGAAGTGTCAAATTCCCAAATTCCTCTTTGCAAATAAGGCAAATTTTGGCATTTAGTCTAGCAAAGCGAAACGTTTTAGAAATGTATCTCATTCTATGTTCTTCTCACCTTAGAAAATAACTTACCCTGCAAGATCTGCTTCTCTCTGATGTTTGAAGTCATTCTACATGAAGGCAATCACTCTCACACTCAAGATTAAAATCTCTGAGTATTTTTAAAGCAAACTCTGTGTATTTAGTTCATTGCAGACACTGCCATCCAACTTCAGCCCAAATCTGCACTGGATAAGCCTTCTAACAAAACGAGGTCTTAAAACGCCTTTACCTTTTTCTCATTCTTATTTGCCTTTGCCCAATATAGCCAGTTGGGACATTCCCTGTTCTGTGTAACTTCTTTATTTGAAGGGCTAAGTCATCTGCTCATTTCAATAAATGCTCATTAAGTGGTTTTGGCCTTCAGATGTGCTGTTTAAATGGACACAGTCTGACCTGGGCCCTAAAATTACACAAGCCAAAACCAATATTTTTCCAAACCACATCCCTAACCAAGCCTGGCAGCATAACGAGACATCCTGAAGGAATGTTGACCTAACCACAGAATAACTAAAGGACGAGGCCAGAGATACCAATGGAGGAACAAAATCTTCCGAAAGCTTTACCTGACTATCTGCAAAAAACTCAACTGAGCCCAGAGTGGACTCAGAAAAGAACAGTATGGCTCAAAAGCAAGCAGCCCGATGCCTTTCTTTTTCTCAATGTAGCATCAGAATGTTGAGCTTCAATTGTAACTCCTGCACCTACCAGAAAATACAACAATACAACTGCAAGGTATGAGCACACATCCAACTCACATCCAAGTGAGGTTGGCTATGCTTAGTGGGAATATCCACACATCCTCCAACCCCACCCTATTTAATTAGCAATTACTCATTGCCAAGAAACGTTCTATGTTTCACGCCAACAAATGTTCTATGGCTCCTGCATCTTCATTCAAACGTGGACACGGATTCTCATAAAATAAACCATGTCCTGCTTGGGAGAGAAGCCCCTTCCATGTGGACTCTGTGTGAACATGCCTGAAAAATGGCAATTTTGGTGTTGTAATAAAGCAAAATCCTGTCTGTCCCATTAAAGGAAGAGGCAACTAATTCCTAAAGACTCGGGTAATTTTCTGGCAGAACTCCGCAGATTTCAACACTTCCTTTCTCCACCTACTTCTCTTCCCCTGTCAGCTCTTGCAGAATGACCTACTAGCTTATTTGTTTCTGCCTACAGAGTGTGGATGTGCAACATTCAGTAAATCCCAGCCTTTATTTAAAGTCAGAAATAATCCCTCCTAAAAACACGACTGTTGTAAGCTCTCAAACTGCAGGCTAATTAGTATGCCAAGCCTGCCCCCATCTCAGCCCTTCTCCTAGCACCCTGTTGTAAGGTCCGCTCTTTGCAATTCTGAATTCTTTCCAAAGGTCCTGCAGGGTGGCTGAGGAAAAGAGCGCCCCTCGTCTCTCACAGTCAGGATTTCGATGCTGATGTTTCTAGACTCCACCATGAAAACGTCATCAACTGCAACATCTGCGGTCTTTCTCTGTCTTGTTTTGTTTTGCTTTCATTTAAAACTATCAACAAAGGAGAGCCTCTGTTTCAGGTACAGAGTGAATGCAAGCAATTTTAACTTCTTTAGGGGAGAGCACATTCTTGTCATGCTCTGATTACCGAACCACGGAGTTTCCTGAAATCCGGATTTTTACATACATGTGGGCTTGCTGTCACTGAATTCTGTACACCTAGGAAGGTTGGCATTTGAGGAAAGAATGGCTTGTTCTACTAGGGCACATGATTCATAGCAAAGCAATCTGAATCGTTGAGTCCAGATCCATCATCTAACTTGCAAGTCTGCTTTTGGCCAGGACTCTTGTCATCTGTGAATGAGGTGGGGGCACAGGAGACAAGTCCTTCCCCACTGTCCACCCCTGGTTTGAGAGTGAGGAGTGATGAAGAGGAAGGAAGTAATTTCTCTGGGCAGACTTATGTTCTCACTGGGAACTTGGTGTGCCCTTGAAAATCTCCAGTTTTGTGATTCCCCCACCCCCATGCCTCAGGTTTCAAAGGTATCAGGGGCTCTGTAGCCCCCAAATCACTATATTTTTCTTCTGATCATTACAAAGCCAAGGGGTTAGAGCTAATCAATTTGGAATCAGAGCCATACACACCACCACGGATGTGTGCCCACGGAAGCTACCCTAGAGTTTTGTTCCCAATGAACCAAATAACCTTAAATAAATGCTCTAAATCCATCAATGGAAATGGCCACTCAAATGGCTAAAACCAGAGATTTTGAACAAATGGCTTCATTCAATGGCAGCCAATTTCATCTCAGAACCCTCTAGGCATCTCAGCTGATGCAACATCGGCTTTTGGGATTCATTATGCTTTCACTCAAGCTTCTAAATCAGTAACTTTCACCCCCCACCCCACCCCCACCAACTGAAGAACGAAGGGAGACATCATCTGAATGAATGGATGTTAGTGAGTAGATTGAGGTCAAGTTTCATTCACAGTTTTGCTGAGTGAAAAAGATCTGCCCAAGGCCATATTCAGTTACTGGGTGGTTATTATAAAATATTTTTCATGAGAAAGGTGCCAAAAAGCCAGAAACCACATTTTCCCTCTGCATGTGGAATGATAGCCAGTGATGTAAAAAATGACCATTTGTATTTGGTCTTAAGGTTAATATTAGAACAGAAAAGTTCCTTTTTTTATGGTAATGATAATCTAAACATTTCTCATTCTCTACTATTTCACCATAGGGCTTGGGATAACAATTTTAGGGTGTCCTGCATGCTGCAAGAAAGTGATAAGAAACTCAATGAGGTCAGATGTGACCGTCCTTTTGTTAACTTGTAATAACAATTTAAAGCTAAAATCGATTTTAATTTAGGATATTGTCCACTAAAAAATCACAGAAGGAATTCTTCAGTTGCTATCATGCAGACGCTAATGAATAAGTGAATAGAGAAGCAAAACATCGCTGACTCTTAGCATTGGTGTTCACTTGTAACAGTAGCAGCCTTAATTTAATGAGAGTCTCAACTACCTTCCTAAAAGAACTACATACACATACACACATCTAATTTTAAGGAGGGAAATAGAAAAGGAAATATCTAAATATCACCTCACTGACAATGAAGAATTTATTTCAGGTCACCTGAATGAGCCCTTAAAGAAATCTGAGTAATTAAAATTAGAACAGAAATATAAGAAACAAATATCAGACAAATGTATGTAAATGTACAGTGTTTGATGTTTAGAAGAGACAACTAACTGTGTGTTATTACAAGGTGAAGCTTAAATTTCATTGTTGGAATCTCTTATGATTTAACAAAAGGGCATACACTTAGAAAGGATGGGATGGAAGGAAGAAGAGATATATATTAAATCTCAATGAATGATTGACAAGGCTGAATGAAATTTAGTGTCTCTATTTTTAATTTTTATTTTACTTAAAAATGAAATGAGTAAAAACTAAATCTAAGAGAATTAAGAAGGATGCATGATTTCCTATAGGAAGGGTTTCCAAACTTGGGCTCTTAATTAGAACATTAATGTCGTTCCTTCCGTTTCTATTATAAAGTATATTAAAAACCCTGCACAGGGCGGGCCGCGGTGGCTCAGCGGGCAAAGTGCTTGCCTGCTATGCCGGAGGACCTCGGTTCGATTCCCGGCCCCAGCCCATGTAACAAAAAACGGAAAAACAAAATACAATAAAACAAGAAAATGTTTAAAGATGTTTCCCTTTCTTCCTTCCTTCCTTCCTTCTATCCTTCCTTCCTTCTCTCTGTCTTTCCTTTAAAAAAAAAAAAAAAAAAAAAAAAAAAACCCTGCACATTTATAGAGAATGAGGCTGCACAGGACAGTTAAAAGTGCTTAAGCTGGGATAATATTAATTCACAAAATTAAATTGATTATATACTGGTAACAATATACAAAATAATGACAGTTTGCTCATGAGGCAATGCATATCAAAAGGTGAAGATAATCATTAACATTTGGTATCTTCTCTTGAGTCTTCACCCCAGGGCTGGAGATAAAAGCTTCTACTGTCCAGGGCCCAACTACTCCAGTATCTCATTCTATTTGTTTCCTTCAGTTTCCACAGTACTGATGTAAACACAGCATCCTCCAAAGTAAAAGAAATGAGGGGACCCATGATAATGAAAATATGAAACACTTTGACCCAGAAGTTCTCTTTCTAGGAATGCATTTTATAAAATGCCTTAGCTGAGTATCTGAGTGTACACAAATCGCCATCAAAGGTTATTGCTTTGCAGTGTTTATAATTTTGGAAAATGTAAAAGAGAAAAACAGCAATCTCAATGTTTGTGAACAGGAGGTTTGTTGAATGAATTAGGTTGGCTGAAACCATACTATGCCATATTATACATCTGTATAAAAAGATAAGGAATATTTATATCGGTGCACATGGGAACTCATTTATGACCTCTAAAGAAAAACTGAGTAAGTCGATGTTTATTACGCATCCTATTTTCTCACTTTTATTAACATGGTAAAATATATTCCATATACATACATACATATACATATATATGCACTTACTATTATATCCATGGAGCATGCACTTTTTCTTTGCATGCATGTTAATGCACACACATTCCTGGAAGGAAATCAGTTAATAGGGATTATATCCAAATAAATAGTTATATGGTATTTTCAAAGTTTACATGTAATATATGACTTTTCCATAATTTAAATCTCCTTCTTTAGCAATCCCTCCCTCTGTCTGTCTCTCTCTCACAAACACACAGCCCTCATTTCTGAATCTGCCATTTATATATTCTTCAGCCCGCCTCTACCACATTTCTTGTTGATTGTTCCCCGAATAGCCTTGCATTTCTACCCACCTCTGTCTTTTTATGTGCAGTTCACTACATCTGGAAAGCTCTTTTACAGAGCTGCCATAAGCCCGTACATTGCCCTATGCTGACTGCCCAAAGCACGCCTTCCCATAGCCTGTAGGGACCCCAGGCTGCAAGGCCCATTCTGGAACAGAGTTTCCTCAGGAAATCAGACCCTTCACCTCCCTGGTTCCCCGCCTTGAGAAGGAGCTACCTGCAAAGAAGCCAGTACTGCGTCCGGGGTTTCTCTGTTTCATAGGAAGGCACACAAAGACATCCACTGGTCCTTCTCTCCTGGGTTGGTTTCAAAATGACTGTGTCAGTTCCCGTGGGTCCTTCAGGCTTCTCCTGGAGTGGTTTCTCTCTCTGTGTCCTTCACTTGGTTTTATCTCTCTGCTGTCTCTTTGGGTCTGAGTCCTCTCTATGCTTTCTTTTATTCTCTTCATTGAGGACTCCAGTAAATGAATTAAGACTCACCTTGAATTGGGTGGGTCACATCTCCATGGAAACATCTTCATCAAAAGGTCTCACCCATAATTGGTGGGAAACAACCTAATCAAGAGGTCCTACCCACCCCATGGAAATAACCCAATCAAAAGGTCCCACCTCCTGTAGGTCTGCACCCCCAAGATTAGATTAGAAGAACATGGCTTTTTCTGGGGTATATAACAGTTTCAGAGAAAAAAAGAGATCATTCCTGACAATACGAAATGGGTTCCAAGGTAAAACTTGACTATTGGTCTAGTTACACCTTGGCTTTCAGATTATTCAGATGATAAAGCCATGTGCCCTCTCCACGTATTTTAAAAAATGAACTAGAAGGTTATATACAATTTTACATGCATGTGATGCATATTGATTCACTCTGCTTATTAAGTGTTTATTGTGTTATTAAAGTCTTAAAGGTAAGAAAAGGCAAAAGCAAAAACAAATTTATGGAAATGCTTATTCAACCAACATTTATTGGGTACCAAAAATGACATAGGGGGTATGCTAAAAGGTAGAAAAAAAACTGATGAGTTATCTGAGTGAATTTTTACAGAAATCTTGAAAAGTTACCCAAAAGTTTTAGCATTTAAAAGCTTATATTTGTTTTTGATAAGAACAAATCAAAATTTTGATGTCTTTTGATAAGTACCGAAGACAGAAGATGTTTTCCACATTCAAGTGAAGACAACGCAGGCATCTATTCTCTGTACATTACACATCGTCCTTTTGGCTTACTGCTTTGGCCACGCTGTCTCCTGATGTTCTCAATTATTGCCTATTGTGTTCATAACTGCCCTGAGAACAGTGTTTTTGTGAAGTCTTGGCCATTTTGTTTCTGAGACTGGTTAGCTCATAGGCATTATCACTTTTGTTGGCCTTTTACCCTCAATTATGACACAGCCAGGACGCCTTTTCTAAGCCCAACTTGGAACCTTTGGGTTTGGGATCTTTCCTTACAAGAACTCAAATGCTGGTTGATTTTAAGACTGTCTCTTAGAAATTAGAAGAGCACATCACCAACTGCTAGACAGGATGAGCTCTCTGCAATGTTGTTTTCACTGAGGAAGCCTTCTATTTGGGAGCAATTATGAATTCCCACTGTGTTTCTTACCAGACAAAAGGTAAGAATATAATTGCCATCATTTTGTCATTTTTGATAACTCTGCCCAAGAGTTGTGTTGGGATCACTATGAGACACTTACTGAGCAAAGTAAAGGGCGGGAAATAAGATTATACTCTGTGAATTGAAGTATAAAAGTATCAAATGGATCACAGAGCAGATATGAGTATGCTCATTTCAGAAAGAGCAAAATGCTGGCCTACAGAAGAGACTCTAAGAAACTATAAGCATGCACATTTTCCACTTAATAAGTTTTACCTCACAGAATTTTATAGGCTTAAACAAAGCAATGCTGCAGAGTAAAATCATATCAACTCTCCCAACCATGTGCAATATTTAGAGGATGTGCTGGGTCATCTGAATTTCGGTCATTATTCTTGGTTTTACAAAATATCACTAATCTTGTAATCTCCAAAATGCAAAAGCAGAACCAGAGTTGGAACCAATGGTGAACAAAGGACAGATTTCAAAGTCATGAAATTTCAGGAGAAAGATAACATTCAATAGGCAAATGAAGTTAATTAAACAGTTTGTTCAACTGGTCTTTATGAATGCTTACAGCACGTGGGCTTGACTGTTGTTTAGGGTGAAGATACAGCAGCAAACAGGAGGGACAGATTCCTGACCACAGGGAACTCACATTCCAGCATGGGTAGATGGATGATAAACAAATAATTAAAATACAGAGTGTATTAGTTTCTTCTTGCTGTTGTAACAACTTACCACAGATTTAGGGGTTTAAAAGAGCACATGTGTTATCTTACATTTCTGGAGGCCAAAAGTCCGAAACCGTACAGAAGGGCTGGGTTCCCTCTGTAGGCTCCAGGGGAAAAATTATTTCCTTTGTCTTTGTCAGCTTCTAGCAGCCGCCTGCATTCCCCAGCTCCTATCTCCTTCCTCCATCTTTAAAGCCATTCATGTCACATTTTCTCTCCTCTCTGACTTCTGTTTTCATCGTCACATCTCCTTTCCTGGCCCTGATGCTCTTGTCTCCCTCTTAGAAGTTCTCATATGCTGACAGTGGTTGGCCAACCCTGATCATCCAGAATAATCTATTCATCTCAAGAACCTTAATGCAATCCCATCTGGAAAATTCCTTTTATCACACAAGGTAACATCTCTGCAAGTTCTGGAGATTAGGATACGGACATCTTTGGGAAGATCATTTTACATGTGTAGCAGCTCATGAATAGTGTAAAGAGAATGGAATTGTCAACACAGCAGAAAATGGTCTTTGGTAGTAGGAAGCAAAATCTCTGAGGAGGCATCAAATGAAGTGAATCATAAAAAAGGAACCAGCCACAAGAGAAGGGGAAGAAAGCATTCCAGCAACAAAGTTAGAGTTGCAAACGGGGGAAACACTTAGAGAGCTGGGGGGAATAAAACTAACCCAGAGTTTGCAAGGTAAAAGGGAAGAATAGCCAGGGTGCAGAATATATCCAGAGTATGCAGGAAATATGATGGATTTAAATGAAAAGCAATGAAAGGCATAAATGTTTCAGCACGGCCATTATGTGATATGATTTACATTTTGTGAAGATCAAATTTGCCACCGATGGAACTGAGTCTGCAAGGAAGCTGTGCTTCTATGAGGCTGTGGATAATGGTAGAGCAAGAAGTTCAACATCTGGGTATACTTTCATCAGGGAACTTTAGGATTTGATGACAATAGTAGCTGTGAAAATGAAGGAGGATTTGGTGGAAGAGTGGAAACAAAATTTTTTATTAGGATATAATATATTTTGATAAATACTCTGAAAAGGGCCGTTATGAACAAAGAGCATCAGTTTTGGCCCTAAGTTATTAAATTTGGGTAAAGACACGCAAATGGTGACATACTGTTTGGATCTTTACAGACAATATTTCACTTTACCCCAAACAGCAAAGTTTCTGGAAAACAGCAAAGCTTATGAAACACAGATTCCCCAAACTTTGTGTTCCAGAAAATGGCTTGCTGTGAAGAAACCCTTTCCCCACTGTACTGGTTTGAAGCCATGGTGGACCCCAGAAAAGCCATGTCCTTTAATCCTCATTCAGTATTGCTGGGTGGGATGTTTTTTTATTGTTTCCATGGAGATGTGACCCACCCAATTGTGGCTAGTAGCCTTGGATTAGATGGTTGCCAAGGAGATGTTTCTTCACCCATTCAAGATGGGGTTGCTTACTGGAGCCCTTTAAGAGGAAACCATTTTGGACAAAGCTTTAGAGCTGACACAACCAGAGACCTTTGGAGATGAAGAAGGAAAACACCCCCAGGGGAGCTTCATGAACCAAGAAGCCAGGAGAGAACGCTAGCAGGCATCACCATGTGCCCTTCCAGCTGAGAGAGAAATCCCGAACTTCACTGACCCTTTCTTTGGAGTTAAGGTATCCTTCCCTTGATGCCTTAATTTGGACATTTTCAGTCTTAGAAGTGCAAACTTGCAACTTAATAGATTCCCCTTTTTAAAAGCCATTCTATTTTCTGGTATATTGCATTCTGGCAGCTTACAAACTAGAATACCCACTTTCAGCATATGATTTAGATAAGACTCAGGGAAACCCTTTTTTGTTTACCCAAGATAAGGCTAGACACAGCCCCTCCAAATTCCCATTCTTTGTATCACAAATGATTACCTGAACAACATTCCCTCTCTGATCAAGAGGAACAAAATGCTTGTTAACCAAACATTGGTTTAACTTCTCTTCTTCCTTTAGAACCTGGAGCTTCATTTAAGGACGCCTCCCAGAAAACAGGCCACTTCAGCAGAAATTCTCAATCGCGGCATGTTTCCCTCTACCACTTCCCATACCTGGTTCTTTCCTTCCCATGAAAGAAAATCCATTTTTTTTACCTAACTCTTCAGATACCTGCTGAACTTGGGGGAGAGTGATGTTTCATCAGTAGTCACCTCCTCTACTACAAGAGTCCTTTTCCCCTCTTATGATATTACTTTTGAAGAAATCTTTTTAATAAGTCCAGATTTGTTTTCTATTTGACAGTAACCTGGCAAGGTCAGGTAAATTTCCAAGTGGGTACAAGCCCATGTTTCTTCCAACTCGAGATTCTGAGCTTTTCTTCTTATACCATGCCTTGCCCATTGTACTACCATCAGAAAAGGAGAAGAACAGAGTGCCTGTTGGAGAGATGGACAAGTTTTGGTCATGGGCAGTGATGATAGCACATATCTGAGTGTGGTTAAAAGGAGAAATTTTTGGTAGATATGTTGCTAGAATAAAAATTGAAAAACAAACAAACAAATCCAACCACCATAGAATTGTACAACACAGTGAACCCTAATGTTAACCAAGGACGATAGCTGGTAGATTAAAATAATATTCTCTTATCAAGTGTAACAAAGCTAGCACACAAAACATTAAAAATGGTGGTGGGCATATGGGAACTCTGTATTTTGTGCATGATCCTTCTATAAATCTACAACGTCTTAAATAAAAAAAAATGCTTAAAGAAAGCTATTTTCAAACAATGCTCTACATGATAAGTTCAAAAGTTCTCCTGGTTAGAAAAAAGAAAAAGACCAATGTTTTCATAGCACGCTGGAGATTCATCCCACCATATTTACAGTATGAAGGTTGGCAAAATTGATCTGCAAGGGCAGAGGGGGTAAAAATAGAGATTTGAAGGGAAACAGATTCACTCCGTTTCCCTGATTTAACTGCCTCATGACCACAAGCTGAATTCTCTAACTCAGCTATGTGGAAAACGAAGCAGAGAGGACCACACCAAGTATGTCTGGGCTCAGGTGTTCCTTCAATTCTTGAACAAATACGTATGCAGAGTAACTCTGTGTGTGGCAGTGCTAGCTACAGGTGAGTCCAAGAGGGCTGGGCTCTCTAGGAAATAGGCTCAAAAATACAACAGACAGGCTCAAGCTCTCGGTAAAAGGGAAATGCTCAGTTTCCACCCCAAATCACAGAATCAGAATCTGTAGGGACAGAATTCCGGATCTGTGGTGGAAACCCCAAGTGGGCTGCTTTCTTCTGTGTGCTGTTGCTTCTGGCAGCAGCTAAAGCTACCTGGCATTAGTTTTCGTAGATTGGGTTTTGCACAGTGAGGGTAGAGTTTTATAGCTCCAGGAGTATAGGCAGTCATTACACATGGTGGGAAGGCTCTGCCCTTGAGGGAAGTAGGTTCAGGCTTGGGGATATTATTCTAATGTCATCAGCGAATCTGCCAGCCACCTAGACGAATGGAGAACTTTCCTTCCCAGACCTCTCTTTTATCACCAACCCCATAACTGCTGTTCATAAAGGGACAGAAGGAAAAGGGAAAGAATCTCTCTTATCAGAAATAAAAACTTCTGAACCAAATATATTCCTCTTTTTTACTTCATCTGCCAGAAATCATGTAGTCCAACTTACGACCCATTCATGTACCTGTGAATCCCTGTTCCTTTTGTGTTCACTTGAAGGAATGTGGCTTCTTTTATTTTGGGGAAAAATAGAGAGGTACCATTTTCTTGATCTGCCTCAAACAATCTTGAAAGTATATATAACTAAAGTTAAAAATCATGAGAAATTTCCTTATGGATGCATTTCTTTAAATCCAGGAATACTTTTATGGTGATGACGTACATATGGTGTGTTATCCACACAGCACTAAGTCCAGTTTATGGTGTGACATCTGCCATTCGTGACCCATGCCTTGCCTCGCCATCATTCCTACCACTGATCAACCCTATGGGCTAGGAAACCTGAACATACACTTTCTCAAAGTCAAACATGCCTTTAAAACCTTACATCTTGGCACTCAAGTGTAAGACATCATTTTGTTCCTTATACATCGATTGGTAGGAAGGTAAAATGGTGCAGCCACTGCGAAAAGCAATATGGCGGTTCCTCCAGAAAGGTGAAAATAGAGTTACCATATGACCTGGCAGTCCTTCTATACAGATGCCAAAGAATTGACAGCAGGCACTCAAACAGATGCTCATATACTGATGTCCATAGTGGCATCATTCACAATTGCCAAAAGATGGAAGCAACCCAAGTGTCCATTAAATGACGACTGGATAAACAGAATGCGGTATGCACAGATGGTGGAATATGACGCATCTGTAAAAAGGAATGAGTTTCTGATGCGTGTGCCAAGGAGGAACCTTGAAGACAACATGTTGAGCGAAATAAGCCGTACAGCAAAGGGCATATATTATAAGATCTTGCTTCTATGAAAGTCCTAGAAGAAGCAAATTTCATAGGGACAGATGGATTATAGGTTACAAGGTGGTAGAGGTGGGGGTGGCGACGGGGAGCTATTGCTTCATGGGTGCAGAGTTTCTGTTTGAAGTGATGAAAAACTTGGGGTAAGTGATACTGGCAATGATACCACAATATTGTGATTATAATTAATCCTACTGAATTGTGCACTAGAAGTGGTTAAAATGGGAAGTTTTTAGTTGTGTATATGTTACTACAATCACAAAAGTTAAAGATTAAACCTCTGTCCTATTTTTACAACTTGGGAATCTAAAATTATTTCAAAATAAAGTTTTAAAAATAGTATTTTTGTTGTTGCAGAAATCTACACTTACGTAAGCAAATCAACATTGAAATGGTTATACTTTCAGTGATTAGAATGGAGAGAGAAGCAGGTAGCAGAATACTTTTTGTCTAATTATTCAAAACTGATTTGAAAAATCAACTCACATTTCCCACCCTGGTAAACTGTCAGGCCAGCCCAGACTTAACAGCATCCATAGTCATTTGCTGAACATGCACTCATGGTTTATTTCCAACAGGATGCTTCTGAATCACTGCATAATTGTTGATTTTCAAGAAAAATCCCATGATGCTCAACACAGTTTTTCTGATGTCTAAATTCTATAGTTTTACACTTTTTAATGCTTTCAAGGCCAGGGACAAAATTAAGAGAAAGATAAAAGCTATAATTAACCCATGCGTTTCAGTAAAACTTGGAATACATTTAAAAATTAACACAAAACACCTGATTATTTGCAAAGTGCTTCTCACCCATTATCTTATTTCATTCTCGCTACTGCTACTGAGGTTCTTTTCAGCTGACAATATTTCCAATGCCCGGGTTTAGGTCTGTAGATAAACACACTTATTATTTTTAAAGCTCTGAGTTACACCAAACAATGGATTGAGGGACGGTTTTATGATGAACAGCCTGTTTCTATTGCCTTCCTCAACCAGCCCCAAATTACCTAACTGCTGTTGACTGGGTTAAACTATTTTTTTCTCTTACCATTTCTTTCGACAGAAAACACTTAGGAGCTCTGAGGAAATACTGATTTCTATACCACCTGGTTCATTTAGGTTTGGGGGGAGACAGGTTATAGTCACACATTTTAAAAATTCCAAAGTTTTTCCTAATGTGTACCAAATTTTGGATACCACATCTAGAAAGAAGCAAATAGTAATAACTACAATAAAATACTTCTTTTCATTTTCTTAGGCCATTTATTGCTTACAAAACTCAGATGAATCATCCCGTCAAGCAGTACTTCCAAAATTTTTGTCAGGCAAGGACTTGGGATGCTGAACTCTCCTCCGGGAATTTCAAATCAGGACAGCTGGGAGAGGCCAAGCATTTAGGAAGCTTCCCAATTCTGTCTTGTTTTGGTTTGTTCTCCTGGGTTTCTTGTAAACTAGCATTTAGCTCACAGGTTGGATTACAGCTGCATCACCCTCTGTAGGCAAGAATACTTCATAGGAAATTCTGTGTACATGACTTCTCAGTCCATGCGTAGAGACATGGTGCATGGTTGTCTGATTTTTAATTTTGCCAAGACAGGGTACTCATGGAATTTGGTTGACAACTCATCATCTTCTTGGAAAGTGACCTACTGAATTCTCAGCAAAGTTCTAGAACATCTTGATGAGGATTTCCTAAATCAACTATCCCCTTGGGGGTTTAAGAAAAATGGTGATTTCCTCATATTATGTGTTTTGCAAAGCTCTCTGGAGTTCTTTCACTCATCAGCTATTTAGCAACTCAGCAATACAGTTTGCAGAGGGAAGGCAGAAAACTACATGGTTTTTTATTTTATCAATATTTGTGTCCTTGTCATATGACCCATGAGTTTTATTTTAAGTATGGTGATGAAGGTATAGATGGGTATTTATTTGACATGTTTTAGTTTGGTGTACCCTGCTATTCTTTTGAATGCTCAAATTGTCCCACTGGGGCCACGAAGGGCCCTTTCACTTGAGTTTTGGGATCCTGTGTTTTTGCCATTTCCTGGTTTTATGTAAAAACAATATTTTGGGGGAGGGGGGCTTATCTTGTAAATTCTGCCTCAAGTCCTAGACCAGCCATTTCTCCAAGGAACCCTGGATCCCTTTTAACAGTAAATGGGATCTAGAGAACACATTCTGGGCACTAAATGAAGATAATCATGGCTACTGAATTTTCATTCTTTCTGGGTTTTCAGCGGACAAGAGTAGATAGACACACATATAAACATCCATTTATATTTTTAAGGGAAAATAATCATGAGTTCACAGGCATATTTCTAGTATAAATGTAAAATTCAGAGTTTATACTAAACATTTAAAAATTTTATGCATTTCTCTTCTTTCTCTTATACTGAAAGGCTTTGGTTCCTAATGAGACTATAATAATCACTAATTTTTTTCTGCTTTGCAGTATATCTATATTGTCTCAAAACAAATTTAAAGCAGGTGAATAATTTATTTTGCATTCAGTCCTTTGGTCATTAGAATATATATCTCACCACTTTTGCCTGTACAAAAATACTGTGCTTTTAAGTCACTTCAAGTTAATTATTTTCATTCTTTGTGCAACCAACATGACAAACACTTGAGTTCATTTGCTTCCTTGTTGTTCTCAATATTTAGGTATTCTTTACCTTCATTCTGGTTTTACTTCTGAAGTTATTGACATGCCCTCAAATGGAAAATGATAGCTAAAAAAAAAAAATTCACAAAAGTCTCACTTTCATTCCTGTACTTTCTGTCCTATTCCACTATATGTAATTATTTCATCAGTTTTGGTTTATCCTTCCTCTATTTATTTATTTTGGAGATAAATATGTATATGTGTGTCCTTATTGCCACACCATTACACTCAAAGAAGTCAATACTGTAAACATATCTACAACCTGCTTTATGCACCCACCGAACTAGTATTAGATTGCGCCCTAAAAATGGAAAGGCATCCACCTAAATCCCTCTCACAGCTTTCTAGGTCTTTAACGAGTGCATGTTAAATAGTTTATTCAACCAATCTCTTAATCATCAGCATTGAGGTGGTTTCCAGTCTTTTGCTAATACAATAATCTCATGCATACCTTATCTCATAGCTTTGTGTATCTTTGGGATAGCTTTCTATGAATGGGGTTTCCTAATCAAAGGGAAATAAGTTGGATATTTTTCTACATCTTACCACATTCCTCCCTAGAGGGGCTGCAATGTACATGCCTACCTGAATAAGAAGACTTATTTCTCAAGTCTTCCCAAGAGTACTTGTTTTTCCTTCAACTTTGGACAACTTCCAGCAAAGCAAATGAGATAGTATATCTCAAGGTGGCTTGGATTTTCATTTCTCTTATTAAAAGTTAGGCTAAGCATCTCATCATATTGCTGGAATCTCTTTGCATTTCTCTTCTACCTGAACTATTCACAGTTTTGCCAATATTACTATAAGACTTTTTCCATTCTTTCTGGATTCTTAGGATCTCTTTTTTTTTACACTAGGGCTATTGTTCTTTAGGTTAAATTCATTACTATGTTTGTCAGTTTGTAAGTTATCTCTTGTTTATGTAGGGTGTGTGCATGAGGGTATATTTGTGGTTCTTGGAATGAAAATATTTCGTTATATATTTAATATTTTTTTAAACACAATAATTTATGACTGAAAAAAGTTACCAATAAATACCACTCTCCAGAAGCTACAAATGAGGCTCTTTCTTAAACTGAAATAAATCTGTTGATCCCAGCATCCATTAGTCATATTATCAGTAGTACCTAAAGTTAACTTTTTAGATGTTTCAGCCGGTATAGTAAGACAGGTAAAATAAACAAGAGGCATCTCAAATTAAACTAAAAGACAGTTTTGTATCATACAGTAAGAAAACCAACATAACCACACCTTTAGAATTAAATACTGCCCATAGCATGAGGCAGAAAAAAAAGTATACCGAGCAAGCTCCAGGAATATCTGAAATATCCAATAAAGAGTTAGAAAATTACTGGTAGAGACACATGATGGAATGCAATGCATTCAATTCAAACTGGCTTTCAAAGAACATTAAAATAAATGGGAAAATTTTTTAAATATTACTTTATATTTCAAAATGAGGCAATAACTCCATATGTACTCTTTTATTCAACTTATAAATAATGTAATACTAAATGCATTATGCATGCCTATCTGTCTATGTATTTATATGACTACATATTTGTGTGTATATAAATGCACCCATAACCAAATTATGAATAACAGTTTTCTTTTGCCCAGAGGATTTTCTTTTCTATTCGACATTCTAAATTTATAAGCATGAATATAGAGAGAATCTAACAACCAATCAGAAGAAGTTAAAATACTCTTTGAAGGAAAGAAGATATCATCCCAAATGGGATTAAGATGGTGTATTAACTCCTAAGTGCTTTATGGTGTTGGAAGTGGTTCAGGAAGGAAGAAAAATGCAGTGAAAGGAAGGCTCTCCCGTTTCTGAAACCAACTTTTAATCAATGACCTAATTTGACACACTTTCGGTGGCAGATCTGGGAAGCTCATGGAATATAGACTGTAGGTGGAGACACAGAATGCTGTCAATAAACTTTAAGAAAAATCATTGTGTATTACGTTTGGAACTCAGCCTGAAGCCAATATTTCTGATTTAGAAGCTTTTATGGTCGGTGTATGTATGAAAAAAAAAATACCAAGGGGAGCATGGAAAAGACTTTACATGGATTCTTGTAGCACTGACGTGTCCATTACAAGCCATGTCACCATCCCACTGGTACTGATGTCAGTCTGGCTCCTTAGGACATCCCATGGGGTCAGGTCTGAATTTCCCTGTGCTTAGCAGACTTTTTATCTGCTCAGATATCTTCCTTTTCCCTAAAACTCGGCACGGCCAATACTAAGTTAAATATCTTCATCTCCCTAAAACAGTTCCTCTGCCTTAATGCCTGCATCCACATCACAGCTTTGTTTCCAGCTATACAGGCTGGTCCATTTGCTTGACTATTTTGACTGTGGTTGTTTTGTTTTTTTTTAATCCCCAAATTTGGTGAGTGTTTGGGGTCCCCTTGCTATTTGTCCCTTTAAGTGTTTCACACAGACATCCATGCCTTTCTCTCTATCCCCATGCCCATCTCCAGGGAAGACATCTTCATCCACTTTGTAGAAAGAGCCTCCTGGGGTTTCTCTCAAGCTCTAAACTTTCCATCACTGCTACATTTATGTTAAAATGTACTTTGCTCAGAAAGCTGTAATTTCTGATTAAACTCCTGGGCTTGTCTTCGAAAGACATATACACCGTCTATGTTTTTCCAATCTCATATTTGTTTCTTCCCTCTCATCAATCTAGTTAGTCTTATAAACCATGTGTTGTTAAGCCCAAGTAGGTCCATTTTAAGTTCTCATTAAATGGTTGTTGAATGAATGAATGCACTGTCTGCTTTATTCACTTTTGGGGGGTGATTTGAAAGTAGTATCCTTTCCAATAGGGGTTGGGGTGATGGGCGATTGAGAGAAAGACAGAGGTGAGCATTTTGTTAAGAGTGTAGAAATATCTCACACGGCTAGGTAGGGTTGTGAGATTCCAATAGACATGATTAGCAAACATGGAGGAACACTATTTATTATTTGCAATCATGCATTTTTTTTTAGCAGAAATGTATAGCTTACACCCCTTGCGGTGATTGCCATGTGAAAAATGCCCTCCCCAAGCTTCCTGGAGCACAGTACGAGCTTGCTAAATTAAGTGAATTCCTTTTCCAATTATATTGCTTTAGCCTCTTCTGAGCTAATTATGATCTCCATGATTTTCTGAGTAATCTACAGAAAGGGAAATGGGATGTTTGTTATTTGTCAAACTTCATTTTAAAGATTCCTAGTTGTCCATTTTGAAACAAAATGCATACAAGATTTGCTAATAAAATATTCTATTTTATATTAATTTCTGCTCATTTGGTATCTTGTAATATATTAAATTTCATAATCACCATGGGTATTATATGCATCAGCATATACAATATTGATGTTTTTTAATATTTAACTTAAGCTACTGTCTTCCAGGGAATTGAGAAAACTCATTAAGAAGGCTCTTCCTGTAGTTGTAGGCTGGAATAAATTATTTCTCAGCTTAATAGACCACGGGTACATATTTTATGAAACTAGTGAGTGGGGGCTGAATAGCAATAAACAATCTAAGAAGACAATTCATGCTACTTGTAACAGTAGAGAGTTAAATGCCTCCATAATCGAAGTGTGTGCATAGATCAGTAGGCACCATGTCACGTGGGACTCCGTTAGAAGCACAAATCCTCAGCTTCCACCCCAGAGCGGCTCAATGAGAATCCAGGGGTGCTTCTGATGCATGTAAAGCACGAAAAACATTCAGGGAGAGTGCAGCAAACCCAGATGCTTCCAGATGACCAATGCTTAACAAATCAATGAATTGGCTATAGTACTCCCCAAATAGATAAAACATGCATGCAATTTTATCTTCAAATATTACATTTGTGTGCTTGTGAGGGTTATGGGGTGCTCCTTTCTCCATAGAATAGCAGACACCAATCCAATGTCTAACTCAGATCCTGATGGTTTTACAGAGTCTTCTAGTAAACTTCCAAGAAAAAGTAAGTTTCCATTTTATACATGTTCTCCAGAATTGAAAAAAATAAAAAAATAAAACTCTGCCAGGCTCATTTTTGAGAGTGTCAATCTCATTCCAAAAGGAGCAAAGTATAATCAAGTAAAACAGAATTAATATAGGGCCATTAAAAAACAACAACAACAACAACAGAATAGAATTAACAAAAGTGGTCGGCAATATTCTAAAGAATCCCTGCCTAAGATTTCCATCACGTGGTAGTCAATCGAGCACTACTATAGCTTTTGCTGAGGAGGAGGTCTGCACGTGGAATTAAGGCTATTAATGAGCTGAATTACAACTGGGAGATTATCCTGGAATATGTGAGTAATCCCAGGGGAGTGAGTCAGGGAGAGCAGATGGAAGGGGGTGCTGTAGACATCTGAAGCAGGAGGGGACCGGCCCCGGCATTGCTGGGGTCCCAGGGGGGGCAGCATGGATGTGTGCAGACGCAGAACCAAGATGGGTCTCCAGCAGGCAGCCAGTTGGGAAACGGGGCACTCCATCCTAAAGCCACCCGAAATTGAATCTGTTCAACCCGTGAATGAGCTTGGGAACAGATTCAGTCCAAGTTCCAGGAAGGACCAGCCCTTGCTGACCCCTTGTCTTCAGGCTGCTGAGATGCTAAGCAGGGCGTCCAGGTGAGCCTGACACAAGGCTCTTTTTTGCGGCCCTCAGAAATGGGACATAATTGATGGGGATTCTTTAAAGCTGCTGAGTCTGCAGTGATTTGTTGCAGACATAATGTAAAACTAAGCCTGCGACCAAATACTCAGGTAGAACAGAAGACATATACGGGCTCGCACACACATATTATGTAATATAATATGAACATATGCATGCATAAGTTTGCATGCAATGCATGTATAGATATGTATATGATACATGTGTGCACATATACATGAAGTTAATAGAAAGTCAACAAATAACTGGAGAACTGAGGGATGTTTTAAAACAGAACAAATTTGAAATATCACCTCACAATAAGAAAAAACAGACAACTATACTCTATGTTACACTGTATATAAAGCAGATTTTTTTTTTTTTTACATAGGCAGGCACCGGGAATCTTAACCGGGTCCTCTGGCATCTGCTGAGCCACTGTGGCCTGCCCATAAAGCAGATTTTTAGACAGGGATAGACCTAAAGTGTAAACCTTGAGACAAGGGAGGGCAGGATCTTCTTAAACAAAACTGCAAAAGCACAAATCATAAGAAAATAAAAATAACACAGGAAAATAAAAGATTTGTTCAATGAGGAACATCTTAGGTAAATATAATCGATATATTTGCTACCAAAAGGTAAGACATTAATATACACAAGCAGTAGAAAATGGCTATGGATCAATTAGGGAAAAAAAGAAAAGAAAAACACTGATGGGGAAAAATATCCAAGCAAAGAAAACAAACTGAAAATTTCAGAAGGCAAAATTCAGAAGGCTAGCAAACCTAATATAGAGATATTTAAGCACAATGGTAATCAGGGAATTGCAAATTTAAAAAGAATTAAAAAGTGAGATACCCCATTTATGTCCATTAATCGGCTCTAATTAGGATACTGGTTTATGCCAAGCACTGTTGGGGTTCTGGGGAACAACAGCTCCAAGCAAGACTGGTGGGAGAACAGACTGTGGCATCTGTTCTGGGGTTTGCCTTACAGTATTCAGTCAAAATAAACACAAACATTTGATCTAACCCAGCAAGTCTCTACCTCGGGTCTATGCCAAGGACTCATCAGAAGTCTACAGAGAAACATACCTTTGCATTGGAAACTCATTAGACGTAGGAGGGAGGGAGGCAGTAGACAAGGAAAGTGTGTTGGTTGCAACCACTGACAACATGCAGAAGTTAGAAAATACATGTTGCTAGAAGTAAGGCCAGTAGCACCGATAGAGCTTAAAAATATGTGTGTGCATGTGTGTGTGTGTATATATATATGTATATATCACATGTCTAATCCAAATATACATGCATGCAAATACTGATTTTAAGCGCATGCATACAAATAAAATCATGAATGGCAAACACATTACAATTTCTTCCAGAAAAGCAGGAGGGGAAGAATATATACAGAGGAAGGTAATATCTGCATGGTCCAAAGACAAGACAGTGCCGAATCTATAAAATATGTTAACTGATCTCCCTGCCCTTGAAGGCCCAATAAAACAGGCCACTTTGAATTCTTAAGACTTCTGGTTTACCATCATTAGTTTGCAAGGCAGACCCCAGAACAGACGCCACAGTCTGTTCTCCCACCAGCATTGCATGGAGCTGCTGCTCCCCAGAACCCCAACAGTGCTTGGCATGGTTCTCGCCAACAAACAGCTTTATTTTCCCCAGTGGCTCTCTTTTCATGTCTTTATTTTTAGGAGGCATATCATCTTGTCCATTGCTCTCCTTTTTTCAGCCTCTTTATATTAGTGGGTCCAGGTGGGGCTGTGTGAAATGATCTTTCCTACTTCTCTCCATTTGTATACCAAAGAGAGAGGGTGGTTACCTTGAGTTTTTCATGATGCTTAGTAACTTCAAACTTAGTTTGGGTGTATTATAGGCATTCTTTCAGCAAATAGCTGCTAAACACTGAGCATGTGCTTAAGGAGAGTACATGTACTGACTAGAGGCTGGGCAAACTACGGTTGAGCATGCAATGGAAACGGAGGCTGATTTGTTCCGGAGAAGGGACCAAATAAGACCAAGAAATGGCTGTTTCTACTAAAGAGTCAGAGAAGACATACTCTCGTAGTAAGACATGAAAAGATAAGAGGCATTCCAGCCGATGTGGACGCTCGAATTGCCAGAAAGGACACTATTTGTGTGATCAATTCCTGGCTTGAATTTCTAGATATGAGAGCCAGTCTCTAGAACATGTGGTGGTCAGATTTATTTGCACCTGTAACAGCTATTTAATACAATATTCCAGAAATGGGAAATTTATCTCAGCCTAAAGTTGCAAGGATTTTAACAGAGTCATCTGTGGATTCATGTACTAACTGAAGGATATGGTGACAGGATTGAAATACTGGGGTGGGCATAGAAGTATGAGAAGAGAAGTGAACTGAATAGGTGAGCAGTGTGAAATTAGGTAACTCAAAAATAGATTGGTGTGGAGGAAGAAAGGTTTGCAAATATGATTCTGTTGGTCTATGAGAACTACTATTGCAGTGAGGAGATAAGAGGGGGGAAGAGAGAGAGAGAGAGAGAGAGAGAGAGAGAGAAGAACTCAGAAGCAAAGAATCATATCAGCTTCCAGGTTACAAAAAGACGTACTAGATATTCAAAGAATCTTTTCACCATTATTAAAAACAGTCGTATGGTTGTTGGATAAATTCAATGATTAAATACACAACTGAGTTCACAAGGAAGGAAAAACCCCATTGGGGAAAAAACAAACACAGCCATCATTATCAACCAAACTGCTAAAGAAAAAATAAAAGATGACCTGTAACGGTGTGGGAATTGAAAAGGGAAATGGAATACCGTGTGTGCCAATGCCAGTTCCAGAACCTAAAATGATACTTTTAGGATTACTCGTGGTAAAACAGGACATCATGCCTTGTCAGAGGATGACAGTAGAATCTGAAAACTATGGAAAGGCTCAGACCCCTACACTGCAGAGAAATGGCAGCTGGAGAGATCTACGTATCAGGAAAGGAAGAAGCAGGCATATCTGTCTGTCCTATTTTCACATGCGAGTGAAAGAAAGGCAAGAAATGACATGAAATTTCAACACTGACTTGATATTTGATTTCTGAAGAGGTTGGAACAAAAACAAAAATTATGAAGTTTCCATGTAAGTTATGCACCAAATAATACTGAAATTGAAAAACAATTACAGAGGGTGGGCCACAGTGACTCAGTGGCAGAGTTCTCGCCTGCCATGCCAGAGACAGTTTCCCAGGGCCTGCCCATGTAAAAAAAAAAAAGAGAAAAAAGACAATTATAAAGTAGAACATTGCTATTAAAATCTGTGGAAGGCAACTAAAGAAGCATTTAGAGAAAAAGTTTAGCCCTGAGTGATTTTATTCAACATAAAGAAAAATAAAAGTGATTGAATTAGTCGCTCAACTTCAGAAATGAGAAAAGAACTAAATTTTTAGCCCCTGTTAAAATATAACAAAAATAAGAAGAGATCATAATAAAATGGAAAAGATATAATAGAAAATATCAATTTTCCTATTCAATATTAATCAAAATTTCTGTATCATAAATTTTTCATTGAGAGTACTAGCAAATCCTCACAATATTGACCAATATAAAGCTATGGTGTAAATTAACAATGTTAGGATTGAAAAAAGAGACTAAAGCAGCAGATACAGGCAAGACCAAGATGATGATAAGAAAATGCATTTGACCTAACAAAAGGTGAAACCGTGGAAGCAAACATAATTTCAAAACCCCATCCACTATGAAGCTTTATCGATCATTTTAATGATAGAAGCAACTGTGAGACACAAGCAAAGCATGTAGGCTGGGACTGTAAAACTAGCTCTTCAGTCCATGTTTTGCTGAGTTAAAATGCATGCCAGCCCCAATGTGAGATCTGAAGTTATGTACACAAACCCATCCCTCGTACAGAACGGATCGGCTCCAATCATGAACTACATTTTAATCTATGGGGGTTTCAGAACGTACCTGCTCTTTTCAAGGGCTCTTTACCCCACTCCTTTATTCCACAGATTCTGATTTTGTTTATCAAAAGCAATCCTAGACTTACCACATCCATCATAATAAAATAATTTCATAGAAAACACTCTTCCACTAGTAAATACTATTAGTGTTACCAAGGAGGTTTTCTATTACTATCTTTTGGAGATTTGGCCAGCCAGCATTCCTTCTTCTTTTTCCTGACCCATGGAAAAAAGAAAGAATGGATTATAGACCTATTGTTACTTCTTTCTTTCCCATTACATTATTCTTTTTTTGTAGGCAAATGCACAAACTGCTACAAGACTACAACCAATTAAATTTGACCCTAAAAGAAATAGAAGCCCGAATAAGGACATAAAAAAGAAACTGTAAATCTTTACTCAAAGAAATCATCAGTCCCCGATGGTTTTGCCAGCGAGTTCTACTGCCTATTTAATGAGCAAATGATTTGAATTTTTATATAGGCTCTCTCAGGGAATAGGGAAAAAAGTGTTCTCTAACTCATTACAGTATATAACATGAGTTGCTATTGAAACTAGAAGAAGTCAGAATAACTAAGAAAAAATAAAGACTTTTTCATGTACAACAGAGCTGAAAGACCCTAATGAATATATAACTAGAGGAGAAGCCTGCAATGAATAAAAATGTTACATATCCAAGCTAAGCTTAACATTAGAAATTCTGACTATATAATTCACCACAAAAACAAATGATAATTTTAAGAGATGAAGGAAAAAGCCTCAAGAAAACCTATCTGTGCTTTTATAAATATTTTAATAAGTTAGGAATAGAAGCAAACTTCTTTTAATCTGAAAAAGATAATTTATCAATATATGATGCAAATATCGCACATAATGGTGAAACACTAAAAGCCTTCTCTGTAAGACCAAACAACACAGGGATACCCACTCTTCCTTCTGTTCTACAATTGTATTCAGATGCCTAAACCAACTCAGTAAGAGAAATAAGCATGTATGAAGACAGAAAATGCAGAGAGGAAATAATAGTTATCAACATTGGTAAACCACATTCTCTACTATATAGGAAACGAGAATTACAGCTTATTAGAATTGATGAAAACATTTAACACGGTGCTTGGATAGACTATCAACATACAAAGGCCAATACTATGTTCATATATCAGCCACAGAGTTTAGGGCAACAAAATTTTAATGCCATTTGCCGTAGTAAAAAATATATAGAAAACCATGTATCTATGTAAGCTCTATATGGAGTAAAATATAAACTATAATAAAAGTCAAGAAGGACAATTTAAAACATGGAGGAATATGTTTAATCACTGGAAAGAAGCTTCAGCACTGTAAAGATACAAGTTCCCACACTAAACTGACTTACAGATTCAATGATATTCCAGTGAAAAAATCACGAAAGACATTTGGTAGAATTGGGAGTTTGATTTTCAAATTTATATAGAAGCGGATGAGACTTAGAATATCAAAATACTCCTAAAAAGAATAAATGGGGATCTAATCTATTGGATGTCAAAATTTCTTAAAAATCTATTATAAGTGAGAGATTGTGGTATAGGAATAGAAGAGTCAAGTAAGCTTGTAGAAATAAAAATAGAGAGCCCATAAACAGTCTTATGACCTTGTTGGATGGATGGCTTTATTAAACAAGTAAAAAATTGGAAAGCCTAAAACATATTGCTGCTTTTGTCTATATCAAATTTTATTTCAAATGAGAAAATACCATGAGAAGTGAGACAATAAACCAAAAACAGAAATTCCAACAAATAGATATAAATATAAATATAAAGATATACATTTTTTTAATGCTCAGCAAAGAATTATTCTCAAGTAAGAACTCCTAAAAACCATGCAAAAAAAAGAAAAAAAAAACACCTTTATCAAATAAAATATTTTCAGAGCAATTAGGTAATACAAAAAGAGATAAAATTGCAAACATAGATATGAGAAAATGCCCAGTCCCATCAGAAATCAGAGAATGTTCATTAAAAGATACACTGGCTGGGCTCTGGTATTGGTGAAGTAGTTTGCCTTTGACTAAACTCCCAACAGATAACAACTATTAGCCATCAACACTGGAAAAATGGGGCCAGGATATGTAAGGTGACTCAAAGATGGTACGAGTAAAATGAATGAACAGAAGAGTGACACCCCCCATTGGTGTGGTCCATGCTCATGGGGCAGGATGGTGGAAAGACCCAAGCAGAGAGTCTCTCCGTTTAGGAATTCCAGAATAGCTCATTGAAAGTGGATATTATGGAAAAGAGGCACCTTTAGAGCACGGAACTCCGAAAGCACATTGCCATCCTCTACTGAATGCTGACTTGTGTTTTTTTGGACAAGACTTCTATGAGTAGAGGGGGAAATTAACAGTGTGAAGGGTGAAAGGCTAAAAGGCAGTGCCAGCTGCTCAAAACAGGACAGAGTTTGAAGTCTGAGTCCTACTAAGTTAGGGGGCTTGATAAACACCATGGACTTTCCACTGAAAGGCCTTAGGAAAAAAGATTTTTACCTTGGTCAAGATTTGTCCCAAGAAAAGGCTTTGCTTAATAAAAGGGTGAATTTAAAAAAACCCACCCTAACAAAGTCTAAAACCAAGCATCCACAAATTTAATCTTATCAGGCAGTAATTTAATGACTTGACTAAAACACTCTGTGAAGAAATGTAATAGAATACACAGTCTCTTCAAATAGATTATTTTTGTAATGTTAAATAACCATTCAATGTTACTCAGCTAGTTATGGAACGGGGGAAATGATACAGTATCAAGAGAAAAACAGTCAAACAAAGCAGATGTCAAACGACCGACCGAGGTGTTGGAATTAGCAGACACTTACAAAATAGCTATGAACAATATCTTAGTAAACAAGAAAAGGGTGAAGCAAAGGGTAAAGTAAATGGGAACTTCAAGAAGATATGGAAAATTTAAAGATAAAACATGTATTTAACTTTAGTTTCTTAAAGCATTGATGCAATTAATATCAGATTGAATAAGGAGGATCTCTCAATTTGAAGAGAGGCCTATAAGAAAATATGTAACCTGAATCAAATGGGGAATTTTTTTTTAAGAGGCTCATTGGCCAGTCTGGATAAATTATCATCACCAAATGATTTCCATTCGTGGAAAGCAAAGTTGGTTGAACATTCTAAAATCAGTCAATGTAATTCGCCACTTGAACATAAGAGGCAAAAAAATACTTATAAACACCACTAGAAGCAGAAAAAATATTTGATCAAATTCAACACCTGTTCACAAAAACTCTCAGCAAACAATAAGTAAAGGGAGGCTTGCTCAATCTGATAAAGAGCATATTCAAAAAGTTTACAAATATTAACCATAATTTTGAAATACTGAATGTGTTCTTAAGATCACAACAAAAGACAGCACATGTGCTCTCACTTCTATTCAACATTCTACTGGGGATTCAGACAAGAGGAGAGAAAAAAGATACTAAATCAAAAAGGTAAAAATAAAGCTATCTTAAACCTGAGTGTTTCCATGTACAACTCTAAAGTGTGTATATGTATATGTGCGTGTGTATTACAAGTTTGTATACATATATATAAATGAGTAAATTTACTATGTTGCAGGGCAGTAAACAAAGTAATAGACAACAACCATTTCCATAAGCAAAAAATAATCTATGTACTACCAATGAATAATTTCAAATTTAAAAATCAATAGAATTGAAAATAGCAATAAAACAAAATATTTCATAGTAAAAAAGAAAAAAGGACCATCTCTGAAAGCTGTAAAACTACTACAGAACGATATGGAGCAGAAACTAAACAGAAAGACATACTATGATTGTGATTCAAAATCCTCAATATTGCTAAGATGTCAATACTTCTAAAATTCACCTCTTAATTCAATGCCATCCCAAACAAAATTGCAAAGCATTTTATTTATGATAGAGTGTGACAAGCAGACTCTAAAACTTACACAGAAATGCAAGGTATCCATAATCATCCAAACAATCTTGGAAAAGATGAACAAAGTTGATGGATTTACACTATCTGATTGCAAGACTTACTACAAACTATATCAAGATAGTATGCCACTTGTATAAGGAAAGAGAAACTGATCAATAGACTAGAAGAGAGCATTTCAAAGAAAGGCATATATATATATATATAGTCAAACAAATTTTCAGTCCATACCAAGTACCAAAATGCCAAGTTACTCGATTTGGAAAATCACAGTCTTTTCAACCAGATATCTGTACAGAAAAAAAAAAGACCCTTGTTTCCTAATGAATAGCATATATAAAATTAGTTTTAGGTGTGGCATAACCATAAAATAAACAAAAAGTAAGGAATAGTATGCTTTGGGCCTTATCAAAACTTAAAATATCTGATCTTAAAAAGACTTTAAGAAAATAAAAACGCAAAATACCAAGTCAGAGAAAATATCTGCAATGAGTATTTAACAAATGTAAATAAATATATGCATGTATCCACAAGATAAAAAGAAGGCTTACAATTCAATTTTTTAAATCGGAAAAAAATGGAACCAGGAAAGCTAATAGCTAATAGGCATATGAAAAGATAATTAACACCGTCAGTTGGGAAATGAAATAACCACAAGGATATGTTACTTCGCTCCTACCAGATTTGCTAAAATTAGAAACAGTGACAGGGTCAAGTGTCAGTAGAGATAAGCCATATCAAAACACTAGTAGACTGTTGGTTGAATTGCAAAATGGGGCAGTTAACTTTGGAAAACCATTTGGCAGCTTCTTATAAAGTTAATTATACATTAATCATATGACTCAACAATTCCATTCCTAGGTATTTTCCATGAGAAATCAAAATTTTGCCCACATAAAACTTATGTGAATGTTCACCATAGTTATATGCATAATAGACAAAAAAACAACAACTATCAAACTGTCCATCAGCAGGTCAAGAGTTAAGCAGAGTACAGCACATCGATTCAATGGAAGTCAACTCAGCAAGAAAATGGGAAAGAATTTCTGCTACACAGTATATTGCATGAATTGCAAAACCTCTATGTTGAGTAAAAGGCTCGAGAATTAAGAGTAAAAACTGCATGATGCCAAATTCATAAATGTCTAGACCAGACCAAATCACCTTGTGATAGAATTTAGCACAGAAAACCTCCAATGGATGGGATGTCACAGAGAGAGAAGGGGCTAAAAGGAACTTATTACTGTCATGGAGATAATTCTGCCTCTTTTCTGGAGTAGACATTTCTCCATATATATATATATATATATGGGTATATATATATCTGGCAAAATTCATGAACCGTGCCCTTAAAATCCATACATTTTTATAAGTAAATTATACTGAAAAATACACTTTTGCATTCATCAGACAGAAAAACGAAAATAAAATGTTGACACACCTAGTCAAGATAAAAAGCAATAAAAAATTTCATTTACAGTTTTGGGGGTAGAAATGCATTCAACCCCCTAAAAATTTAAGTTAAGCATTTATATCTAAATATGGATATAAAACATGGTCTAACGCCTATTTCTGCATAGAGAAACACCTGCAATCACTTGTTCACCAAGAGACATGCACCAAATGTTTACAGCTATATAGTTCACAAATGGTTCATCTGGACAAAATATCCAGCTTCAAACAAAATTCGAAATAATGAAATAGAGTGGTATAGCCATATGATCGCATTCTATATTTCTATGAATAAAAACAAACGAGACTCAAGGATCACAAGCTCAACTTTCAAACACATATTTTCAGATGAAAAACCCAAGTACAGAATTTTAGATAATGATTTCATTTATAAAAAGATCAGAAATACACCGCAGTTAATATATTCGTAGGGCTATGCTGGTAGTGTTAATTTGGTAGAAATAAAATTGAATAAAAGAAGGATATGATCAACTTAGAAAGTTTGTTATCCTAGAGTGGGGGTGAGAGTGATAGTTCAGAAGGTGACACGAGAAGCATGCAAAAAATATTCATAATATTCTGCAATGGTTTGAAGCTGTACATACCCCAGAAAAAACATGTTTTTAAATATAATCTTTTCTTGTAGGCGTGGACCCACTAAAAGTAGGGCTTTTTAATGAGGCTACTTCAGTTAAGTATGAAAGCATGGCCCACCTCATTCAGGATGGGTTTTAATCTTCTTATCAGAAGCCTCTATAAAGAGGATGGATACAGAGAGAGGAAAAGAAAGCCAAGGAAGCAAGAAGCTGGAAGCAGTAAAATTCAGAGGAGAAGAGAGAGACCAGCAGATACTGCCATGTCCTTGCCCTGTGGCAGAGGAGCCAGATATCACCAGCAGCCAGTCTTCAGGGAGAAGGCATCAGCCTGACGATGACCCGATTTGGACATTTTCTTGGCATCAAAATTGTAAGCTGATAACTTCCATTGTCTATCCCAACACATTTCATGATTCTTGCTTTGAACAGCTAGGAAGATAACAATGTTCTGATTTTAATTCAGGTGGTGAATAGAAAGATTATCATTTTATTATGTTCTCTAATAAAGAAGAGAAGAGCTTAAAATTGTCTAAGAAACCTGGACTTAGTACTGCAAAAAGCAGCTGGAGATATAAAAAGGAGACATCCTGCAGCATGATCACAGAACTTAAATTTTCAAATCCTAAAAAGCCAGTGAGTTTAAATTGGTACTCAAATCCTAATAAAATCATTAAATCATTAAAATTATCGTTTAGGGTGGTGCAATGGTGACTCAGTGGCAAGAATTCTCACCTGCCGAGCTGGAGACCCGGTTTGGTTTCCCAGCCTGCCCACGCCAAAAAAAAAAAAAAAAAAAAAATCATTGTTTATCTGGGAAGAGAAAAAAATGTGTTCTAATTATCCCCTACCTTGCATCCAATGCAATTTCTAATTAACCAGAACATGTTCATCTGAATAATCAGATCTCAATTAATATTTATAAAGTCATTTACTAGAATGGTTTTTAAATGAATACTCTACGATTCTCAGTTGCCACATCTGGAGAAATGATTCCTTATTGTAAGTTTTATCAGTGGTTTCCAAATGTGACTGATCACCTGGGAAGTGTTTTGCAGCAAAGTTGCAGGCAGTACTACTCCTGGAAATAGTAGATAGTAATTATTAAAATTCCAAGCATAGCTTAGCAAAATCATACCGCTTCTAAGAGGATTCCCCTGTGTAAGCCATTTTACTTTCACAGGAGCACCATTTATTATTATTATTATATTATATTATTATTATTATTTGCATGGGCAGGCACCGGGAATTGAAACCGGGTCTCTGGCATGGCAGGCAAGAACTCTGCCACTGAGCCACCATGGCCCGCCCCATTTATTATTATTTTAACACAAAGAAGGAAAACTCATCCTATGAAGAGAACTACCTTTTGTTGAATTATTTTTAAAATCATGAGTGCCAGAGAGTGAAGTTCAAGGTAAGAAGAGATTTTAAACATGCTCTATATAAATCAGTGGGTTTGGTGGGTTGAGGAGCAGAAGATTCCAGTATGAAACCCCCCAATTTTAGGATGGCTAAATGATCGTTATCAGCAAAGGCACGAGCTGTTTAGATTGGAAGATGTTTCTTTCCATTATGATGACCAAATGTCCCCATTTCCACCTAAATATTCAAAGTCTAATAAAAACACACTCATACATGCACAGAGTGCACACCCAGTTGAGTGCATTTCTGTATAAATCACAAAGAAGCTTAGTTTTCCGAGCTGTTACCCAAGATGGAAAGGTCATCACCCATAAATGAACATCTCCATCCATTCCTTGAAAAGGATTTGCAGAAATATTGAGCGAGGGTTTTTTTGTTATTTGTTTTTTGTTTTTACTTCCAGAGGAGTGGAAAACAAGGATTTGAGTTTTCCTTTCTGTCTCCCTCCCTTTGTATGTGTCTATAATCTTCTATATACTATCTATCTTTCTGTCTGTCTGTCTATTTGTCTGTCTCTCAAATGAGGGCATTTTGAGGGACCTGGAGACCCACAAGATCTCTAAATAGCACAATTATGAAATTGGAAATATCAAGAGTCAAGCCACAAGCATTTCCTGTCAAATGATGAAATCAGAGATCAAGCAGGAATTTTCAAATTCTTTTTTTCTGGCTGCCGAATCTTTTTTCTAGAACCACGTTGAACACATGGCCAAGTCTGTGGTGTATAGAGTGGACACCAGGATGCAAACCTGGCTTCATGCTCAAGAGGGGACACTCATCCCGACACCTGCATGAGGGTGGGTTTTGTGTTGAATTTTGTAGTTTGGCTGGATTGGGGTTTGGGTTCACATTTGGGTTAGTTTTTAGGTTAAAATATTTTGACTTCACATTCAGGTTCCACTCTAAGACTTTCAAGAGTCAAGGGGTAAAAGGTAGAGGGGTAAATGTCAAGGGTAAAATGGAAGGATTGAGGTCAAGGATCAAAGTGCATCGTTAGGGCTTGAAATAGGGATAAGTGGCCTCAAAGGATCTGGGCTCAGGTTCAGTTCAAGTTGGAGTCTTGTATGATTAGAATTTGAATGTATCTTTCCGTAAGGTTTCAAGGACTATTTTGGGTTCAGAAATGATGATAAAGGGCCAGTCATCAGATGTCAAGGGTGAAGGTATAAATAGTCATAGTTTGGCATCAAGGATTGACTATCTGGGCTGTTAGAGATACAGAGAAGTGCCAGGTGCGGTTTCAGGCTTGGGTTCAAGGTTCGGTTCCAGTTCACGTCTGCACAGGTATAGATTCTGGATTAGGTGTATGTTTATAGCTCTGAGTCAGGGTTTGTCTCAGGGTCAAGAATCAACGGTCATAATCAGGAGTTACTGTAAAGCAACTAAGTTCTGTTTGTTAGAGTAAAACAAAAGGATAATTTCATAGGGACAGGTGGCAGATATGAGTTCAGTTTCCATTTGGATTTGGGGTCAAGTTCAGGTTGGACAGAGTTAGGTTTAGGTCTGAGGTTTGGATTAAAGGAAAAAGGCCAAGAGTAGGGTCAATGGTAAAACTCAAGAGACTTGTTTAGGGGTTTAACCCATGTTCTTGTAAGGGTTCAGTGGTCAAAGGTCAAGTGCAAGTCCAAGGATGAACATTTGAGCTAGATAAGTGTTGGGTTTGAGGTGTGGTTCAGGTTCATGTTTGGATCCATACTCCAATACAGGTGGGATTAGTTTTCTCATCTGGGTTTGAGTTCAGGTTTAGGTTTGGATTTAGGGTTGGGACAGTTTTCACTTTCAGTGTTCAGGGACACAGATCAATGACTACAAATAGTTAAGGATAAAGCCGTAAAGTTAAGGGGTTAGAATTGAGTCTTCAGTGTCCAGACGTGGTCTGTGTTAGGTTTTGTTTTCAGGTATGGGCTCGGGTTAGGGTTCACTGATGATGTTCAAGTGAGAGGTTGGGGTCAAATGTCCACTGTCCATATGCTAAGCGTTAAAATCAGGGTCAGAGGTGAAGTCAAGGGTTTCCATTTAGTTTAGGACAGGTCTGGGTTCATTTCTGGACTTTTGTAGATGTAAATTCAAACTCAATATGTTTTACTTCTGTGTGTGTGTGTGTGTGTGTGTGTGTGTGTATATTTTGGGTTCACTTTCTAGAGAGTGTGTATATATTCTACACGTGAATATATTTTACCTAGACATACAAACAGATATATAGATAGGAATACATACATATGTACATGTATTTACATAAACACATACATATATTCACACCTTCATTTATCTATTTATTATTCATTCATTTATATATTGAAAACATATAGTACTAATTAATGACCATTTCTTTAACTGAAAACATCATTCAAGGTTTTCAACTGTTCCAATAAGGCAGACTGGCCAAAGGTCAATTTAAAGGGAAAAATTATAAATGCATTGTCAGTGTTCTGATATCAGGATTTAGGTGAATTTAGAGAGAAAGGGGTTTATAAGGCTCTAGGTCCATTACTAAACATCTTCTCCATAAGACCCTAATTCTTTCCAACAAGTGGGCTGCATCCAGAGCAGTCAAATCTTCCCACAAGACTTCTATTTGGAGATGATGAGATTTTCATCCCAGTGATATTCCAGCTAGGTTTTGCATAGCCCTGCTCACCAGTGTAGAAACACAACTGGATGAGGCTGCCTGCATGCTGCCAACTCCACCAACGGTAAATGCACAGCCTAAAAGGAGATCCTAGCGCTGCATGCATGCTGCCACCTCCACCAACGGTAAATGCACAGCCTAAAAGGAGAGCCTAGCAAATGTGCTAGGACACTTAACACGGAGAAGGCAGCAGAGGCAGGAGCCACCAACTGAAGCAGCTCTGGGACTCTGCAGAACGAGAGGGGACTGATAGGAAATATCAAGACACAGAGGCAAGACCTGCCCCAAGGCCATGCAAAATTATCAAATAGAAACACATACATATTTATATCTTGGTGTGCAAAAATTATTTAAAATAGGAATACTGTGAACAATTTAGCCATCACGTAGGGAAAACACTATGTACATGCACAGAGCATATCTCTGTAGCTAAGAGAGCAAATTCACCTGGTTGCCAGGCCAGCCTTGTCCATTAGGAACTGGTGTATCTGGACAACATCAAGGAAAGAAAGCATGAGAAGGAAACCTGCTAAGCAAACACTCCTCATGCATGTGGGAAACCCTTCCTCCATCAGACCCTCTGGGTACTTTAAGTGAGAGTTCTGTACTGTTTGTCCTACATACCTAATGGAGGTCCTGTCTGGCTGTGTACTTTGGCAGGTAAAATCATTAGCATGGTTAACAACTGGAAACTGACTCTGGAATAGGGGATCAAAAATGGAATGAAAAGGAATCAATTCAGTCAGCTAAACATTGACCTATTCCCAAACCTGTTTTAGAATACTAAGCTGATGGGCAAACAAAGTCAGTTTGGGAAAAATGAAAGCAACCGGCTATTCTAACATCTGATTGGTAGAGAAAATTATATAATTATTAATTTATCAATAGTTGTAGTGGTATTTTGTGCATAAATACTCAATCTTAGGCCAAGTCATTCGTAAATTGCTATATTAGAAAATATCCACTTCCTGTTGCCTCTTTTGCTCAAAAGAAAAATTTCAATTTTATTAACCCCTTCCCCATCATGCATAGTTTTTCTGTGGTTGATTTCTTTCAACATTTCTTCTTAAGTATTGTAATTTTGTAATGAAAAGATTTGAGGTTTAGGCTCATAAATTTAAACGCCTAGATAATTTGGGGTGGTGGCACCTCAGACAAGAGAAGAGCACTAATTCTCTCTGACCCCTGGTAGGATTATTTAGGGTTATTACTTAGACTAGGAAACTGGGACAAGGCATGAAAACAATAGCAGGACTTCGCTTAAGCAGACTCCTCCTAATAGGAGCTAGTCTGGCCCAAAGCCAGTTGCAAAGGTAGTTTCACACCTAGTTCACGGGGAGGAATGGAGTAGGCGGAACTGAAAGACGACACTCCAAGAGTCCCAGCTCCTGGTTGTCCATTCAAATGTTAATCCACCTACTGCTGTGAAGGGACTTTGCAGACTGAGATTGAGGTTGCAATGCGCTGACCTTAAAATGAGGCAATTATCTTGGTATGTCCAGTGGACCCAATATAGACATGTAATCTTTCAAAACAGAAGGTGAAGGTTGGAGACAGTGGGGGTGGAGGAAGTTGCCACAGTTAGCTTTGAAGATGGAGGAAGGCATCTCAGCCAAGGACACAGGGGCTGTTTAGAAGCTGAGCTCAAATGACCATCACCTAATATCCAGTGAGGAAAAGGGGTCCTCCGTTCCACAGCTGTGTGGTCCTGACTTCTGCCAACTACAGAAACATGCATGAAAGGGGATTTGGCCCTGCTCTGCCTCCATTAAGGAATGCAGCCTGACCCACATAGAATCAGAGAAACCAACTGAGCCTCCCAACTCCTGACCTCCAGAAGAGCCAGACAATAATTCTGAGTTGTTTTAAGCCACGGAGTTGACAGTAATTTGCTAAGGCAGCAATGGAGAAATGAATGTAGGGAAATAGAGAAAGTCAGGTGGGTGAATATGAAGTTGCAAATTATTAAATTTAGACAGATGACTATTGGAAATATGCAGAAGTAGAAAAGAATGGCAAATTTGATATGGCTGAGATAACTTTATCTCCCATATCTTGGAGTGGGGGGTCTTTCTGTGCCTATTTTGATGCTATCTTTTGCCCACATTGTATCCCCCTCACCGCCAGCTCTGTATATCTTCTTCAATTCACATCAAAACACAAATGGACAGGACATGAGTCTACATCAACTAGGAAAATTCCTAAATAAGCAGACCACCTTAAAACTGGAAACTGTTTTAGTCTGAAAGAAGAAATGAGTACCTCCTCTCTTTGGATACAGTGCTCCGCTGATATTCAGAGAAACATTCTTTGAGTTCATTTTAAGTGCCATTTTTAATAAGATAATTCAAAATATGTTATTAAAATAAGATATTATTTTAATATATCTGAAAATATATTTTCTTTTCAAAATATCTGAAATATTTTTGCCATTTTTAATAAGATAATTCAAAATATCTTATTGAAATAAGATATTATTTTAATATACATATCTGAAAATATATTTTCTTTTCAAAATATCTGAAAAGAAAAAGCGATCTGGAGCCAGAACACAAGGTTTAGATCCCCAGTATTGTCAACTAATGGCTGAAAAATCCAGGCAGATTATTAAATCTTTTTTCCTCATGTAAATTATTAATGTATTAATAATGTCTTCATCCCAACACTGGTCAGGTGATGACATGAGAAAGAAGTAGGAGAAACCAAGAAAGTGCTATAAAACCTTTGGAAACTGCCTCTATTAAAAGGAAATTAAAAAGCTAACACTAATAAAAAACAGGATTCTCTTCCTGACTGTCCAACAGCAAGGCTCACACTAAGTAAGGATAAATTCCATGTAGAGGGGGAAACGGAGGCTCATAAAAAGCATGGCAATTCTGTGCAAGGATAAGACAAGCAGAAAAGGGTTTATCAAAAGTCTGGAGGTACCAGCAAAATTTATGGGACGGGTCAGCATGCTTCCTTATAAGAAGCCATGCTGAGGATAAAGCACCAATAATGAACTTAGGGGAATGACTCTCAAACAGATGTACAAAGTGATTCAAACTCCCAGAATAAAATAAAATGGCATATGCTTCAGAAAAAGTGACATATGATTCACTCTGTGAAAGGTCCCAGCAGAAGAAAGTAGGCTGGCTGTATGTCTTTTTGGTCAAAGTGGGGCAATCAAATGTGGAGTGAACTTTGAGAGAATCAAGGAAGGGGACAATAAAATACAAGAGCAGACACACAAATCTACCCCTTCGGGATCAGGAGGCTTGTGCTAAATCTGGTAAGTGCTAAATCTGGAGCCTTGTTGTCATGAAAAATGAAAGATTCTGGGAATATGACTTTCAAGCTCTCTATTCTAAAACATGGGTCACATGAGCACTAAGGCAAAATGTTCCCCAGGAATTCCATATATCCAAGGGCTTATTCCTCCCCATGACCATTTTTTTGACTTGTCTTTTTAAAATTTTTTTTCCATCAAGCCTAAACTGCGGAAAGGAGCAGCTTCAAGTGATATTTTGTGCTCATCAATATCACAGAGCAGAATTTTGTCAAACCCAACAGTACTGTTATTTAGAGCTGGATAATTCTTTGCTTGCAGGTGGAGGAGGTTATCCTGGGCACTGTAAGATGTTGAATAGCATTTGCAGATTCTGCTTACCAGATGCCGGGGGCAACCCCTCCCCCAACTGTGGTTCAAACTGTCTCCAGACATTGAAAATGTCTCCTGTGCCGTGGAGACAAAATCATCCCTGGTGAGAAGCACCATCCAATTACACATCTATTTATGGACTCCTGTTAACTAACATTTAAAACAATGAATCGTTTATTACAAGTTTTGAATGCCATTAGACCGCTCAGTTTTGTTTTCTTTTTTCAGTTTTGGCACATGTCCTACAGAAAAACATAAGACCGTGTGACATATAGAAAATCTAATTGGTGCTTTGAATGGTTTATAAAGAAATGTAAGAAGCATAACAAAAAGAAAGCAGAGGGTGGAACATGAAGAAGAAGAGGAAAAGTGGCTGCCATATCATTAGTAAGAGTAATTTAAAAGTACGGATTTGAGGAGAGTGTTTCTGTGCTGGTTGGAAAGGATTTGTGTACCCCAAAGAAGCCATGTTTAAATTCTAATACAATCTTGTGGGACCAAACTGTTTCTCTTAAACCCTATCCAGCACTGTGTATTGGAAACTTGATTAGGTTATCTCCATGGAGATGTGACTTGCTGAATTGTAGGGATGAACTTTTTTGAATAGAGGGAGATGTGACTCCACCCATTCCACGTGAGTCTTGATTAGTTTACTGGAATCCTTTAAAACAGGAGGCAATTTTGGAGAAAGCTTCAGGACAATGGGGGAGCAACAGAGCAGTGTCAAGAGATGACAAGAGCACAGAGACATGACCATTACAGAGTCTACCAACCAGACACTTTTGGAGAAGTTCTGAAGCCCCTGGGGGAGCTTCATGAAACAAGAGACCTGGGGAGAAAGCTAGAAGATGCCACCATGTTCACCACATGCCTTTCCAGTTGAGAGGGAAACCCTGAATTTCAGGGGCCTTCTTGAGTGAGGGTAACGTCTTGTTGGTGCCTTAATTTGGACATTTCTATAGACATGTTTTAACTGGGGTATTTGCTTGGCCTTAGAACTGTAAACTTGCAATTTAATAAATTCCCCTTTTTAAAAGCCATTCCATTTCTGGTATATCACATTCCAGCAGCTAGCAAATGAACAGTCTCTAAGGTGAGACTCAAAAGGAAAGTTTGCAAATGTAGGTGATAAAGATATTTCATTGAGTATTAGTCAAGGATTCATAGGGATAAGGAAAAGTTTCAGAACTGTTTGAGATGCAACACAAAATGCATGCAGGTTTGCTAAAGGTTTGAAACAAGGAAACGTAACATTGATTAGAGGAACCAAACTGGCTTCGAATGATTATAAACTCTGAGATGGCTTGATTTTGGAAACAGAGGCTCTGTGTCCCAAACAGGGAAAGAAGATAAGCTAGGTGAAGGTAAAGACGTTTTTGATAGAGAAGTCATTCTCCCAGAAGCGGACAGCATGCTTCTCCAGTTTATTTCATCTTACCCACCACAATGCACATTTAGGAGAAGAAATAAACATTCTTAAAGCAGATATGGCTGTTCTTTCTTTATGGTTTTATCCTTAGGATGCAGATATTCACAAAGCAGCTTAAGGATCAAAATAGAAATATGCATTTGCAACAGGAAATGAAATAAAGATCTATTTAACCTAAATAAGCTCTTAGGCAGGTATCAACTGAAAAGAATTTAAAGGAAATTTTCCAACTGGACAAAATAATTTCCAGTAGGTAGGGAATAAATTGAACAAGAGAATTACTAGACAGATGCACAGAAACAGAAAAGAAAGAAAACTTGTCAGAAACTTACTTTTAAAGGAAAAGTTTTTAAACCACACACTTGTAAAATTGTTATTTTCTGTGAGAATATTTTCTCAAACTTTGAAATGTAAAAGTCAATTTAATAGGACTCAAATAATGGAAACACCAAGGAGTATGACACAAAATGAAAGTGGTGTTCACAATTTACATATGAGTATAACAGAGAGAAAATAAAAAGAATCTATCATTACAATTATATCCTTGATCTTTTGGTAGAAAATGGATATTATAGTATACTAAAACTATAAACATAATATTTTCTGAAATTCACATTAGGTATTATGTTCCTCAGCACCTATGAACAATAAACATGTTCGTTGGGATGTCTATCTTTCTATTTCAAAAGGACAAGTTAAGGTAAATCAAATAACCACAATAGCTTTCTTTTCCTGTATGACTCTGAATAAACATTTCCCAGCGCCCCGTCAATCTCACTCTCTTTTCTCCAGCTTCTGATTTCCTTCCCTATCCTACAAGCCCTATCCTACAAGCATTACCTTCAAGGTTCTTCCAGCTTCTATTCATCACGTGATCCCAAAGCCAAAACGCTATGTTTTAGGTTTGGGTACAATAGCAGCTCATTCTGGTTTCAGCTGCTCTTCTGGTTAGCTGATGCTGCATGAGAAGCCACACCAACACACACGACTTAACACAACAGGTTCTGGTGAGTGCTCCTTCTCCACTGAGCAGCTCTCTCTTGAGATCTCCTGGCTTCTACTCAACAAGTGGGGAAGCTCTACCATTGATCTCAGTCTTCAACCACTGTGATGCCGAAATTTTGGAAGCAACAGGGGTTATTTCCTGAGCTGCCTTTTCTCTAGCAACATCTGGGAAACATTTCCTGAACATAAGATGGAGAAAGAACAGCTTCTGCCATCATGATGGGGAGAAGGCACATGTTGTCCTTCTCTTGCATTGCTGCTGCTACAAATCAGAAGAGACTCTTCTGAGACTCATATCCATCCCTCAATATTTAACGTCCATCTATATCCAAAGTAATATGTGTGCCTCTTTCTCAAGACTGAAATTTATGATTCTGGCCATTTTGAACTTCTTTTGCAGAAAAAAAAAATCCTCTTACATCATATGGGTTTTTATCTGTCTCAAATTCTCAGGCGTCAGGAATGCATTATTTGGTTACTGTTTATAGAATAATAACTTCATTACAATCCAGGATTTCAATAGGATCTAGATCCCTCCCCTTTCCTCTTTTTCCCCAGAAATCAAAAAAAAAGAAAAGGCCATTTTGGTGGTCCATCTTGTCAAACGATCTTGACTATAGATGAGAAAGGCCAAGAAGATTAGATATTTGAAGGAGCTTCTTTGTCTTCCTGGTGGACAGAAGGGCACTGGCCTTAAATAGACGAAGGCTCCTCGTCCAATATCTGTCAGCTGCGAGAATAGGTGCTAGGGTAAACCAGGGGGTCGGGTGGAATCACCCACTCCTGTCCAACATCCCCTGCTAAAAACTCCAACCTTACTACTTCCCCAAGACAGGGACTTCTAAAATGCTTTCAGGGCAAGTAAGGTTAAGCCTGAGGGCTGAGCCCTAGATATGGCAGCACAGAAGCTGAACTGGGAGGAGGTGTTTGCTGGAGAGGACAGGGATATCTACTAATTGGACATGGTTTTAAAAAGGGTAGAAGGGGAGTCAAGACAGTGATTATTGAGAACTCTTTTGAGAACTTTTATGAAGAGAAGAGGACACAGCAAAGAAATGGGGCCCATGCCTACCAATCACTAGTTAAGGCTAGTGATGCCTAAAGTGATTTTGGGGCATCCCTTTACTTACCTGACACCTGTGTATCTTAGGTTCCAAGTAGTGCTGGAACAAAACACAACAAACTCAGGGGCTACACAACAGAAATTGGTCACACCTCACTTCTGGAGGCTAAAAATCTGAAATTAATGGGTTGGCCAGGTCAGGCTTCCCCCAAAGTCTGGAAGAGAGAATCTATTCCATGCCTTTATTCTGGTTTCTGGTGGAGTCTGTTAATCCTTGGTTTTCCTTGGCTGGTAGATCTAGACACCCCTGCCTCCACTTTTACACAATCGTCTTTTCTATCATCCCATGGCATCCTTTTCTGTGTGTGAGGGACCCTCCTTTCCTCTTCTTAAAAAGACACCAGTCATACCGGATGAGGGTACGCGCTAATATAACTTGGCCTCATTTGAACTCATAACATCTTCAAAGACTCCATTTCTAAATAAAGCCGCAGTCCCAGGGTTTTGGACTTGTGCCTCTCTTTTGGGGTGGACAGTTCAACCCACAACCCTATGAAAGCCTGAGTTTTGGCAAATAAGTCAAACTCATCCTAAGTATTTAACTGAAGAGCAACGTCTAGAATTGAAATTCAAAATTTTTTAAATTTCAAATTTTAAAACTTGAGAATTTCAATTGTATCAAATTTGATGAAGAGGCTGTAGCGTTGTTCTCTCTTCATAGATCTGAAATACATGTAACATCTGCAGTGGGAGCTAAAGGGCATCAGAACCTTGGGTGAGGGTTTTATGAGAAAGTGTCATGTGTGATCACAAATACCAGTTGCATGTCCAGGCTGGGCTGCTGCACTGTGGCCACATCCATTCTTCATGGACTGGGATCTTGAATGAAAGAGAAGGCAGGCGGTTTTGGCAAAGGACTGGTCCATAGTGGGTCTTCTCTGCCTATCAGCCACATGTGCTGAACCTAATAAAGTTGTACTGGACATCTGGAGCACAAAGCCTAAAGAAGAAGGCATTCACACCTTGCCACGGACACCAGGTTATGGACAACTGTTGTGGAAACTCCATTCCCCCTCAATTGTCTGGGAAACTGAGAGGGAAAAAAATCATTTTTTTATTTTGAGATTTGCATGGTATCTTGAAGAGAGAAAGAGCTGGAGATTCAGCTCCTCTGTTGCTTCCTCACTGAAGGACTCTGAGTAATTATTCCAGTTATTCCTTGGATATAACAGTGTCCCACCCTCTCTCTTTTTTCCCACCACACCCAATACCATGTTCCTCAAATGGAAGCTGGGGATGAAAAGAAATGGTGGTTAGTGGACGCCTTGCTCAGACCCTAGCACACCACGAGACCTTATGGATTACCCATGCTCTCCATCTTTCCTCTTCTTTTTAATATCAGGGTTTTTAAAATCTTTTAATTAGACACATATGTTTAATTATTGCTGTTTGATTCCAACTTCAAACGATGCTACACTATATCCTTTGGTTTCTGTCTTCAGAATATTTATTGGATAGTTTGCCCGCAATTTCTTTTAACTATTAAAATCTAGCAACATACATTGCATTACAGATGCTCTCAAAAATCATGAGTTTTTTTTAAAATTAAATCATATGTCCAAAAGTATTCTAACATAAAATTTTTAAAAAATGTAAAACCATGCATGACACGGCAGCATCTAAAGTAGGCTATGATCACCAGCTTATTATGTGTTTGAAATGTTCTCTAAGTGCAAATCCTACCACCTGGCAAAACCTCAAAGTTTAGCTAAAATTATCCCAACTGTGGTACAACAATCCACTGAGCACCAAAGGAGAGCCCTTTCTTTCCTTATTTGTAGGTAACATAGAAATAGTTTCTCTGTTTTAGCCAGAGCTGGTATATCGGGGAAGAAATCAGTATATTCATCACTCATGAGAACTTTAAATCCCGATGGCTTACAGAAGGACATTTCAAGTTTTAGATTCTTCTAAAACATACCTAATCATAAAATAAATATATTCTTTAAGAAGCAAAGTATTTGCCGAGCCAGTAGAAAATAATGGTAACTTTTATCCTCCTAGGGAGACAAACAATATTGAGCTTATGACTTTATATCTCAGAGGAGATAAGTGACTCAATAATGAGTCTAAACAAATAAGTGCCAATTCCCGGTGCCAGGATCAAAAAAGCATTCTGAAATAATGATAGAATGGAATAGAATACAGAACAAAAAATGAATCAGTGACAGACCCATCTCTATTCACAACATTAACAAAATTTAACAGTGTGATTCTTACAGAAACACAAGTTATGCCTCGATCCTGGGAGAGAGAACCACAGTAAACAATACCTTCCAATAAGACCAGTTTGAAAAATCCAAACTATATCAGCATTCTTTGGATTAAAGTAAAAAGAAAGGACACAAAATAAAAGACAAAAACTGCTCTCTAAGGTCAGATCACTAGGGTCAAGCAAAATGGGGAAATACTGGTTTTACAGTGCGTATGTTTGGAAAACAACTCACGATACCTCTGAATAGTGAATCACATGTAAAAAAGCATCTGGAAGAAAAGCAAATAACAACTTGTATGGATCTTCCAAAATATTGCACCAGAGTTAACTTTTCAACATTTATCCTTTGATGGCTATCACTGGAAGTCAAACTTGAATCAAAGAGTATGATTACAGGGATTGACAAAGAAAATTGCAGCTATAAATAAAAAGCATAATATATATGCCTATGCACTGATATTTTTAAAATCATGGTGCAAAAGGTAGAATGTAAGTATAAGAATATGGGCAGATGTTTATAGTAGAGATGCATTCTAAGAGCTACACAATGGAAATGCAATCATAAAATAAGCAATGGTTTAGCTATGATATCTGTTGGGAGGGAAGGAGGAGAAAAGGTATGTAAAATACACTTCTTATAAACTCTGACAGGCTGTACAGAATCAGCACATTGTGGCTTGTCAATGGGGTGTGATCATTCAAACGCCCTCTCTCACTGCCCTTCTGTCCGCTGAGACATGTGTCATGGAGAGCTTACGGGGGTTAGCACACTGCTGTATTGAGACACTCCCCACTCAGACTAAAAGACAAATGCAAGACAGGAGGGCAGAACAAATAAATACCTGTTCACGCAGAAACAGCGAAAGCATGCAAAACATCAGCATAGAGTAGGGAAGGAAAACTGCGCATTAATTTTAGATTACTCAATCATTTCAACATGACACAATGCATCCTAGTCTGCAAAAATAACTGTCTGCTTTGAGCTCCTAGGATTGTCAAGTTTTATAAGGATTGCAAAAGATTGGGGGAAAAGTGTGTGTGTAGGCACACGTGTGTAAGACAGACAGGGAAAGAGAGCGAATGAATGCAAAATTGATTTTTTTTGTAGGGTATACAACAAATCGTCATTCGGGACCTTTTTTTCTCATATATCCATAAGCATCATTCTAGAACCTTGCTTTTTTATTAGAGAAATTGTAGGTTTACAGAAAAAAGTATGCATAAGATACAGAGTTCCTATGTGACCACCTCCCGTTGTGAACACCTTGCATTAGTGTGGCACGTTTGCTAAAACTGGGGAAAGAATGTTATTATAAATGTACTATTAACTGGAGTCCAGAGTTCACATCAGGGCATCCTACTTCTGCTGTATATTGCTAGGTTGTTGTCTTTAAACTTTTATTCCAGTAACATATAAAGAACCTAAAATCTCCCCTTTTAACTGCACTTAAACATATAATGCAGCGGTGTCAATTACATCCACGGGGTTGTGGTCCCATCATCACAATCCATGCCCAATGCTTTTGTATCACCCCAAAGAGAAATTCTACACAATTTAAGCATAAACTCCTCATTCCCCTCCTCCCCACCCCAGCCCCTTGTAATCTCTATTCCACTTTCTGAACCTTGGTGCTTAATTAATGTCAGCTACAGATAAAAATGTAAGGCCCTCTATACCCTCTATAATCGTATGCACTTTAATGTGCAAATAAAATATCCACACATACAACAAAACAAAAGATCTACCATACAAAGTGGAACAAGGTACTAGTCAAGTAAAATGGCAGGTTGTGTCAAGAATGCAGGATTTCATGAATCTAACTGAAAAACTGAACTCACCTGCCAATCCACAGACCAATGGAAACGTGAACAAGTCATAAATCCTATCTAAAAGCAACTCAGAACAACCACAGTAATGAAGTGCCCTGATTCCTCGTTTGTCACCTAAGAATTAGTAGATATTTGCACGTATAATCTAAATTTGATTAAATATGAGATAAACTTATTTCCGTAATTAGTTTCCTTTCCCAAAAGCATTTCAAACCAATTTTCCCCATTATGGAGGGGAATTAAATTTAAATGCTTTTCTTTAGTGGATCACTTTAAATGGGTTTTCCCTATCCTTATTATTCTTGGGTCATTAGAACCATATTAATGCAGTTAACATCATAACAACATCGTAACAATTTTTGCCTTCTCTCTCCCCCATAATGAAAAGATTGTGTTTAGCCAATCTCACGTGCAAAATCTGATTAACATAAGGAATGCATTTCAATGCTAACTGCTGTGAAATCCCTCAAATTTTAGGCTTATTGATAGTAGAGGGCACTGAGCAATAAGGGGGAAGTTTGAACGTTTTTACAAAAAAGAGTATACAAACACATGGCTTGGGCAATAAAAATTCTGGAACTCTTACAAATTTGGGGGCAAACAGTGGCATATTATTAAATTTGTCAGAGTTTAAATAGATCCTATCTTTACTAAAATCAGCAGTGTCTGTCCATCCACCCATGCACTTTCCTTTCCATCTAGCATTATACAGATGTAGTGGAGACGAATGGAGAAAACATAAAATGGTCTTTTCTAGAACTACTCAGAATAGCAAGCCCACCTTCTCCTCACTTCCCAGTTTACGTTCCATTAAATGGGCAAAAGGGTTCTTTCTTCTGATGTCTGAAGAGCTATGCTAAGACGAGGAATTTTGTAGTTTTGCAGACCACGCTAAATGCTTGATGTATTATTAACATAACCCTAAAACACTGTTTCCCAAAATAACTAGATCCCCTAAGGTTGTAATTGAGCATGAGTATTTATGTCATTTTGGCTCATATTTGACATGGCTGTCTTATGCCCTCTATGAACCAACTCTCCCCAAAATTCTCTTCTTCCTCTTCTCTCTGGGTCATGGATTATTTAAGATTTGCCTTCAGCAAATGCATGCTGCATTTCCCCATAAAGAAACCAGGCTGTGGAAAGCAGGAGATACAGTGCTTGGCAATTTCAGGTAACCTGGCTGAGTTTCCTTAGCTCAGCCCCTAGGCTAGCCCCAGGTCAACCTGAAAAACAGATGTTGCAAAGCACCTAAGCTAATTTGCTCCCGTACAATTCTTAGGTTCATTTTGGTAAGGCAGCAGTGACCCCTGAAGATATAGGAGATGAGTGATGGCTAAGACGAACTCCCCTCTGCCAGACTCCATCCTCATCATCAGATGACAACCGCCAGCTCAGACCTTAAACCCTCACACATCCAGCCACTGTTGCAGAAATGGACCCAAAATGTACTGTAAGACATGCTCTATGAGATTCCAGGAGATCCTTCATCTCTCCGTGGCTGCCCCAACTTCCAATTCTCTGAAACCAGCACAGAATGGGCTCTTTTAACTTCATGGTCTGCATTAGGTTAAAGGAAATACCAATTAACTGATCAATGGTTTGGATGAGGATGAATGGACCTTGGAGTGGTTGGCATGTGATCATTTAAGAAGAATGGGCATCTCTGGATTATTATGCCTTGATCATGCAACCATGGGGATTGTCTCTAAAATAGTTTTCACCAATCCACATATCTAGATACCTGTCATTTCACCCATGAGAGTCCATCCGAATAGTCATGGTAACATGCCAAGTGATTTATCTTATGAATAAATGCATGTATAGCAGCTAATTAGCAGAATCTCAGCTGATGGAGATGTGGCACTGCAGGGAGTAAGGTGTGATGCACAAAACAAACCATGAGGCCTCACTTCAAAACCTAACCATGGAAGGACTGCTCCAAAATTCATGTAGTGGGGTTGGGGAATGGTTTTGTTGGTTCCCTGGTGGTGATGTTGATTATTTGTGTTATGATTTGTCTATCAGATTTCAGGGCACTGCCCATCTTGCATGAGAAGGATCAATTTACTGGGTACCTACAATACAAGACACTCCCTTTGGAGACTTAAGTTAGTTGGCTACGTATTTCCAACTTATGCCAGTGGTGTTTGGTGTGTCTTAGCGACTGGGATGGGATTGCAGCTTCTGGTTACTTATAAATTTGCACAAAAGTATAAAAGCATAACATGAGTGTTCTCATGACAGTGCTGCTCGTAAATGCCCCCCAATTTGGAGAAGCAGTTAAATAGATTACGGCACGGTCCCAGTAAGCTGGATATTCTACAACTGTTCAAAAGTCATTTGCTTCTACACACGCCCAAGCAAGTATACCAAATTCAGTGAACACACTTGAAGAGTAGTATCAATAATGTCCCAATTTTGAGAAAATACATGAAGACAAGTGTGCTATAAATGCATAAATGTGTGTGGGTATGTGCTATAGCTGTATTACGTCTGTGTGTGATTTGAGAAAGAGCTAGAAAAATACAGAGAGAACACTGGTGGAGGAATTTCACTCTCTAGATGACAGATCTTTATATTCTTTGAACACTTAGGGCTGTATATATTTTAAAGGACAAAATTAGATAATGCCAGATTGGAAATTAGAAACATTAAGCTGTGGGTATGCCAATGGAAGTCCCATTTTGATTGAGAATGAATAAGAATTTATTTTTATGTTTTAGTCTCTTCTACAGCATAGTAAAATAAACTAATGTGTGATAGGTTAATTCACCATTTCTTATTTGTAGTCCATGGGTTGGTAGTCTTCTAGAGACATGATTCCTTAACCCAAAATAATTATACCTTAGGGGGTATAGAGGAAATACAGGAGGTGATGAAGGGAGGTTTTTGGTGAATACGTGCCCCCTCACATACAAGAAAATACGAATTAAGTCTCATCCTTCCTAGCCAGATTGCCATCTAAGCCTGGTCATCTGGTCCAAAATTAGTTCAAAGACTAAATTAGTGGACTATTCTGTCAAACTTCTGAATTATATATTACTGTGGTGTTCTCCATTAGTAACAATATCAGCTCTAAACAGTTCTCTTCTGAAGATGCTTAAAATGTCCACGTCAGTAATAAATTTCAATGGCATGGTGGAATCTTCTTTGTGGAAATAAGCTAAATATTTGAATCATGATTTTTGTAAGGAGAGGATGGCTTTCAGAGCCTTACAGATATTGTGGTAGAATTGTGATAATAGGAATGGAAAGGTTTTGAAGTTCTCAAGAGAATGTATCATCATTCCATTAATAGAGTCTTTGACTTCCTATGGCAATTCTCATTTGAGTAAATTATACTAGATCCTCAAGAACCTCAATTCTGCTTGCTATAGATACATCCTCATAGACAGGCTAAATTCTTGAATTTGAAATTCACATAGCCAGGTTGGAAGGATACCAAATCTCTATTTTAGCACTCTATCCCTTTAAGATCTAAAAATGAGAATGTTAACTTGTTTTATATTAGGTTCCATGACATTTTCTGGAATATTCAATTCCATAAAAGTCAGCACAGCCATTTACATAAGACTTAGGAGTTTTTTTAAAAAGCTAATTCCGATTTACTAAAATGTCAGTGTCAATGTGGAATCCTATTAAGTTTGGAAAAGCAGTTCTTTGCTATGGATACTGAAAGCATGAGCCCTTTCAAACTTTAAACGTGCTTTCACATTTCTCTGGGCCACCAAAGTATCTGGAGGAGGATGTATCACACTGAGAGTCTCACCATATTCAAAATACATGTTTTTGATGTACTGGAAAATAGCACCTGAGGAGGGCTTTATCCTCAGGAGCCCAGATCTCTCTACCGACACCTTATAAGTCAAATAAAGTGGACCTTGAAAGGTTCCTTTTCATTTAATCCTCTTCTTCCTGCTTTCTCTTCTGATCTTCCCTTCTTGTTTGTGTTCATGCAAATCAAACAAGCCATGTGTGTTGAGCTCTAAGAGAAGGACATTACAAATAACAATAAGGTAGGCAGAGAAAACGTGTATCTACATAAGTTAACAAAATTATCCAAATCATCCAAGACTAAAAACATACTTTTTGGGGCAGAAATCTTAGGTAAGAGTCCAGTGGACAATATTAATGCAAAACGTTGTTGAATCAAGGTCCTTTGTTCAAAGTATATGCACACTGAATCTATGATTGAATGGGATGCCCCATTAGAGAGGTAGGATTGGGTTCGCTGCATTAAATTATGACTCAATAGAAGGAATTACGAGATTTTAAATAGCCTTCTCAAGATTATATGAAGCCAGAGATAAGACTTACATGAAGCCAAAGTAACATGTTTCCAGTGAATTAAGCATCACTACGAATATACATTTTCTGGGTAACGCATAAAAGAGTAAAACATGTAGAATAAGGACATTCTTGAGGACATTTTAAACAAAACAGAAGTGTTCACAACCTTCAATAATTTTCTTCTAACATCTCCTTATCTCTCTTATACAACTAAATGCTTTTAACACTCAACCTGAGTAGCCCTCTCCATGAAATCCAAGCATTTCTGCCTCAGAATTACTTTACTTATGTCACTCAATGCGTCGTTCAGACATTTACCGTTGTGATAATGGCAATATCCCCTAACATCCAAGAGCGGCAAGGCATGCAAGGTGAGGTGACTGAGTGCCCGGGAAGGAAAAGGAATCAGAGAAGGCTCCAAGGATGAGAGCTTTGGAGTTAGGCCTTGAAAAATGGGCACAGGACGGAATAAGTTTTGAGATGTGTGTGTTCAGGGAATACTTTCAGTAAAGGCAGAAGTGGAAGGAAGCACTCAGAGAACTGCATAACTGGGCATACAAAAAAGAATGAGATTAATTCCCTCCCGGCAAGAAGTCTCACTCTAGTGGGCTGGTAGCATATTTTGTTAATGGCAGAGTCTGACGTAACCAACAAAACTATTATGCAAAACGACTAGAATAATAATAATTATATGGTCAGCACAACATGTCAGTACAATTCCCTTCTAGTAGTAGGTATTCTGAAAAGACTCCGACTAAAATAAGAAACTGGCTGCCTCCTAAAAAAATGATAGAAAGAATGGAAGAAGGTCTGAATTTGCAAATTAATGTTTCCAGTGAATATTACATTCCAGCCACTTTCTTTAAAACTTTAGATGTGGATGTTTTCTATTTAAATGGCAGATAATGAGCATCATTTTAAAATCTTTTCCTAATTGCACTGTGATTCCAAGTGAAAGAGCAGTAACATCTGCCATGTCCAAATATTGAGCATCTAGAATACAATTTACATGATTAGCTCTCATTAGATGGCAATCACATGCTAAGTTTCAATCTAAGGTTTTTAAAAATCTAGAGGGAACACATACAGCACAAATTTTCCAAATTTAGTCACTTTCAAGTGTACAATTCAGTAGGTATTAATTACATTTACACTGCTGCCTGACCATTACCCAAATCCAATCTTTTTCATCTCCTCCAACAGAAACTCTGTACCCATTAAACTTTTTCCCTCCTTCAAGTCCCTGATTACCTATAATTAACTTTCCAACTTTATGAATTTGCTTATTCTAGGCATTCACATTAAGGGAATCATACTTTCCCCCCACTTTTTTTGGCTGGCATATGCCAGTTAACATGATGTCTTCAAGATTTACCCATGTTGTCGTGTGTATCAATACATAATTCCTTTTCGCAGCTGAATACCATTTCACTGTATGTATAGATCACATTTTACTCATCCATTCATCTGTGGATGGACATTTGGGTTGCTTCTGCTTTTGAGCTAATACCACTGTGAACGTTAGTATACAAATATCTATCTGAGAACCTGTTTTCGATTCTTCCAAGTATATACCTAGAAGTTCAGCTGCTGGTTCATAAGGGAATTCTATGTTTAACTTTCTAAGGATCTACAAAATATCAAACTTTGAATCCACATATCTACCTTGTTCCCTAAAAGCACCAAATGAGGCAAGGACTCGGTGCAGGTGGTTAATTGGGATAGATAAAGGTTAATAAAGGGAGGTTTTGTGCATGGGATGCCAATATCAACAGCTCAGGGCTCCCTAGAAAGGTGGGGCTGTGAGTGGATCTGTCAACCCCTGTGGTGCTGAAATCAGGTAGGCAAAGAGACATGGCACAGAGTAGCATTCCTGCCTGCCCCATACCTTGTGTAATGATAACAGGGAAGCTGGGAGAAGGTAAGCCATGGACCCAAAGATAGACTTTCAGCAAGTGAGGAAACTTCATTTCAAGTAAGTGGTGCACAGCTCCATGTAGCAATGGCCCCCATAAGCCACTGGTGATTTTTGTGGCAAGGCATTTTAGATTGTGCCATTCTATTTGAATAGTAAGAAACAACGTATTGCTTAAACCTTAAAACATACCCAAGCATATACTTTTGGTAATTGCATCACTAATCTCCATTTCATCATCTTTTTCAGTTAATAAAATTTAATGTCTTGTTGATTGCACAGATACTGCCAGGGTTGAAGGATGTAAAGGCAAGTAAGCCATAAACCAGGGTCTCTGCAACTATTATTCATCAACTTTTCCACTGAAACTGGAAAGTAAAAAAAAATAGCAGCACCCAGAAATATGTGATCATTGGAGCTTTTGAAAGGGGAAAACGTGATATGTACTTTTATTGCTCTTTTTAATATACTGTCACAAAATATTGCAGTTTTGGGTATAAAGAAGCAGACTTTGAGTATGAGTAAGATGCTGATTCATATGCCAATTAAATTTAAATACTAATAAACAGTAAATTAATCATTTGGATTTTCCACCCATAAAGGCTTAACTTTTCAAGTCAGACTTTGCTGCTTCTTAAAATACAGTTCCGTGTCTGTGTGTCACAAGAGATGCATATTCATGGAGAGAGCATGATTTTTATTCTACTATAAGCCTAATACTTATGTAGAATAGGCAATGAGTCATCTTTACTTTAGAACCATTGAAAAGTCATGATTTAATATATAGCACATTAGTCTGTTATTATTAATAAATATATGTGAAACCAAGAAAATGAAGATGAATGTATATATGTTTTAATATTCCATTTAAATAGCCTCTTCAAAGATGCTCACCTGTGATGCTGCAGGAGCTAAAATGACAACTATGTATAAATTTTAATTTACAGATGACCCCTTTTCAGAGCATTTCAATGGCTAGAGTAGAAGATGTATCACTTCGTAAAGGTTCAAGGTCCAGGTGAATTTCCAAAATGCAGACTGATGTTACTTGAGAAACAGGTGATGGCACAAACTGGAGATCAGGAAACATTGTTGTAAAACTTTGTTACTTAAAACTAGTAGGGAGCAGGTATCCTTCGAATAAAACTTATACCTAAAAAGGGCTTACAAATTTGTAGAATCATCTCCATTTTTACTCTCTCCATAAAACTGAGTTGCACTGCACATTTTCAGTCATAACCCTAAATACACAGGCTGGTGGCTGTGAAGGCAATAATGTTTCCTGTCAGGCTGGGGATAAATTCAGGGTGCTGTCTGAGGAAAAGTCAGAAAGGACAGCAGTTGACAGAACGAGGCCACTTTATCATGGAGGAAAAAGATTAGATACCCCTGATGCAGGGCAAGTTTGATGTAATGTAGGTTTCACGTGTGTCCCTTGCTTGTGCATTATCCAGGTCCAAAGACCAACTTCTCTACTGCAAAACTTTCTGAAAGCTCATATAAAAATCTTCATTGCACAGTTTATTTTTATTCTTAATCTTTGCTCTTGCATCAAAATGGTAGCCCAGGTTGGGAAAGGATAGGAGAAAGGTGCTTGTTTCTCCCTCTGACCTTACACCTCTCTGCTTTTTCTCTCTTTCTGTGGTTGTACCTGAGCGCTCCTTTATAAAATCCTGAGACCACAAAGTTAAGGAAGGGTGAAGGAATTCAGTAAAGCTGAGTCATCCCATGCTTCCTTCCGCTGGTGCACAACCTCTCTGTATCACCCAGTCTTGCTTGGAGAAATACACTTTCAGTAGCCGGGAAAGTGGTCTAAGAAAAGGTTATTTTTTTATTTGCATCAACAGGGCTATGCCTGGGTGAGGTACGTGGGGGAGAAAGAAACACCCAAACTGGCCTGCTCTTCTTCCTTCATGCCTCAGGATCTCACACTGTTTGCACAAAGAAAAGCATTTAGAGGATACCGAGGGAAGATTAAAAACCCAGGAAGGTCTGGAATGTAAGGCCTGAGGGATCAAACACTTCCTTTCTGTTAATCCACAAGCTCAGTACAAAATGGACTTTGCTCATTAGGCAATTCTTCCTATCACACAATAGCGACAGTCCCCTTTATCTGTTTAACTCCTGGGAACACTCAAACTTACAGCTGTAAAATCCTATTGACAGCCTGGATTGGATGTCAAGGAGCATTTCATCCTGTCCTTACTTACCTCTACTGGGTGGTGATCCATTTATGGATGTGCATTTCCATTAGACTGGACACCAAGTCCTCGAGAGCAGAAGCCTCAAGTGAAGTAGCTGATCAATACGTTTCTTCAATAAATGGACCAATGACTCACAAGAAAAAACTAGAAATTTCCCTGTGTGGTATTTGTATTGTGATTTTTTTGCTTACTTTGCTCTACTGGTCTAGTAATTTCGTTCTTTTCTGAGAGAACTGTAAATGGGCACCGACACTGAAAATGCACATTAAGATTGAAAATGACCTTAGTGGAGACTTAATCAACACCCCACTTGCCCCAAACACACACTTTTCCTCCATCAAGAGAGTTTTTGGACGTGGCTTCTTGTATTTTCAATCTGTCCACATGCCCTAAGACTTCGCTCATCTAGTCTATACCAAATGGATCTTGGGGTGTATTCATTGAGTGTGAACATTTCTGTTTGTGTATATATTTATCCAAAATTTCAACATATTTGAAAAGAAAATCAACTCATGTGAATGAATGCATTCAAATGAAAATTGCCTGAGGAGCCCAGGAAAGCTTAGTTGCAAACATCCAACACAGAATGGCTGGTTGTTTAAAAACGTGCATTCTGAACGCCTCAACTGTTACAGGCTTCAGTCGTACAGCCCTTAGTGTGGATTTAAGAACCCCCACCACGCAGTGTTCCTGGAAGGAACATAATGACTGAATCCCTGCAGCTCCTGAAGCTGCTTTTAACTGCTCTTTCTCTCCTCCTCCTCCACCTCTTCTCTCCAGAATTACCTTGGCCGATGCTATCACTCAGCCCGAACATGTAGTGATTTCACATGAGCAGGATGAGTTCAAAAGAAAAAAAAAATCTGGTTTCAAGTTCTCTCCAGGTGACAGTAATTCTGGGAGAAAAATGTGCACCTTCTACTGATTTCTACAGGGGTTTTCATCTTCCCTCCAGGACTCAAAGCATTTTCCGTGAGCCCTCCTTGCATTTGTAAACTTCTAGGAGGATTTTTAGCTAAAATTCCTTATTTAGCATCTTTCTAGACTATCAACATCCACCTTACTCTCCCCTCTAGCAATTTATAAAATCCTGCAGCTATATTATGAACTGATTTTCCTCTTTGGATCCATCCTGTTTAAATACAAAGGCTCCTTCAGACCCACTTCAAGAAGGGACTATTCTTACATTTCAAATCTAAGTAATAGGAATGACATTTTTCCATCCAACTAATGCATGGGTCCCTTACCTACTTATACAGACCTGCTGACAACTGCAGCTTTCAGCCCCAAGAAGGAAGGGGAATACTTTATTTTCAGTCCATACAGTTGACAATAATTAGAAGAGTAATGACAGGAAGCTTGAAGGAATCAAAGCTTGGACTTACAGATTCATAGCCCAGCAAAGAGCTGAAGATATAATTGAATCCAATCTCTTCCCTGTTTGCAGGATTCTGAGCTCTGCTGTTGAAACACTGCCTCAGTGGGAGAGAATTCATTGTTCCCCAAGGAAGTCTGTTTCATGGCTGGAGTACATCAATTATTCGAAATAATTAAGAATTATCAGAAATGATTAGAAATTAGGAATTATCTGAAAAATGATGTCTAATATTAGAAATAAAATAACTATGACCCAGCCCCTAAACCAGTTGGGGTCTTAGAACTTAGATCTCCAACATAATGCACAAGAGCCTATAAAATTCTGTTTCTCACCTGGTTCCAAGAGCCATTCCAATGCTTGCTTCATCCACATATCAGAGCCACTTGGGCAAGAAATCTGACTGTTTCTCAGGAAAATAATACCTGATGCTCTCACCCTAAGGCACCCTCCTTGGGTACCTGCCCCAGGTGAGTGACCTAATCCAGACCCCATCTGTGCCTAGCTGTCTGGTCTCCAGACCAGCTGCTGCGGTGCAGTTCAGTGTTCCAAGATCCCAGGGAGCTGTGAATGAATTCTGTCCACTGCATCTTGAAAAACGTCAGAAATCGCACCTGCAAAGATTTCCAACTCTTTTTTCGCCCCAGCTACAAGAAACCTGCAGACCCGAGACTCACCGCCACCTCTCTGAGTTAGAAACAGCCCCTGACAGAAGGATTAAACAATAGCTGATACAAAGATCATTCACTGTAATTTACACTTTGGATAAATGCTTTCAGAAGGTGGATGGTAATTTGGCAAGCAGGAAAGGCATGTTAGTGATTGTGAGGATTTAGTCCTATGGGTGACAATTCCCTCAAGGACATTTTTCTTTTAACAAGCAGATGACACACTGCTTTAAGTAATTGCAGCCCAACTGCCCACATCCTCATTTAGGCATGATTTGCACAATCCTAGACCTAACAGACTTTGGGGAAATTAGATTCGACAGAATCGAGCTTTAAACACAACCCTCCACAGCGTGTTCCATTCTGGGTCGCAGGGGTGAAAATACTAATTGAATCATAATGTTTGCCCTGAAAGCAAAGCCTATTCTTAATACGTGGAAAAAAGCAAAGTAGGGCAATACTTTCACGAAAGGAATTTTATTACTTTTTTTGGTCTTAATAGTTTCTCCTTGAACTCCCTGAGATGAATTTATCCTTAAAGGTAAGTCAGTGATTTTAGTTCTGAGAGCAATTTCAGACAACCTCTAGGAAATCATGATCTGAGCTAAAAGAACTTCAAGCATAGAGAAGTAAAAATAATAAAAGAGTAAAAAGAAACAACTTTCCATCTATGTCATCCCATTTATTTGATTCTTAAGGGACACGCGTGCAAACTACAAAACGATGAATAAAGAAGTTGGAAGCTGTGCCCTATTTGTCATATTGTTTTAATTACAGGAAAACAATCCCCCAAGGCTTCTGGTCACTCTTTGCATCCCCAAATTCCCCCTGACGTTTGCATTTACTTGGGAAAACGGTTATTTTCAGTCTATTTTCCTTAACTAATGTAAAGATAAATTCTGAGATATACTTCCCCAAAGACCTAGAAAGGGTCTACCAAATATCTAAAGAACAAAAAAATTGTACACAACATACAAGAAAAGTGGGAAAGTAATATAAAATTTAAGTCAACAGCATCTACTAAGCACCTCTTCTCTAAAAGTTTGACTACAGAAATCTCCTCAATTAAGAAGTCTTTGCAATATATCAAATGTTAATGGAAATAAGATCTGAAAACCCAGGAAACAGATGACAAAGCATAAGCATTGACGAAATGTATACCAAGAATGAAAGTTCACAGATTTCTCTGTAGGTAGCGCAAGAGAAGATAGCAGGTAGCAGCCTTTGGAGACTGTTGAAGATTGCAGGGCGCTCACCTGTTCCTCCCACTGCTGAGCACCTGGGCAGGTATGTGGCCAGCCTCCCCAAATAAAAGATAAATGTGAGAAAGCCAACTGCGGGAAAGAGCCTCTGAGGAAGACAACTACCCACGCTTGAAGTGATCCTCACTCTATGTGTTCGTAAAATCGATGGTTGGACATCCCAAGTGAAAGCTAAGAAAACTGCAAATCTCCCTTCTGCATGGGAGAGTGCAGTGTCACCTCGGCTTTCAGTGACCATCTCAATGGATGCTTTAACTCATTGCCACTCGTCACTGACCTACTCCATTATGATGCCACAAAGAAGAGGAGTTAGGCAGCAAAAGAGATAATGTCGCCAGAAGGGAAGGGTTTTAAGAGAACAGGATGGCTGGCAGGCAGGCTTGGCAAGGAAGACCTGGAATATTTTGAGCAGGGCTGAAATTCTCCAGATGGAGTTACGCTGAAGCAAAGTGGAAAGCATTCAGGGGAAAGTGTGCGTAATAAGAGGGATTATTTTAATCCCAGTAGAAACTGGCAGCCACTAATTGGACAGAAAAGAAGCATAAGACCCTAGAATTGAAGCCCAAAATCAAGTTAGAATCTCAGCTTTATATTTAAGATATAAACTTGTTCAGGCTATTAAATCATCTGTAAAATCTGAATATATCTCCAAGTAAATTTGTGAGAAATCACATAAAACTTTGTGGGTGGAAAATCCTTAGAAAACTGTAAAATTGGACATCAAGCTGAGATGTAAACACTTTTAAGAGCAAATGGCACAAGGCATAAAATTGTGCCACAAGGCACAAAATGGCATAAGATGATTTTTACTTAGTTCTATAAATTACAGATTGTACAGCAATGGCAGCTGTTATAATAACTGGGACAAAAGATCATTAATTTGGCAGCACATATTAAAAACATTTGTATTCTAAATATATAAAGAGTCCCTACAAAACAATAAGTGGACAGCAAGTCAATGATGAAAAGTGAAAAAACGACAAAGGTATTTAACGGAAAAGAAACCTAAATGGATTTTAAATACATGAACATATGCTCAAGCTTACTCAAAACAAGAGAAGCGAATTGAAGCATATTATTGATCTGGCTGAGAGAACAGGCATCAGAAAACTATAACCCTCAGGCTAAATGTGTCCCACCATCTGTATTGGTAAATACATTTCATTGGAACACAACCATACATGCTAATTAACATATTGCCTATAGTTGTTTTCACACTATAATAGCAGAGATGGGTAGGTGCGACAGAGACATTTGGCCCAAAAAGCTTAAAATATTTACAATCTGATGGTTCACAGAAAGTGTACCTTCTGGGATTGACAAAGATTACAGATTTTATAATACCGCAAGCTGGCAAGATGTGGCCAAGATACATTTTCATAAATTGGAGTTGGGAGCTAAATTGGTTAAATCTTCCTCAACACACTGTTCTAACATCTGCACTATTTGAAAAAAGATACGAATCCCATCTCCATGAAAAGATTCCTGGCAACTTTTCTCACTGCAGAGTGATTTATGGTAAAAAGTGTTTGGAAACAACTGAAGTCTCCGTCCTTGGGGCAGGTTTCTCCACAGTGACGGTATGTTTTACACAATGAAACGTCAAGCAGCCTTTGAGAAGAATGAGGTCGATTTACAGGTGTCAAGCTGAGCAATTGCCAGTTTATCTTACTCAGGGCAAAATAACAAGAGGCTCATGGTGGTGACAATTGAGTGTTGTTTAAACATGGAACGTATTCGTGGGAAATTGAGCAAAACTGGGGTTCTGAATTGGACAGAAGTGTCTCTGTTTTTTTTTGTTGTTTGTTTGTTTTATGCTACATCATTTTGTTTGTTTTCACCTCATGCACAATAAACTTTTCAGAAATGAGTGTAAACTGCCTGTTTAACAAAGAGGAGTTTAGATCTGAACATTTGCAGAACATTTGGGGATTCTGAGGAAGAAATAGTACCCAGAAGAAAGGGGAGTTAGAGATAATGCCAAAGACATGAAACACAACTGAGGAGGCATTACAGTTGGTGAGGCTAAAGGTAAGGGAAGAAAAGGATGCAATTACAAGCCATAAATTTTTTTTTTTTTTTTTTTTTTTTTTAAAGAGAGAGGGAGGAAAGGAAGGAAAGACAGAGAAGGAAGGAAGGATAGAAGGAAGGAAGGGAGGAAGAAAGGGAAACATCTTTAAACATTTTCTTGTTTTTTTTATTATATTTTGTTTGTTTGTTTGTTTTTTACATGGGCTGGGGCCGGGAATCGAACCGGGGTCCTCCGGCATGGCAGGCAAGCACTCTTGCCCGCTGAGCCACCGCGGCCCGCCACAAGCCATAAATTTTAAAAAAAGATACACACAAACATTCCTCATGATCCTACTAAGAGACAAAAATCTTCTGCGGCAGTTAAGATTGTTGACAACAAAATTTAAACCAATTAAGTGGGGTGTGTGTCAATTCACATTCACTTGAGGAGAGAGGGGAGAGGAAAACAAATCCCCTGGGATATCACAAAGATTTTCTACAAAATGGACTTATTATAATTTAATGTAATAGAACATGTAGATAGTTGGCCATTTTGGGGGGAGCATTAACATTATACCATTGCTTAGGAACAGTAAACATCAAATATATTGCTTAATAAAGGATGATGATTGCTTTGCGTTAAATGAAAAATTATGGCTTAGTTCTTAACTAAGGCTTCCTAATTTTCTTGTTTTTTTTAATATTAGGACAGGGTTCAATTGCAGTCACAAGTACATCCTTATGGTAAGTTCTCTCCCTCTTCCCTCCCGCCCCTCTCCTGGTGCCTGCACACCCATCCAGAAAGCCAAATCCAACCTCTGAGGTCCCCTGAAGTGTCCTTTATGGAACAGACTGATGGCAAGACAGAAGGAACTGGCAATTTCAAACTGCAGTAACACAGAGCAGTATTTAGGGATTTCCCTCTTAGTTCAACCATGGACGCATTCTTCCATAGCTGAACAGTCTACTAACTGTAATTGTTACAATATTTTTCCTGCAAACCTGCTGTCCACCGATGATGCGCCACTTTTAAACGACAAACCCAGAGACTTGCGCTTGGAATAAAGGCATATTACCACATCTTGCCTTGTGAACAAGCGCCACCAACTTCAGTCTATAAAACCAAAATTCTGAAAGCTGTGGACGGGATGAGGAGGTAGGAAGGTTACAGACTTTCACGCATCTCATTCTGTGAACATCTTGGGCAGAGAAAACTCATTTGGTAACTCATGGAACTCCTTGTTTCCGATGTCCCTCTTTCCTGCTATGAAATCACTTACTTTGTTTTTCAAGAGGCAGTAAGATACAGTGAAGATTCTTATCCTTTGTTTAATGGGCTTTCCTGCTTATTGCACTGAAAAATAGAAAATAAATGGGCTCCTTCGTGTTGAGTACAGTCATTTTATATTATGTGAAATTTGATCAGAGCATGTCCGATCTCAACACCCCCCTTTTATCGTAGAATTCATAAATTATTTTGTTTTAAAAGATATGTGCATTTGCATGTTTAACCTATTTTATTTTGAGCCTGGGTAGTTTTTAAGTAAGACAAAAAATAAATAGTAAAATCTGTCATGATAATTGGCCTCAGATTACATAGAAAAGGGTACCTGGTAAAATTTTCTGATCATGGATATTCCTCTTTGTGATAAGAGTGAGAACAAGAATCTCGTGTAACTTCTAAATTTTTCACATCTCTCCATGATATTTAAATATTTTTAAAACGTACCCAATAGAATGGGTTCATATTTTTCTTACAGATATGAGGGAGATTAGTAAAAACATTAAAAATAAATCTACTTTTTTTCTGAACAATTAGCTTCATGCAGGGGAACATTAAATTCACATTAATGGAGTTGAACAACAGAGAAACACACCACATTTTTCCACGGATCTATGTCTGGTCCAATACCCAACATGAGTACTGAAGAAAAATATATTTTTTAAAGGGAATAAGCAGTTTACTTTATTTTCTGCTTATTTACATAGATTATATAGAAGAAACAGGAGTCAAAATTTAGAAACAGGTGTTTATTTCTCCTATAATTTCTAGATTTATGAAAGGGTCAGAAAGAAATACCATTCAAAATAAAAATCCACACCCACTACACACTGGGTAGAATTTTCATAACTCAAAATTTAATCATTTTCCCTAGATAAACACATGATTTTTAAATTCAGAGAGGTGCTCTTGAATTTGAAAACAATCTTAGTAGATTCTCAATAAACACATGCACCATGCCAAGTTTTTAGCCTACGAAGGTTTCAAACATTTACAACAAATATCAACACCCATGCCCTTAAATTTCTTCAGTGAATTTGTCCTTTAAGACGAGATTCCATAAATCAACTCATATAATCAAGTATATTATCTACAGCATGCTATATTCAAAATTATTTGTCTGGTTCTTAAAATGCTAATGCCAAGTACAATTCGACCAGGAAGATGGAACCCAATTTTGGAACAAACCAATTAAGTGTTTAAAATTATATATCTCTATTTAACTCTCCTAAGGTTATCTTAATAATTCACATCATATAAGCTTTAGCCTGGAAATGACCGATCCCTTACTGTAGCTCTCATCACATAATCGGTAAGCCTAAATTCTCCAATGGAAGCTGCACTGAAATGGTCTCAATCCCATTATTTCCTCCAGGACTAAATAGACTCTCGCTTGTGGCCACTGCTATAGATTAGGGATTATCAATTGGGGATGATTTTGCCTACCCTATGGATATATATAGTTTTTGTTATAAACAGCGAACAAACATACAAACATTCTCAACACGGTTACAATCGATGGCTCGCAATACCATCATACAGTTGAGTATTCATCATGATGACTGTTTTTCTGAACATCTGCATCTCTCTAGCAAATGAAAGGAAAAAGAAAAAAGAAACTCATACATGCCATAGCCCTTACCACTCCCTTTCACTGAACACTACTATTTCAATCTACTCCATTTATTTTACCCTTTGTTCTCCCTATTATCTCTTTATTTCTTATCCATATTTTTTATGGATAAGAATCATCTGTCCATACCAAAGATAAAAAGGAGCATCAGACACAAGGTTTTCGCAACCATACTGTGAAATCATACTCTACACAGTCATACTGTACAAACTATGCCATTATACAATCATCTTCCAGTAACAAGGCTACTGGAACACAGCTCTACAGTTTCAGGCACTTTCCTCTACAATGTCTGCAGACTACGAGGATTGTTTTCAAATTCAAGGGCACCTCTCTGAATTGAAAAGTCATCCGTTTATCTAGGGAAAATGATTAAATTTTGAGTAATAAAAATTCTACCCAGTGTATAGCGGGGGTGAATTTTTATTTTGGCCGGTATTTCTTTCTACCCTCATGTAAATCTAGAAATCATAGGAGAATGATACCGGCTGGTGGAAGGCAGGGAGTGCTACTGGCATCTGATGGATAGAAACAGAGTGCACTGGAGAGATTCCAGATTTGTCTGACACAGTGCACCATGCCAGGGCCAGTTTAAACTCAGTCTTGCTCTCCGAGTGTATGCCTAGAACATCTTCTCTTTGGGGAGCTGTCTCTAGCCAATCCCCTGGTGAGTTGTCTCGCATGAGGCAAGAGCTTTCTGGAAGGCTACCAAAGGAACATATGCAGAGATGTTAAGTTGGCTCTCAATACATGCGTGTAGGACTGAGGCAGAATCATTTCCAGAGATATAAAATCCATTAGAAAGTTCAAATTAGCTGATTCTTCCATTGTTCTCCAAGAATTTTCTAGTTAAGGGAAATTTTATAATGCTATTCTCTAGCTGGGCTTGAGAACAATGTGCTTCCCTTATCTCTTCAAGCAATGTTTCTCTTTTAAAAGATTCCATCTCAGAACTAAATAGCTCTATAAAATAAATAATATGCCACTGATGTAGATGTACTGAGTGCCCTGTTTAATTTACATGTTCGCAGCATGAGCTGGAATCGATGGCTCATAAACATCTCATGGAATTCTATCAAAATTATTCTTTATCTGATGAAATGGCATTCCTCATTTAGTGTAAGGTACAAAGATTCATAAAAAGAAGGAAACGTGGAGAAACCATAATGGTTTGGGTAAGTTTTAAGTTTTCATAAGGTTAACAGGTTTCCTATGATACAATTGATGTACCATGAAGCACTCAATGTGACAATTTTTGGTTTATATGTACAGCCCTAAAACCAGGACCATAATCAAAACTATGGACATTTTCAACACTTCAAAAATTTCCCTTCTGCCCCTCTGTAATCTCTTGTCTCTGTACCACCCATTCACCCCCAGACAACCAATCTTTAGATATACCTAAAGACCAGACAATATGAATTTAGTTGGCATTTCCTAGTATACACAGACAGAATACATTCACTTCTTTTGTTTGGACTTTTTCCACTCAGGATAATCATTTTAATAGTCACCTGGCTGGCAGCGTGTTTCAATACAGCATTCACTTTTATTGCTGGATATTATTCTAATCTATGCATATATCAGAGTATGCTTATCCATTCTCTTCTTGCCATCTATAGCATTTCCAGCTGTCATCTGTAAAGCTGGAAATACCTACCTGTTTCAGTGTATGCACGCATACTTTCATTTCTCACGAGTCAATACCTAAGAGTGAAATGGTTGGGTGGCATAGTAGAGTATGTTGAATGTTTTGAGAAACTGGTAAAGTGTTTCCCAAAACTCTGTTCTCGTTTGTGTTCACACCAGCCATGCAGGCATTCCAGTTCCTCCATTTCTTTGCAAACACATGGCATGGCCAGTCTTGCTTCTTTTAGACATTTTAATTAGGTGTAGTGATATCTGATGTGTTTTTATTTGCCTTTTCCGTCGTGGCTTATGATGTTGAGCATCTTTTCATATGTTCATTGGCAATCTGTGTATCTTCTTTGGTGAAGTTCTTGTTTAAAACATTTGTCTACTTTTATTACATTATCTGCTCCCTTTTTATTAAGTATAGACAGTTCTTCATAAATTATGGATCAAATTTCTGAATGAAATAAACAGTTGCAAGAATTGTCTCTCCTGGGCTATTGTCTGTTTTTTTATTTTTTATTTTTTCATTCTCTTAACAGTGTCTTTGAACCCAAATTTTTAATTGTGATGGAATCCATTGTATTCATTTGCTCTTTTAAGAGTCATGCTTTTTACAATGTATCTAAGACATCTTGACATAACTCAAAGTTGCAAAAGTTTTTATCTATATTTATTTTTTTCCTTTCATACATTTTATGGTTTTATGTTTTATGTTTAGGCTTATGATTCATATAACTTTATATATATAAGTTGTATATCAAAATATTTTGGTTTTCTTGTTTGTATTTGGATATCCACTTTTTCTAGCACCATTTGCTCAAAGTATTATCATTTTACACAAAATTATGTTTGCACCATCGTGGAAAATCAGTTACCCATGTATGTAGAGCTCTATTTCTGGGTTTTTCTTCTGATCCATGGATCCATTTCTCTGTCTTTATGGCAATACTACTCAATTTTAATTAGAGTAATGTCATTATAAGCCTTGATGTCAGATATCATAAATTCTAATTTACTCTTTTGCTGCAAAATTGTTTTAGCTTTTTAGATTCTCTGCACTTCAATATGGATTTTAAATTCTTGTCAAATTCTTTTGCAAAGCCTTCTCCTATTTTGTTTGAGATTTTTGCACTGAATCTGCAGATCAATTTGTATAAAATCAATATCGTAACAATACTGAATCTTCTGACCCATGAAAACAATATATTTCAATGACTCAGTGATATTTTCTATTTTCAGCACACATACATTGCATTTGCTTTTTTTAGATTTAGTCCTACATAATTCATGTTATTCATACACATCCTCCTTTGAAAATAAAAAGCAAAAACATGATACTTCATGTGACAAATCATTGGGAAGCTCTGGACTTTGAGGCTATCTTGAGAAATATGGACATTAACAAAATTTCCCCTTTTAATACATCAATGTTCTGATAACATTTAGTTTGCTCTTATTTCTACTTTTCAATTGATATAAAAATTCAACTGCTGCTCCTCCAAGCCAGTTTACAAGTTTTATATGTTTGTGTATGGGGATTTAGTGTGTGTTTTGCTTCTACATAGCTGAAGCTCACTACCAGTAAAGCTTTCCTGATTCAAATATTTTTAAAAGGTCATTTGCATTAACATGAAGTCAATTAAATTTTTAAATGGATTCCACACAGATTTAAATATTTACAATGGTAGATATAAAAGGCTGCTTTCCATTCCTAATGTAATATATTGGTTTTAATACCCCAAGAAATTGTAATTTTGGCATAAAGTACAATACTTTTCTTTTAGAGGGTGCCTGAATTTTGAATATCAATTTACTATTATTGGAATGATCAGTAGATATAAAAGCACAAGGTCTATTACTTATTGAATACTTAAAGAATGTAAAGAAGATTGCTAAGCTCTTTATATATATTGTTATATTTCTTTCTCATAGTAATTTTGCAAATTTACTATCATTTTGCCTTACTGTAGACTAAACAAACTGGCAATAACACCATCAATCTTTAAAGTCAATGAACTTACATAACTTCACCCAAATTTATACGAAAGCATCATGCTGGGAAAAATATGGATCTCTTTTCCATCAAACTAAGTTTTGGGTAATTGCAGCTTAAAACATTCAAGAGTTTATTTCTAAAGTGACTTTTAATTGTGCCTTTGAAAAAAGACTAAATACACTCAAATAAACAAAAATAGCCATACACACAATTCCCTGATATGACTGAAAAGTGTAAGGAAACTCACCATAAACCAAGACTGTGATCCCCTGTTTGACAGAAAAGTGCTAATGAAAAACTTTTCTCATCTATAACTCTAGCAATAACATAAATCCTGATGAAAATTCAGGTTTCATGTGCTGTCTTGTTAAATGATGATTAACTGTCTGAAATATCACTGACATTTGAGTTATGAGAAGAATTAAGATGGCCTATCTAATTTATTCTGAAGGCTGTAGAATAAAGTAGTAATTCTCTGAACTCTGAGCTGCACTTAAGAGAATATTGCTCTAATAAACCATACCCCATGACCTCTATAAATTGGTACCTCTTTCTAAGCATATGTGTTAAAATGAGAACGAACCAGAAAATTCAATCCACCCTCTTATAGAGGACAAATTAAAATGTGGCTGATTCTTTTAAGGGATGTATTTTTAAATACTCCTTAAAGGAATAGAAATGCTAAAATCAAACTCAGTTATTACTGTTCCAAAAGTCCTAGGAACTAGCAATTTTACCTACCAGGTAGGTAGACCAGTAGGCACAGAAAGCAGCTTCTGCTTTACGTTCTAGAAGAAGCTGCTCTAGTGTCTGCAGCATCATGGTTTAAAGGGATAAATGTCAAACTCTGCTGAATGGATGCAGTCTGACAAGTGCCCCTAAAATTTTAAGCCTGGCCCTCCCATGAACTTCACCTGAGAACAAGCATGAAACAGTTCTCTCAGGGACCTGCAGCCCAGCTCCAGGATACCTAAACAATTCAGGAGAGATCAGATGTGGGTACATTATGGATCCTGGAATTGTAGCACTCACAGTCCTCTCCCCTTGAATAATACGCCATTACTCAAGCACTGATTTACTTGACTTAATATAAATATATATTTTTTAAATACAATAACCAGAATACCAAGTTGACAAAGCATAAAAAGAAATGCAAAGCTCCCGCAAACAATCAGAAGAAATTATAGTCAACATAAGTTAATAAATTTAATATAAGTTAATATAAGACCATAAAGGAATTAAGATGGTGTCTCAATAACATGTAATAATCCATTTTCTTAAAGAATAAGCCAAAGAGCTGAAAAGGCAATATTGAAAATTTCTACAGGGAATTAGAAACTATTAAGAAAAGAAAGAAAGAAGACAGCATATAATGGAAAGATCCAAATAGAAACCCTAAATTGGAAGAATATAATAACTAAAATTAAGAACTATTAGATTGAATTAAGAGCAAATTAGACAAAGGTGAAAAGAAAATGAGTTCCAGAACAGCTGAGAAGAAACTACCCAGTATATAATATGGAGAGATAAAATATTGGCGAAGATAGTATCAAGAATGAGAAATACGGAGAACAAAATCAGAAGAGCTAATACAGGCACAATTAGAATACTTAAAAGCATGAATATAACAGGTAATGAGATCAAAAGACAAGACAAAAGACTGGAAACAGACCTGTGGGGGACTGAGATACAGAAATATGAAATGCAGACATTAAAATAGCCAGAAACACTATGCCAAGACAATAACTGACAAAATTGAGAACTTCAAAGAGATGGGAACCATAAGAAGAAAAACTAATTTCTAGAAGTTAAAAACAAATGCATAGGAATTTAAAATTCAGTGCCTGGGTTTAACCACAAACTAGACAGAGCAGAAGAAAGAGTTAGGGACGTAGAATATACGATCTGAACAAAAGATACTTGAGAATAAGGTCTTAAATGAAGATAAATTAAAATTAAGAGAAGGAAAGAAAAAAATACAGAGGAACTCCAAGTTACGTGTAGAGTAACAAAGGAGAAAAGAGAGAAAAATGCAGCAGTAACATGCAAGAGGTAAGGCTAATAGTTTTCCAGCACTTAAGGCACCACTGAAAATTCAAGATGATTAGGGATTCTTAGCAGACAAAACTAAAATATCACAGCACACATTCTAATCACAGAAGAACTGAAAGAACACAAAGACTAACAGAAAATTTAAAGGCATCCAAGTGGATGAGTTCAGGAAAACAGACAATTTTCAAAGGTGTATAACTTACAGCTAAGTTCCCAGAGCAGCAATGGAATTTAGAGAGTGACTTCTTTGATGTCTAAAATAAAATATCTGCTACATTGAAATTCCATTTCCAGTAAATAGAATAGAATGGATCCAAAGACATTTTCACAGAAGCCAACTGAGGATTTCCAACAGCTCATAAGCTCTGAAAATATATTTTACATCACCATTATAATTTTTAAGAGAATGCTGGCAAAGGTTGATATTTGTAATAACTTTCTATTGATATTTTGAAAACCTTCACAGTTGTGAAAGCTAATCAAGTGGTATTTGAATCAATGTTTAATATTTAGAATGTAAGAAACTCTGATACGTATTTAAAGACATAAAATTGCTTTTACAGTAGTAAATTTGAATATTAGCGGTCTAAACTCACTAATTGGAAGATATAAATGGACAGAACAGATTAAATAATATGATCCATCTATATGCTGGTCACAAGAGTTTTATCTTGGACCCAAGAACACAGATTCGCTGTGAAGGGATGGAGATAGATGTTCCATGGAAGTTGCAGCCAGAGGAAAGCAGATATAGCTATAGTAATATTAGATCAAATAGATTTATGTTATCACATCATGAGATAAGATTTTCATATGTTGCTTACAAAAACATTTGTATTTTTATATTTTCTTGAAACCAAAAATTGGAAATGTTTGTAACAAAGTTCATTACTATAGTAAAGTTAATGTTTCTGTAACTTTCTACTTGATATTTTTAGAATGTATATAGTTTTGATAGCTCATCAAATGGTATGCAAGTTAGAGTTTAATATTTAGAATTCAAGAAATGCTGATAGCTGTATCTGTAGACATTTTCTCCTTGTTCACCTTAATTTTTTTTATTGAAATATCTTCACACACATACAGCCCACATATGGTATATAATTAATGGCTCACGATATCATAAAAACTTGGTTTATGTAACTTATTGTACAAACACAGGCTTTACACTGATTATATTTTATGTAAAATGCCAAAAAATAAAGTAGGAAAAAAAAGAGAGAGAACACCGGCAGATAAAGTTAGAGGTGCAGGAACTAATAAAGAGCAATTAACAAAGTCTAACTGTAAGAGATCTAATTAGTATGTACTAAATGGAATTAAAAAAAAATGCCTCGTCATTTTCATAAAAATACACAGAAACAAATGGCAATCAAGCACATAAGTTAAGAGGGCGAAAATGGAGCTAAAATGCACTCAGTTCCTATCATTGTCTGAGAAATATGCAAATGTATTTATTAAATTTACAACTGTATTTAGGATACATGCTGTAATTTCTAGGGTTCTCACTAAGAAAACAAGCAAAGTTTTTTGTTTTTTTTTTAGTATCTGTGTTGTGAGGGAATAGATGGGATGATTTTTCTTTTAAAAGACAAGATATTTGGAAAGCAAGAGAGAAGAAGAAAAAATTGAGATATGAAAAGCATAAAATTATGACTGAAGATCTAAATAGAAATTATAAATTTATAGCCATAAAACAAAAGTATCAGACTCAAATACAGAGTAGGAATAAAAGACAGAGTTCATACTTGAGGTATCTAAAAGGCTGAAAGCAAATTCATGGAAACAATAACAATTTAATTACTAGCCAAAAATAAATACATTAATATCAAACTAAATACATACAGAAATAAAGTAGATCACCTCAGAAGTAAAACTTCCAGTGAAACACAAAGTGATATAACTTCTAAATGTTTATCCACTAAATTGATGAGGACATAAAATATAAAAATTAAAAATTTGGAAAAATAAAAGGGAGACAAGAAAATCCATAATCAATGGGAAAATTTAACAGACATTTTAGTAACTGATAGAACACACAATTAAGCTACAAATAAAATTATAGAATATTTGCACAACATAATGCATCAATTTGAGTTAATGCACCTATATAGAACACTGCATCCCACAACTGCAAAACAAACAAGAAAACACATTTTCCCAAGGACACAAGACACTTTGACAATGAGTAAAAAATTAAAAAGAAAATAACTAGAAAAGCAACACATAAATGGAAATTAAGGTATGTTCTCCAAATAAATCATAAGTAGAAGAAGAACTCTGAATATAAATTACAAAACATTTCATCCATGCAATAAAAACATTATCACTTAGCCAATGTGTAGAAGGTAAAATGGTCATTGAGCAAAATGTACAGGCACATATTAATAGAGTAGAAAGTAAGGACATTGGAAAATTAATTTAAAAATCTTGTTTCAAGACTTTAATAAAACAATAATAAGATTAATCAGAAGGAAATAATGAAAAGAGGAATAATTAATGAAAAATAAATATATAGCAGACAGAAGAACAAAGCTGAATGCTGGATCACTGGGAAGTCTAATTAAACAGAGACTAATCTCTGCTAAGTCATACCAAAAAAAGCCACAAGACAGAAATCATTTCAGGAATAAAAGTTGAACCCCATTATAGGGGAGCAGACAGCAAAAGGATAGAAAGAAGGAAATTTCAAAACAATAGAAAGACTCCCAGAAAAAGTAACCTACCAAAAGGGACTCAAAAAAACAACACACAAATTTCAATGATACTATAAACATTAAGATATCAATTAGTTATCAACCATTCCTCTTTCCCCAGAAGGTAAATTCTGGGAAGCGCAAATGATTGTACTGTTCTAGAAAGCATTAAGGAAAAATTATTTTCAATCCCAACTCTTCAGCGAGTATAAGAAAAGGACATATAACTCAATTTGTTGTTCGAGAACAAGGTAATTTTTACCCCCAATTCCAACAAGGAATAACATTAAGAAAACCCATACATGAGCAATGACAACGCATAACCAAAAATGCTTATAAGACCAGTGTTTATAAGAGTCCCAAACTAGAAATAATATACGTCTATCAACAAGCGAATGGATAAACTGTGACATATGCATACAATGGAATATTATATAGCAATGGAAATGCATCAATTAGAACTAAAAATAAAAACACTTATGCATCTTAAAAACAAAATTTGCATGGGAGGAATGCATGAGGAAACGAATGTAAGATTCCATTCATTTGAAGACCCCAAACAACAAACGTTGACTATGAGATTCTGGGTGCATAATAAGGTGAGAAAAATATAAAGTGAGGATATGATTAATGTGAAATTCAGAATAATGGTTATCTATGGGGAGGGAAGGGAGATATGACCAAGAAAGAATATACCAACATACTATGTACTTTTGCAATGATGATAATATATTACTTCAAATGGGTGATGATTATGGAAATATTTGCTATGATTTTAGTTTGCACTGAACATTTGGGGTATATGGAATTTGCTCTTTGTAGGTTTTATTTCATGCAGAGTTATTTTTAAAGTTAGTGTAAATCCAATTAAATAAAACTTGAACAATTCTCTTTTGTCTATATAATTTCTTTAGATGGCCCTGTTATTTGTAATTTCTGGTAGCTGCCTTGAAACTACTCTGTCATGAAAGCACCATTAGATAATGTGGCCTCATCATCTCAGGGTTCTTCTTACTTAAAGGGGAAAGCCTCCACTCATAGTTGTGTGCTTCCCTTCAAGGTAGTTAGGAAAGTTATTGGGAGAATCCCATCAAACTTCCCAGGTCCTTCAGCTACCACTGAGCTGACACACTTTCTACAAAACCAGCACCCAAGTGAGTTCCAAGTTGAGTCGCTCAGAGATGTTAAGCTCAAGTATGAACTAGACAAGCCAAGTTGAGTCACTTAGAGACATAAAGCTCAAGTATGAACTACCCGCATCACCCATCTCTATTTCCAGAGCCTTATCCATTCTTTGCATTTCCAAATGCACAACAGTTTACCACCAATCTCTGATCACCTTGGGCAATGCTTCTCCAGCAATTTCTCTAGGCATGTGAAAAATGTAGAGTTATTTCTACAGTCATCACATTATGCAATATTTAATTATTCAAAGACATTTTTATAGAAATGCTATAACTTAACAGAAAGTAGCCTACCTATGATTTAACACTGAGGAAGGACCTTCAACTGGCAATTGGTGATCAATGTTTGACCAATGACAGGTCAAAGTTATATTGAGGATATATTAAGGAGTCAGGGAGTCTTACTATGAAATGCACTTATAATAGTTGAGGCCACAAAATGAGCTTTCCTAATACAAGCATTGGGAAGGAGGTGTGGTTCCAAGAAAATGCCATCCTTTTAGAGTAGTTAATTTGGAAAGGTGCAGACAAGGCACTTACATTTCTCTAAGCATTTTACCATTTGTTCTTTTCAAGGTGCCTTAGGATTTAGCTTAATTAAGCCCACATTAATTTATAGCTGTACCTTGTTTTTGAATTAAAATTGCATTATACAGCACCATCACTGACCTTTCTCAAGAGAACCCTGGCTGTTTATACACCCAAAACCAGCTTCAAGGATTGAGACCTGCCCCATATCACGATTTTAAAAATAAATTACTGTGGGCTTGAAGCAATATTAACTGAGGAGGAACACAAAAGTTTCAAGAAGGCTTACTTTACTGGAATGAGTGGATTGCCTCTGAGGGGGCTAATTTGAATATAATAATGCTCATTTTAAATACATAACTTTTGACACATTTGCTAAATTATATCAGCCTAATTATGCACCATTCAGGACTCATATATCTTTATTATCTTATCATTACTTATTAAAAGATTTCCTAACCCAGGACGTTTGGGAGAATATGGCAAAATTAATTTTTACTTTCATACACAAGGATACACATTCCTAAAATTTTGCTACTGCAAATACATTCTGAAGTTCCTAAAATATACTTTTCTTGAAGTCCTATGATATATTAAATATTGCTTTTGTTTACTGTGTGTATCCATTCTGTCCCTTCTCTCAAAATGCACAGAGATGCAGGAGGAAGTTTTATGGATACTCTGAGTAATTCAAGAATCGGGAAAGTCTTCTTTCTATCTGACACAACATTGAAAAGCCTGAGGAGAAGATGGAGAAGTTCAAGGTGCTTCACAGAGGTGCTCAGCTCCATTATGAAACAGGCGGAAGGCACGGATAAACATGTGGGCAGAAACACGGGATACAGGAAAAGGTGAGCCTGCAGAGACTCACGCCCACGCTGGCTGGGTGCTGCCTCGGACAGTCTCCGGGACACTGGAAAGCCAAAAATAAATACCTGCCAATTGTAGAAACTGGGAGACACGTTCTCCAGTGGGAAAGAATTCCCATTTTTCCACTTTCCTCATCTGAAACTCTGAAGCCAGCCTACCAAACAGCCTTCAGTGTCTCAATGCTAAACACAACAGGAACATTAAACACTTGAGGACTGACCAGATAACTTGAGACAAAAGTTCAAAAGTGAAAGCCCACACAACCACATATATACCCACACACAGACCTACAGAGCACAACAAAACTGAGGACAAGACTTTGGAAGAAAGGGAAACCTGAAAGAAACAAAAAGAAATCTCAAAAAAATCCTCCAAAGGCACTTGCACCTTCTGGGAAAGAAGTCAGTGCATCCGCTACGCAAATATGAATGCTAGGAAGAGAGTTCAGAAAGAGCTCTTAGAAATTAAAAATATGCAACAGCTGGAGTTACAAAGCTCAACAAAAAGTAAGTTTCCCATAAAGTAACATAAAATACAGAGAAGATGAAAAGAGATGAGAAAGTTGGAGAAATAATGAAAGGGTTTAAATGCCTGAGTTCTAGAATTTGAGAGCTTTTTCAAAGATAAAATTAGATGGGAGGAAATTACCAAAAAAAAAATAATAATAATAATAATAAGCAAGAAAATTTCCCCAAACTAAAGGAAATGGGTCTTCAAATGGAGAAGACATGCCTAGCGTAATAAATTTTAAAAACATTCATGCCTAAGCACTGAAATTTCTGAAGGCCAGAGGGAAACAAAAATTCGCCCTAGATGTTTCTATAAAGAAAACATGAAATACAAATCAATAATTATAACAATAACAATGTCATTACAACGCAAGAGCAGCAGAAACAAATAACACATATTAGCTAACAAATCAATAGCAATACTCACTTTTGTTTTCATACATTCATTATCTCAACCTTTCATTCCTTTATTCAAAAAACATTTATTTATTGAGTTACATGTCCATTGGGGCCAGACATTGCTATAGACACTGAGGATAAAGACAGAATACAAACTAAACAAGTTGTGTTCAAAAGAAAATAAACAGATTGATAAGTAAATATTTAGTATACTGGGTTTAATAGACATGAGTAAGAAAGGTATGAGAGGAGCCACTTTCCAAAAAGGCAACAGAGAGTGAGTTAGAAATAAGCGCCCCTCTGGTCAGGTACCACAGTCCTATAGGAACATCCTTTGGGGAGCAAATCAAGGACCAGATTTGTCCCCCCAATAGCCTATATTTCTGCAGGGCAGGAGCTGTACAAAAAGCCTACACACCTCTGTGTACACATGTTCTGTATTATTTTGAACCGCACTAAAAGTAACTTCATTTAGGTGACAGGATAGCTTGCCTGACGCTGAAACAAAAATCCTGAGATGTCTCCCAACAAGAACACAAGTGCAACAGGACAACTGAAACATCGGAGGCATGGTCCAGAATTTAGGGATGAAACATGTTCAATTTTTCCAGGTACATGTACTAGCCTCCAGATGGTAGCATAGTGAAAAGCTAAGACGTGGAAGTGGTTATTGGTTTTTTTTGCAGGAGAGATATGAAGACCCATCCTTCTTTAGGTCCTCTTACTCTCCGCTTAACCTCAAGGATTGATCAAGAAAAGCATGGAGGTGTGTCAAGAATCCTCTGTTCTCAGAGAGAATGGAAGGAGACCAGGGAATTCTCTCTTTCTCTACTCCTGGTGTCCACCCCATCTCTAAAAGCAGGAGCCCCTGCCTTTTTGGGATTCTTGTGGGTTCAGCCAGTAGCCATGCTTAGATATCCCATGACCTAGTGGGTTCTCTAATGAGGGAGATAGAAGTAGGTCAAGTGAGGGACTGAAATTCCTTGGTCTAAATAGAGAACTTACCCAGTCTTATGGATTGAGTCATTTCCATCAAAAAGACATGCTTAGATGCCAATTGCTGGTACCGTGAACTTATTTGTAAATAGTAACTTTGAAGATGTTATCAGTTAAGGGGAGGCCAAATTGAATCAGGGTGGGCCTCATCCAATATAAGCAGAGGAAATGTGCACATATTAGTAGACATGAGAGGAGAGACATGGCGCTATGATGGAGACAGAGACTTAATTATGGATTACTGGTCAACCACTGGTGGGACACTATATGGCTTGCCTTCACTTTGACTTCGGACTTGTGGCCTCCAAAATGGTGCAAAAATCAATTCCTATTGTTCAAGCCAACCTGTCTTTGGCATTTGTCATAGCTGCCCTGGTAAACTAAGACACTCAGTATGCACATCTGCCTTTCAGAGGAAGACGTGAAAGTTATATCCATCATTGCTAAGAATAGTGAGCAAAAATGGGTGACGATGACTGTTGATAAAAATGCTGAGAAGAAAGCAAACCAAAGTGGCTGAAAATGCCAACGAGGTAAGTGACATTATGAGCAAAGTTGCTAAACATTGTGTGCAATTGGAAGATGGGCTCCTACGGTTTGCTTTATTTTATCTTCATTTTAATTTCCTTATAGTGTCACATCTAATTCCATTCAATGAATGGGGCAGGAAAAGATAAATGGAATTTAATTTATAAGTGGTTGGATTGTTTAACAACAGATGGACTGCCCTGTGAGAGAGAGGGTGTTTTGTGTGTAACTGAAGGGCCTTTCCTATCATCTTAGTCTCAGGTAAAGTTCCAAGATGGAAAACAACAGGTTCTAAGTAAGAACTTAACTTAGCAGAAAAATATCGCTAGAATGCCAGGCAATCTTCTAATGTCAATTATACCTCTTAACTAATTATCTCCTAATCTTGACTTTGTGAGTTAGTCAGGATCTTTATCCTAATTTTACACCACCACCACCAAAGCATGAAGAAAAGGGAAAAATAATATATTTAGAGGTACCTGGAGATTGACATGTCTTGAATCACAGAGCTGGAAGTAGCCAAGCTGGGACTTACTCCAAATGAGTGTGGCTGCACAAACTCTGCTCCTCTCCAAAGATGCCTCCAAATAGCAGCTTGATGGCCACCTGTTGAGCATCCTCGTATCTAAATTGGGGGTTCTTGGTCTCAACAATACAGACATTTTGGGTGAGATGATGCTTTGTTGTGGGCAGATGTCCTGTGCATTCAAGGATATTTAGCCAAATCCCTTTTACCCATGACATACCAGTAGCATCCCTCACCCGAGTTATGACAATCAAAAATGTCTCTAGACATTGCCAAGTGTTCTCTTGGGAGTAGAATCACCCATGTTGGAGAACCACGGATCTAAAGCTTAAGGCTAGTCCACCACTGTAGGACCAGCTAAGAGAATCTGCAGCTGGCTCTGCAGCCACAGCTCATGAGCCTTAAACCAGCTTTGTCAGATGCAGCAAAGAATGCATTGGAGATTGATGAGGTAGGGAGTTCCTGGAGTGGAATGGGGGGCCTGTTGGCTGCGATGGTGACAGAATCATCTGTACTTACTCTGGTCATCTAAAAAAGGGACCTGCATAAGAAAACCACCTATGGAGACCAGGTGAGCCCAAAGGCTTATAGATGGAGGTGAAGCCATCCATAGACAGGGGAACCCAGCTAGAAGAGACTTCACCCAAGTCAGATAAACTGCCACTGTTGATACCCAAAATGGGACTTTAGAAATCAGAAATGCCTCAGAATGTGAATCAGCTACCGCTACTCACTCCTTCCAGGAGGTGGTGACATTGGATTTTACTCTATTTGCCATGCAAGAGGTTGCCCTTTTCCCCTTCTTTTCCTTCTCCTCTGGAGGAGGAAAGGAGCCAACCTCACATTCCTTTCTCATGCAGATGTTTTTACAGCCTGTGAGAGAGTGAAAAAACTTTACCCTGGATGAGTGATTGCTTTACTAAATAGCTAAGATGCTTGAGTGTGAAAAAGTGTTATGCTAGGCTCCCAGAACTTTAGCCAGAGGTGAAGACGAGTAAAGAAACAGTGTGCACTGAAATGTAAGCCATGGAAAAAATAAATGTGCTTCTATTTATGCTGTGTTAAAACTAGAATGTCTACTTTACTGGACTTTTCATGAGTAGATGGCATGTGAATAATTTCTCAGTTTGCCAAAGCTGCTATGACAAATAAAACACAATGCATTTGTCTAAATGAAAAGAACATTTTGGCTCAAAGTTTTGGAGTCTAGAAGTCCCAAATCAAGGTGGTGGTATGGGTACATTATATCCTGGAATTTACAGCATTCTGACTTGCTGCAGTCCTTGGGACTCCTTGAGTTGCATTGCTGCTTCTGTCACATAGCAGTGCCCTTGGGATCCTCCTGTAGCTTTCCCTGACTTCTGATTTCTCGATATAAGGCCTCCAGTCATCCTGATTGTGCTGGTTTGAAATTGTTATATATCCCAGAAAATCCGTGCTCTTCCAATCCAATTCTGTGGGTGCAGACCCACTATGGGTGGGACATTTCGATTAGGTTGTTTCCATGGAGATGTGACCATGCCCATTCAAGGTGGGTCTTGATTAACTTACTGCAGTCCTTTAAAGAGCTGACAGAGAGAGAGAGCTCAGAGCTGATACAGAGAGCAGAGAGAGGAAACCATGTGACAGACACGTGGAGATGCTTGGAGACAGAGGACCAGGGAGGAGGCTGCTGGACTCAGGAATGAAAAGCAACAGAACCCAGGAGCAAAGGGCCAGCCGATGTGTCACCATGTGCCTTCCCATGTGACAGAGAAAGACCAGACATGATTAGCCTTTCTAGAGTGAAGGTATTCCTTTGTTGAGCCTTAATTTGGACATTTTTGTGGCCTTAGGGCTGTAAATTTATAACCTAATAAATTCCCCTTTAACATCCAATCCATTTCTGGTATATTGCATTCCAGCAGCATTAGCAAACCAAAACACTGATTAAGACTCAGCCTGATTCAGTTTGGCCATACTTAAGTGGATCTTAGAAAAGCCTATTCACAAATGAGTTCACACCTTAAATGATAATACATATTCAAAGAGTCCTACTTACAAATGGACTCAAACCTACACAAGCATAGATTAAGATTAAGAACGTGTCTTTTGTGGGGGTGCTTATTTCAATCTACCACAGATAACCATGGAACTACCCAATGGGATATTTTATACCAGATATTTATACAACACTGGACTTGGGAATAAGAGGACCTATGCTGCCCCTTTCATCTCTTATTCTTTTTTTTTTTAAAGACTGTGTTTTCAAAATAATGTTGGTAAAGGGGATATATTCCTTGATCAAAAAATGAAATGGTGAACTCTCAGATGTCATTCTGCCTTCTGCCCAGAGAACATCACAAGCAGGGCTAGCATAGGCCCTGAGGGGATGAGCTCAGCTTGGACTTCCTTTCCTAGCCCTGTAGGATTCAACAGCTGCAGGACAGACAGACGATTATACCCTGTGTGCAGCATAATGATGATGCAGAGAAATCTGCTACAATCACATGGCAAAGGAACAATGCCTTCCCAGCATATGGGTGTGCCTTGTAGGTTAAACACAATAACCTGAATTGATTTCCTTAATATAGACCCTGTGTTTGAAGATTTATTTATCACTTATAAATAGTTAAATCAATCAATAATGTCTAAAAATATACTTTCTTGTAGTTCTGCTTTGCCCACTACTTTTAATATGACTCTTTCTACACATCTGGTCACTGCTTCTCCAATGAACTTTCAATCATCCATCTCAATCTCAGTCTAGCCATGGTTTTGTAAGACTTGCTCCACCCTCATGTGATTGACTGAAACAAATGCATTGGTTAAGTTAGTGAATCTGAGTAACAGAAAATAACTTCCCGTGAGGGTACTTCCCGCTTCTTCCATTCGGAGCACTTGTCATTGCTTCTGCATGAGGAAGGCTGTTCCATTCTATGAAAATCAATTATAAGGGGCGTGCATGGGTGGTTCAGTGGTGGGAGACCCAGGTTCGATTTCCGGACCATGTACCCCCCCAAAAAACCAAATAAAACAAAAATCAATTATCTCGTGGAGAAAGTGAAAGCAGCAACACATGAGGCAGGATGACATCCAGGAGGAGAAGGGGTTGGTGTCCAAACTTACCAAGAGCTGGACTCAGAGCATGCTTGTTATTTATGACCTTACGATGAACTAAGAAACGAAAGCCTGCTATAAAGCAAAACTGGAATTGTCACAAGAGGGTCAGCGCTTTGGGCAAACAGGAAACTTTTGCCCAACTGAAGCCAAGTCAGACCTAGGCAGAGTTTTGGAACTGAGAGGAAACAGGCTGCACCCAATGATTAGATTCAGGCTAGGCAACTGCTGGTAAATACACTGATGCTAAGGCCAAGAAAAAGGACAGAGATTTTAGTGGCCATGATGGTAGACTGCTAAGGATTCGAGGTGGGTAAAAGGCCAAATATTCTGAACTCCAACAAAGTCATGTTTGAAGAACCACCAAGGAAGTCTAACATTCACACCCTGGCTCAAGAATCAGGAATGTGCAAGAACAAACATGTAGAAGGACATATTTGTCTTAATGAGCAAGAGACCCCCTGACACATCAGCTGATGTCCACCTTCACTCTGTCTTGTCCTAGACCTCAGCGTATCTATCAAGAGGAGTTCAATGAGCACCTACTGCATACACATCTGCATACCCAGGCAACATCTGTGAGTGCACAATTTAGAGCCCCCCAATCTTTGTACAAGCCCAGAATGCATCTTTCTTCATAACATACCACGTGAACAGGTACCTAAAGGTATTATGGCAAAAGTGAAAACAGTTTTACCTTAGACATGATGTCAGAAAGGAAAGCTCTGATGGCCAGACCCTGAAAGATGTGACTTAATGCCTCAATTGCTCCTTCACAACGTAAAAGGATGCTCAAAATGCAAAATACGACCAACCCAGCTTAAAGGGCCTCCAGCCTGCGCCGAGCATGTTCCTTCCCTGCACTCTGAGCCTCTCTTTCATCCTTGCCTCCAGGGCATTCTTCTTTGCTGCCAAGATTTGAGCTCAGGCGTTTTGCTCCCCAATTTTTCGTTCATCAGTCACTTTGGTATTGGAGGATAATGGAGGCCCCTGGGTGTCCTTTAAGTGGACAGCGCTATGGAAGGTGATGTGGCAGTAAAGGAACAACCACTGTCCCAAACTGAGGACGGAGGTCTGTAGCCTTGATTCTTGAAGATGAATGAAGAACTATAGCACCCTTATGGGATGACCATGTGATTTTAAAAACCTTGTGACTGACACTCTCTTTATACAATGTATGGGTAGTTGAGCAAGACAATCAAGACATAAATAAATAAACAATGAGGGGGTGGTATGGGATGTTTTGCATGCTCTTTTTCATTTTTATTCTTATTTTTATTCTGGGGGGAGTTGTGAAAATGTTCAGAAATCGATTGTGATGACAAATGCTCAACTCTATGATGATATTGTGAACCACTCACTGTACACTTCGGGTGATTATATGCTATGTGACTATAGGATCTATCTCAATGAAACTGCATGTAGAAAAATGTATTCCCCAGGGCATGGAAAGTCAAGAAAAGACTCTGAGCGGGGAAGCAGGCCTGTATTTACAGTCAACGTGTTCTCCTAGCGAGCGGCCAAGGAATGGGCAAGAGAGGGCTGCACTGGGAGTTAGGATGACGCCGCCTTGGAAGCAGTGTGAAAGATGGAGATAGGAACTGAGGTGGGGAGAAACTCCTAGAAGCCAAGATATGGACTTTGGGGTTCTCTCCAAAAAGGAGCACATGGGGTTACAAAAAAGTTTATTGCATTTTTCAAATTATAGGGAGTCTGTGAAAAGGATAAAAGCGCAGTCTTTAACCTCATAGTTTAGTCTTTTTTATACATATAAATAGGTATGTGCATGCATATCTGTGTGCATGTGTGTGTATATATGTATGACTGATTTCTATGAAATTCAGACCAAATAATATACACTGCATATTTTCTTTTTCTTTTTTTTACAAAGTTGTAGCACATTTTGAATATTTTCTATTGTTTCTACATCTCCAAAGTCTTCGCTCAACCATAGATCCTCTACTGTTTCTAATGGGAAGATATAAATTACCCACACCGATCCAACACCAAGGAGAGAAAGTAGAAAATGTGAATAGAACAATAACTTTAAAGGGAGGGACTTTTAAACATCATTAAAGAACTAGACAGAAAAGGGGCTTTTAAGTCTACCCCAGTTTTGGCTTCTTTCACAGTACAGGACAAGGGACAGGTTCATGCTGTGTCGACTGTTTCAGAGCATTGCAAGGGACGCTTCTACCACTACGGATTCCAATTCCATTTCGCGACTCCTAACCAGGAACGCAACATTGGGAAACTTTCATAAACGCTTCACACCCTGGCTGATCATCTCTAAAATGAGGATGAATGCTAACAGCTGTCAACAATTTACAAGTGCAGGCATCCACACGGGCACGTTCTGCTAAGTAAATAATTTGATCTTCAGAGCGCTTGGAGATTCTCTGAGGCAAAGTGTGAGGCACAGAGAAGTTAAGTCAACAGCTCAAAGTCACAGAAGCTGTAACAAAACAGCAGCATCCCCATTGGTAGAAGCATCAAGGGGGTGACATGCATTCTTAATGAGTTATTATAACTTTGGCTTTGTGCTACACCTTTAATTTTCTCGGATATTTTACCAAACACTCTCTCTTACAGAGGAAACTGTTTCAATTGATGACACTTGAATACACATCTTGATATCATGTCCCCTACAGAAGTTCCTTTCAAAAACAGTTTTACTTCAGACACAGATTGTTCGCACTAATATCAAGTGTTAGTGAACAGTTGGCTGACACCATAGTAAGATATGAAAATGATTTTATAGCATGTTAAATATATGTTAAAATGTTGGGAAAACATGGTGAGGAATTATTCCCAGAAGTTCTGGTAATTCAGGTACACAATCAAAGCACAATGGATTTCTTTTTCCAACAGCTAAAGTGGCACAGATTTATGCCAGTTGGATTTTTAAAAAAAAAGGTAATTGTCCTGGTCTATTTGCTTTGAAAATATGGGATTCTTGATAAATGAATGAGTGAGCAAATGAATGGATGGCAGGCAGGGGGATGGAGGGAGAGAGAGAAAGAGTAAGGGGAAGAGAGGAATGAGAGAGAAAGAGAGAGATAAAGGGCAGAAGGCAGTCAGATAAGCAGATACTACAGCAGGCAGATGATATGGAGCACAATATTTTCAAAATTTTCACCAAAAAATATTTCTTTTAAAATTTACCTTGCATCAAACTTTCACTTTAAACTATCATCATTCCACTTTAACAAAAGGCAAATACATGCATCTGTGTTGAATATTCTATCGAAAATCTACTCAATTTTCCCTGTAACCTGCCATAATAAGTATTGCATTTCTCTGCCTTATTTTCATAAACACTCTTCTTCTGCCTGATGCTTGGGGTAAATGATACCTTGGCAACCTTTTTGAGCACTGAGCTAGACAAATCCAAACAGGGACCAAGAGGAGACTGAGTCTGCCATGAGTTGTCCCACAGCCCTTTCTTGGCTAATCGGAGGCAGCTGGTTCTGAAACAGGAATGATATTTGTTTCTCGGTCCATCGTTGGTCCAGTCTGTCTACAGTTTGAAGTCTCCTGTGGAAGCACATGGTATCCCATATGTGGCTTAAGTGTCATGGAATTATCAACTTGAAGAAACCTAAGCACACAGCTCTGTATCTGACATCCAGAAGGCTGCCAAACAGCTTCTTTTATAGCCTATTTCTCTTGCAATCTTTAATATTGTTTGAATATCTAAGCCACACTGCTGTTTTTAAAATAATTTTAACAGCATTACCTTTCTTGCAACCTTATCTAAAACGAGCTGTTTCACTCATCAGACCAAGAAGACACGGGATCAATCTGTTAGGTAAATGTAAGTCTATTTATATGCTCCTGGCTCTCAAAAGCTAAACACACACATTAGAAGAAAAAAAAAAAAAAACTGGAATCAATGAGAAGCAGGCTTCATAAATGAAAGGCAACTACAAGATGTCTTTTGTTGATTTTTCTCTTGAGTCTTATCATGCTCTTTAAACCCAACAGGAAGGGACACATGAGGATTGATCTCTTGCCTTTTCAAGAGCATGTAATAGCTTTCCATGTTTCACTAGTCTTACCAACTCATGGTGAATTTCACCCCCATCTCCTGAATGTTGCTTGCAATTTTAATTGCTACTGGAACAAGGCAACATGTGAGAGCAATCAGCTGCCCTTTGGAATTGAAATTTACTGGATGTCAGTGCTCTGCAAATATAATGTAGCACCTTCTTCCTGGAAGGACTTAGCTGCCATGATCAGAATCAGAGAACAAGCCAAACAACCCAAGGACAAAATGAGAGAAAAGTCAGTAAGAACAGGTCTTCACCAGCCACAGGAAAATATCCTAAGTCTAGGCCTTGGCTTTGGCCATCACCATCCAAGCACATCAACAGAAGAGGCTGTCCTGGGTATCAATGAAAGACTCCAATCCCTGAGGCACCCCTGCCCCTAGAATGGGGTGGTACCCCCAAGCAGTTCAGCCAGGTGTCTTTTGAAACTTGCCTTACATGACTATTTTCTTTCTTTCTTTCTGATTCCTTAAAATCTAAAACTTTCACCATAGAAGGTGCTGACTCTAAATGATGCCTCATTCCTCCAAGAAATAAAACCATAGCATTCAGTCTCTTAGACTCCATTGCACAGTCTTTATTGAGCAGCACAAAAAAGCACCACAGCAGCTGACTGTGGGATTAGGGCACATTATCTGGTCCAGCTGAGTCTCAATTGAGAAAGAAAAGCAGAGCCAGTAAGGGACAGCCAGCCGAGTACTGTCCCCAAGACTTGGGTGCTGGCATGGCCCCTACTGCTCGACGGTGGTGCTCTGTGGTCGCACATAAAACAATTTCAAGGTTCAGAAACAACAGAGAAGTCTACTCTGGGACTATGGTGGACAAAAGTGAAATCTGCTCATGGTGATGTCCCAACACAAACACAACGAAATCAAAAAGGTTCTATAAGCTATCCCCCAATGATCAAACATTGCTTATCCTGGCTCTAATTAACAACTGCTGCTATTTTACCAATTATAGCTTTGGCCTTCCCCTAAGTTTGGTTCCTTTGAGGTAAGGCTCACTAAGACGACCAAGCAAAGACTGACCCACTGGTTCTGAAAGTATCCAACCCAAAGCCAAATCTGCCTCCTGCAACCCTCCTCCTCATCGCCTAACACAAGCCAAATCTCACCAGGCATTCTTTTCTTTCTATTCACCTCTAACTGAACACTCCCCATGGTGCAGATTCTTCCTTGTTGCAGTGAGTCAATAAACCCAATTTAATTTGAGGGGGGAAGGGGTGTCAACCACCTGTGAAAATAAACAGAATAACCACCTTAGTCGGTTTTTGTTAGTAATGCATTTGACATGTATTACAATTAACCCATGCCAATGCTAATTTAAATGCTTGGGGGTTAAAACGTCACCATTATGAAATTATTATTATTATTTTGATATCTGGAGAAATGCAAGAGACAGAATTGGCATCCCTAGTAGTCAAACCAACTGTGTGCTGGGGACAAGAAGATACTTTTGAGTCTGCAGAGTCAAGGCGTTTCTAGGGACTGTTGCAAACTTACAAAAATTATACAAATTCATGAGGCATCTCTGTTTTCTCTGATTATCAAACTTACTCTCAAATTATGAGACTTAATTTAATGAGAACATGTGACATGCAGACTGCAAAGCACAAATGTCAACATTCTAGATGATACCATTTTATTCCGAGAGAACTCACATCACCCGGGAACCTCTGAGGTACAAAGGCTGATGAAAACCCTGAGCTTCTATCTATTTTTTTCTTAAAAGAAAATTCAGACTGATATCCTTATTCCACATGTTGCCTAGTTAGAATGTATTTAACCTCTTTGATCCTTAGTTTCTTGTTGTATAAAAGAAAGAAAACAGCATTTTCCATTTACATCTGTTTTGTGGGGTGAATGGGACATTATTTGTAAAGAACTTACAATACAACAACGTGACATGGAGGTAGTAGTTGTAGTAATTATCACCCTTAGCATGGCATAATTATAAAATATTAGAAGTAGATTTCCTGTTTGGTTTTACCTGTTTCGTAGTCTACACAAGGCAGACAAATTAGAAGTAAAAAAGAAAACATTTTTCCCCCCTAAAAACCTAATTTCACCACATAAAAAGCAAGCAAGATTCATCTTAAAGGGGCTGGTGAAATGGTCTCACAAGTACACAATATAGATTTTAACAGTCCAGAGTATTCATTTGGAATGCAATTAAAATATTTAAACTTTAAAAAATCCTAATCGGTATCTGAAAGTGGAGGTTTTCTGCCTTTTTTTGTTGTTACAGGAGTTGTCTCAACCTTCTGCAAATCGTTATCTCGGAAATTCTGTTGGTTTTTTATGCTGTCAGTAACTGTTTTTCAGTAAATCATATTAATAGGAGCACAGTTTTCTCTTCTTTTATATAATCAAATATCCTTGCATCATTTGTTTACCATTGGCCGACAAAAGAATTGAAGCAGTGCAATTTTTTATCTTTTTTTTTTCTCCTTTAGATCAGATAATCATATGAACTCTAAGACCAGAGCTCAATTCCACTTGGGGAACTTTGGTTTGGTAAGTACAAGTATGAGCTACTCAGTCCCCTTCACACACGTTCTGTAAGTTTATATGACAAGAACTTGGGTGCACAGCTTGCATGCAACTTTTCAGCCGAAGCTAGGAATTTATCACATACTGACTGCTGACTCAGAATATATTTAAGTACACTTAGGACAGGGTTTGGTACAGGGAAATCTGCCCAACGATGCCATTGTTTCATCTCTGAAAGGACTTCCCATTGAATCTTTTAAAAATCGCTCTTTTAGCCCCAGAAATATTTACGTGGGCAATGATATTGGTGAAATCAACAAGGAGCATTTAGCCATGAGGAAGATACTATGTGAACTTTTTAAACCAAATCAAATATGGTGAAAAAAAATGGAACTTCTGGTTAGTATGGAACAGGTGATACATTTGCACATGGTGGAAATGTGTGTGCTTCAGTGAACCTGGTTGCCGAGAGATGGCATAATTTAAAATTAATTTTCCTTATGCTTAGAGACAGGTTCTACCAGAGAGAAGAGAGTCCTAATTTCTTACAGTAAATTGTAAGAGACTGTCATCGATGATTAGGAAGACAAAGATTTTCACTGCTGAGTGAGTGCTCTGTTGAAACCAACATTTGTTGGTTTTAGATCCGAGAATTTTGAAGTAGAAAGCATTTCATGTATGAATAAAAAGCATTTCTGTTGTGACCCATTTCAGAAGCAACTAGAAGAATGACCTGAGTCTGTGGAATTTTTTTGAGAATGTGGTTTTTGAACATGGAACTCACTAAACATAAACAGCTCAATGTCAAGAACCTACCAGGGTCCTTGAGAAAATAAAGCAGTTACTAATTAAGGTCCATGCAACTAAAATGAAGATAGAATATTTTAGATTCCATTTTATTATCATGGAAGCTGTTAGATTTCATTTTTCTAATTTTATCTTAAATGAAGGCAAATTTTGCAATAAAGCCACTCCCTTCAAACGGAGGTGGGATAAGTATAATTGAATGGTTAGGGAGCTTGAAATTAAGGTACTGGATCTATGACTTCTTTTCCACAAAATCAGGGATCACATGCCATTAGTTTTATCTTACTTCCCAATCCGTTATATATTTCAAGACTAACAGAAATTACTTAAATGAATGAAAGGAGTCAAGATAATTAAACATTTTTTTGGCTAAACTTCACACATTTGTCTTGCATACAAAATACAAATATAAAGCCATATTTACTGATAATGAATGATATCTTCCTTTGAGTACACATGTTCTCTCATGATACAACTAAATTTAAACTATAAAAACAAATGGAACGGAATACTGAAGTCTGAAATTTCTACCTATTGACGGATATATCTCAAAATAGATGGTGTCCATTTAAATGATTATGAAAGTATCTTTATCCAAAGAGCTGGCAGCATTTTAAGCACATCTTCCATAGAAATAATACAAGTTAACTGAGGACATGGAAAAAAATTTCATTTCATATGAATGGTTGACAGGAAACAAGAAGAGGTTGGTGAGTGGGAAAAAGGCAGGCTTTTCTTTTTCTAGCCCATGACATTAAATGATGCCAGTTTGCTCTTTTCTGCCTGGCTCAGCAGGGGTTGGGTTTTAGAAACATAAAACTCTGGGGTTAAATGGGGTTCTTGGCATATTGACTCAAATCATGTTTCTGTCATCTTCTCAGCCTCCACCATCATTCACATGAAAATGCATGCTTTTTGAATATTTGGTCAAGCTGCTCCAGTGTTTTTTCTCCAAAGATTTTAATGGTTCACATTTCTGACGCTTACAGAATTTAGCCATCTAAGGGTAAATGCATCCCAGAAGAGAAAGGAGAACACATTTAACCAGACATATAAAGATCCAAATGAAATACTTTCATAAGTGACCACTTTTGGCTCATATTGCAATTGGGGAAAGAACGGTACTTTGATCAAGGAACAGACATTTCCAGAACCACTCAAGTTTACATAAACCAATATTGTCATATAACTGCCTTTGCAAATTAAATTTTAACTTCAGGAAATTTGGAAAACTTTAAAAAGAAAACAAGAAAATAAATTTTCCTTAAAAAGCAAATACTTCACAAGTTGTCCAGAGAACTCCAAGGCAATGCTTGTGAGGCAGATACTGTCATGACACTGATACCCTGAGTTTTCTTACTAGTTCATGTACTGATGGGCAGTACCTGCAACGAACATGGGTTCCTCAAAATAAAATAAAATAAAATAAATACCATCAGTGAGTCTCATTTCACCAAACCACTAAAACTATAGCTGACAAGTGTTGTGTGAATGCCAAGTCTCCTTGGCACCACAAATGCATGTGCAATGTGGCACTTTCTGGAACTGCCTCTGAACTCTTCCCTGAACAAGTGAGTCTTTACATTTTGAGTGGGGCCCTCTGTATGCAGTTCCTGGGGTCACTGGGACCCAGCAATGGGTCCTGTGAGAGCCGGTTAGGATTGAATCACGTCCTTACCAGAGTCATGTTCAAATCATCACCCCCAATCCTGTGAATCTGAATTCACTTGTACACAGGACCTTCCAGGGAACATTCCTACTTAGCTGTGGCCAAGATGAATCAAACTGTATCAATCCAACACAGCAGAGGTCCTTATAACCAGAGAAAACTCACACACAATCAGTTAGCTAGAGATGGAGAAAAAGCTCTTGGTGAGATTGTGGTACAGATGCATGAAGAAACCAAGAAATACTAAGGGTTGGTAGCAAGGCATCCCCAGTATGCCACACAGTCTGGGAGAAAGTACATCCTGGCAATGACGCTTGCAGCGTCCAGAACAGAGACACCCATTCCTGTCATTTCAGCCTAATTGGTGTGGTATTTGTCTTAGCAGCCATGGCAAAGCAAAGCAAGGTTCTTGCACCATTTCTGAACCAGAACCAGGAACAGCAGCATAACTTCTGTGGGTTAATAATGATGAGGGATCTATGGGATGGAAATAATTCAATTCCTTTTGATCACTCTGGAGCATATTTTACCCAGAGGAGAAAGAAAAGGTGAAGACAGATTTCTAATAGTTGGAGAGCCAAATGAAAATATAAAAGGTGCTAAACATTAAACATAAATGCCCAAAAGCAATTCATCCAGTGAAAGTCATCTATTTACTGGTAGTTCCAAATTTTATTATACTTCAAATAAAAATAAGTAATAGTTTGCTATTTGGCTCAAAGATTAAATAATTAGGGGAGTACAAAGAAACAGTAGGAAAATTAGACTAAAATTAGACTTCAAATGCCTTTATCATTCTGGAAAACAATTTAACCTCCAAAATTTATTTTATTTGATCCATGAGCTATTTTACAAGCTTCTTTTCAGCATGGGCTTTAACTGTGGCTTCATAACTAGAAATCATGGCTTTAATAAATGCCTACCTAATTTATCTTTCCCCTTCTTTTTTTAAAAGTAATCATCTAACCTAATTATATAAAATGGCAATGAATACTGAACAATGAACTTTAATATTGAAAACTGACTGGAAAATTTTCCCTTAATGAGTAATCTCAATTTTTAAATGATTGCTTAAGTTACCACTGCTATTTTTCAGAAAGAACAATTATTCAATTGGTAAACCTGAGTAAATATTTAAAATGACGTGTTCTGCAAATTCAAGAGGTCACATATAAATTTGTCTATGAGTTTCTTTCATTAGTTCTCAAGAGTGGGGATGGACAAAACTATTTTAAATAATAATTGGTTCAATTCATTAAATCTCAAGAATGGTATATATTTATGTGGAAGTCTAATAACCACATACATTACAACAGTATTTGCTAGCAAAGCAAAGGGTGCCAGTATATGGAAGTGAAATCATCCAATTTTGAACCCAGAGCATAGTAAATGTATATGTTACAAATAATCACTGGGTGAAAGAATGCCTGATGAACGGAGAGAATTGTCAACTGGAAACATACAAAATTCTCTTTTTTCTACACTTTCATGGTGTATAAAGACATTTTTGAAACTAGGTCTTCACTTATCCAACACAAGGAAATTCCAGTAGCAGCTCAATTTGTTTTGAAACCGAATTGCAATATCGGGACTCTGAATGAGGAAGCTGAACCATATGACAAAATGTTTCTGAAAGTAGTAAAAAGGAAAGGAAAGATCCTTGGGGCCTGTTTTTTGTTTTTCATTTTAGGGTTTTGTGGTTTGTGTTGGCATGTTTTGCTTCGTTGGTTGGTTTATTCAATCCTTTCAAGAACTGATTCTACATTGGGCTGATGTTATACAATTTTAAAGAGAGGAGTCCAGTATGACACAGGCCATCTTCAGATTATTTTTTTTTTAATGGGAGAAAATTCATGCCACATCATTTTAAAAGGCACAATTCCATTATTTGGCCTTTGGCACATTCACAATGTTGAGTAATGAGAATCTCTATCTAGTTCCAGAATAGAGATTCTTAACTCCCCCAAAGGAAACCTGTACCCATTAGGCAGCCACTCTCTACTCCCTACACCAACCCTTATTCCAGAACCAGTATTTTCCCATCCTGGGGTGCAAGGGAATAGAAGACTGACCTGGAGAATGCAAGTTCCATTTCCATTCCAAGGAACCCTACCAACATCATCCAAACTCTGGAATATAGAACTCTGCTCCTAAAGTAGAATTCTCTGGAAATATTCTAAGAAATGCTTTCAACTGAAAGCTTAAATTATTTTCCTATAATGGACTTCCTTATTTGCACCATTCTGCAGGTGTAGCAACAAGAAGACATCATCTGAAAATAAAGATAACACCTGAAAGAAAGCGACACCCCTGTGTGAGAGATGGACTAAGAGTTCAAGAGAGTTTTCAGTTTCCTGGTTCTTCATCAAGGACCTGGGACCTTGACACGGTCTCAAGCAGGGTCTCACAAAAAAATGCCTTCTGCCACCAGAGGGGCCATAGCAGATTCCATAAGTGTGGCACTCTCAACGCCATCTTCCTCAGCAACGCCTAGCCTGCGCATAAGTTACGCTCTCATTTCCAGTCTGTTTTTAAAACCAGAAACAAGTATAAGATGCTCTCATCACGATGACGTGTGCCAAGAATGGAGATCTAATGTCACCTAAGACATCCTGAAACTGGACAAAACAACTGCACAGAAGATTGGTGTCTGAAAAAAATGAGTCTGCAAAGAAATGATCAGGTAGTATAGTAGCACATGAAGGCTATTCATTTTATTAAAAGCCAGTGAGTTGGTTACTTTAAAACATGAGATATATCTGAATAAGGCATCTTTTAAAAGCCTGCATTCATCTTTCTTGTTAATGTTTGGGAGCCTCCATTTTGAAATGGCGCGCGTCCAACTTGTAATTCCGAGAGAGAAAAATAGTGAGCATTTGTAATTGATTTTCTAATAGGGGAAAACAAGATAGAAAAATATAACCAAGTAACAGTTATGTGCTTCATATTTACAGCCTTGTAAATTGAGAAGAAAATGCGAAATGCAATTCTGTGCATCGCTGGTCCAAAGGGTTTTGTATGCAACAAGGAAAAATACTTTTGCTGCACTTACAAGAAGTAGAGATTTTTTTAAAGGCTCATAAAATAAACTTTTCGATCCTGCAAGATTACATCATTTGAAAGCAAAGAGGATGCAAAACAGGAGGTGAAAAGTTGCAAAATGTAGAATTTCCTACCAGGTTTCTGGGTCGATAGAGGTGGTGACCTGCAAGCTCTCATGATCACATCTGAGGAAGCTGGGAATGCAAGATCAACTCAGAAACTTGCCAGTCATTTGCAAAAATTTAGCACCATCCTTGGAAAAGCATCATTTGATGTATTTTCATCATAAGTGTTTTACAACACCATGAGAAAAACTGAAGGAGAAAATTACACCAGAGAGTTCTGCCATCTTGATGTGTTTTATAGCTGTCAATAACAGATCAGTTATCACTGTTACTATGATACGCAGTGTTTAAAATTCTTTTTAATCTTTAGATTTCAACTCAAGGTAACATAAAATGCATAGTTACAAAATATCCCCGCTCAAACTAACACACGTGTTATGAGGATAAAGCATTAACTGATGACATAGGCACAAGTAGATATTTCGAGGAAAATGGAACCTTCAGTATTTGTGAGAAAAGGAACAGCTGTGCCATGTAAGAAGTGGAAATAAACATGGCTTGCATAAAATTAGGCATTCGCTGATTTTTGACAATCAGGAGTTCACTCATACTGAAATAAAAACATTCAAGTAAATATATTCTCTCCTCTGTTAATTAGCTCACATTTTGCATTTTGGTGCCCAAAAGCAGTGCAACAGCTAATCATGCAAAAAGTGTTTATTATTTGGTAGGCACTTGGGAAATGAAGGGAATATGTGCTATGACCCCAGTCTTCAATGATCTTCGAAATCAGTTAGAAGAAGCAAAAATTATGCACATGCATAAGCAAAGCATTGCATAACTAAGGATATAGAATGAGTTCAGGGTCAGGGACGTCATTCCAGCACGACTTCCAATTCTCAGAGAAGGGATCTATACAACAAATCAGAGCTTCTCAACAGGAGTTCGTTCGCCTCCACCTCCCCATTGGGCAGTATCTGGAGAGATTTGGGGGTTTTCCCTACTATCGAGTGTCCTGTCCTCTGTGGGGTAGAGACCAGGGATGCTCTGAACATCTCACAATGCACAGGATGGACCCCAAGACAAAGAACTATACAGTCCAAAATGCCAACAGCGCTAAGTTTGAGGAACTATAGAATAGATAACCTAGGTAATGCAAGTAACGGAAATAAGACTACCGTCTCGGACAAATTTAGATAAAACACATAAATTCAACACAGATTTACCCTAAAGCTCCCATGCCTAAGTAACTGCAGATTAAAGGCATAAACAGACACAGAAATATACATCCAGAAGAAAGGGAAACTGCTAGCAGTGGAAATGGAAAAGGATATAAAGGTCAAAGAAGCAAATGAACCAGTGCACAACAAGCCCAGCCACAAGCAGGGGGTGCAACATCAACAGATCCTCCTTCACTTTCTTGCACACGCACAGTAAATGCTTTGTCAACTTTCTGTTGTGGTACTCCCCTCGCACAGATTGTGGTTAAAGTCAACTTTCTCCCTACTCAACATTTATCCTCAAACAGGGACACATGGCTGGAGGAAAATCCAGAAGCAAAACCTACAACCAAAGAACAGCATCTGGTCTCCTGTGGAATCCAGGACTCGCAAATTGAGGTGGACTAAAAGAGCTGTCTAAGGTTAAGAAGGCACTTCCCTGCCCAACCATCTCTCAGAGGAACATTTCCAGCTTCTCCCTCATCATCCTGCTGAGCTGAGAGCCTTGCTTCCTGCTTCACCCAGAACAGCAGTCATCATTAATGGAACTTCCATAAGCTCCCACCCACCGACTCGACCTCTGCATCTATAAATTCATCTCTCTGTTCCTCACAAAGCACAGTCAATGATTCTGGACAAGACCAAACATATATATTTTCTTTTTTAAAGAAACTTTTTACTTCAAAATAATTTCAAACTTAAAAACCCAGACAGATAAATCCAACATACACACCAACCAGATACCCAAACCTATCAACTTTTAATGCTTGCCACATCTGTCATTCCAGCTGTCTGTTCTTTCCTTCCTTCTCCTTCCTTCCTTCCACCTATCTATGTACCTATTGATTCATCTATTATCTAAATGAGACTCAATTTTTGTATATCACGATTCTTGAAAACCTATTACTTCAATATACTTAAAAAATTACTTAGTACCATACAGACAACCTAAAATTTCCACTTTTAAGCACATTCAGATGTAAAATTCAGTGGTGCTAATTACATTCACAAAGTTGTACTACCATCCTCATCATCCATACAACTTTTTCACACCCCCAGCAGAATTTCTGCACCAATTAAGCTTTAACTCTGTATTCCCCAGCCCTCCCCAGCTCTGGTAGCCTGTATTTTAGTTTCTGGTCTTATACATTTGCTTACTCTAATTATTGTGTATCAGGGAGCTCATACAAAATCTGTCCTTAGTGTTTCTGGACGATTTTACTCAACATTATGCCTTCAAGGTTCATCATTCCATTTTATGGGTGAATAACATTCCATTGCATGTATAGACCACATTTCATTTATCCATTCATTGGCTCATGGGCACTTGGGTTGGGGGAAATATTTGGAATATTTTGATTTTATACTTGTGTAAACTGGCATTTTAGTTTTTCTCGTGGAACAGCATTTTTTTTGTCTAATAAAGTGAGTTAGTGGACCCTCACGTTTCATTTTTATTGGAGCAGATTGAGAAGGATTGGTGTTAATTTTCCATGGATTGTCTGGCCCTGTGAAGCCATCTGGTCCTGGGCTTTTCTCTGTTGGATGGTTTCTGATGACTGACAATTTGTTTGTTGAAGTCTTCTATTTTTTTCTAGTCAGTGTTGGTTGTTTGTGTGTTTCTAAGAACTTGTCCATTTCATCTGGCTGTCTAACTTGTTGGCATGTAGTTGTTCATGGTATCCTCTTATAGTCTCTTCATTTCTGTGGGGTCAGTAGTTATGCACCCCCTTTCATTTCCAATTTTAATGTCAGTCTAGATAAAGGTTTGTCAATTTCTCAAATTGTCAAACTTCTAAAAAACAAACTTATGATTTGATTAAATATCTCTATTGCATTTTTAGTCTCTACTTCATTTTTCTTTGCTCTATAATCTTTCTTATTTTCTTCCTCTGCTTACTTTGGGTTTACTTTTACTGTTCCTTACTTGTTTATCCAGGTGTGCAGTTAGGACTTTGACCTGAGCTCTTTCTTCTTTTATAATGTAAAGTGTTTAGGGCTATAAATTTCCTTCTGAGCACTGCCTTCGCTGCAAACCCAAACCATTGAAGTGTTGTGTTCTCGTTTTCATTTGTCTCAAAATATTTACTGATTTCCTTTGTGATTTCTTCTTTGACCCATTGATTGCTGAAGATTGTGGGGTTTAACTCTTACAAGTTTGAGAATTTTTCCAATTCTCTCCCTGTTATTGATTTCCAGCTTCATTCCGTTGTATACTTCATTCTTTTTAAATGTATTGAGATTTGTTTTGTAACATAAAATGTAGTTCATCCTGGAGAATGATTCATGTGTGCTTGAGGGGAATGTGAACCCTTCTGTTTTGGGGTACAGTGTTCTTTCTATCTCTGCTAGGGCTACTTCATTTATTCCATTCAAGTTCTGTGCTTCCTTAGTGATCTTTTGTCTAGATGTTCCATTCAGTGATGACAGTGGTATATTTAAATCTCCAATTATTTTTGTAGTGATGTCTATTTCTCTCAAGTTTTGCCATCATTTGCCTCGTGTGTTTTGGGGCACCCTGGCTAGATGCATAAGTATATATGACTGTTATTTCTTCTTGGTGGATTTACCATTTTTTAAAAATGTAGTATCTTTTTTATCCTTTGCAATAGCTTTTGACTTGAAGTCTATGTTGTCTGATATTAGTTTGGTTATTATTTACATGGGCTATGCTTTTCCATCTTTTCACTTTCAACCTATTTGTGCCCTTGGTGTAAGGTGTGTCTCTAGTAAATAACATATATTTGTATCATGCTTTTTTATGCATTCTGCCAACCTATGTACTGATTGTGGGAATTTATCAGTGCACATTTGGTGCTATTACTGTAAAGGCAGGACAGCCTAGCCATTTTGTCCCTTGTCTTTTATATATATCATATATATTTTTTTCTCTTTTCATTTATTGCAGACTCCTTTTGATTTTTTTTTTTTTGTGTGTGTGTGTGTGATATAACTAATTGATTCTCTTCAGATTTCCATTTCTGTACTTTTTTTAAGATACCTTTTAGGGGTTAGCCTGGGGCTTCTAATATACAACTTAACTCTATAACCTACTATTTTGAAAAAAATATCAGGTTAACTTTTCAATTATTCTTTTTGTTCATGCATTGCCTTAATATCCTTTAGCTCTGTATCCATATTTAGTATATCGCTATCCTTATTTTCCTTCAAGTCCTTGAACTGATATTGGAGATTTATTTGAACTTCTTTGATTAGTTGCTCCAAAGTCTGTCTCCTCTGAAGTGTTAGTTTTTTCTTTGACTAAGTCCTTATCTTCCTGTTTCTTGTCATGGCTTGTACTTTTTGCTGATGCCTGGGTAACTGCTTATTTGATGTGCTAATTCTGAAGGTCAGTTTCACTGTCTTGCTTGAGTTTTATTGTAGATTGGCTACATGTTAAAAGGCTCTACTTTGACACTTGGTCCAGCTTAAACGGAAACTTTAGAGCAGCATGCATATAACTGTTTAGATACCCTCAGGTCCTCTGTACCTATTTCTTGCCCTGGATTTGTGGCACAGCTTTTAAGATTGCCCTTTAATGGGTGATGGTTTCGTCTCCAGGAGAAGGCTTCCTTTCCTCTGTTCCTTCTCTGGGATCCTGAGCTGTTCTGTCTGCTTTTGTGTAGCTTTTCCTTTCTGATTTGCTGAAGTGCTCTCTTCCTCCCTCAATTCTCCATTTTTATTACACCTGTTAGCCTGGGGTCCATCCTGCAGTCCAGTTTTCCATTTTATCCATGAGGTTTCTCTGTCTCCAGAAATTTTCACACTAGAGTAACTGCAGGGAGCCGGATGTGGTCAGTGCTCAAAAATGCCCATGCGTTCATGTATGTGCGTCTGAGGGGACCCTTTTCTGAGGGACCCTTTTCGTCACTATGTGGATGACATCACTGCAACTATGTTATCATCTCCGAATCAGCATCACCCCTGCAATGCATGCCACATCTGCACACTGAGCTTCTCTACTAGATCGTTACCCATGGCACATAACGGTGCTGCCATTCACGCCACCGTTGAACAGGGACCCTCTGATTCTGCTTTACCTGTCCCTCTGCTGGCCAATTTCTTTGCTCTTTACAAACATACTGAAAAAAATTTCTACTATATCTTTTGTTCATTTCTCTCTTCAACATATTTTGATTAGGGTTTATCCTAAATTATTCCATAAAAGTCCTTATAGCACATCCATGAATTCCTTCATCTTTGGACATCCAATGGTGCCCCTTCTCATTCGGATCTTCCAGTAGCATCTGAAATTTGATGAATCTCTCTTCCGTGAGAATTTTTTTTTTAAATTGGCATCATATCTGTCTTAGTTTTCTATTGCTGCTGTAGCAAATTACTGCAAACTTAGAGGCTTAACACAAACAGTTGTATTATTCCACAGTTCTGAAGATCCAAAGTCCAAATGGGGTGGTGTTTATTATGGAAGTATCTAGGGAAGATTCTATATCCTTGCTTTTTCTGGCATCTGAAGGCTGCCTGCACCCCTTAGCTTGTGGCCTACATGTCTCTGAAATCTGCTTCTATCATTGCATCTTCTCTGACACTAACCCTATAGACTCTTCTTGTGGTTACTTTGTGTTCACTTCATGGTTAATTTGCTTTGTGGTGACTTTATGGCTAGCTTTGTGGTTACTCTGCTTTGTGGTTCCTTTGCAGTTGACATTGTGGTTAGCTTTGTGGTGCCTTTTGGTTCACCCAGGTAATCCAGGATAATCTTTCTATCTCACGTTCCTTAAGTTAATCAAATGTGCAAAGTCCCCTTTGCCATCTAAGTAAGATATTCACAGGTAAGGAGAGAGGATATGGACATCTTTGGGGGTTACTATTCTGCTTACCACAACATGCAAACAGCACACGTTCTCATTTTTCTTCTCACTACAATGTATGCTCTTTGCTCACTGCACTTCATCTCTGCAAACTCTGAATATTGGAGGATGACAAGCCTCAAGCCTCAGGAACACTCCTTTATCTATTCTCATTGTCTAAGAAATTCTATTCACTCTCTTGGGCTTTCTCCACTAAATGACATGCAGCTTGGACTTTCCCAGACTCACCCCTTTTGTGTCCTCTCTATGTCCACTTTCATGCTTAATATACCTTTCAAACCTTACAGTTTCAGCATGGATCTCCAGATCCCCTTACCTCATCCACTCATGATCTTTCTTTTGCTACTCCCAAAGCATGCTTCTTAATTGATCAGTACAAATGCCTTGGGGTTTTCGCATCCCATCTTAACCCAACATCTGATTCGTCAGCAAATTCTTTTGGATCCATCTCAATATACACCCAGAATTACCTTTATTTTCACCTCCACCATCACTCTCTGGTCCAAGCCCCCATTCTCCTTGGATTACTGCAACAACCTTATAATTGGTTGCCCCACTTCTTTCTCATTGCCTATCTAAACACAGCAGTCAGAGAGACAGATGAGGTCACTCTAATCCTGCCACTGGCTTCCTCTCTCACTGAGAAAAAGACAAAAGTCCTTACAAAGCCCATGTGATTCAACTCATATCAACTCCTACTCTCTCATCCAAGGATTTTGCTGTCCCACGACATTTGCACTAGCTCTTCCCTTAGCCTGGACACTTCTCTGCTAGACAGCTGCATGGTTCATTCCCTGTCTACCCTGAAAAGTCACCTTCTCAGCATCCTCTCCCTGTCCATTCTATTTAAAACTATAGCCCCCAAACTCCAATCTACCACCCTTCTCTCTGCTCATTATTTTTCCACAGCCAGTATCCTATCATCTCATACTGCGCCATCTAGATTATTTGTCTGTTAGTTTTTATCTCACTAGAATATAAATGTTATTAGTTCAGATATTTTCTGTGCTTTGTTCACTACGATATCCCCAACTGAAGGTATCACATAGCAAAGAATGAATGAACGAACGCACAGAATCTGCTATTATGCTTTCCTTGGCAAAGCTATCTTTATAAGTGGAGAAAATGCATCTTAACCTCTCCTAATTTAGAAACACCACTTCTCCCACCCCTCTTCTAATTCAGGATTTTCTACACAACCTTGAGTACACAATCTTGTTTGTCAAGTAGCTTTAACTAGGAAATGCCTTATAATTTTTTTATTGACAGTTACAGAGAGTTATGTACCTTATAGATCCATGAGAAAAATTCACATTACAATTGGGTAAATGTTAAGATAATGTTAGTCTACTCCTCATAAACTGATGGACATCAGGTTATCAGGTTGATCTACAATGTGATAAACAAGGCCACCAAATTAGACTTCTGAGCCTGCAGAGGCAAGATAAAATCCCCAATCACGATGACTTGGTTGTAGGAAAGTCACATTTGGAGACCCTTTGAGGGTACGACATCCTCAGGAGGAAGGAGATACATTCCTTTCATCCTACCCATGTAAACTGGGTTGGTATAATGGTTAGAAAACCCTAAATGAAGGGGAGCACAGTCCATTTTGGCACAGCATGGCACATTTTGATAAACATTCGACTTGTAAGATCCAATAAATGGGCCAGCCTTATTGGGGAACAAGAGTCATTATATTGAGTTCTATACAAATGATCCTAAGGTTCAAGTTTTCAGATACAATAATGATATGAGTGAAACAAAGGGGATTGAAGAGTCTGCCCCTTTGGAGCAGATTAAAGAAATTATCTGGAACATTTTCATTTCAAAGCACCGGTTGAAGTTTCAAGGAAATATATTCTCTATGCGGCTAGAAGTCTGGATTTTAAAATTGAATGGGAAAATCAATTTGAGAGACATGGGTTTGGGAGCCATGGTCTTAGAGGAGAACAGTGAATCCATGATAGTGGATGAGTTCCAAGAAAGAACAATGGAATGGATATAAACTTTCATTAAGTAAGGAGAATTAATTAGTAATTTTTAAATTCCCACTAAGAAAAGCCCAAGCCAAGGTGGTGTCACTGGTGAATTATATTAAATGTTGAAGGAAGAACTAAAACTTGCTCAAACTCCTCAAAGAAAAAGAAGAAGAGAACACATTCCAATTCAGAATTACTCCAATATGCAAAACACATAAAGACAATAAAAGAAAAAATGACTAGAGCCAATATCTCTCATGAATATTGATGCTAAAACACTTGATAAAATACTACCAAACTGAATCCAGCAGCATAATGAAAAGCATAATGAAAATATACCATGATCAAATGGGATTTATTCCAGGAATGTAAGGTTGGTTAAACATTAAAAAAAAATCAACTAATGTAGTATACCATACAAAGAAGAGAAAGGATTAAAACCACGTTCATTGGCAAAAATTAATTCAAATAGATTAGAGATATAAATTACATAGCTAAACTAGAAAACCTCTAGAAGAAAATGTAGGAATAAATTATTATGGCATTGGGTTATTGAAAGGCTTCTTAAACACAATGACAAAAGCCCAAGTGACAAAAGAAAAAATAGATAAAATGGCCTTCATCAAAGCTAAAAACATTTGTGTATCAAAAGATACCACCAAGAAAGTGAAAAAACAACTTTTCATACAATGAGAGGAAATATTTGCAAATGACATATCTGGAAAGGATGCTATATTAAGAGTATGCTCAAAAATATTTCAACTAAATAATATCCTCATCTTAGAGCATATTAAATAATTCAATTAAAAATGGGCAAAGAATCTAAATAAATTAACATTGCTTCAATGAAGAGAAACAAATGTCCCAGAAACACACAAAAAGATGCTCAATATCATTAGTTATTAGGGAAATGCAATTGAAAACCACAAAGAGATACCACTCCGCATTCAGTAGGATGGATAATATTTAAAAACAAAACAAAACAGAAAATAAGTGCTGGGGAGAACATGGAGAAATTGGAACTCTGAAACTTTGCTGGTCGCTATGTAAAAATGTACAAATGCATTGGAAAAAAGTTTGGGATTTCCTCAAAAACTTAAACCTAGAGTTACCATGTGAACCAACAATTCCACTCCTAGTTATTTATCTAAGATTTATTTAAAAGGCCACATATCTATGGTTTTTTATAAAAGCATTTTTCTGGGTACATAGGTAGTTCAGTGGGTAGAATGCCCACCTTTCACGTGGGAGACCCAGGTTTATTCCCAGACCATGCACCAAAAAAAAAAAAAAAAAAAGCATTTTTCCTAATAGATCAGCTGTGGAAACAACCTAAATGTCCTACACTGACTTATAAACAGAGAAGCAAAATGTAGTATATCCATACAATCAAGTATTATTTGGAAACAAAAAGACTGAATTTCTGATACATGCTACAACATGGATGAACTTGAAAACATTATGCTGAGAAAGAGAAGCCACTCACAAAAGACCACCAATATGATCCATTTGCATGAATTCTCTAGTAAAGGTAAATCTATAGAGACAGAAAGGAGAGTAGTGGTTATGCAAGGCTGGATGGTTTGGGGACAGTGGGCACAGGGTTTCTTTTTGGGATGATGAAAATGTTTGAAAAGTAGACAATATGGAGGGTGGCAAAACTCTGTGAACGTACTAAAAGCCAGTGAAATGTACACTTTAAATGTCAACAAGATGTTTAAAAATTACAAGATAATGAAAGGTAGGAGCAAAGATGAGTATTCTGGGCAATTCCATATAAGAATCCGAAGAAAATTTAAAAAGATAATGAAATAAAAGCCAAAGTATCAGAAGTGCCAAAGGAAATGCTTATGGCATACAAGTGGCCTGCAAGAGAACAATTAGATGGAGAAAGCCAGTTCATTGGGTATTATGGGGGAAAAACAGAGAGGTTATAACTGAAAAAGTGGTAAATAAAGTAAAAGATAGAGGCAGCGAAAGGTCATGCCCTAAAAATTCTTTTTTATAAAGATGGAAAACCCTATGCATGGTTTAAGAAAAAGAAGCATTAATGGAATGTTTAAATATTTCTTAAGAGGGGTAAAATTTCTAAAGCCCAGCTTACAAGGAAAATTGAATGAAAATGAAGACAAAAGATACTTAAAAGGTCAGAAATACATCAAACAGGAGGTGCTCAGGGTGGAAGGTGGTGTCTTTTATGTGTTAAAAAGGTTGAAGATGGACTAAAATATATATATTGGCCAGGTTTCCAAGAGGAAAAAGCAAACGAGGGCAAGGAAATAATTACTGCGATACCTGGTAAAGAGAAAGAGTTGACTTTGAAAGTTAGAAAGAATTCATCAATCCAAATACTCTCTCATTCTATAATTGTTCTCCAAACTTTAGTAGAAGTTTAATTTTATTGGGTAGAATTTTGAGTGGTTTTCTGTGATATGTCAAACCAATGCCTGTTCTTAAGTATTTATAATAATGTGCTTGTCCCACCCATTGATTTATGTCTATAGACTTATTACATCACACAGCTTTCTCTCTTTAACATCTAGATTCAGGCATACTTAATGCAATGAAAATCAGTACATGTAATCTCAAATAATTAATGGAATCAACAGATCCTTGAGAGTTGATTAATCTCTGTAAAGCCTCTAACTCTTCCATATCAAAAGGATGCAATATCAAAGGAATGTTGCTTTAGTGTCCCAAAATATTTCTGATATTTTTTACACTGGGAAGTTCAAAGAAAACTCAAAAAGCCATTTATTATTTAATCAAAACAGACACTGTGCAAATGACCTAACAGTCCATCAGTACATTAGAATGTAACTTTATCAGAACATATTTTTGTATTGCTAAGTGCATGGGGGATCTGCCATATCTGGATTCCATTTTGCTCTTCTCTTTGAAGGTGTGTCTTCCACCCTCTGAGGTTGATTTTCATAGAGCTGTTGACTGATGCTGCTTGATGGTGTCAAATGCAGAGTGACAATAGGATGGAATATGCCCCTCGTGGTAACACTACTTCACGCTTGCATTGGATTGTGCATGTCCGGTTATGGGTACACTGAACTGATGTCCGCCCCGAAAGCCCGTACAGACAACATTAAAACTTCTCTGAAGAAATCAACCAGCAGACACTCTGGGAATCATTGGCACAGCTTGGTTTGTCTCTTGAGCCCATCGGGCATAGAATTTCACCATGACAATTCATGCATGCTATTACAGATTCACAGGCAAATGCCAGGAAAAAAGCAAACACACACACACACATACGTCTGCAGGCCAGAATTTGTACAGTCACACATTCCCTCAGTTTCAGTAAGCTCCACACTTCCCAAACAGATTGCCTTTTACGGGGTTTTCCATTATCTGCCTTGGAAGGACTAATTTTCTTCAATATGTCTAGGGAAAGAAGAAAAGGGACACACAAAGCACATGGGTGATTGTCTTTTTGAGTTTGTTTAAAAACCATTCTGCTGACAAAATTATCACCAGGAGTCCTAATTCCCAACTTGTTTCAATCAACCTAATGGATTTGGGCTCCCGGTTCCAATGCTGCTCCTTGTAACTGTTTGCCTTCCCCTTGTGCTCAAATAACCATCAGATACTTCTGTTCATCTGGGGTAAAGCTCTTTGTCTCCACGGAGACAGAAGGCACCTCATCCTAATTAACTAAACACAATGAACTCTTCCAACGCAGAAGAAACTCAAAATGAAGAAAATATACAGAAGATTAAGAAGGCAATTTGTTTCTTTGAGAATTAAGCATCATGAAACTCTATTCAGAATGTAAAAATTTCCAGGAAAGAACATTTTTTAAAGGTATAGACTGTGTGATTGTCAACTCACGATCAAATGACACTCTGGAAAATAATAACTGGAGAATATGTATTTACAGAATAGGCTCTGTCATCAGGTTTGTCTAAACATTTTGATTCCGCAATATGGTTATTGCCTAAAAAAGTACAAATCCAATTTCTTTGAAGAAATTCTGAATCATTTATAAATAGATCAAAGAGATGTTATGTAGCCTGTCACATTCTAGTCAACAGTTCTCTGTATTTTGGTTTAAAGAAAAAGAGATGTCTATCTCTGGCTCTCCATCCTTCCTCTGATTTTATTCACACACACACACACACACACACACACACACACACACACACACCCAAATCATTTGTATCCCTTAAGCTACAGTTTGCTGCAGAGTTGACTTTCATCCTTGACCTTTGGTGAGCTCGGGACAAATTAGGCTCTTCTTTTTTGGTTCTATCCTTCACTGTGTAAAAGGTACCTTGCCCCAGTATAGGGTCTTTATCCCACTTCAGTGTCTTGCACGTCTGCTCTCCGCATGACTCTGTGGCTCCAGACAAAGTGTTCTTCCCCGGGTTTTCTCAACCCTCACTCCTAGATGTTGAACCCAATCAATTGCAGTGGGCAATGGGATCCACCAGGAGGCAGGAGAGGCAAGTCCAAGGTAAGGAATGATTCCTGAGAGCAAAACACAGCCACAGTTTGTCTACTCCCACTCTTATGGTTCATAAGAATGATACATGACATTTGGTCATGTATCAATGACCAAATTATTGTGCTTTAAAATTAGTATTAATTACGTAGAAACCTATTCTTAATTCTTTTATCAAAGAAGCCAGTGTCAAGGCACGTGCCAAAGAGTATTTACAATTCCATGAACTTCCATCCTCTTCTTCGCCCTTGCATTTTTAAGCAGTCATACACAATTCATCTCCCCTCTGGAATCCGTACTCTTTTACATCCCTATGCTTCCTTTACTTTTCTGCCTTTGCCCATTTATTTTCCCTAAGTGCAATACTTGACCTTTCCCCTTTCCCTGCTTAACTTTTCATGCGATTTCCTTGCAGCTAAGGAAAGCATGGTTTCTCTTTTAAGACAAAGAAAGGAAACATTCTAAGTCAAAGCAGACAATTTGCAGAAGTCAAAGAAGTGAAAATCTGAGACATTTTGTAGCATGTCAAGAGGGGGAAGATGGCAAAGCCAGGTAGGTGGCATCAAGACAAGGAGTGCTTGAAGGGGAGGATGGATTCTTTTCAGATTTACATATGCCCGCTTGGGAATTTTTAACTTGATAAATAAGCCGTTATGTTTGCAATGTTTAAAAAAATCCTTAATAAACTACAAAAAAAAAAAAAAAAGGAAACCAAAGAAATCGGGGAAAAGGCTTAAAAAATACTAAAGATATGAAATAATGAATAATATGTAACTCAGATGAGAATGTACATACCATATGACAATGGCTTGATTTCTTTTAGCAGATACACATAAGATATATTCTAGGGGACCACTAAATTCTCAGTAAAGTAAAATGCTTGCACACAACTGCACAAATATGGAATGTAGATTCTCAACCTTTCTGGGAACTTACTAATTCTCTCTTCTAATGATTCCAATCTCCCTAAATGGAGTGGGATCGTACATGGAACCCCAGTAGAGCAAATAAGTAACAGTGGAACAGCTCTGGCTAAAGCCACAAGAACTCACTCTATCTACCCAACCCACCTCTATTTCACATGAAACCAAGACCCCGAGAATATCAGAAAAAAGGAAAAAACCCTTCAGGTGTGCAAATAGCACACATATAGTTCAACCCAACTTAAGAACTAAGAACATTAGTTCAAAAGTTCCTTCTGCTATGTACATAGATTGCCTTTATTTCAAACCATTTCTTCCTTACATTCAAAATAATAATGTCAAAGCAATGAAAAACATTTATGCAACAAATGCTCTTGAAGAGAAAGACAACTTCAAAAAGCATTTTCACAGTCTTCTGGTGTGAAAAATTTCAGGATAGTGACATTCTGGAAAAATCAGCAGGTGTTCTTGACATAAAAAAAAAAATCCTTGGAAGAGTCAAATGATGTAAAGCTGCGGGAAACATTTTTTAAAACCATGAAAGAGTGATCGATCAGTTAAGAATTCCCTTAAAGTCACTCTTGGTCCTAAGGCTATTAACTCCCTTTATAGGCAAGAGGCAGCAAGCAAGTAATGAAATTGGCATAGCAGACACCCAACTCTCTGATACCTTAGTTTTTTGGCACCCAAAGTAGCTTTATAGGCCATTGTCAGCAATCATGTCACCAAATCCACGTGTACTGTGGCAAATAATAAAGAGTGATTTGATGGATAGGGTCCATCAATTAAGGACTCAGTCTCAGGAAAATGAGAATTCTTTATAAGCTTCTTACCAGAACACTACATGTAGATTAGTAATCAGAGTATCTGACAATTTTTGTATAATTACGCAACCTAAACTGTGGCCAAAGTCAGATTTAGTTCCCTAAGTTGTTCTACAGTTTAGTTAATTCTTTTAACTTTGACTGGCAAGGCAGGAGGTGACTAAGATAGTGAAAAGAGTGAGAGACTTGACTTCAGTTAGTGCTGGATTCAAACCCCAGCTCTGACCTTTATGAACTGCTTGTCCATAAATCCCTCAAAGGTGAGATAAGAAGGATCAAGTGAGAGGTCATCTAAACTAGGCCATGGTCAGGGGACTACAAGGACAATCACAGATAAAACATCTATGTAGGATCAGTTTTGAAACAATCGTTTCATCAAAAATTAGCCGTTGGATAATAGGATATCCAAGCAGTTTCTCCCAAGTGGGCTAAACTAATGTGGATATTAGGATGGAGATAGAATAAAGCAGCTGAAGTTGCGAAGACATGAAACTTGGAGAAACTCCTTAGGGCAGGAAGTACAAATAACCTCTCTTTGCTTTGGACATTCATCATGAAAAAATGTAAAAGGATGCAGAACTAATAGAACTCAGGTTACCCAATAGTGAGGGGCTTAGAGCAAGGAAAGAGTGCTGATGCATGGAACCTTTCTGAGGTCACGAGAAATAGGAACTTTCTTCAGAAGATGGATGGGTACAGGCAAATACTCCAGTTTAACCAGCCCAGCAAGGCTTTTGTGTGTTTCCATCTTCAGCATGTGCGAGAGCTACACAGTACAAAACCTGCTGGCTTGAGGGGACTGGTGAATTTCAAGCATTTCAAAGTTTTCAGATCTACAATGATAAAGGTGTACCACAGAGTAAGTATGAAACGTGATTATATAAGGACAGCTTCTTTGGAAATACAGCTTTTTCTAAAACTGAATGCTAATTAAATCAATAGATCAGAGGCAGGTATAAAATGACTTTATAGCTGTGTCAATCCATCCCAGTTTACCTGAAACAATCTCAATTTATCCAAAGTGTATTAACCACACCCATTTTCTCTTTTCAAAGGGGCCCAGATTAGTCAATATGTTATACCGGCCACTTTCAATGACTCGCCACATTGTTTCTTAGAGCCCGATTAAAGAAAAAGTTCACACTTCAAAAAGCAACAGTAAATCCATCTCATTTATTTGCTTCTAGAAATATCATGTAATTGTAATTTTGTAACTAAGGGGTTCTGTTTGGATGCTGGTATTTGATGGATATTAGCCATCGCATATTAGGCTGGATAGCATTAATACTGTAGTATCATTGTATTTACAGTAGCCTTAGTGCCATATCTGAGGATGTTAATGATTTCTACCATCCCCTGGGTAGGCACAGGTGGTCAGGCATGGCTTAGCAACTCTACATCCATGAAATGACCTTTAACTGTACAATATCTTTGCTAGGGAGAGGTCACTACTGCAATGTTCAGCTATGGAAGGAGAACCCAGAAAATTTACCTGATTTTTCCAATGTTTTACAGTAAAGACAGCACGGAGGGAGCATGCTAATTCAAGTCTCTCTCAATTTAACATCTTTCCCTCTAGCATCCAGCTACATTTAACATAACTTTACTTAAAAAAAAATACCTCTTTTTGGATAGGAACACACCATTTGTTACTCTGCAAAGAAAATAAATTAGAAATTTCAAATCTCAGAATTTTTTCTTTTGTGGGGATAGCAAAATGGCATGTTACTTTATGAAGAAAAAACTCAAGCAATTTGTTAACATTTTACCAAAAATGTATCCATTATTAAAAAGCACTAACTCGGATTAGCATCTTAGCAACTGCATGTCATTTGATTTGATTCTCTTTTGTAACATTTGGAGGCCAAAAAGATCTAAAACAGTTTTCAAAACCAGGATAGCGACTTCCTCAAAGCAAACATGGAACAGGGTGAAAGTTTTTTAAGAGGACAAGGAGAGAGATATGCAAGATCCACAAAAGAAGATGAACTCAATCACACTTCACGATTTCTCTAGCCCTGTAAAATCAGCAACGTTGGCACATTTCACTCCTTCACATAAAAGGGGGTTTGTAGTATTGCTAGCAGTTCACAGCTATCCCCGAACCTCCAGCCTTGGCATGTAAGTAGCCTGGCACGGATATGCTGAATTGCCTCTTTGATTTCCTCCCTGCCCACTATGAGAGATCCGAGTTAGCTCACCGTGTTTTGTGCGCTTTCTGTTTTGTTTTAATTTTCAGGAACATAAAGGCAGACTTAAAATTTTTCAGCAAGTATACTAAAAGGCTTCTTTTTTTTCTTTCCTAAAAAAAGAATAAGTTTGGCATAATTCTCACGCGACTCTGTTGCAAAGAACTCACTAACGGCAAACCTGTTAAGAAACGACACTGCAGAGATGCGTAATACAATTCTGCTTTAGCAAAGCAACGCCTGTTTGAGATGACAACCTGAGAAGTTGCATCAAAGTATCAGACGCACAGCTGAACATTTCTGTTGTTTCACCAAATGCAACAGCTTGTTAATTGCCCACTGCTTTATTCAGAGAACAGTGCCCCTGAGGCACTTTCCAGCCTGACTTGCTGCCGAGCTCTCATTGAATTGGTCCTGTGTAGTGACCTTAAACGGTGTTTCCTCTCTCCACCTCTTCATAAGAATGGATCTTTTGTAAAACATAAAGAAACGTGATTTCCTGTTTCAAACACTAGCAGCCACACCAGCTAACCAGAGACCTCTGAAAAGTACTCAGAGAAGCATGCAATCATCTCTGCGCAAAATAATTTAAATTGTTTCAAAAAGAGTTAGCTCACAGAAATGACACACAAAAAAAAGAAATAAAATATTGAATTTAGGTTCTTGATGTGAAGGTTGTTTTGTTTGCTGTAGTGAAAACACTGATATGAAATTTGGAGTCCTTTATCACACTTCAAATGGTACAGTTTTGCCAACATCTGTGGAAGTTTGGCAACTAACATCTCTAAATTTAAAATGTATTTGTAAAATCATTGCCTCGGGGCATCTTTTGCAGATTAGTGTTTTCCTATATAAATGAATAGAAATGTTCAAAATAAAATTAAATATTGAGTTGGAAATAAAGTACCCTTGGCAATTTTTATCTGTTTGGAAAAAAACATTTTAAGCCTTACTTTTTGTTTGACACAATTCAATTAGTACATTTTATTTGTTTATATTTTACCATAACCACACTGTAGCAGAGACATCTCTCTGTTGCAGCCACATTGCTAAAAAAACAATTTTATGCACCAGTTAAATGCTTTTTTTTTTTTTTGCCTTGGAAACAAATGTTTCTTCATGTAAGTCTAAAAATGTTATATCATGAAATATACAGCAGTAGACAAAACCACGAAAGAAAGTGAATTTGAAGTCTTACCCTCAGAATGTATAATTTTCCAATCCACAATTAGAAGAAAATAAACTAAGCCCCAAAACATAGTAGAACCATGTATTTAGCCAGCATTCTTTAATTGCAAAATGAAATAAAATTCAAATAAAAGATGCTTCATTGCATGAAAATTCAATGGCATTATAAGCACACAGAAGTGTTTCAAAATGCAAAATAAATAATTAGTTAACGAACTTGATAACATATTTTCCTATACAGACTGTACTAATTACTATACCTACGCAACCTGAAAAGAAAGCTAATACCTATAGCTCTTATCAACTATTAAATCAGCACACATGTTCATCATACAGGGCTATGTCTACAAGCAAAAACAAACCATTCATTTAGCCCAAAGGAAGAAAAACACTTTAAGCAAAATCTAAGGAGGGATTCAAGTTCAATAAAATTGTAAAAGAAACAGATGAATGAAAAATTCTTAGCTAGACTGTGCCACATGGATGTATGAAAAAGAACAGTTATAAATGATTCTGTGGGAACAAACATATTCAGGGCATAAGGTGAGGTTTGTAAAGTAGAAGTTTCGAGGAACCAGAGTGACACCACTTTAATGAAACAGTCCGTTCAAACGACAACACATACTTCCATCGCTGCCACGTGGGGCATCATTTAAATAAGGTGATAAAACGCTTACCTAAAATCCCCAGCCTGTAGTTAATTGTTATCACGATGACATTTCCATAGCTTGCCAGAATGCTCCCGTCGATCATATTGCCAGTACCTTCCATGTAAGATCCGCCATGTATATACACCATTACTGGCTTCTTACTGTTCTGATCGTGAATGTCTGGAAAAAAAGGTCAAGTAAGGAAAATACAATAAAGAATCAAACTGAGTGATGCTAAATAAAGGGCAGATGTTTAGTACCTCCCCAACTCTGGAGAAGAAATCACATTGATGTTTATGCATTATATAAGCCTTTATAAGATCGCCCAAGGCAAACTGTCAGTGTTGTCATAAATTCCATGCGTAGAAATGATATTTGGAGAAGCATAGACATTTTGAGTGATATGCATGAAAGCTTATGCACATCCTAAAATACTAAAAAGTAAGGAATTTAAGAGAAATGACGTTTTTCCTAAATATCGCTGAAATTCCTGCGGGTGATTTAAATTGAAGAAGCACAGGACATCTGTTACAAAATATATTCTCATCCTCCAATTAAGCATAAAATCAACTTCAAAATTGCAATTGATTTTTTTTTTGCATGGGCAGGCACTGGGAATCGAAGCCAGGTCTCTGGCATGGCAGGCGAGAACTCTGGTGAGGCAATTGATTTTAATATAACTGGCATCCTAAGTCAAAGGTGAATGTATATAATATTCAACTTAAAAAGTAAACATAAAAGCAGCAGTGAAGCTATAAACTCTCAATACAGAACAGGTAACGACTAAACTGTATAAAGGGCTAAAAAGAACCACTGCCACAGAAATGGGTTTTTACAAGTACATGCAAGTATCACTGCTCTAGTTTATTCATTGCAGCAAAATCCCAATGTATCTAAATGAAACAGAACTGAAAGACATGTAATAAAAATGGTAAAATACTCCAAACTGAAGGTGAAATGAAATACTTTATATTTTCATCACAGAGAATATAAATTTCCATTAGGTTATGCAACCAATGTTTACTCTGGTGCTTTTATTTTTATTTTCATTAACGAAGATGCAAAAATAATATCATATTATCGATGGTCTGTGATAGACATTTGGAGGCAGCCTATGGAGTGTGCTTTCTGAAGAGTCAAAGGAAAATGAACTGCTTAGCTGACTCAGCCATGCAGACCACGTTCAGGGTTAAAGAAGTTTGATCTCAACTACTTCTAGATAGATCTCTGTAAATGTTTTAAATATCTGTCTGTTATCAAACTGAACCACATGCATTCATGCAAAATTATTTTCACTTTTTTCTTCCATAAATGTTTCCCACCCAATTCACTGAGAATTTTCAAAAAAATTGAGCACATAAACTCCCTTTGTTTTGATGGTGCCTACTAAGAGAATGAGTCAATGTTACAGTCTCAAGTACACTTCTGGGGTATCAACCATAAGCATCCAGAAAGCAGGAGAAACCCACAAATTGTACCATGTACTGTTCACAGTAAAGTACAGAAAAGGGCATCAAGCTTCCAGTGTGTCTGTTGATCGTTATCTACAGCACGTGTCTCCTATTTTCTCACCTTATATTAAATTCTAGCATGCAAATGTTTTATTAATCCTTCATTAAGCATAAGCTACATGGAATTTCTTAACAACTTGCTAGCTGAATATGGAAGGCTGTTTCCCATACTCATTGCCTCTTCCTGTTCTATTTTAATCTATGCCTTAATTTATTTTGCCATTACTAGATGATGGCTACAGAATTGTGGAAAAGGCACAAGTAAAGAAATTAAATGTTTGTTGAAGGAGATTCCCTGGAGAAAATATCAGGTTAACATCTCTTACCTTTAATGAAAGACACAACATGGTTTTCTTGGACTTGAGGAAGTAATAACCACATGTCAAATTAATTCAATGTAAAAACCACAGCTTATGGATAGAAATGAAAATTAGACAGCATTTTAACTGTTATAAAGTTGGATTGAGAATACTGTGAAAACAGAGGCTAATTATCAAAAGGAAAAATATTCTAAGGAAGTAGGGCAAGATGAATGTTATAACAGTACGAGATAGAAGAGAACAAGGAGATAACGGTTGGGTTTTTTTGGCGTGTTTGTTTTGAAGGCTGATAAGAGCAGGCATTCTGAAACCCTCACCTAAGGAGAGAGTGTAGAAGATGGAATTCTAAGGCCATCTTAGAGAGCTTATTTGAGTCAACGCCAGTCCTTTGAACTGAGGGCCCAGTAAAGAAATAATGTTAAGAGAAAAGACCTGGCTTGAAAGTAATGTTGGCAAAATTTATTTTCTAAGAGAGCACTTGATTTATGAGAGCAATCAGGGAGGGCAGCAGAAACAAGCAATTGATTAAAAAAAAAGGCACTTTCAGGGAAGTTTAGCTGACAATGATAACTCACCACTCACTTCTTGGGTTTAAATTGCATTTCAACCCCAGAACTAAAAATTCTTCCTGGGCCTTCTTCCTTTCAGGTAAATCACTGGATTTGCATGTAGTTTGCTATCCAGATTGGGGTGGGGGTGCTTTTATACATCCTACAGAGTCTTCTCAACAAGCAAAGATTTACTTTAGTTTTTATTTTCCTTTTAAAGAAGCATTTGCTTTGCTGGAAGCTCAGAATAACAATATGCTAGTTGTCTGCTTGGATGCCACATGGAAAGAAAAAATCATTTCACTGCTGGTAGATAATCTGTCAAGCAATTTGGGATTCTCAAAAAGAAACTTACCATAGCAACAAAATATTTCAGGGAGAAAAATGTTTTCAAAATAGACGTGGTATGAAAAAAAAAGGTACATAGAGCTAGCCTTTTGACCTTTTTCAAATTCTTAGATATCCCTATTTTTTTTTTAAATGCTGCTAAAAGGCAGTCCTGAAAGAAACAACAACATTCCATTAAAACACTTTTTGATGTACATGAGCCAGAACAGATTCTTTCAAACCTATTTTGGAATCTGTATGTTTAGGAAAGAAAAATAAAAACTAGTACCAGCCCCCCAAAAAAGTTCTATGGAGATGTCAAGGAATTCTGCAGTTCACAGAAGGAATTGAGAAGACTAAAATTCCAAAATACAACAGTAACTTAGAAAATAATCTTTGAAAGACATAAAAGAATGTATACATGCATGTTTTAAAATTCCATTTTCTCTTCTGGTGACCAACCCAAAAAGAAAAAAAAAAAAAAAAAGAAAAGGGGGGGAAGGCAGAGTTCTCTGTAAATAGCATTTTGTTACTCACTTCATATTTAGAAACAATTTTTATATTTCTTCTCACAAATGATTTGCAATCACCTACGATGGTAATTCGGGTTAAAAATTATACTGGTCTTCATACAAGAAGAAAACAAAGCAGCACACCGAAGTGTACTAATTGCAAATAAGAGGAAGAAAAACAGGTTGAAATGAAAAAAAAATGTATAAATAGAGAGATAGAGAGATACAAAATCATGCATCAGGGTCGAGCTTTGAAAAAAAAAAACAAAAAATACCTTCATCTTCACCACGATCATTATTCGTTATATCATCTGCGTTTTTCTTTGAGTTGGTTCCTGGGGTCACAGTGAGAAGGAAAATAAAGGGAAAAAGAGAATTCAAAAACAACAGGTTTGCAAAAAAATATCAGAAGAGCGAGATACTATCCAGTAAAAAAAAAAAAAAGAAATGTAACGCAAAAAGTTGAAATCTACTATCCAGTTAAAAAAAAAAAAGAAAAGAAATGTAACTCAAAAAGTTGAAATCTGTTACATTTGCATTTAAAAAAAAAGTGAAATAGGGCGGATACAAAATGCATATAAACATAAAGATGTAAGAAGAACAAAGTCAAAATGTTGTTTGCAAAAAAGAAATATTAGATATCCCGTGAAAATGTCGTTTGGGGGTTAAAATGATACTACTGCCAAAAAAAGATTAAAAAAAAAAAAAAGAAAAAGGAAAAAGCTAATGTGTGTTTTAAAAAAGGAAAAAAAAATTATTAGAAAAAAAGATTTCCCACATTCTTAAAAGAAATGCATAAGAAATATTCAATGTCCCCCTAATTTGGATATATTCTAATCTAATCAAATTTTTGAAATGACACTGAAATACTTTGTTTAGGAGATTTCATAACATAAACAGAAACATCCTTACATAAGAAATGTGGGCTTTAATCAAGCTATCTTAACTACGTTTTACTTTTCACATTAAATCTATACTAGTTGCACAGGTAAGAATTTAAAATGACACAACTTTCAATAAAAATCAGACATGACACTAATTAAATCACTAAGTATACCCCTAGGGGAGCCATTAACTATTATTTACTCATTTTCTCTACTATACATATTCTATCACCTTCATAAGTATTTTACATCAGAATAAAAGATTATAGATATGTCACTTGTGTTCAAAATACTTATTTGACTATTATCTATACAAATAAAAGTGGAAATCACCTACCTTTAGAGATTTAAGTCTGTGCTCTACATAGTAATTTTTATATATGCAGAATGTAGAGAGAGACACACGCATAAATGATGTCTTACACAGTTTTGATACAGTATCCCACTCTGCTTTACTGTTTCCCAGATACCAGAAGGCGAAACATTTAATTTTGTTGAATCACTTGGGAATTCGGCTTGATGTGTCTTCTCATTGACAGAGGCAGCCCATGCCTCGCATGCAAATACCAGCAACCAGAACTGTGCCTCCATGGACTGGAAATCGTCTTTGCTTGCCCCTAGGGCAACTGGGAGAAGTGGGTTTAGTAGCGGTGAATAAAAAGTCTTACCTACGACACTTGTTTTTATAAGACCTTTTTTAGGCTTATGTTAACGCAAAAGAGCTTAAACGTCTTTTGAAGCAAAGTTACGGGAATGCTGTTTTTCTTGGTCCCATAAAGGTTGAATCTTAGCAATTTCATAAGGCTCCAGTTTAACAGCTAGTTCTTCGGAGGGAAAAGAGTCCCATTTGTAGTATTTGTTGATTTTTGTGGCAAAAATTCACCCTCCAGAGCCAATTTCAAGTTGGTCAGAAATCCCTTGAAGTGGGTCCAGCACATCAATGTTTCATCTAAAGACAAAGAATTGATCTACGTAGAGAACAACACACTCTTTTTCCAACCCATTTCTTATTTTTAATACCTCAGAAAGTATTCTGATAATGATATGTTAATAAGGCATTAGCTTGATATGGAAATCTTTCCATGCCTAAGAATTTTGCTGTATTTAGATGCCTAAGAATATATTCCAAATATCAGTTCTCCATTAAATTAGTCTGAATGTCCTTTTATCAGCATAAAATATATCTCCAAGCTAGCTTGTAGATGGAATTTATGCTAAATTGCATTTAAAACCCTAAAAGGTGTGCTTTTCATAGACACATATATTACATCAATGGCACATTGAATCATGTGCTTGAGTTTTTTAAAAATATTTTAATTTTTGGTGCAAGTTTTTTGGTTTCTATAGAAATAGGCCACTATTTTTCTAGAGTTCTTTCATTATAAAAGAAAAGATAATAGAAAAAAATACATTTGTAGTCAAAAGATAGGGAATGATTAGGAAAGAGAATGCATTTGTGTATTGAAGCTGTTCTTTACAACACAATTTGTCATCCTTGAGAAAGTCCTTTCGTCATTCAGAGGCCACGCCTGAAGTTGACCTGTTCCAGGAACCTGGCCTTACATTCATGTTCTCTTTCTGACTTGCACTTGTCAACATCTTCTCTTTCTCTGCTGCAGCTGGAAGCAGGAAAGAATGAACCCAGCCCAGGTGAAATCCCAACAAAGTCTGCCCAAGAGTTGGGATGCTAGTGTATCTAAGTGCCCTTCCAAGTCCTTGGTCTCAAGGTCAAAGTCATCATCAATTTGAGGACCAGAACAATTGGAAGAACTTTTATGGGGGCTGGGGAAGCATTCATTTTCTCGACACCATCACATCACTGACAAAATAGCAACTGACTCTAATCTACCCATTCTTTGATTCTGTCCAAAATTCTTTTGCTAACTAGCCTACCATTTAAGAGCTATATTGAGGCATAATTTTCACACTACAAAACGAACCCATTTGAAACAGAAATTCAATGACCTTCAGTCAATAGCGCCATCTGATTTTAGGATATTGCCTTATTCCCTCCAGAAGTTCTGTGTTCTCATCACAGGCAGCCAATGTTCCCGCACTCAACTCCAACCATCTCTCGTCTCCTTTCTGTCTGTATAGATTTGCCTATGATGGACATTTTGTAGAAATGAATTCATTTAATATGTGGTCCTTTCGGTGACTTCTTCAACTCAGCATAATGTTTTCAAGGTTCTTCCATGTGGCGGCATGCATCAGAACCTCGTTCCTTTTCATGGCTGCGTAATGTTCCGCTGTATGGATCTATCATGTTTATTTATCTATTCATCAGTAGATGGGTATTTGGTTTATTTCCACTTGTTGGTAAATATGCTGGTAAAAAGTCTGGCGTAAAAGATTTTTCGTGGACATACATTTTCATTTCTGTTATTTAGATTCTTAAGAAAATAATTTTTTTCACATGGGCCATTAACGTTTAATGTATTGACGAACCACCAAATGGCTTCTCATATCAAAGGCACCATTTTATATTCCCATCAACAATGATGTCAGTTTGCCAGTGCCTGCCATTACCTCTCTTTCTGATGATAACCATTCCAGTAGGTGTAAACTTGTACTCTCCAAATGACTTCAAAATGTTTTCATGTGTTTATTAGACATTCCAACACATTCTTTGGAGCAATGTCTATTCAAATCTTCTCCCACCTTTTTATTGGGCTGTTTCCTTCTTATTATCAAATTGAAAGAGCTCTTTATATTTTCTGGATACAAATCTTTTGTCAGTAATATGATTTGCAAATATTTCCTCCCAGGCTTGGCCTGCATTTTTGTTTTTTGAAGTCTTTGAAGTATAAAAATTTATTACTTTTTTTTAACTTTTGATGAGGAAGGTTCAAGTTATCAACTGTTTTATTTTACGGACAGTGCTTTTGACATCATATCTAAGAAATGTTTGCTTAACTCAAGGTTCCAAAGGCTTACACCAATTTTTTTTCCTAAAAGTTTGAATTTCAGTTCTTACAGTTTCATATTTCACCCATATTGAGTTAATTTCTGTATGTGGTGTAAGGTGAGAGTCGAAATTCACCTTTATACATATAAATATTTAATTGCTCCAACAGCATTTATGAAAAATACTCTCCTTCCCTGATTGAAGTGTTGCATCATTGCTGTCATAAATCAATTGGCTGTAAATGTGAAGGTTCATTTCTGGACTCAGTTGTATTCCATCAATCTATATTTTTATCTATGTGCCTGGTTCACACCATCTTATTCTCTGTAGCTTTTAGGGAAGCGTAAATCTTCCAAAGTTGTTCTGCTTGCTCAAGGTCACTTTGGTTATTCTGGATTCTTTGCCTTTCCATACAAATTTAAAAATCAGCTTGTCAATTTAGGCAAATGCGCCTGCTGAGATTCTGCTAGAGACTGACGAACACAATTTTTAAATTAACTTTATATAGCAGAGCCTGACATAGAATCATAAGTAGAGAAGGTCTTTACTGTTTTATGTATGTTTAATCATCTCTTTCAATAAGCTACTGCTGCATCTGCCCTTGAAAATATAGCAAATTCAATGACTTAAAAACAAAGCAAGTTCTCTTGAGTATCTAAATTAGTGATAATCATAAATTATGGAAATACTGGGGTTAATAAATACAGAAACAAAGATTTTCCTACACAATACTCCAGAGTAAATATATCCTGTAGCTGCCAAAAAACATTTCAAAACCCACATAAAATCCTGCTTTTTCCCCTCAATCCTCAAAATGTCAGAATGATATTCCTTTACATCTAATACACAGAATCACAATAACACTTCTGTGGGGAAACAGTTTTAGATATTAAAGGGAATATTTAAATCACTTCAAACACGAATATAGATTTTAATCATTAAAATAAAAATCTAATTTTGTCAATAAATATCCCTAGATCCCTGGTCTGAAAAATCTGCGTCTTTTTTTTTACACTTCTCTTCTAATGATCTCCTTTAGTGCTTTATCAACTTCATCTTCCAAAGTCCAATTAGATAAAATAGTATTTCTCTTGTAAATGTAGCACAGACATTTTGTAGAGAATTAGGAAGACAGAGCACAGTAAATGGAAGAATATAAATCAATGGGGAATCTACAAGTCACAGATACTTTTTTGAATACTTGTGGCAGAAAAAAGACTTTACATCTTTTATTAACTTGGTTGCCATTTGCGTGTGTGTGTGTGTGTGTGTGTGTGTGTGTGTGTATACATATATATATATATATAGAGAGAGAGAGAGAGAGAGAGAGAGACAGAGTGTACATTAAAGTCCTCAGATGTTAGGCTGCCAATTTTTGATTGTCCGCATATCTTTGTCTTATTGATTCATAGGAAATGTATATATCTGGACGCTGACTTCTCAATTACATAACAACCATTTATTAATGCGTAGTGTGTGCCAGGCTCTGTTCTAAGAGCTTTACACATATTAATCATTAGTAATGATGTAGATATTAGTAATCTACATTACTAATTACATCATTAGTAATATCTACATCTGAGGAGTCTGAGTCACAGAGAGATCAAATCAAGTACCACATTTACACAGTTAAGAATTAGTAGAGCAGGTAATGTCTCCTAGTTGTTGTCTTTCCACTGTTTTGTTGTTTAATGATAATACATAGTTAATAAGAAATGTAGTAAAATTTACCAATATGTCACTTATGATTACTGCTTTTTGTGCTTTTTTAAAGGATCCCTTCTTTAATACAACGGTATAAAGTCATAAAGATATTTTGCTATTTTGAGGTATTTTCAAGTTTTATTTTATGTTGGGGTCAGAATCTGTTTGGAAATAATCTCTCTCGTTAGGGTAACATACATGTTGTTTTTATTGTTTCCTGAGATCTCAAAACCATTTTTATCAATGGGTTTGTAATACATTTTTGCTTATATATCAGGTTCTTACATCTACTAAGGCCTGTTTATGTCTTCTTTATTATGCTCCAATGGTCTATTTTTCTATACTCCTAGGCTATCAATTTCTCCAGCTTTTAATTGTCCTTTTCTATTATATATGGCAGCTTCACACAGACATAATTCCCAATACAATTCACTATTTCAAAGTGCATAATCTGATTTTTAAAGTGTATTTGCCGATCTATAATACATCAGCACTATCTACTTCCAGAACATTTTTTCATCCCAAAAAGAAACTCACTTCCCAAATGCCCCCCTCTCCCCTCAGTCCTTGGACAAGTGATAAGCTTTCTATATCTTTGGATTTGGATATTCCCATAAATGGAATAATATGATATTCATCCTTTTGTGACTGGTTTCTTTCACTTAGCATCCTGGTTTCCGGGTTCATCTGTGTCATAGCATAGATCACTCTTTTACTCCTTCTTACTGACAAATAATATTCCGTTCTAGGGATTATATTTTATTGTACTCATTAAGCAACTGATGGACATTTGGGTTGCATCTGTCTAAGGATGATCAGGAATAATGCTGCTAAGAAAATGTGTTCACATATTCTTTATGGATGTATATTTTCATCTTTCTTAGGTTCATACCTAGATCCATACTTATCGGGTTATAATTTTTACTGATAGCTGGAAGAGTAAGCATCCTTTTCTTGTCATTCCATTTTAGAACTGCCTTTCCATTCTAGGATATTTATTTGGCTGTATGATTCTTAAGATAAACATCATGGAAAATTCCATTCATTCTTAAAATAATACTAAATTTATAGGCTCAATAGAACAATTCATATCTCTATATTTGGCATTTCCAACTATGCAAAATGAATTGCAAAATTGCCCCTGATTCTCTGTGTCTCCTTGTATGGTATTTTTCCAATATAACTGTGCTGGTTTGAAGGGATTTATGTGCCCTAGAAAAGCCATGTTTTAATCCTAATCAACCTTGTGGGAGCAACTGCTTTCTTTAATCCCATTCAATAATGTAGGTTGGAAGCTCGATTAGATATCTCCACAGGGATGTGGCTCACTCAATTGTGTATGAACTTATGAGTGGAGGGAAAGGTAACAGGTGGAGTTTACTGCAATCCTTTTGAAGGGGAAGCATTTTAGAGGAAGCTTCAAAACAATGGGAGAGCAACAGAGGAGAAGGGTCACGAGAACCATGAGAGCCAGAGTCCATGCAACCAGAGACCTTTGGAGATGAAGAAGGAATACACCCCCTGGAGAGCCTCATGAAACAAGAAGCCTACAGAAAAAGCTAGCAGATGTTCACCATGTGCCTTTCCAGTTGAGAGACAAACTGTGAACTTCATCAGCCTTTCTTGAGTGAAGGTAATCTCTTGCTGGTACCTTAATTTGGACGTTTTTATAGACTTTCTTTAATTGGGACATTTTCATGGCTTTAGAACTGTAAACTTGCAACTTATCAAATTCCCTTTTTTATTGCATTCCAGCAGCTAGCAAACTAGAACAGTAACCTTCTAGGTGTGCCACGAAAAGTTGGAGTGTGTCTCAGCAGCCCCCAAATCCAGGCTGATCACGTGACTTACACTGGGCCAGGGGATTTGAGAGAAGAGACTCTACTATTCTCAGCCCTAGATTTAAGAAACTGTACACTTCTCCACGTGACACCTTGCTAAGGGGCGAGTAAACATTCTAGCATAGCCACTGGAAGAAGACAGAAAAGCATCTGAGAAGAGGCAGTTCTTGTCCAATGAGATCCGAATGTATCCAGTGGCTCACTCAAGACTCGTGAGTGAACCCAGCCAAATTGTGAAAAACCTGCCAGCTGAGCCCAGCCCAAATTTCCAACCCACAGAGTTACAAGCTAAATAAATGCTGTTTTTTGATGCATAGCTTTGGGATGGTTTCTTAGGCAGCAAACATTAACTGATACACACTCTGAACATGATTTAACTCCTATGATCAGCTCATTTTAGGCCTTCTGATGACCCTCCGTTATACCCACTTTCTGAAAAAATTTCCCTGCTCCTATCCCATATGCCCCTCATAAAACATTCTACTGGATCACACCTCTGTATTTTTTAGCTTCGATCTCCTTTCCACAGAAATGCATTCCTTAATCATCCCAATCCTCACCCCTAAACTAACTTATGCTCCCCTTTTATTCACTTGAGTAGAAATTTTCCTTCCAATATTTAATACCAATCAGTGATATGACAATTTGTTTCATAATTGCTTCTCTGTTAGATTGTTAGTGCCAGAAAGGTAAATGTATTCTCAAATCTTCAATAGCTAGCACATGACCAGCACATAAAAGTTACATGAAGGAATATATACAGAAGGAATCATATTTTTATCTCAACTCCATTTTTTCTACAAGGAAGGGATGCCTGCACTACTAGTAATCAAAACCACCCTAAGTACTGGTGAAAGAGGCATTGGCTCTTCTATGCAAATTTGTATAATTAATTCTTCTCCCAAGTATGGAAATGTAATACTACATACTTTTATTTGATTTTGCAAAAAGATCGTAGGTTGTAATTCATCAGTTGGCCACACAAGGATTTTTATTTCCATACAGTATATAAAATTCTGACATTTAAATTACCTTGGGTTGTCATTTCAGGAAAACTGATGGCGTTCTTTTGCAATAGAATCAAAGTAAATGTGATTCTTTCTAATTTTCTAAAAGTTCAAATATAGAGATTAATGGAAATAATTTTTAAATATTTTCTTACTTTTCTCTGACTGGCTTTGGAAGACAGATTGAGAAAAATTTGAATAGAACTTTACCTTTTTTGCTTTTCTGGGATTAGGAAAGAATTGATTTTGCCTTGTCTTAGGCAGGAATCAAAATAAATCTAATAATTCTGCACTCCTCTGATATATGGTTGTGTTTATTAGAGTCCCAGAGTATTGCATAAGCTTACATTGAGCAGGATTTGTTATGATTTTTGTTATTGAAATTTTTATGTTCTCAGGACTAGAAGACAAATCCTGTTAGATTTACACGAGTCTTTCCCATTTTTATTAGAACTTTTAGTTGATAGAATACATTACCTCCCCGAAGAATTTCTTTGAGTTTGAGATTAAATCCCAATGTATTTAAATTTGAAAGTAATTTTATATTGTATTATGCTAGCTAGTCTTCATGCATTTTTACTTAGAAAACTCAGGTTGAATATAAAAAATTGGCTTTTATTTGCTCTGACTCCTTCTGAAATGTTGTGTTAAAAAAACAATAACAGGGCTGGCAAAAGTGGCTGAAGGGCAGAGTTCCCCTGCCATGCCGGAGACCTGGGTTTGGTTCCCGGTGCCTGTCCATGTAAAAAAAAAGAAAAAAAAAAAAACCATAATATTTTACAAGTACATATATTCTCCTTGCAAAGGAATTCTGGAAGATTTTGAGTTCTGGGGCATAGCCTCACCTCTGCTGAAAAGTATCTTGTTAGCCAGGTCACAAACTGAATTTCTGGGTGGTGGAATCTTTTGGCATGCAACACGTGGATTGTGGGAACCTGGTACTTTTGACTCATTCTTTTGCTGTCTGTGTAAATAATGAAATGTCCGACTCTAAATATGAACACTTAGTCTTTATGAATAAAATAAGGCAGGACTGGGTAACAAAACTGCTTTGTCTTGTGTGTGCTTGATAAACACACACGACATTTACTCATTCCAAAAGAAAAATGAAAGAAAAATCCAGATTCCCCAAAAATCAACCCACCCTTAGATTCTTGATTCTGTCATGTGCAAATAGGCAAAGGTAATGGACTTCAACTAAGGGTCTTAAAACCGATTTTAGGAATCATAAGGGTACTGATGCTCTCTGGAAGTGGAAAGATTCTAACAGCAGACAATGGTATCTGACACTTGAACCCCTTTTTAACTTAGCTGATGGGCCACAAAAGAGTTGGTCTCTGACTGGACGGAAGAGAGCTGGTCTCTGTTTTGTGCGGTTAGAAACTAAGGAATTAATGAGGAAAACAACAGGCGGCAATAGGGAAACCAAAACTCCCTTTAAAGGCTCTTCATCCATTTTTAAGACGTGATGGTCCGTATTCAACACCTTCAGTGTAGCTGGGCTGTATTATTTGTTCGATATATTTCCTGGCCATCTCTGGAGAAGGGGTACACCTCCCCAACCAATTCATAGCAGTTTGGCCAATGAGATTTAACGAGAAAGGCATGCGTGCTTCCCTGGCTGAGATTTTAGGAGCCATCACATTTCTGCTATCTCTTTTTTTCTCCCTCTACCACTAAACCAGATAGATACTCTGCCGTCAGCATTTCTCTTGTAAAGACAAGAAGGTTGAATGAAGCCAAGTCAACCAGTGATCGTCATGGGCTTCATATAAGAGAAACAAGCTTTTCTGTTGCAGGACACTGAAATTCTTTTGTTATACAGCATAACCTTGCAGGACTTACATGCCATAGTTGTTTGCTTCTCTCCTTCATGTTGACATCCACATACACAAACAAATGCACTCACATTCTATCTCATTTAACTCAGACCGAACAAATACACTCACATTCAATCTCATTTAACTCAGACCACAAACATCCTAGCCTCGCAAACACATCTCTTCATCAAACAGATCATTTAAAATCAGAAACTTAACTTTTTCTCTGGTGTGTCTGACATTTGCAAATCAAAGCCAATGTGATGGCATTCCCTTAAATGGGTGCATTATTATCCAGTATTAGGACTGTGATTTTGTTTAACAGTTGTAGAAAAACGGTATTTTTTACTGTGCATTAAAAATCATAAGATTATAGTAGAATTAAAAATGGGAACATCATGACTGTTCACCATTGTGAATGCAATTAACAGCACAGAATATATATCTGAATGTGATTTAAAAGGGAAATGCTCGATTGTGTATATATATACACATTGTGTATATATATACACAATCATACACAATGATAAGAAAAATTTAAATAAATCTATGGACCTACAATATACAAACAATGAACCTCAAGTTAAACCATGGACTTTAATTAACTGTACAATTATAAAAATATGCTATCATCAATTGTAGCAAATCTTCCATACCAACGAAAGGTACTGGTTGGTGGTGTGGTATAAGGAAATCCTGTAGTTCATGGACGATTGTTCTGTAAACCAGCAACTTCTCTAATAAAGAAAAAAATGGGAGGACATATGCTGCCCCAGTTGTAGAATCAGCCATTTCTCTGAGGAGCCCTGGTTCCTTTTTTTTTTTTTTTTTAATTAATTAAAGAAAAAAAGAAATTAACACAACATTTAGAAATCATTCCATTCTACATATGCAATCAGTAATTCTTAACATCATCACATAGATGCATGATCATCATTTCTTAGTACATTTGCATCGATTTAGGAAAAGAACTAGCAACACAACAGAAAAAGATATAGAATGTTAATATAGAGAAAAAAATAAAAATAATAATAATAGTAAAAAAAAAAAGAAAAGGAAAAAGAAAAAAAAGACAAACAGACAAAAAAAAAACCTATAGCTCAGATGCAGCTTCATTCAGTGTTTTAACATGATTACTTTGCAATTAGGTATTATTGTGCTGTCCATTTTTGAGTTTTTGTATCTAGTCCTGTTACACAGTCTGTATCCCTTCAGCTCCAATTACCCATTATCTTACCCTGTTTCTAACTCCTGCTGGACTCTGTTACCAATGACATATTCCAAGTTTATTCTCGAATGTCGGTTCACATCAGTGGGACCATACAGTATTTGTCCTTTAGTTTTTGGCTACACTTACTCAGCTTAATGTTCTCTAGGTCCATCCATGTTATTACATGCTTCATAAGTTTATTCTGTCTTAAAGCTGCATAATATTCCATCGTATGTATATACCACAGTTTGTTTAGCCACTCGTCTGTTGATGGACATTTTGGCTGTTTCCATCTCTTTGCAATTGTAAATAACACTGCTATAAACATTGGTGTGCAAATGTCCGTTTGTGTCTTTGCCCTTAAGTCCTTTGAGTAGATACCTAGCAATGGTATTGCTGGGTCATATGGCAATTCTATATTCAGCTTTTTGAGGAACCGCCAAACTGCCTTCCACAGTGGTTGCACCATTTGACATTCCCACCAACAGTGGATAAGTGTGCCTCTTTCTCCGCATCCTCTCCAGCACTTGTCATTTTCTGTTTTGTTGATAATGGCCATTCTGGTGGGTGTGAGATGATATCTCATTGTGGTTTTGATTTGCATTTCTCTAATGGCCAGGGACATTGAGCATCTCTTCATGTGCCTTTTGGCCATTTGTATTTCCTCTTCTGAGAGGTGTCTGTTCAAGTCTTTTTCCCATTTTGTAATTGGGTTGGCTGTCTTTTTGTTGTTGAGTTGGACAATCTCTTTATAAATTCTGGATACTAGACCTTTATCTGATATGTCATTTCCAAATATTGTCTCCCATTGTGTAGGCTGTCTTTCTACTTTCTTGATGAAGTTCTTTGATGCACAAAAGTGTTTAATTTTGAGGAGCTCCCATTTATTTATTTCCTTCTTCAGTGCTCTTGCTTTAGGTTTACCTGGTTCCTTTTTTAATATCTGCATTACATTGATCAAGAATCTAAAGAACAGAAAATGAGGATGACTTGCCTAAATGATTCTAGAATTTTTCTGAGAAACAGCTGAGCTCTACATAAGTATTACAGTATTTACTCAGGCCTATAATACAGGCTAGCTGGTAAAAGAATAAAACTTAGCATCAAGGTCTCCTTGCTTTCATCCCAATACAATAATATTTTTACCATGGTAATATTAATAACTCTATGTTGCCTATTTTTCTTAGTGCATGCATGACTCTTTTCCAAATGCAACAAATCATAATAGTATCAGGCACTACTTTTGCCCCCTTTTATAGATGTGGCAATTGTAGCAGAGAGTGGTTGAGTGTCTTATTCAAGTTCAGTGCCACCAAGTCACCACCTTGTTGTGATCTGAATCCAGAAACCAAATGCTCATGACAACAAAATGCCACCTTCTTAACAAACAGTGAAAACCCTCTCATGCAAGGTGTTAGGCTATGCAAGGTGATTTGGTTTCTCTCTCCCAAATAAATGACAAAACACGGAGGTGAATACACCATCAACTATGTCCTAGAATCACTGCTCTAGTAAAGAAAATATGAATTATAACTAAACAACTTTTATAGAGTTAAAATATCATTTGTCATTGGAGAAGAGTAGAGGAAGAACAACCGGTATTTAGAGAAATCACAAATTCTTATTGGGAAGACATGCATAGGGGAGTCTGGAATTTTTTCCAAAGGAGGGACATGATTCTGTAAGGAGTGTAAAGCAGTAAATGCAAAGAGATTGCAGAGTCCAGCTGGGAAGGGGGGAGAAACCTGCTGGACTGAGGGTTGTTTGCTCATCATCACAACATCAGTCACCAACACAACCCTTTTTTAGGCAATATTGTGGCACTAAATTTGAAGAGAACAGTTATCGAGAGGTATTGTATGTTATTCCTCAGTGCAAGGGATGCAGATATTTATGCCATTTCCAAATCCTTACGCTCATGGATTCAACATCTTTAGGTAATTCTGCATTCTTTAATTATAAAATACTGCTCAGCTTTATTAAACACATTCTGATAGTCTCCACTACACTTCGTTTTGGTATTTTTGTATATTTATATTTATGTACCTTATATATTTCCATTAGCATTACTTTAGAAAACAATACTGGGTGATGATAATATGATGGGATTTTTCAATACAAATGCTTAATCCTGTATACTTAATGATTTTAAACCAATCATTTCATTCTATTGTAAATCATAAAGCATTTCCTTCAAGCCAAAACCATAAGCTTATCTTCTAGGTATTTAGGGATTTACACTAACTGAGTCTCATTTTGTAAGAATATGTTAGTTTGAGATCCACAAAAAGTAATCACCAGCACAACTACTTTATTTCTTTGAAAAGTAGATGCAATTTCAGATATTTATATAATCTTTCAAAGTTAAGGATTTTGCTTTTTTTTAAATTTTCAGATGGAAGTGACTGATCCCAGCTCAAAATATTTAATGGCACAAAGATGAATTAATAATAAAATGGTAAATGGCAGTAAAATATACTCAAATGCCATTCCTTCACCAAGAAACCCCCACTCCATGGCCAAATCTACTGGTCAATATCCCTAACACTTGTCAAAATTTGGATAAAACCTCCACTCTCTAGGGTCATCTCAAGAAGAAATCATTAGCATCCCCAAATGTGACTCTCCCAACTGTTAACGCATGGAGATAAAAAGAAAGATGTGAGCCTCATAGCAAACCTAGGGGAAGGAGAAATCTGAAATCACATCCAAACAGTTTCTAATAACACCTTTACTGGGGCTGAACAGAAATGGGTCTATTCAGGGGCCACCTTAAAACCTGGCTAGGTTTGGGATTTGTTCTATAAAACTGATGGGAAACAAATTAGGGAACATGTGGGATTCTTCCCTCACAATCAATCTCCCTTCTCAATGAACAATTGTTTGACCTAATCCCAAGTCTCCATCACAGCCTCCAAGGAAAAGAAAAACAGAAAAAAGTAGATGTTTTCCTTCCTCAGAAAATGGCCAGTGCATCAGTTCAGAATACCTGAGTTATCTATCTATTCATTAAAATAATCAAAGTTCAAAACAATCAAAACAAAAGGTAAAGAGGCAGAGTCGGTGGGTGGAAAATGGACTACAGCTTATTGCTCCCATTTGTGAAAAGACCTAGAAGCCAAACATTTTTCACGTTTGGCTGGTATAAACTTTTAAAAAATGTCTTTTGTTGTGAAATATTATACATACAAAAAAGCAATACTTTTCCAAGTACATTTTAACAAGTAGTTACAGAACAGATTCCAAAGTTTGGTATCGGTTACCATTCCACATTTTCAAGTTTTTTCTTCTAGCTGCTCCAATAACTGGAAGGTAAAAGAAATATCACCGTAGCGCTGCAGCAGACATACTCATTTGTTAAGCCCTGTCTTCTCCATTATAACTCCTCCTTCTCCTTTGATCCTTCTCCCAATCTATAGAGGTCTTTACAGACTTTTGAGTATCAAGTACTAACTAGACAGATGATTTTCATAAAGGACAATGCTTCCTGGAGATAAATGTCCCTTTAGAAATCAAATTTGAGCAGGAGATATTTAGACTAAGACCTGCAATTCAGAAATAGGAATTCTGCAATCAGCTGAGTGAAGGTGTTATCTACTTGATCTTGCACAGAAATCAACCAAGGATGTGGTTAAAATGCAGATTCTGGCTCCCTAGGTTTGAAGTCACACCTGAGGGTCTGCATTTCTAAGAAGCTCCCAGGGGATGAGTTGCTACCAACTGGAACCACACCTTGAGGGAAGAGGCCTGCTAGACCTCTAGTAATGGAAGCACCATGCATATATCTTACCTCTCAGCAAACACTTGGCCTGGGTAAATCCAGACTTGGTCAAAGATGTGGAAATAGAATAAAAGACAATACGCATTTTTTTTTGAAGAATAAAAATAGTGTAAAACAGCAAGAAAACAGAGAATTTGGAAGCTAAGAAAAATTTAAATAACTATGCCATTTTTCTTGACGTCAAACTGATGTAGCTTCTTTGATACAGGAAAATGAAACTAGAACAACCTGAGAAAGAAAGAATGGGATGGCAAACATAGATGCAAGAAAAGTGCACTGAAATAGTGTTGCAGCTCTTTTAGAATTTGTCTAGTAGGTGTTCTGGCTTTAGCTGGAAAACCCTCATAAAAAAAAAAAGTGCACTGAAACAATGAAAATTCACACTAGTCATAAGGAAAAATGTGTAACTTTGTCCCTTAGAGCTGAAAAAAGAGAGCCAATGACATGAAAGATCCAACTAAAGAAGGCATTCAAAGGTACACTACGTACATCAACAAACTGATACATATTTGCAAATCTTAATGTAAACATAATTCACAGGAGAACAATCAGAAGGACTTAAGAAAGTCAATCTAAAAAACTGCAATCCCAAAAGCTATGAAATTTACAAGATGAAGTCCTGGGCATTTCCTCAGACATAGTTGAGTCTCCAAGTACAGGAAAAAAAAAATCCCACTGGCTCCTCTCCACCCCAAATGCAGTTATCTGCAACAACATTAGATTCTAAGAGACAATATAAAAATCCCAATGCATCATGACCTTTAATCCAATCACCACTTTGAGAAGTAGCATGAAATATGAAATTCTTATAACAAAAAAAAGAACTAAAGAGAACTATTTCATGAGTCAGTAAGGAATTAGGTTTACGCTAAGGATGAAGAAGATGATTCAACAGGACAAAATACAGTAAAGGTCAAAAGACAGCCAAAGGAAAGTTGAAATAAGAAACAACTATTGGACAGATGGCAAATAACATCAGATGCCACTAAATATATTTTAATTGAAAGTTGGAGCTGCGGTGATTTGGAGAAATATGTACCCAAGAAATGCATGTTCTTAAACTTATTCCATTCCTGTGGGTGGGAACCCATGATAAGTAGTACTTTGGGTTGATGGTACTTCAGTTAAGAGGTGGCCCAACTGAATCAGGATGAGTCCTTCATAAACAGAATGAAATTCAGACAATAAGAAAGAAGCTGACAGTGAAAACTGGAAGAGAAGGGAGAGGTCCAGAGAGGCCGCCATATGCATTACCATGTGACAGAGGAGCCCAGGAGCAAGGATAACCAGCAGCCTGCCCCAGAGGCCAGTCTTCAGCAAGACAGCAATACCTTTGTGAGACCTTGATTTGGGCATTTCCCTAGACTCAAAACTTTGGACATAAAATCCCCATTGTTTAAGGCCACCTGCTACATGGTATTTGCTTGAACAGCCAACGAAACTAACACAAGAGAGTACCTGGAATATTTTTTTGACAAGAAATCCTTTTCTAATTTTGTTAATGAACAGCAGCCATACTATTTTATGGAAGGCACTTTGGGGCATGCAGCACTCTGGAGATTCCCAGTAAAATTATGAGCAAATGGTGCAATTGCCATCATTTTCCAAAATAATTCTGCAAGTTCTAACCAAAATGATAAATAAAGGTAAGGAACAGTGATAAGCACTGGTAACATTAGGATGAAGGAGACAAAATAAAGACATCACTGCATGTGTGATTGTCTCACCAGGGGAATGGAATTTGGAGAATAAGCTTAAAAAATTAGAATGAAAAACATTCATTCTAATTGCAAGAAATTATTATGCAAAGATATTTTCATATATACTAACATAGCTAAAAAGAAAAATCATAAATGTTCGAGTAATAGCTTTAGGAATTACAGATGACACATTGTATAAAGTATGTAAAATTATGAGACATAATAGTCATGGCTATATTTGGAAGCATTCAGTATGCCTGATAAATACAGTCTGTTGCAAATTAATAGCTCTTAAATTTATGACTTTAAAATACTCAATGAGATTACTGATAATTGAACACAATCATTCTAATATTTTGAAAAATTAAATATGCAAGTATGGAAAATTTTGGCTAGAAGAGGCTCACAAAGGTTTTCAACTCCCATATTATTTATTGTATTAATAATTTCAATATGGTAAAGCGTTTCTTTTTGAAGAGGTACTGTTAAGAAAAGATTCACAAAGAAAAGAAAGCGATAACTCGACCTCTTCGAAATCTCATCTTAGAACAGAAGAGACATTGAATTAAATATTTCTACCTAGGAAAGTAATGAAATACTAAAGGGGCTGCTTGTTCAAATGTACAAAATGTAATGGATGATAATATGGTTCAACATATATTTATTCATAAGGATCCATTATATATACACCCACACAGAACATAGCGTCACTCAGGAATCAACATATAAATCAGAAAAGAAAACTCACTGTAGAAGCAGAAAAAGAACCAATGCTGGAATAATAAATCAATCCCATCTTTGTAAGTGAGGAAAAGAAACTCAGGGGGACATAATAAGATATATGGCAGAGAAGAAAGAAAGATTTTAAGAGCTTTGTCATTTCCAGGGTAATACACGAAAGGAGCTAGACACGAAGATATTTCCTGGTTGCTTATTTTTGAATTCGTGAAGTAAACCAAAAATGTGCAAAATGGCGGGCTTCCAGGTAGAAAACAGAAATAGTCTGTCTACAATAATTGATGCCCAATCTAACACAAGGTCGCTTCTGTGACAAAGGTTTATGCAGACACCTCCTTCTGGTCTGATCTGAGTGCCAGAGGCCCCAGCGTGTGGGAAACTGGGATAGCCCATTTTTCAAAAGAAGCCAAAGAAATCGATCAGGCAGAAGGAAAATGCTAAAACAGGCACACAGATAAAATAGGAGAGGAAAGACTCCCGGACTCTGGGAGGGCAAGAGCTTTCTTTGTGGTGGTAGTTTCTAGCCTGCTCCCAGTCACAGGAAGGGCCAGCTACTCCGGTCCAGAATTTAGGCTCTGGTCTAATTTGCTAGCTGCCAGAATGCGATATACCAGAAATGGAATGGCTTTTAATAAGGGGAATTTTTTAAGTTGCAAGTTTACAGTTCAAAAGCCATGAAAATGTCCAAACTAAAGCAAGGCTATAGAAAAGTCTAATCTAAGGCATCCAGGAGAAGATACCTTGGTTCAAGAAAGGCTGATGATGTTCAGGGTTTCTCTCTCAACTGTAAAGGCAAGTGGAGAACATGGCCATGTCTGCTGGCTTTCTTACCTCCCCAGGGGCACATTCCTTCTTTATCTCCAAAGATCTCTGGCTGCCTGGGCACTCATGGTTCTCATGGCTCTCTTGTGGTTCTGTCTCTCTCCAAAGTGTTTCCTCTTTTAAAAGAGTCCAGTAAGCTAATCAAGACCCACGTGGAAGGCGTGGAGTCACATCTCCACAGAGACAATCGAATCAAGTTTCCAACCTATAGCGCTCAATAGGAATTAAAAGAACCCCACAAGATTGGATCATGATTAAAACATGGACTTTCTAGGGTATATAAATCCTTTCCAACCAGCACAGACTCCAAGATGTCTTCATGAGTCTTAGCAACCCGCGCGGCATGTTGGTTGGTTTGTGACAAGCTCTTTAGGAGGCCTTTGGGGTGATTCAGAGAAGCAAAAATCTCATTTGCTTTAGAGTTCCCTGAAACACTAACTGCAGATGATACTGGATCTATTAAGTTTTGATGGGAAATATTTGCCAATGAGTCCTCAGGGATGGTATTTTCAGAGATGAGAATGCTAAGAAACTATAACCATCCTGATGTATCTAGGAAAAATTCATATGAAGAATCATTCCAAATAAGAAATTAAGCAGAGTTAAGCTCCATTAAGCTCAAGAATAAAGGACAATTAAAGGATAGGCTAGGAATATTATGGCATAGAAGAACTAAAAATTATACATAGAATTATTATTTTAAATATCATTATAAAACAATATGAGAACATCAGATAAACATTATTTGCAAAAGGAATATAGGTAAAATAAAAGTATAAGGAGACATGCAGAAACCCAGGTGCTATTTAAAAATAATTTATAAAATGTCAGTGGATAACAGGAGAAAGTAAAACAATGATAAAATGAGAGCCCACAGATTATTTTACAGAGCTAGTTCACTGGAGAATTTCAGGTCAAATAATCTTTGAAGATCTTAAAAATAGCCACTGGTAGAACTTAGGGTGTATGATCGTGATTATGCCCTATATATGAGGCTGGGATGATACTGAATTTATCAAGAACTTTCTTGTTTTCCATTTCATTCACCAAAGTACCTGAGGCATTTCTCAGAGCTGCTTAGAAAATATTTATGAGCATGATTCCAATTAATCCAATCAAGCATTCCTTCTCTTGTGGTTATGCAAAATACTCATGTTGGAAACAGAGTATGGAGCTTAAAATCCAAGGGTGGAGAAACGGCAAGGAATCTCCTTTATATCCCTTCAGAGTCACAAAATGCTTTTATAGGAAGATAAGTCAAGGTTTCCCACTATCCAATTTATTTTTAACTATTAAGATAGAGGATGCAATAGTGAACTCAGGAAGACCCACTCTTTGCCTTCATGCAGTCAGTCAATCTCCTGGAATGCTTGGCCTTTAATGGAATAATCACACCAAAATTTAAAATTCTAACCATGACAATGTTAACCCTGTATATGGTTCCATTTGCATATATATGTGTTCATGTGCATGTATGTATTTATGTGTATATATGAACCATGTTGACCTTGTATAAGCAGGTAATCAAGAAGAGGTGCTCTAGAGAAGTGTGTGAGCTATGAACTGAACTGGGAGTTAAGGAGAAAAAATGAAGAGACATAAAGAAAATAAACTCAGAAAAGAAGAAGGTTGCCTGAGAAGACCATGCACAAGCTGTCACTTAATTTATTTGTGCCTTAGTTTACTCACCTGTAATGCGAGGAATGTGGCATCACCTCTTAGCATTTAAGACAGTTTGGTGGGTGGAATGAAGTGATCCATGCACAGCACTTATCAAAGTGATGCACTCAATGATGTGGGTTGTTATATTGTTATAGTTCAAGGAACAGAAGCATGGAGGGCAAGAGAGAGCTTGATGCAAGCTGATACCAGGGCTTGGGGCAGTGTCAGACATGGGCAAAGCTCTGTGGGCTCTAGTGGGTTGAATAGGGTCCCCACAAAATTCATGTCCACCCAGAACCTCAGAATGGGACCTTATTTGGAAATAGGGTCTTTGAAAGAATAATCAGTTGAGGACCTCAGGATGAGATCATCCTGGGTTTAGGTGGACCCTAAATCCGATGACCCTTTTAAGAAAAAGAGAGGTCATGCTGGGATACTCTGAAAAGAACTACTGTGAAAACTGAGGTACGGTTTAGAAAGATGCATTTACAAATGAAGGAACAGCAAGGATTGCTAGCAACCATCAGAAACTAAAAGAGAGAGACATGGAATAGATTCTTCCTCAGGAATTCCAGGAGAAACCAACATTCCTAACACCTTCCTTTTGGCTTTCTGAACTTTAAAACAATAAATTTCTCGTTTAAGTAATTAACTTTGGCAGCCTCAGGAAATTAATACATGGAACAGGTAAGAATTGGGAGAAATGATGAAGTGGACATACTCTAAGGTGGTCCCCCAATGAGTGCTGTCCTTCTATATTTTCCACTAACTGAATGTGGGCTGGACCTGAAAATATGGTGGAAGAGTCTCTCCTTGATTATGCTACATTACAGGGCCAAGGTGATGGGATTCCACTCCCTTGGTTTGAGTGATAGTTAATTACATGAGCTAACTTGTCATGGTTATGGTGCCCAGTTTTTTGGTCAAGCAGGCAGTGGCCTGATTTGTTACTTTGAGGATATTCCATAGACAGATTTGTATCTGTAGTCACTTGATTACATCTTGGCATGGTTATGGTGCTCAGTTTTTGGGTCAAGCAGGCAGTGACCTGATATGTTACTGTGAGGATATTCCATAGATGGATTTGTATCTAGTCAATTGATTACATCTATGGCTGATTGCATCTACAATTAACAAAGGAGATTGCCTGCAGTAATATAAGGCTGAAGGGAGAGATTCTCCTGCTGGCCTGGAAGAAGTAAGATGCTGTGTGGTGAGATGGTCTGAGAAAGGGCCAAAGAGCATGAAACTGCTGGCAGCATCTGGGAAAACTGAATTCTGCCAACACCTGAATGAATGTGGAAGCTGAGATCAAGCTTCAGAAAGAAATCCAATGCAGATGACACTTTGATTGCAGCCAGACGGGATCCTAATCAGAAAACCCAGCTAAGTCACACCTGGCTCCTGACCCATAGAAGCCATAAGATAATAAATACATGTTGCTCTAAGCCACTATATTTGTAGTAATTTGTTAGATGGTGAGATAAACCTAACAGAGATGGGCAACCATGCAAGTAGATAAAGGGAGATGACATCCATTTACATCTATTCTCTCACTATCTATGTTTCTTAAATATGGCAAGGCATCGGCTAAGCCAATTCCATGAATTCTCTTAAATTACAGGTAAGTGAATACTGTGAGGTACATGAGGAAGGCAGGAAATGAAGGGGAGGGGAAGCCAGTACCACAGACCATCTGGGGTCCAGCAGGCTGCTGAAAGCATTCGGCCTGCCGCCAGATGTCCTCCTGCAGAGCGTAGGCTGGACCGGGGAAAGCATTCCCGTCTGTTCAAAACACACCACATGGGCTGTCTCCATTTCCATCGGCCAAAGTGCTCAAAACAGAACAAAACAGTTGTGTGTTTTTTTTAATTGGTGCGCTTCTTACATTTGAAATTAAAGCCCATTTTGGAATGAAAGGCCACAACTCATTCCAGAAAGTAGCAATCACTTCTAAATGTTTAAGAGATAAGAGAGAATAGAATGAACGTTATTTCTTAAATGCCTACAAATTCCAAATAAGCCTTTGACATCTCAAATCACACAATTTTTCCGAGAGGCAAGCAGCAGCTGGAATGTATTAGAGTCTTCTCTTGTGCTTTGAAAACCCCTCTGCGGTGTTTCTTGATTCTTGCCTGCTGCCCCTTTGTAATCCCTTGGCAAGAGTTTCGAACACCGTACAGGTCATTCTCAGCAGGAAGGATGGCCACCACTCTCCACGAGGGATCAGAAAGGCTGTGAAGACCTGGACCGAGATGGAGGAAGTTGGCACTGACCTGCCTGCCAAGTCCAGCTTTTGCCCCGACAGGACGGGATGCTTCAGTAACCAGGCAGCTTTTCCATGCATCCTCACACCAGGTCTAGTGCAAGCATGGCCCACCTACCGTGTGAAGTCACCGGCAGCATGACTCTTTCACTTAGCAGCCTGTGAGCAACCTGGGAAGACTGTATTTCCCCACGGTTTGGCCCTGCCGCACACCAGAGCACCAACACTGGCTCCCAGGTTTTCAGAGCTATACAGCATGTACGAGCAGGTTAGCGGGCTCCCCGCCACTCTGATGGCACACAATCATTGCACAGATGATGGCAATAAAAGGTGTTTTAAAGGTCAAACCTCTATACTTACAGGCGGCATGTGATTAAACGCTTCCATCTAGAAAGATGGAAGACTCTGATTAACATCATCTCATTGCTGGAGATCATTTAGAAACAGTACCACATTTTCTAAAGACATTCCATGAACATAATCCAAATTAACTCCAGTTCCTCAAAAAAGGAGTCTTTCTTTGCTTGGCACCATGTTGTACATATGAAGCTGTCATATGCATTGAACTAAAACACCTTTTAAAAGCAAAAATATTCCATTTCGATTGGATTCCTTATTGCTATGAAAAAGTGGCATCAGGAAATAATTGCTTAGTTACCACATATTGTTGTACAGGCATTTCACCTGGAATTCTGCTAGGCTCAAACACTTCCTTCTTTTATCATCATTCTCCAGCAGAGCTGCCTCTATAGCCCAATGCTATTTTCAAAAATAAAAACGGCCAATCATGATACCCAGTGAACTTCACCGGCTACCAAAAAACTCAGTAGGTCCCATGTACTATTAGCACGACTTAGGAAGTACAGATTCTTTCCAATTAATACCAGTATGGCTGCCACTTAGTAAAGAGGAAGTCAATACAAAAAACAATTTTTGGTTTTGTTCCCAAATTAGAATCTCCCATGTTCACTGGAGGAATAAGATAAATTGCATTCTAAGATTCATCATATTTAAACATAGATCCAAAAATGTGTACGCTTCGGCTCTAAACTTCCTGTGATAATTTTAGAATTCTGGGATCAAGATAAAGACTTGGAAACAGCAGAAAAGAAATTAAATTTTGAATGTATAACATTACAGCTATTCCAGACCAGCTAAAACCACTGGGGTTCTGTTCATTTGCAAACCACTGAGCTTACCATGTGTGCTGGTTTGAATTTGTAGTGGACCCCAGAAAAGCCGTGTCTTTCATTTTCATTCAGTATTATTCAGTGGAACTTTTTAAATTATCCATGGAGATGTGACCCACCCAGTTGTGAGTGGTAACTTTTGATTACATATTTCCATGGAGATGTTTCTCCATGCATTCAAGGTGTTGTTGCTTACTGGAGCCCTTTAAGAGGGAACTATTTTGGTAAGAGCTGCAGAGCCTAGGCAGCTTGGAGATGAAAAGGAAAACATCCCTGGGGGAGCTTCATGAAACAAGAAGACTGCAGAGAAAGTTAGCAGATGCTGGTACATTCACCAGGGGCCTTTCTAGTTGAGAGAAAAACCCTGAACCTCATCGGCCTTCTTAAACCAAGCTCTCTTTCCCTGGATGCCTCAGATTAGACATTTCTAAAGCCTTGCTTTAATTGGGACATTTTCACAGCCTTTGAACTATGGATGTGCAACTTGATAAATTTCCCCTTTTAATAGCTGCTCAGTATATATATCTAATAGCTGTTCTGGTATATCACATTCCAGCAGTGAGCAAACTAGAACACCATGAAGTTAACAGGAGGAAAATCTTCAGTTTTCCAATAGCCATCACCCCACAGCCCCCAAGTTTGAGAATGGTCTGAGGTAAACACTTCCTCAAGCATGGAAGGGGAGTTGGCTAGCAGCCAAACACCTCACTGAACAGCCCAACTTCTCCTACTTCTTAGATGACCTAGAGTTGGCCATTTTCCCTCCTGCCATCTTGGCCATGGCCATTGTAACGGAAACGTCAGCACTCCAAAACCAGCCCAGGGGAAGGGATTCATTGGCTCAACTCCAATTTAAGTCATGTTTACTAAGTAATGGACTCTGTCTTTGCCAACTGCCCGTTGACATTGTTAAACTTTTCAAATGCAAACACCATAATACCATATGCAAGTTACAGTATTTATAACCTATTCAAATTCTATTAATTCAAAATGAAGAGTTGTCATGCTGTGAGTAAAAAGCTATATTTTCAGTGGACAATTTCATGCTGTGAAGTTGGAGGAGTATGCTCATTTAATGAATCTTTTCCTAAGAATTCTAAGACAAAGCAAAGGGCAATGTCATATAAGTGATTATATTTACTTTCTTTTGTTTGGGCTGAAGGAAGAAGAGTCAGCCTCACTCTCAGAATTGCCTGGAAACGTGTTAATTGGACAGCTAAATGAACGTGTGTAACATGGACTACAGCTTTGAATCCAAATAATTAGAAAGAGATGACAGAAGACAGGGCAGCAATGTATTAGTCTCTTTTAGCCAGATATTATGAGTTGACAGGCTGAGAAGGCTGGTGGAGACTGGGAACAGTTCACTGTGGAAAAAAATTCTATTTATGAACCTAACCTAAATGGCTCTGGATAGTTTCAAAAAATTTCACAAGTCACCAAGAAAACGGAGAAGCAGTCGCTATGGATAAATCTGCAGAAAGAAATGGATAGCCTTTTCAACCAAGCAAAAGCCATCAGTCATTAGGTCAAATTCCTGAGCTACTAGGAACTGGCTTTGACGATGCTATGAAGATTTCTGAAGATGCAGATTTAATGAAATGAAGCAGTATAGGAAAATAAAAACAGAATAAGTTACTTAACCTCTACAAAGCATGTCAGCCATGGTGCTGATTTTGCAACATAAAATTTATTTGAATAAATAAATCATACCATCACAGGACCCTCTTTGCAGAGATAAAGTATGGCACAGACCAGTTTCATAAAAATGATTGAGAAGCATGCATATGCTGTAGTTTAACTGTCTAAAATAAACAGAAGGATTTTCCCAGCTTGGGGAGCTGTAATCTGGTAACCTGGTTATAGGAGAATGGATTCAAATTGCTGTCTAAAGGCAGTTTAATTCCTCAGATTCTGGAGCAAAGGGTACAAATTGCATTGAGATCGCAAATACTTCTTGATCATACCAAGGCAGAGATGTCTCGAAGGACCCCTGGATGAAAACTGCAAAGCAATGAAAACCCAAAAGATGCACTGAATCATTTAAAATAAAAATTAGTGAATGCCAAATTAATATCTATTCAAGAAGACTAAGTAATAAAGTGCCTCTCTCTTTCATATTTGAAGATCATTGAAAAGCACATGTATTACATGTAAGGGTCAGGGTCAGAGGTTTTATGAATTCTTTTTGATCACCGCTATAGACCATCAGGCTCATTTAGCCTGATGAATCATCACTTAGGTTCAAGGTTATTATCTTAATAAAATCTACTGATTTTGTTCTGATAATCAATTGTAGGATGTGACCTAATGGAAGATGATACATGCATTGACAGAACCACTTAAAAGAAAGAAACAGATACTTCCACATTAGTAGAACGGGTAGTGAAAATCAACACAAAGAAAATGTTTCCAGATGAGTCAAATTTACTCACACACCCACCCATAAGATTTTAGTCAGAAGCTATATTAAGGGCCTACCTAAAAATATCTCTATGTAATAGGCTTGAACAATACGTCATCACAAGATAAAATTTGAATAGACTAAGAACATGTAAAACACTGAAATACAACAAAAGGATATAATAGTTGCACATAAATTGTCCAACAAAAGACAAATCATATGCAAATGTACTAAGAAATGATGAATATGCAACTATGTGATGATATTAAGAATTACTGATTGCATATGTAGAATGGAATGATTTCTAAATGTTTTGTTAGTTAATTTTTTTTTAATTAATAAAAAAAGACAAATCATAGGGCTTTGGCTGAATTTCAGGTGACATTAATTCACTGGAGTAAAAATAAACCAACTTCAATGAAATGTTAAAATATGTACATACAAGTTTATTTCAATATAAATTATATGATAAATAAGCAAAAACTCATACAATAATGGAAGCATAGATAGCTTAAACAAAAAATTATATTTTCATTGTTAAGACAAATTTTATGTTAATTTTTAATGTAGACAATTTTGATAAACACAATGAGTTCAAGATTTTAAATCTGACTAAAATGTAAAACAGATATTCTCCAAGTTTTACTACAGATAAATATATAAGCCTATAAAAAGCAATTATCTGATAAAAACAAAGAGAATAATATAGGGGATACAATAATTATTTTAAATCCCGTTATTTAGGGATCTATTTGCTTATTTTGGAGGTATATAAAAATGATTAAGCTTTCAGTTATTTTTTTTATTTTTAGCATACAATACACAAATGAGACATAGTTTTTAAGGGAAATCTTATCACATGAGTTATCAAAAATATATGGGGGCGGGCCACGGTGCCTCAGCAGGCAAGAATGCTTGCCTGCCATGCCCGAGGACCCGGGTTCGATTCCCGGTGCCTGCCCATGTAAAAAAAAAAAGATGGAGACATGAGATAATACAGAGCTCCATTCCTCCATAAAAAAAAAAAAATTTTTTAAAAAATATATATGGGATGAATATGGGGCAACTTTATGCATTCCATTTTTGCTGTATTTAAAATCATTAGATGATTTTAAACATAACATTTAAATTATGAGCACTGTTAAATCAGAAATTTTATCTTTATGTGACATCTGATAGTTTACATCAACTACATAAGCTGATTAAAAGTAATTAAAGACTTACATGTAAGCATGCAACAAAACATTATATAGATTTTCTATGATGGATATTTTCAACTTCAGTACAGAATGAATCATTAAAGATTTAATATACGTATAATCTACAAATATCCAACTTTTGTCCTAATGAACGATGAAATACTGAATCACAGAGATATTTTAGGTGATGAAAACAGAAGTAATTCATATGAAACGACTGATCAAAATAAATTAGATTTGGAGAGGGGTTCTAAAATTTGCCTTTGGGATTTTTAGATTGCTGCAGACTTAGGAAAACAGGCTGGAGTCATGATTCGATATTTGGATTAATGAGAGAAAGGCAGTGAATGTGATTCCATTTTGTTTGTAGCTAAACTTCATCTCAGGGAAATTAAAATCCATCATCCAAGTCCTTCCATGGGTTAATCTCTATATTTATGGGGTCCAGCAATTCTCTCGTGGAGGAAGAGAAGGCAAAAACCATTTGTAGGGAAACTATCAAACTAGACCAATACTGGTTAGAGGCTAATGATACAAAGGAAACACAGAGCACCCCCTGAAGATACTTTCAGCCCACGCTGATGATGGTGCTTTCTGTAATTTTTCATTATTGCCTAAAACCCACAATCAGCACCTTAAAACTCTGTGTTGCTTTATTCTCTAATTGTCTACCCCTCACATCCTAGCAGTTAATTATACATTATCTTACTCCCTAATTACTGATTTCTTTCCCCAAACAAGACTTAAAGCTAACTGTGAACTGCATCAAGGTTTGTGCCCCATTTGTAGCAACTACCTGTCCTGCGTGGCACAATATATTCTCAATTCGTACTTTATGCTGAATAAAAATTAATCAAATTACACAACATGTATTGGGCTGTGAAGAAAGCCACTCAAATTCTAGCTGACATGGCAAAATATGATCTTGAACGAAAATGATGAGAACAGAAGCCATCCACTTATTTACTGAGAAAATGGTTTGCCATTTTCTGTTTCAACTACATATGATCAAGCTGTCATATCTTGTTTATTCTTTAATCAAACAAACTATTTTTTTCAACATTGTGCCAGGGCTGCGTCCTGAGCAAAGAATATCAACAAGAAATCTAATGTTTTACATCAGTCACCTACTTGATGCCTTCTTCTCCATCCTCTTGGGCAATAATTGAACAAATGATTAATTGTTCTTATTTCCGACGTTAATTGGCTGTGGTACCACTTTAATTTTGAAGAATACAAAAGCGTAAGTCTGCATCTTCCTGAGATTCACGGCTTTTGAATATATATGCTTTTATTATTTCTTATTTAAACGAATGTATACTTTGGGGCAAACTTACAAAATTATTTTAACTCCCACTGGAGGATTACATAGGAAAGAGGCAACCAACTCAATTTTCTTGAGTTTAAGATTACGGACACAAGCACTTAGAACTTTCCCTCCATCTCATTGTCCCACTCTTAATTTTAGGTTTTTGCCTGGCAAAATCTCAACTATTTAGTCCATACCTACACTTCTAGAGATGAATACAGATGAAAAACACAATTGCCTAACTGAAGCTCTTCTAGATGACTATTTAGATCCTCTTGCTCCCACTAAATCCCCAATACCCCCTTTACCTTCTCCACTGTTGGTTTATCACCTGACATCTTGCTCACTGAGGAAGCTTAAACAATCTGAAAAAGAATACCCTCAAACACCCACTTATCAACCATGATCAATTATTCATAAATTTCCCATCCTCTGTGCCTCCCTCTTTTCACTTTGGATAAATAGTAGAGAATCAATTGTGGGCCAACTCTTCAGCATCACAGCTCATTGTCTCCCACCCAGTCAATAACCAATCATCCTCTCTGCTACAGCATCAGATTATTTTTCCTCAAGAGGTGTACTGTATTACTCTTCAAAGTGTGAACCTCTCTATCCTAAAATTATGTAGTCTGCTCCATAAGCCAGGGTCCTGGAGTGAAGTTGACATGGAGAAGAGCCTCACCCCATCCCTGATGAACATGGAACATGAGAGAGAAATAAGCCTTTGTGGTTAGATGTCATTGCCATTAACATTTCAGGAATACTTGTTACACAGCCTATCTTCATCTAAACTGACTAATACACAACACATCTGGGTCAGCATACAAACATGCTGCTAGAACTTCCATCTCAAAAACAATACAGTTATTATCTCTTGGGTCTATACGTTCTTCCAACTAAAGCCTATTTCTCTGCTTCTTCATAAAATCGTTGCCTGCATGGATCAGTTCCAACTCCATTACTCCCATTCTCTCTTAAACCTATTCCCATCAGGGTTTTGCCCCCAACACCCCACTAATGACCTACAAGTTGCTCTGTCCTCAGTATGAATTAGTCTTGTCCTATTGGCATTTCACACAGCTGAAAAACTCTCTCTCCCAAAATGCTACAAAGCATATGGCTTACATGTGGCTCCCCTTTTCCTCACTGGCCGACTCACCCATGACCACTTTGAAGGTTCCTGCACATATATATGACCCCATAATGTTTTACCTTCTCAACCAAGACTATGTAGACTGCCACACCAAAAGTTGCAACCTCCCCAACAAATAGGATTCTCCTTATTCTTTTCTACTTTAGTCCGTAGCACATAGCATTCACCATCTTCTAACATAATACATAACTGAGCTATGTTTTAAGTTTATTCTCCATCCCCCCACCCCATATCCATAGGAAGTAAGTTGCACGAGGCAGGAATTTTATCTGTTTTGTACATTGCTGTACTCCCAAAGCTTATACTTGGAATATGATCGACACTCAAATAGCACTGGAAAGAAAGAATAGTAAAAATAAAATGTTTACAATATTGAAAGATGCTAATATTATTTTCAGAACTATATGATAGTATATGGAGATGTAAACCAGAAAACTGAATATTTAAAATCTCAGAGAATAAATTATTTGACAAGTCAAAATTTTAGGTAGCCGAGAGATAACATTTAAAGACAAATCAAGAAAACATACACAACGTGCTTCGCCAAATACAAAACCATTTGAGATGTCTTTGTTCCTCTGAGGTTGCCGAAGAATTACTCAGACGAGTGTTTACAGTCCTGCGGTGGCTTTGTCTACCTTCTCTTATTTGGTTCCTTGCTTTGCTCACTGGTGTACAACTATTCCATTTCGTTTTGTTTCTTCCCTATTTTGGCCCAATTTTTAGGTGTCATCAGCAAATCAGCATCTTCTCTGCACAGCCACCTAACAGTTGGAGAAGCTGTACAAATTATCAGGTTTTCCAGGAGTCGGTCTTTTATTTCTGCCACTCCAAAACCCTTGCATGTCTTCTCACTTCCATCCTTATAGGAACTTAAGCATCTTCTCACTCCCATCCTTACATGAACGGTAATGTCTCACAGCACTAACAGGCACTTGAAAAGCTGGGTCTGTGACTGCCAAGATCTTATCATAATTAATTCTACAAGACTGTAGCTCAACAGTGAATCTATAGCCCAGGGAAGGCTAGGATGATTATAAAACCCATCACTGGCTTTCAATAGAAAGCAGACATTTAAATCGCCTCCGAAGCATGTGAACCTTTGCTGTTTCTATCAGTCTGCAGAGGGACTTGATGAATTTTTATGGGAGCAACTGCATTCCAGGAAATACAGACATAAAATCGGGTCACCTTAAAACTGCGTAAAAAGGGGCAGATTGAGGTAAACACTGATATTGTGGCAGGGGAAAGAGGAGGGACCTTTGGAGGAATTGTGGGCATGCACATTTGTTTGGACATATTTGGAAAGGGTGGCCGATCATTTAGTGATGGGAGATGTGCCATGCCCAGCAGACACATGTAGAAATGTGGCACCAAAAGTAAAAAACATGAAAAGACAAGTGCACTGGAGAAGAGAAAGATGCAGTAAACACTTTGGAGTAAATACTTAAAAGTCGGTAAAGTTTAGACAACATAGAAAAATTAAAAAAAAGAAATTATTATATGAAATTGGACCACACAATTATCACGTTTATCATATTTTATCATCCAGGTTATTTGGGGGGGGGTTACTGGCAGAAATTTCAAGGTTCAATGGTTAAACAGTCAAAAGATCTTCCTATCAATTTGACATGAATGCAACGCTCACCACAAAGCCACAGTTTCCTCTTTAAAGCTGAATTCATCAGATAATTTCTAGAAATTTTGCTTTGGTGCAAGAAAAACATAAATTCTGCTCTTTGTACAGAATCTCTCCCATCCAAAACATGTAAGACAGGTCAGCAATTACGGTCCCAATTATTTGGTGCTTAATTTTTCCTAGGCAGTCTTCTATACATTGAAGGCGTTTTATTTTTTTTTCAAACTATTTTTATTTAAATTGCATGATTAAAAATGCCACACACAAACATGCTGAGAGAGGCCAACATGCTAAATGTGTAAAAAAACTCAATTCAGTTTTGTGATTGTCTAAGAAAAAAGTGGATAGCTCAGATATTAGCTACAAACCCCAAGTTTTCTTTTTCCTCACCCATTATAGGTTATTATGGAACTCTTCTATTTTTATCTGATTGGATCTTTGAAATCTCAACATTTTTCTCATTTGTAATTCTTTTCTTTATTCCATGTACTCTGTTCATCTTATTTCTAGACACTTTAATTCCAGTTTCCTCTACTTTCCTACCTGCATGAAGATGCTTGAAATATGTGCACATGTTCTACCATTGTAACATACTTGTACACTGTTTAAGCACTGATTAAGAAAATGAACATGCTAATGCCTCAGTGTTGTGAAGTATATTTTCAGACGTTATATAATTTTATAACCATCACTACCCATTTCTGGTTCCAGCCATTTTCAGTGTATATAGATAACTGATAAAAAGCTTTCAGGGGGGCATTGGCAGCTGTTTTAGTTTGCTTAAGCTGCTGGTAAGCAATATACCTGAAATGGATTGGCATTAATAAAGGGGATTTATTTAGTTACAAGTTTACAGTTTTAAAGCCTAAAATGTCTAATCTAAGTCACCCAGAAAGAGCTGCCTTGACTCAAGAAAGGATGATTCTGTCACATGGCATGTGGCTGTCATTTGCTGGTCCTTGTTCGTGGTTCCATTGCTTCCAGCTTCTGATTCCTGTGGCTTTGTCTCAAACCGTCAGTGGGCCCTCACTTATCTGCTCAGTGGTGAAACCCCACGTTTAATCTCTTAGTTTAGCATCCACCACTCTGGAGATTTCTTCTCTTCAAGCTTCTCTAAGCATCTGTTGGCACTCCAAGAATTTTCAAATGTCTGCGTGTAGCTTTTTCCAAAATGCTTCCCTGTGTTAGCTCTTTTAAGGACTCCAGTAAACTTATTAAGACATCGCTTGAGTGGGCAGAGTTACATCTGTATCTAATTAAAAAAAAAAGCCACAAGACAACTGGGTGTGCCACATCTCCATGGAAACAACCTAATCAAGAGGTTCTGCCCTATAATATTGGATCAGTATTAAAAGAACATGTTTTGTTCTGGGGTACATAACACTTTCAGACCAGCAGAGTTGTCTTCATCTATGCTTCCTAGAATAAGCTTGTGAAACCCAAATGTATCAAAATATAAATTAATGGTGTCATTTTGGGAACTCCTACCCAGAGGCATTTTGTTTCTCTATTATCAATCCCTTATTATTATTTTTTTTTAGTCCTTTTCCTTCAGATTCCCATTTCTCCTCCATCTTAGTTGGTCGGTCTTCTACGACAAACACCACATGGTGTGTTGGCTTAAACAATAAGAAATGATTGGCTCATGGTTTGGAAGCCAATAAACCCAAAATGTAGGTGTCAGCAAGGCCATGCTTTCTCACCCAAAGTCTGTAGCATTCTGATGCTAGCTTGCCGACATCCTTGTATGCTTGGGATTCCTTGCACCTGTAGCCCCTGTCACCTAGAGGTCTCTCTCCCCTTGTTGTTGACTCCTTGTTCCTCTGGATTTCCTTCCCTGACTCACTGTGTCTGAATTTCTTTGGCTAAAGGACACTAATCATATGGATTAAGAACTCCTCCCCATTCAGTTGGACCCCATCTTAATTAAATATAATATCTTCTCAATGTGCTACTTACAATGGGTTCACATCCACAAGAATATAAATGAGAAACAAGTCTTTCTTGGGACACATAATTCCAGTCTTCCCTTTCTTTGATTATGGTTTTCTCCCCCCCCCCCCCCCCCCTTTCCTTTCCTCCACCACCATTTTCACATCAAGGTATAGTAAAAGCTGGCATTTTGACCCAAAGAAACACACACATGCTCTCACATTCATAATAAGGAATTTGTTTTAGTAATTTCATTCACTCCATAATGTAGACAAGTTGAGCTCATTAAAGCTGAAATCCATTGCAACGCGGCTGTGCCCTCACAGTCTGAATGCGCGCAAGGATGCCAACCCTGTGTGTGTGCAGGCATTCTCCACCCTAAGAGCATGCTCCGTTGCACACTTTTATCCCATATCACAGGCCTCTGTCTCCTTCTTTCACATGGTCACTAAACACAGTCCTGTGACAATCTACACTTCACCATATTATTTTTACTACATTCACAGATTTTTAATCATCCTTCTGCACACCAGATGTAATACAGATGGCTGGCTACAAAAGTCATGTAAGATCATACGGGAATCACTTATCTTTTCAATGAGCACTGCGAAGATAACCCCCTCTCTGGTGTTGGTGGAATCCATTACTTACCACAGCTTGGGGAGAAGGCAGTGTCTCCCACCTACATTTACCGGGAAAACAAAGTAAATGTCCTTTTTAATTCCTCAAATAATCAGTGGCTCACTTACATGGTTTTATAGCATTCTACCCTTGCTATAATACATGTTTGGAGATGTGCGTTCCTTTCTATTCACGATACAATTTTATGTTAGCACATAAAAAGCTACCTGTGATTAAGGCGTACAGTATCAATTACGAAAATAATTGGCTGCATGTACTGGAAAACCCAAACTAGGGACTTTTTAAAAGCAGAAACTAATCTTTGCTTAACGAGACAGACAGAGATAGAAGTCTATGGCTCAGCTACCAATAATACCCGGGAGAACTCATTCTCTCCTGCCCTCTCTCATCTCCTTCTTTCTCCATCTCCCTATTTCTTCCTTTCTCTCTTCCTCTCCCCAAACATATTTGGCATTTGAGCTTCTGACTTGTCCTCATGCTTGCCATAGCTTGGCATAAGATGACTAGTGGAGCTCCAGGGAAAAAATGTACCAACTTCTACATCTAGGCAGGGGAAAAGAGAGAAAGCAGTCCTGGCTATTTTGGTCCCTTTCATTAGGTGAATGACAGCTTTCTCAGAAATTACTCCCATAAATGTCTTTTGGCATCGTGTTGCCCTGCTCATCTCTGATGCTACCTCTTCCACAAGCAAGCAAGGAAAGAGGAGGTTGGGAAAGAGTATTAGGTCATCAACCTACATGGGGCCTGTCCCAAGGAGTAAAGCTGGGTTATTTTGCTCCAAATGGAAAATTCCATTTTAATGCCTTAATTCCATCAAACTGAGATTCAAATATTTTTATAATTCATCACATCCTTCATCTGGAAGGGATAAAGTAGTTTGCATTCCATAACAAAGAATTAAACCAAGTTACACACATTTATCTAGCATATGGTAATGAAGTATATCGATTAAATCCTACACAAGACACAGAGGAACTGAGGGCACAGTTCTGGAGCTAAGGATGAAGGGGATAACACGAATAAAAGCAAAGAGTTCAATAAAAATGTCATTCATGAAAGAGTGTGTCAAGAACAAAATCTAAAAGCAGCAAAGAAGGTTGAATGAGAACTGCTGATGCCGTGAGTAAGGAATGAATGAGAAGTAGCCACATTACATAGGTTTGCAGTTTTGTTCTTCTTTCTATTGTGAAGGATGGGATGGGGAGAGAAGTGGTCATCAGATTTACACTCATGGTCCTGGATACCACTCCACACATCTGCATGTACCAGGGGGCATAACAAACACATTCTTGTCTAACATGCTTGGAGAACTCTCCAAATAGTCACTGAAAAGCTGACTGAAGTTTATCATAAGCAAGATCAGGACACGTGGCCTCCTGCCCAATACCTTCAATGGAGATGCTCAAAGAGGGCATTATAAATGAGCACCTGGGTGCTCAAAAGGATAAAAGCAGCACCCGGGAGCCATCTCCTCAATTCCAGGATCTAGCCTGCTGATATGAGCCCTCCATTATGAATTCAGGACTACGGAGAGCTGCTGGCTTCTCCATAAAATCGACCACAGCATACTCAGTCTCCTTTTCTTACTTTCATGAGCTAAAGTAGGCAACTGGTCCAGGTGAATGCACGGAGGGCATATGTTTTCCATCACACTGAGAGGCTGCAACCGAAAGCTGGAGATAGTTTCCTAAAGTTTCTAGCCAGTTTTGCTATATGGATATCTATAGCATAGGAATATTTACCTTCAGGTTATTCTCATATTCTCTTTTCCTTCTCTCAATCAATCAACCAACCAAAAGGAGCTATCTAAGGCCATGGGCCCTGGAACCTTGGTTTGAGATTCAGCTTTTGGGACATGAAACCCTATACAGCTATGTGTCTAGAAAACCCCATTTGTCTAGCCATCATGTAAACATTATAATTTACTTTGAGTTTTCTGATAATCCCAGATCTTCCTATTTCAGGTATGTGTGTTAGCATTCTTTGAGTATCCACCATGAATTAACTTTCACTCTTGTTGCTGCCTTATATAGAGTCTATCTCTGGGATGATGCTTGAGTTATCCCTTCTTTATCTCCTTGCTACCATACCCCTTTGTTAACTCTGCCTCATCCCTCACTGAGCTCCTGTTTTAAGCCCCTAGCTGGAGCCTGTGAGTCCATGTATTCCCTGTCCATTCATGTTCTCAGTGTTGATGGACCCACACCTTAGTACCTACAACCCTATTTAATTCTTTAGCCACAAATTCATTGTACTCTGGATTATTCTCAAATTCTAGCCCCGGGTTTGCTTTTCATATCATCTGGAAACACTCTGCCAATAAATAAGGACCCCTTTCTCTTCCCAGATTATACATCCAACTTTCTTATTCCAAAAATGTACCTTTAATGTTTACACTCCTAGCTTGCCTTTAGGGACCATTTGATACAACAGCTCCTTCCTGACCCCTTTCCTTACATCACAACCTGAACAGCTCCACTCAGCCTCCTTTGCACCACCATCCCATGAGTCCATTATGATAAGGGTCAGCACCCAACCCTCATCTTGTCCTGCCGTCATTCCTAAGGGGATTTTATTTCCCTTAGACTAGCGACTGATTTATTTATACTATCGCTATTGGCACATATTACAATGCTTTGTACAATTTAGAACACAATAAATATTTGTTGGTAGAATGAATTAATGGCTCTTAAAAACTTAGAATACTAGCCACCAAGCCCATATGTTTAAAATTGGGTTTAAAAAACCCTAGATTATCATTTAGGGTGGATCCTAATGCTGCGTCCAATGGTGAAATTTTCCCATGAAGACATGCTCCATCTTTGCCAAATCAGTGTCACTGAGCACAAACAAAATGACAGGGATGCTACGAGAGGAAATTTATGGTGCAGGCACAATATTTCCTATTATGAAGAAGGAGGATGAATATGGAATGTTCTCTTCCCTCAAAGAATACGTATACTACAGCAGAGGAATAAAATACACCTGGGTAAGATGTGGGGGGGCTAGTTGTTAGAAGATATATAAGGCATGGCATCAGAAACTACAAAACAGATAAGGAGAAAGAGTAGAACAATCACCAAAATAAAAATAATGTGGGGTGAGGAATGATTAGGAAATAATATCATAAAAGCCAGGTCTAAAAAGTATTATTGAGGAAGAAATGGAAGAGTTTCCAGGTAGCAAATGGGGGATCATGGAGGAAAGTATTGGTTAAGCCATTGTTCTGTGGCAAGGACACTGTACCCTGCCTTACACCCTACATGCAGAATCATAAAACTCAAACCATGGGGCAGGCAGGCAGCTGGCCAGCAGGACAACAGCATGCATCTTAGAGTTTTATATTGCACAATTTACGGCTCAGAGACAAGAAGAAAAATCTCTGCAAGGTTTAGAGCCATGGCTTCTCCTTGGAGTAACAACTTTATGCTTCACAATATCTCTTGTAAATACTTTACAGGGAGAGCCTTCAGGGTCCTCCCCGTGGGGAACATGGCCAGACAAAAGGAATCACCCTCAGGGAAGCCCAAGTCTGTGGCACCTCACTGCATTCTTTTAATTTTCGGTGGCCCTTCCCCCAAGGCCAGGTGCTATTTACCAACTGGGGGTCATCTTTGTGATAATCAAGGACGCCAAAAATATTGATGCCTTTATCCAACTGCCAGGGAAATGGAGCTAGACCATCAAGCAAAGTTTAGATCTTCATGCAGCAGAAAGGAACGTCTCTTTAACACTACCCACAGCTCTGAGGGCATGCCCTCTTCTGAGCAATGGCAGATAGTACCAACAACTATCAAAATGATACAGCTGAAGAAATTGAGGGTCAAAGAGAGGAAGAAAAATAGCTCATGGCCATATAAGAGAAAGCAATGAGATCAAGACTCAAGAGTGAGCCCTACGCATATCTGACTACAAAGTCCACACAATTCATATCAAATCTTGCAGAACAATGAACAAGGGCAGGGGTGGTAAACAGGCAGGTGGAATTGCAACAGAGGGGCATCTAGTAGCTAAAATGACCTTAGTGCACGAGGCAGCTCACATCCATATTGGTGAGAGGGTCACAAAAACAAATATCAGAAAGTAAGTAGGAATCTATGAAGATAAGGATAAAGGTGCAATGGCATGCTCAAGGCTACGCCTGGCCAGGGTGGAGGCAGGAAGCTTCCCGGAGAAATGACATTTGCTCTCAATCTTGAAGGAAGGGGTGCAAGTTCCTTTACATGTCCCCCTTGTCCTCATCGACTCATTCACCAGAAATAAGCACCAAACTTGATGCTATGAACAGGAGGGAGCCAAGAAAGAGTTTAAGCAAGAAAGAGATGCAATGACATGCACATTTCATAAAGAAGAATCTGGTGGCAAAGGGGCCAGGTGATACAGAATGTAGACAATCTGAACTTGAATTAAGGCAGGGGAGAGGATGAAGGCAGGAGAGGTTAAACTGAGGTATGTTTAGGAGCTCTCTGCTCTTCTGATGTATTGATTTCCCTCATCCACAAGCCAAAAACCTGGATTCTTCCTAGACTTAAATCCCCTCTTTCAGTTTTCAAGACTTGCCAGGTCTACATGCTGAATCTGTCCAACTCTGTCTCCAATATGGCACCATAATATGGGCACTGTAGACTGAAATGGTGTCTCAGCCATTAGGTATCTGGGGATAGATGGAACATAACCCTGGTTACATTTTTAAAAATATTGAAATAGAAACCAACATACGGTATCAGAGTACTCTTAAAATGTTAAAAAACAGCTCTAAAAACAACTTAATACATAGCTCCATAAACTATTGCTTCATCAATTCTACTGTATGAATTTGGCATTTTCTTCTGTTGTTCTTGTATATTCTTTTAGAGTTTCAACAAGCATCTATTACGTCCTTTGAAGTGTTGAGTTTCACTCATGCTTTAGATGACAGTTGTGGCCCTTTCCTCATCTATTCCCAGAAGGATCCAAGGGGAAACTTTTACCAATTGACTGCAGAATGTTTTAGATGAAGACACTTTTACCTCACTGCGGAAATGCTGATTAAGTGGACGAAGCCTATGGACCTGTCTTGTGACACATGCACAGGAGTTAAGAAATCATTTGGCTACTGCACTTCATTGCTTTATGGTGCCGTTTCCCATTGTGGAGTGTGTTGATGTAAAATGGATGGCAAGAAAAGTTGAGGGGCTATTACTAGCATCGTTTCTGATGAGACCCTTCAAGAACAAAGTCCTAAATAATGTTTCCATAGTTTCAATACGTTCTTACATTAAGATTCTAAATTAAACATCTTCTAACATTTTTAACTCCCACACTTACTTTAAATATAAAATGTGATATACCACCTGCCATTGCTGACATTTGCACAGGTGTATATTTGAAAATGTTTATGTTCAAATTTTAGTAATTAACGCATAGAAAATTAAATCACATGGCTACAGTACATTTTTATGATCTTTTTCACTCCTTGCTTTTGCATCCATATTATTACATTTCAAATTTTTAGTTTCCTGCTCCAAAATTACAACCTTGGTTTCCTTTAAAATCATTATCTAATCACCCATTTGTTCCAGCACTAACTCTCTATTTTTTCTTTCCTCTCCCTACCTCAATTACACATTTATTCCAGAAATATCTACCTTAGTGTCTAACCACTCACTAACTCAACAGAAAAGGAAAAGCAATATACAGAGTCAGCTTATGTAAAGCCCAAAATTCAGGGCAAGTTGCTTCTCATTTGCGGGGTGAGAGCATTTTTCTTGGCTTATCAAATGACAAGAAACTATTCCATCTTGTCCAACTAGTCCATCACAGGATTTCAGGAACTGCAAATGGGATTTCTAGCACTATATCGTTATAATCAAACTCATGAGTAGCAAAGAAAGCTGGGTTCCCTGCAGAGTTACTGTGACCTCCTACTGCTACGTTTATTAAATTTTAGGAAAACTCATAAGACTTTGAGATGGTGTCAAGGCCAACACAGAGATCAGAATCTCTGCCTAGATGATGTGTGCTCTGTTCTTTGTGTTTCTGGCTCATGTGTTCTTTGTGCATCATCTCCAATTCTCCCATCTTCAAAGAGGTCAGCCCTTTTAGTTGATCTAAAGAAATTCCATGTCATGCGTTGACTTGTATCCCCCCAAAAGAGGGTCTTTGAAGATGTGATTACTGAAGATGAGGCCAAACTGCATTGAGCAATCTCTTAATTCAAAATGACTGGTGTGCTTATGAGAAGAGGGAAATGTGGACACAGAGACATATAGACAGAAAGGTGGAGCCTCACTTAGAGCCTTCAGAGGGAGCACGGACCTCACTTAGAGCCTTCAGAGGGAGCACTGAATTTCAGACTTCTGGCCTCCTGAACCATGGGAAAATAAAATTGTTCCAAGCCACTGAGTGTGCAGTACTTAGCTACAGCAACACCAGGAAACTAAAACATCCCATCAGCCTCACCAGGGGCTCTCACCCTTTTTCTTTCTCTCACAGCTTTTATCACAATCTCCATTTCATCCTTAATAGATTTCTTCATTGATGTAACTTCTGCTTTTCTAACTGGGTCAAGGGCATGATATTTCTATAACGTATTTACTATTGTTTCCCAAGAGCCTAGAATGATGGCCCATCAATATTTATTGAGTGAATGAATGAGCAAATGGATCTAAAGTGGAAGGACTTTTAAAAGGCCATTTAGGTGCCTGCCCATGTAAAAAAAGTAAAATAAATAAATAAAAAATAAAAGTCTATTTATCCTGTTGACATGCATCAAGAGGCCTCCTCTCCTGGACAGCTGGCCCTAAGCACTTGCTTCTGATCACTCATGATACCTAGCAACTTGAGACTGAGTCTGTTTATCCTTTGGGGATGGAAGGATAGAGGCTGATCTAGGTCTTGTTCATGCTTCATTTAGATGGTTGCTAACTAGAGCAGTGCTAATAATAAGCTCCCATCAAGAGATTGGCCCCAGTGTACAGTGTACCATCCAGTGATCTCAAACCCCGGCACACCAATCACCATTTTTAATAGTGATCCTTTAGGGTACCTTAAACAGCTTCCTTCACATGCATACAATTAATAACAGATTACAAGAGCAGGGCTGGGAGTTTATAAGGTGTGTTAACTCCATTTACAAGCATTCTTCTGCTCTCCCTCAGAATGGTTGGGGGTAGCTGATGAGGTCCTTACAGGGTGAGTTAAAGGGAGTCGGAATGTGCTCTGTTCTCTCATCGGCGGAGCCAAGAGGAGGTTGAGGGTGTGCTTGCTGTAGCCCAAGAGCCCAAGCTTTAAAGCTGCCCCATTGCCTACCTGATGTTTTTGGAACGATTTAAGTGCCCTGTACTTCCATTTTCCCATATCTACAATGGAGCTAAGTCATAGGGTCATCTCATGACCTTCCAGTGAAAATTAAGGAGATAAGACTTGTCCCTGTAGTAGTAGAGCCATGGAAATGATGTCCTCCCCACCCCTACCACCCCCGTCCTGCTTTAATTTCCATAAGACCTTCATCATCCCTTTGATATTCTTCAGTTTCTCTTTTCAGGTTTGTTTCCCCACCTTGGGACATCTGCGCCGTGACAGCAGAGGCTGTTGTGCTAATCACATCTGTCTTCAGTGCTAGGCTCCATGGTAGGTTCTAAATAAATGCTTGTTCAGTATAAGAAATAACCCAAAGCACACGATTATTTCTGCCGCATAGCAAACACTCCACAGAGCAGTCACTCTGTCCTTAACATTCCAAGAAAGATAGCAGAGTCATCCTCCTTAACGCCAACATCATAAAGGGAACAGGGAACTTAGATTTATTAAGAGCCTACTATCTTTTAGGAATCCTGACAACAAACCCATGTTTTCTCCTTATGCTAGTTTTCCAGAGAGTTGGGACAGTTCGCCCTAGGTCATACAGACAAGAGGTTTCAAACAAGATCTAACTCCAATGCTCTCCTTTCCATATTGGAACATATTTTCCTCTCCATTTTCTTCAGGTCAGGCAGCACAGATATCCCCTGATTTGGGAAAGCTTAGGATTCGGGAAGGGAGATAAGATGTGACTGTACATATGCTATTGGATGTAGCATATGAAAATGACAATATTCAATAACTTAATGCCTTAGCAAACGGCAATCCCATATGGTCCTACCTCATACACATTAACAAGGAATTCTTATTACGTTCCAAGAATGGAATTTACCTTCCATCAGGACCTCAATCAGAATCCAGAACCAGGATTCTTGATTTTTCTGTGTACAGGGTTCTTCGAAGAGACACACATCTCACAGGTAAACACATCCACACCTACTCACACAAAATGCTGTATGGGCTGCACAGGTATCCGTAGCTCTCAGCTGAAGAACTCCTAGTTCTGTGGAAGGAGAATCCTCCTCAGCTTCAGGTGTCAGAGGAAGGGCTTGGAAGAGCCTGGGTCCAACTCTTACTACCCACCTCTCACCTCCATCCCATCCCTTGTCTCCCAGAGCTCACCCTCTGACACATCAACAATGGGGGCGTGACTCCCAGTGAATGACATCTTCCTGGGGGTTTCTACCTCACAAAGCATGTAACCTGTCAGGGAAACTGTAAAATTCACCCCCATGGTGGAAACTGGAAAATACACAAAAAACTCTGTCTACAAGAGAGAATATGTTGTGTATTCATGGAAGTCTGAGTTTGGGACTAGTGGGACATTTGAAATTTAAATGAAAGTAATGCAACTCTGTTTCCTGATAGAAATATATTCTGAAGATATCCGCATGTCTCCTCACAGTCATTCAGATAATGTTGACCCAAAATGAACTTCCTATTGTTGGAAAGGAATTTATGTAGCCCCGAAACTCTCCCTAAGAAAAAAACCACGACGATATCTTCAAGAAGCAAACTGACCCAGCCAAATCAAGATTATAGAACTTAATGTAATGGACAAGCCTTGGTCTACAAAGCTTGTTGGGGTGTTTGAAGTCACACAGAGAAAGTGGCTTGCAGTCAGTGGGGAGATAACTGGACAGGACTTCAGCTGGGAGGCTAAGCACTATTCCACAGTCAACAATGCTTTTATCTTCAGGTATGAGTCACACCTCTAAGAGGAGGTTGAAACTACTTGACCACAAGGGATACTGAAGACCAAAGAATCCACCCTCTGAGATCCAGCCATCTACCTATCTTTGAACTTGGCTTTCCAGATCCACTGGATGCATAGACTGCATAATCCTATCAGTTTGTTTGCCTTCATCTTGTCAAACAGAAAAACATGCTCTCCTCTGCACTGTCATCGGCCCCCAGGAAGTCTGTCTGCTAATTCACACTGGTATCACATGAGCCACTCTGTTATGTTGGTGAGCAGACAATGAAGGTCACAAGAAGGTGATGCCAACTTCCTGAAACCTCAGACATCTTCCGTGGGGTGGGGAGTGGAGGTACACACTCACAGAGGTGTAGATCTATCCTCATACATGGGGGTAACCACGCAGATCCATGCAGACAGCCACGTTTGTGGGTGCAACTGGAGGTATCTCATGTAATGGCCTCTCAATCTATCAAAATCAACTTGTAAGAACCATCAGCCAATTAAAATGTTATCAGGCATTATAATGTGATTATTATGATGCGATATTATTCCGACACCAAAGCCAAAAGAATGTCATTGCACAGTGATTCTGTATGTGAGTTGCTTACATGCACACTTTCAAAAACAACAGGTGTGGGTTTTATTATTTTTTTATTTGTTCTGCTGCATAAAGGCTTGGACCACCCTGCCACATTCTCTGTTACATTCCCAACACCTAGCACAAGTAGAACAAATAAATGCTTTTAATAATACATTGAATAATTTTCCAACATAAGATATTCTTTTATTTGGACTGAATTCTCCCCGGGTTATCCTCTGGTTCCAATGTTCTATAATTCAGAAAATACTCATCTCATTCATTAATTTCTCAATCCAGAAATCATTTGCTAAGTAAGCAGCTGGAAGACACTAAGCTAAGATAAAGCACAAAGATGATTTGGTAACTGAAGGGAAGAAAATATCTGGTACCAGGCATTACTCAGTGAGTGGTACCTTTGTAGATGGAAAGTGGGGAGGAAGGCATCAGGGTACAGCTTGGGAGAAAGCAGGCCTGGGGGTGGATAGCAAAGCACGGTTTGTACATGGAGCTGTGGACTGCTTGTTCAAGTGGCTGAAGCACTGAGCATATGAGGGAAATGGAGGGAGCCAACTCTGGGAGAGGGAGTCATGGGCAGATTTTAAAAAGCCTTCTCTGCCATCTAAGGGTATTGGGCTTTCCCAGGTAGCCAAGATGGTGGGCACCAATATGAGATATTTGCTTCTCTGATCTCAGATCAGAGATTTGGGAAGATAAGCCTGAGGGTTGTCTGAAGGACAGTGCATTAAGAATTCTCCATGGAAATAGAATCAACAGGAAATTACATTTACATATACACACACTCACAAACTCACACATATAAATGCGTGTATATACGTCAACATCATGAGGTTTATAATAGGAATTGGCTCACACCAACGTGGGGAGGGGCAAGCCTGAATTCTAGAGAGCAGACCACAAGGTGGGAACTCTGACAAAGGTTTTGATAGATTCCCCAGGAGAAGCTGGCTGGCTGAAGGACAGATGGAAATTCCTCTGCCTTCTGAAATGCTCAGCTCTCCCTTATAAGGCCTTCAACTATGGTATGAGGAGATGCTTCTTCTTGCTGAAGGCAGTGTCCTTTGTTGACTGCAGATGTAATAACCACAGTTGCAATCAGTTGACTAATGATTTAAATCCACAAACTATCCTCAGAATAACAATCAGGGCAGTGCCTGTTTGACCAAACCACTGCACAGTATTCCAGCTAAGTTGGCACATGAACTTCATCATCACAGATGGACTGGAGGTAGGGGAGTGATGAATTCAGTAGCGATCCAAACTGAGATGATGATGATGGAAATAAAGCAGCAAATGTGGGTATCAGGCAGAAGGCACACATTCAGGGATGTGGTTTGGAGCAGAATTCGTGAGCTATAGATAGCCATTACATAAGAGATGAGAAAGGAGAAATAAAATAGGAGTCTGGGTTCATACCTTGGAGGAGTTGGTATTTGGGATGACTCTGACCAATAAAAGTACAGAAAGGAATAGTTTGGGGAGGAAAATAATCTATCAATATTTGGACATGTTGAGCTTACAGTCTGTTCTAAGTGAAATTAAAAATGCAAGCATTGTATCTCAGGTTGGTCATCTGAGCTGGACAGAGGTGGCAGCTAAAATACAGAAATGGAATATACTGCCGAAAGGGATCATAGAGAGAAGAGATTGGAGACAATAAAAAAACTCAAAGTAACCAATATTGAAAGATAAAAAGAGAAGTTAAGAAGGGCTTCTCAGAGTTGCAGAATAAAATGAAGTCATAGGGATGCAATGAAAGCCAAGGAATAAAGACTGAGCAACAGTCCCAAGTGCCCCTAAAACTGACATAAGACCATTACAGAGAAGTATCCACTGGGTTTGGCGATATAGAAATTACTGGTCATAAAATAATGTGATTATTTAACAGGAGTAACGGGGTGAAAATCAGATTTTCGGGAAATGGATGAGAAAAAAGGAAGTGAAATTCCGTCTTTGAGAAATGTGATTATTATTAGGAGAAAGATATGTCAAAACTCAAGTAGTAGATAAATCAAGGTGGCATAGGTTTGAGGAGATGGGATGGCTAACAGAGAGGGAAGAGGTGGTTGAGTTGACTAGATTACAGCTGTGTGGCTGAATCTGGCCCAGCTTCTAGAGGACCAGAGCACTGTGGGTACACATAAATCTGGGAGATTTATTTGTCAATTGCACTATGCAGTTTGTGGGAGCTCACTCCTGACAGATTCTTAGTTTTCTCTGTGAAACAGTATCAGATGGTGTCCACTAAAAGTGAAGGCTGGAAGGTGGGAAACAGCTGGGTCAAGGCCAGGGAGAATGGAGGCCAGAACTGATGAGAAACGTGACCAAAAGGATCACAGATCATCACTAAGATCCCCCGTTTGTGGAAACCACAGGCTCATAATGAGATCAATCTGTGCATGGATTCAGTTGATGCCAGCGGTGATGTAGAGTCAAAGAAAATGGTATCTGGATGGAACTGGGGCTGGTGGATGGCAGGTAAGCATGGCACAAGCAGAGGAGAAGGTCAATGGTGGTGGTTAAATAATTCAAATCGGATCACGTGATCTATTCAGCACATATGGTGGCTGAAGAAAAAAGGTAGTTCTTGGAGAGCTGAAGGGGACAATATCACAAAAGAGCAACAAAGTGAGAGAAAAGTGTGATAATTAGAAGAATAATAGGAAAGTTGCACGAGGTCCAGGATTTCAGAGTTCTAAGCATTCAGACCTAGAACCCAGAATTCCTTGACCATTTCCTGGATGAAAGATGATAGCTCAGTAACACTGTCCTACAACGGGTCAAGGGGAAGGCAGAGGGCAAGCCTGAAGGAGGGGAAGATAAAATGAGTAGCTGGGAAGTGGTTTTAAATGGAATCAAAGCATTTAAATTAGTGGAATTCAAGAAGCTTTGATGCTTCTGTTCTTTTTTGGACCCCCAAGTCAACATGGGTTTCACAGACTTATCACCTATTATTCAAGTCATCCGTATGAAAACACTGAAGCAATCAGATCCTTTAGTTCCATGATAGACTGATCCTGCCTTAAGTACTCATACTATATAAGTTTTAGGTTTGTACTATTATTTGGGATTGCCCTAACCAGAACTCACACAATATGCCAAGTGTTTCTGTAGGCTGCACGGATGTTCTCCAATGGGGTTTGGATAACCCTGTCTAATGGTTTTGCCAGCTTGGTGGACCTCAGCACATTTAGCGGGGTATATAATGGGTACTGAAGTACATTATTGTTGATGATATGAATTGAGTCAGTGTGTTCAGAAAACCATCTACATGGACTCCAGTGCCCTTTACTGAGTGATGACCGAAAATTCAAGCATCACTTACTCTAAGGGGTTCAAGACAGCAAAGGGCAAACACGAAGGGTGGCCCATCTGACAGGGAGAGGGTCACTGGGAGAAAGTGGGGTTTAGTGGAATAGCATTCTATTGCTGCCAACTCTGTCACTTTTTAGTTACATAAGCTTTCGATTATTGTTTGTTTCCTGGATGTATGGGCTTGAAAGGTATCACATGGAGTTGTGGTGACCATCAAGTGAGAAAACCCAGGTGAACCAATTAAGTAATTATTACTGGATGAAGATAGCTATGGAAGGTTTCGAGCACAAAATCATTGCTTTCAGCATACAAAATAAAATCACAAGATGTTGTCAAAGATGCCGTGTGCTGCTTATTTCTCTGGGGGCTTCTCTCATGACCAAAGAAGCAATGAAGAATGGTAAATGTGACAACAAAGTGGAATAAGCCATTTATTGCCCCTAGTAGGTTTTTCTGCATCACCTTATCAATGATAAGGGAAACTTCTTGGGTCTTCTAAAATCACTGGCCCAAATCTCAAAATCGGGACGATGTGTACAATCACTTTGACAAACCATCAGTCTTTCTCTCACATAGTAGGAGGTTCATCGTATTTCTTTAAATGTGTGGCTTCCATCCTTGCAAGGCTGCTCTCACCATACAGTATGGGCAGATGGTATTCCATCAGCTGAGTTTCAGTCCTGAGCTGCGTTATTTTTTTCCCTAAAATATTAAACCATCTTCTCTCATGATGGCTTCTCACACAGACATTACAATGATTTATTTTTTTAATAATTAAGGCTTTACTGTGAAAAATGCCAAAATACACGCAAATAAGTAAAGACTTCTTTTCTCTTGACAGTTCTTATCACTCCCCAAATGTGTCCTTCATGCCCCTTCTCAGAAGTAAACCTATTAATGATTTAGTTTGTTTTTTTGGACTTTCTAAGTAATGACAAACTCATAGATATACAAGCACATATATATATATATATATTCGCATGGATACATGTTTTTCTAGGCAGTGACACCAATCATAGATACATACAAATATGTATATTCACATGGATATATACACAGGCACATATATGTTAAATGTGCATATCCATACTCAGGTACATACACAAATATCTGTAAATGCATTCACAGACTTTAAATGCTATTGTGACTTCTATTTATGTATATGTATGTGTATATATATATATGTGTGTGTGTGTGTGTGTGTGTCTGCATATTTTGCTATGTCTCATTCTTCTTAAATGAAGCATAAGTTATTTATTACCCAGTACAAGAAATCTAGATTGAAACAGAGATCTATGTAGAGTCATCTTTGTTTATATATATGTAGGAAAGTTTCCTAAAAGCAGGATTGCTGGGGGGAACAACAGCTGCCTTTTAAAATTTTAATATATTTACTCCATTTCTTTCAAATGTCTGTATTAATTTACCCTTCCTCTAGCAGAAGATGAGAGTGTTCATTTTACAATGCCCACACTTAACTGAATTTGGTTTTGCCATTCAGCACAGCAAAAGGACAATAAAATAAAAACATAAAATAATGCATTTATAGCTTGGTTTGCATTTCTTTAAATAGGAATTCAATAGGCATTTTTATTTAGACACTTTATTTCTTCTTCTGCGGGCTGCCTTAACAGTTTTTGCAAGTTATTCCTTTAATTTTTCATGGGGCTCTTCGATTTTTCACTTATAAATCCTCTTACACACGTTTTCCATGGCATCCATGTAGCATTTCCCTGTAGACAATGTACAGTCGACCAGACATTTTGCACAGTCCAAAATTTGCAAATCCCTAAGAGGGGAAAGGTGAAAATGGCACCCTTTGGAAACTGTCCAAAAATGCCAGTGAAAACACTTTCATTCTCTATGTGACATTTGTCATGCTCCATGCATGGAACATTTTAAATTGCATATCTGACCTTTTTAACAATGGAAGGAAATGCCAAGAGAAAATGCAAAGCTCTTCATTTTCTCTGCCGAGCTCCCACAGAAGCCATTTTTCACTGTCCATGTTAGAAAGCTCTGATAAGACTGCCAATGTACCTGAGACAAACCATCAAGATCTGAGCAGGTTTCCATTCAGGGAAACATCAGACACTCGGACGACACTGCAGCTAGCAGTTTGTTTTTCTTCTGCTTATAGTCAGAACCAGCACTATGTAATTCTGTATGAAATACTCCACAAGAAAAAGGCTATCGACTCTAAAGATGTACTGTATTATGGATATAAACCAAGGAAATCCCCAGCTGCCATTTTTTTAAAAATTTTTTTTATTAATCAAAAAAAGAAAAGAAATTAACACAACATTTAGAAATCATTCCATTCTACACATGCACTCAGTAATTCTTAGTATCATCACATAGATGTATGATCATCATTTCTTAGTACATTTGCATCGATTTAGGAAAAGAACTAGCAAAACAGCAGAAAAAGATATAGAATGTTAATATAGAGAAGAGAATTAAAATAATAATACTAATAAAAAAATATATATATATATAAAAGGAAAAAGAAAAAAACAAAAACAAAAGATACAAACAAACAAACAAAAAACTATATTTCAGGTGCAGCTTCATTCAGTGTTCCAACCTAGTTACATTACACTTAGGTATTATTGTGCTGTCCATTTTTGAGTTTTTGTATCTAGTCCTGTTGCACAGTCTGTATCCCTTCAGCTCCAATTACCCATTATCTTACCCTGTTTCTAACTCCTGCTGGTCTCTGTTACCAATGATATATTCCAAGCTGATTCTCGAATGTCGATTCACATCAGTGGGACCATACAGTATTTGTCCTTCAGTTTTTGGCTAGACTCACTCAGCATAATGTTCTCTAGGTCCATCCATGTTATTACATGCTTCATAAGTTTAGTCTGTCTTAAAGCTGCATAATATTCCATCGTAGGTATATGCCACAGTTTGTTTAGCCACTCGTCTGTTGATGGACATTTTGGCTGTTTCCATCTCTTTGCAATTGTAGATAATGCTGCTATAAACACTGGTGTGCAAATGTCCGTCTGTGTCTTTGCCCTTAAGTCCTTTGAGTAGATACCTAGCAGTGGTATTGCTGGGTCGTAATCCATTCTGCCAGTCTATGTCTTTTGATTGGGAAATTCAGTCCATTAACTTTTAGTGTTATTACCGTTTGGATAATATTTTCCTCTACCATTTTGGCTTTTGTATTATATATATCATATCTGATTTTCCTTCTTTCTGCACTTTACTCCATACCTCTCTCTTCTGTCTTTTCGTATCTGACTCTAGTGCTCCCTTTAGTATTTCTTGCAGAGCTGGTCTCTTGGTCACAAATTCTCTCAGTGACTTTTTGTCTATAAATGTTTTAATTTCTCCTTCATTTTTGAAGGACAATTTTGCTGGATATAGAAGTCTTGGTTGGCAGTTTTTCTCTTTTAGTAATTTAAATATATCATCCCACTGTCTTCTAGCTTCCATGGTTTCTGCTGAGAAATCTACACATAGTCTGATTGGGTTTCCCTTGTATGTGACAGATTGTTTTTCTCTTGCTGCTTTCAAGATCCTCTCTTTCTCTTTGACCTCTGACATTCTAACTAGTAAGTGTCTTGGAGAATGCCTATTTGGGTCTATTCTCTTTGGTGTGCGCTGCACTTCTTGGATCTGTAAATTTAGGTCTTTCATAAGAGTTGGGAAATTTTCAGTGATAATTTCTTCCATTAGTTTTTCTCCTCCTTTTCCCTTCTCTTCTCCTTCTGGGACACCCACAACACGTATATTCGTGCGCTTCATATTGTCATTCAGTTCCCTGATCCCCTGCTCAAATTTTTCCATTCTTTTCCCTATAGTTTCTGTTTCTTTTTGGAATTCAGATGTTCCATCCTCCAGTTCACTAATTGTAGCTTCTGTCTCTTTAGATCTACCATTGTAGATATCCATTGTTTTTTCCATTTTTTCTTCTTTGTCCTTCACTCCCATAAGTTCTGTGATTTGTTTTTTCAGATTTTCTATTTCTTCTTTTTGTTCAGCCCATGTCTTCTTCATGTCCTCCCTCAATTTATTGATTTGGTTTTTGAAGAGTTTTTCCATTTCTGTTCGTATATTCAGCATTAGTTGTCTCAGCTCCTGTATCTCATTTGAACTATTGGTTTGTTCCTTTGACTGGGCCAAATCTTCAATTTTCCGAGCTTCATTCATTATTTTCTGCTGGTGTCTGGGCATTTGATCAGATTTCCCTGGGTGTGGGACCCGGCTGGTTGAAAGGTTTTTCTGTGAAATCTCTGGGCTCTGTTTTTCTTTTCCTACCCAGTAGGTGGTGCTCGTGGCTCTCGTCTGTCTGCGGGGCCCACCAGTAAAAGATGCTGTGGCTCCTTTAACTTGCCAATCTGAATCTCGCAGTTGGCCCAGGAAACCGCGCGTGGAAGGGGGGTCGCCGGCCGCCGCGGCTTGGGGGAGTGCTGGTCCAAATTGCCCAGCCGACCTGAGACACCAAGCGTGGCGGAAGGGCCCCACTATCCAACGTTCCCAGTCAGACCGGGGAGCCACGTGCGTGGAGGGAACCCCAGTCGCCAGCCGCCCCGGCTGGGAAAACACGCGCCCCTCAGGTATCTCACTTCAGTGGATTCTCCCTGCCCGTTCAGCTGTTCCAGAATGGGGTACGCTGTCTTTTTGGTCTCTGTCGTGGCTCTCCCCAGCTGCCATTTTAAGAATGAAATTACTTTACACTGATAGGTTAAAGGCCTGGGGTTGGGTGAGGGGATAGTATTAAGACTTTTATCAATAAAACTTAGAGATGACAACTAAAAACAGAAAAATAAATGTGAAATTTCTCCAAGCACCATATCTATATTTTTATATAGTTCTTTAACCAAAGGTATACTGTTCAGTTTTGAACAATATTAAATAACAACAAAGATTATATAAGGCCAAGGTAGTATAGTCATAGACTGTAGACAATTGTTTTAAATTCATGAACAATTCTCTAATGAATTCAAGGAACTAAAGTTCAAAACACACTTTGAAGATAATGAATATGCACAATCATTTAAATTTTGGTACAGTTAAAATAACTTATTTCACTTAAAAATCATCGATATTTAAGAATTATTGTATCTGAAATTAATTCAATCACAGACATTGGAAATGTTGAGAAATGTTTCTCAATGACCCTAACTAAATTTTTAAGACAATCAGATTCTGGTTGTACATATTCGTTATCAAAATAATATTTAAAAAAATCTTGCACAAAAGTAAAAAATAATGAGTATGACATCTAAACTGTGAATTTTCCCATGAAATTAAGGAAAGCATAGCTCTTTTAATTTTTATAAAGCTTTTCATGGAAAACACACTTTGACAATCTTTACAAAAATGTTTATTCAGTATTTTATTTTTCTTTTATGTGTTTAGATTTCTCTTCATGAGGGGCATTAGGGCCAGACAAGGGATCCACATTTTAATGTGTTATAAAATGGCCAAGAAATATCCCAACTCTGCCCTGATACCTGCACTAAGAAACATCCCCCGGAATGGAAATTCCCAAGGATAACCAGTATTTGGGTAAAGAAGGGTATCAGTCTCATGAAAATCAGCAGGATTGTACCCTAAGTTCTCGTGACATGCTTCATAATAACAATCAAGGTAAAGATTTAACATACTTTCTTTCCATGAGAAACAGCATTAATGGTTACAACCTCATGCAATGAAAGCACATTGCCACTGATAACTCCTCCAAATAAGCAGGAACGTTGGTTATGACTCTAACTCTTAAGGTCGTCATCAAGTCCACGATACTTTCATTTTAAACCCGAAAAGGCTTCAGCATTCTCAGAGAAGGATGCTCATGACCTTGCCTAACTCCAAAGGTCACGTAGCACCCTCCAGAGTTGAACCTTCCCAGCTCTGGAGTACCATCCTTCCCCATCACCGCACCCCTTTCAGCTGATGTCCAACATGGTGCTGCCAATTCCATCTGCCTGGGCTTCCATCCTTCCCACTGCACTCTTTCCATTCACCCACTGAGAGGATGCAGCCTATAGATCTCAGAAGACAAGCACTGTGGAGCCATTCCACACACACGGGAGAACCCACGGTCCCTGCCCATCCATGGCCCCAGCTCTCCTCATACAGGCTCCTCAGAGAATTTATCATGCCACAGGGAGGTGGCGTCCTTGGTTAGTTCTCAGCTGTAGGAGGGTACGAATCTATTCTGAGACCAGACCCTCTGTCCTGGTTCTTGTAACTTGGAAGGGCTGCAGCAAACATGTACTGTATTGGCTTTAATGCACTCAAGAATTAAAAAAATAAAATTTATTTTTAAATAAATAATTAAAAATAGATTATATAGATTTTTGTAAATTATTAAAGCATCTTTCTGGTGTGATGAAAACATTTTGCCTACACAGATAAAGTAAATAAATGATTTCCTCCAAAATTGCTCTGTCTTGTGTCCTTAGGTTCCAACCAGTTACATCGGGGGAAATACTCGTTCTAACACCACACAAACATCAGAGGGTCAGCTTTGCTTCTTCATCCATTTGGTTGTGCCCACCTTAATCAAACTTTTGATTTGACCTCAGTCATGAAATTTCTGATTTTACAGTTTGAAATCCTATATTCTATACTATATTCTAAAAAATATTATAGCACACAAGCAAATTTTGGACTTTTTGCGCTATATTCTAAAAAACATTATAGCACACAAGCAAATTTTAGACTTCAAACACATGCAAGTTTTGGTATATCATATTTTAGAATTTTTTATTAGCCTCTCAAAAATGTTATATTAAATTATCACTCACATTATCATTTTTTTTTGCATTGGGCCAGAACCAGGGACTCAAACTTGGGTCTCCAGCAGGGCAAGGGAGAACTCTGCCTGCTGAGCCACCGTTGCACTAACCTCAAGTTATCATTTTATATACTATTATACGGCAAAGAGTCATATATTATTATTCATATATATACATTGATTGTTGGTATTATTGTGTTTATATTATTTGAAATGTATACAAATTTCAGAGGATACCCACCATGAAGGACATAGCGTTCAAAATCTTGTAATGATGGGAAGCTGCATATGGTAAAAAAAAAAAACAGTGGTCTTTAAAATCTCTATTTAAAGGGAAATACAGAAAAAGGTGAAAAGCATTACTTGAATTGCTACATGTTACCTGTGAACTTCCAGTATTCCAATCTTTAGATGGCACCATGAAGATGCTCTAAGTAGAAACTAAGAGGAGATTCCATCTAACTTGCAATTTATTTTCACAAGGTTGAATAAATCATCTCTCTGATTTCCTCCAAATCTCTCTAGTACTGTCTATCAGCTTGTCTACATCTTTGCTCCTCGGGCCCCAGCTACCAGCATCTCTCTCCCAGAAAACAGACTGATCTTCTAACTAAGATGCCTACTCTAGTCTGTCCCTAACTTCCCAGCCAGAGTATGTGTGGTGGTTTGGAGCTATGTAGCCCAATGTTTTAAAACTAGGCCATTCCTCTTTGAACCCATTGTAAGTAGGATGAAATGATGAAATTTCATCAGTTGAGGTGTGGCCCAACTCAACCAAGGTGGGTTTTAGTCTTATCATTGGAGTCCTTTACAAGAAGAATGAAATTCAGACAGAGAGAGAGAAAGTCACAGAAAGCAAGAAGCTGAAGTTCAATGCAACTGGAAGTGAAGGGAGAGGCCAAGAGAGGCTGCCATATGCATTGCCATATGGCAAAAGAAGGCGCCCAGGACCAAGGATCAATGGCAGCCAGTCCAAGAATGCCAGTCTTTGGGAAGAAAGCATCACTTTGGGGTAATGCCGTGATTGGGACCTCTCCTAGTTTCAAACTTGAGAACCAATGAATTCCTTTGTTTAAATTAGTCCACCATGTGGTATTTGCTTGGGTAACCAGAAAACTACAACAGTAGTCTATAAAAACCTTAGTGACATACACTGGCCTCCAACTCTTCAGCAAGACCCCAAACAACTGGGCCAGTGTCTAAGCATTCAGCCTTACCTCATGCCCCCTCTTCCTGTTTTTGTTTCCACAGTAGCAAACTGGGTCACCTCTAGCCCTTCAGAGGTGGTTTCCCTCTTACCACGTCATTTTTCACCTCTCCAACTGGGTAACACCTACTCATCCTGTTTGGCTCAGATGTCACTGTATCCTTGCCTCAAAGACAAGGTCAGCTCCCTCATTCTGATCACAGCATGCTGTAATTTTCCTCTAAGGTGCTCATCATGCTTTATGATGATAGATTCATTTGGCTGTTTCTTTGATGAGTGTTTGTCTCTGCACCTCTGCTAAACATTCCTTGAGAGCAAAGAGTTGGCCTCTCCGTTATTCACCCAGAACTTAGCACAGTGCCTCATGCAAAGTAGAGGGCTAACATATGCTTGCTGAATAAATGAATGAGATGAAATGGATCCCCATGTAGAAAAGGAGGATTTCAAAGTATTTACTTAATGTCCAGCTTAATCCTAAGTAAATTCCACGAAGCAATTCATCATTTGGCAACAATTTAATTTCAACCATTAGATGCATTTTTCATAATGAGAAGAAAATTATAATACAGCCCTAAAATAAATCCATGTAAAGTCTACACATACAAGCCAATTGATCATATAAGTATATCACAGTGAATGGTTTGGAACTGATGTTCAACAGATACATGTCATTAAAGATGAACAAATGTTAATGCCTACTAAAATAAACAAATTGGGGAACCTTCTTTTACATTTTGATGTTTCTTAGACTCTTCCCATTATCCTACCTCATCCTTCAATAGGTTTATATGTGGCTATCGTGATTGAATAGAGAGAGGAGCTTTTAAATATCTCTGCAGGTCTTCATTATTATCACAATTAATTCTATATAGCACCCAACATTTTTCCAAGAACATGGCATGTGTTCAATAAATAATTGCTACATCAAAAGATGCAGGAATTGGAGAATATTCTTATTTAAACTAAATTTGCATACCAGTGGCAAAACACAGATTTCTGAAAGTCTTTAGGTTGCATGTATTTGATTTCAGCTGCTGTTTCCTCATGCATCCACTCCAGAACAGTAAGGAAGTGAGAAGTAGTTGAGATCAAAGTATCCAAGGGTAGAAGGGCCATCCAAAGAAAACTCAGGAGGAAGCAAGTTGAGAAGAGTGAAAACTACTGACTTCAACATTCTGATAAGGAGAGTTTGAGAGTTAGTGATGCCTTCAGAGATAGTATCTTGAAGAAATAGACCAGAAATGGAGCACGGGCATTGAGACAAAGGAGGACAGCAAATATCTCCAGACTTTAGACTAGGACAAGTCAGGGTTCAATCTGCCCAGTCACTAGCAACTAAGTTCACTCAAGAAAGTACTTAACCACTGAATGCCTCCATTTCTTCATCTGCAAAATGTACATCCTTTATGAGACTGAAGCTATATATAGCATTAGGAAACAGGTGCCTGCAAGTGTGGGAAACAAGTTCAGGATAGATCTGAGAACAATCCCCACAATAGCTAATTATTCATGGCCATTTAATATGCGGCCAACTCTGCATAACGCCACCTGGAGCTATGGAGCTGACAAACATACTACCTGCTTAACTGTAGTCTTGTGTTTCCTAATAATCACAGAATCATGCTAAACTTGTAGTGTTTCATCTTACCTTAGTCTTCCACTATTTGTAAATATATATATCCTCCACATACATTGATTACATATTTTATTAATATAAAATGTTATATATTTTAATGTAATGGTATTTATCATGTATGTATTTCAATAAGTTACCTTATACTTTGATACATTTATTATATTTATATATTAATAAATTATTACTATATTTTGATAACATATTTACATAAAAGCTAATTAAAATATCTTCATCTTAATAATTTCAAGAAAGTATTAGACATAATGCATTTTGTGGTATCTCATTCGTGAAATGGGGTTGTGTTGCCATATCCTTACCTTGATATTAACTTTTGCCCCCATTTCAATTTTTGCTTTATCAGAACCTCATCTTGAAACATGTAAAACTAGATCTTAAAATTTGATTGAACACCATAAAACACCAAGATTTATGCTGCTGTATGTGGGAATATAAAAAGAACAATATAATTTCATTTTATTCATCAACGGTGGTAGTGGGATTTCAAGATTTAATCAAAGAACTTTCCTAGAAATCTTGTAAAAGCTAGCATCTTATAACCATATCCCTGTACTCAGTAAAAGATGAAAACCGGGATTTTCATCAACCCAGAGTGCATTTTATAGCAGTATTTCGTAACTGTGGACTCTGGGTGATAGCTGAAGACATTTTAGTTGTGAGACCCAGGGAGGCATCCAGTGGGTGGGCCAGGGGTGTTTCTGAGCTTCCTGCAATGGGCAGTGGCAGGAAGTCCCCCACGCAAAAGCTGCTCAGTCCACAATATCAGCGGTGCCAAGACTGGGAAATCCTATTTTCGAGGGAGACACAGAGGAGGAGAGGCAGGGCATGACAAGGGAAAGCACCTCCGCATTTCCAGTGGCCTGATACATGTTATCAAAATAATCCCTGGATCCCAAGGGTGAGTGAAAACCAGAAATCTTAATCATTTTACTGCCAGGACACTTGCCCGAACCTTCTGGTTCCAGGTCTGATACCCCAGAAGCCTGTTTACATCATTGAAAGAGGAAATGCAGGGACAGGGCTCACCCACGCTGTTTCAAAAGCCCGTTTTAAACCTCCTACCGGAAGTCTGAACTTCCAGAAAATGAAACTTTCAATGGAGAAATATCAATTTTTATATAGGGATACAATATCTAGTTACTAAAAATTCCCCTTCCTTTACAGTCTTAAAGGAGATTCGATTAACAGTTGACTATTGACTCTTAGAACTTAAAAATTACACAAAATCAATAGCAGGTGAGTTTAAATCACAGAAAATGGCATGAACATTTTAACACCTAATGGCATTTTTTCCCTACTCATCCTAGTCATCATTACGATGTGCGGCTGTATTCCTGCCAAATTTGTACTACTGCAAAGTCCCTTTTTATCAAACCTATTTCCTCGCAGAATGGCTTCATGGAGTAAAACATAGGTTTTCTGGAGAAAAACAGATTAGCGTGTAGGATGAGGGACATAAAAAAAGTGGGTTTCACCAATTTTTTTTCTTTGTCTTTTTTCTCTCCCTCCCTCCCTGCCTTCTTTCTCCTTTTCCTTTCTGCTCAAAGCAAAGTCTTCCAATTGCACTGTTTCATCAGGAAAAACAAACTCCTACTCTGAAAGTCACCCCTTCTACAGAACTTCACCCTGATAAGGACACTTTCAGTGAATTTCTGGTATTACTAAGGAAAGGAAATAACCAAGGGTGCTCTCTCTCACATAGTGCCCCCCAGAAGGTAAGCTAAGACTCACCTGGGTCTTCTGAAAGGTGAGGTAACTGGAAAAGGTATTTGCCCTGAAGGAATATGCACGTAGTAGCAACAGAGTCAGGGCATGGGGTGAGGTAGCTGTAAATGTGGTCAGGTGAGAGGCAGAGGGGCTCTAGGTGTGGCCAGGTGAGAGGCAGAGGGGGCTCTAGGTGTGGCCAGGTGAGAGGCAGAGGGGGCTCTAGGTGTGGCCAGGTGAGAGGCAGAGGGGGCTCTAGGTGTGGCCAGGTGAGAGGCAGAGGGGGCTAGAACCAGAAGCCCAAGTCTTGGGCCCCCAGGCAAGGGGGGCCCTGAAAGTGCTGAAGCCAAACACTCTGGCTCCTGCCAGAAGGAAATGCAAACCTGTCTAAGGAAAGCACCAGCAATTCAGGTCTGAAAGTTTCCCCCAATCAATATCAAACAAACAAGGGCTCAAAATTTACCATCACCAAGCACAGGTGGACCGTGATATTAAAAGTATCAGTACAGAACATAAGTTTCTCTGTAAGAAAGGTTTAAACAAATAAAGGATTTTTTAAAGGTAAATAAAGAACAGGAAATAATTGGAAAGGACAATTTGAAAAATAACCACATAGAACTTAAATCAGTGGAAATGACAATTGTTGAACCATCAATGGTGCGAAGCGCAAAATTAGATACAATAGAAAAGAGAATAAAAGGTAGATATATCTGAGAATGTTTTTCTAAAAACAACACAGAGAGGTAGAACTCTGAAAGGGAGTTTAGAGGGTATGAGGGTTAAAGTGAAAATGTCCACCAGGTGTATCATAAAAGTTTCAAGAGGAGAGAATAGAAAGAAGGAAGATGATACATTATGAAGAGGTAATTTCCAACCACTTTAAGTATTAATTAAGGATATGAACTCAAAGATTCAGGAACCACAAGAAAAATGGAAAAAGCAAAATTGATACCTACACCAACGACGTGAAACTGACAATTAACAAAGGCTAAGCCAAATATCTTAATCGCAGTTTGGGCAAAAGACAATCTGTAAAGGACTGAAGTCCCCAAATCCAGATACTAGATAACACATTCAAAATGCTGATAGAAAATAGCCATCAATTCAGTATTGGGTACTTAGCAGATTACCTTTCAAGAATGAGCACGGAACAAAGATATTTTCAATCAAACAAAAACTGAGGGAGTTTATAACAGACGCTCATGGTACACATTTTTAAGAATGCACCACAAGCAGGGAAAGAAAGATCACAAGCAAACTGACATGTAGTAAGCAAATAAAAAGCACACGAGTAAAAATCCTAAATGTTTAAATAAGACAATATTGTATACTCTGTAGAAAAAAAGCAAAAGGACAGAAATAAAAATACAGAACCAAATTAATGTGTAAGGAAGGGGTGAAGTGATGGGTATTAAGGTGTTCTGCCATTCCTTGTACTTTAGGGGTGGTTAACTTAGTTTAATTTTAGACTGTTGATTTCAATGCATTTTGCAATTCCAAGTTATCCATGAAAAACAGAAATTATGCAAGTGGTTAATTAAGGAGAATATATGGGATAAGAAGAAACAAACTCACTCAAAACTTTAAAATGAGTTCAATTATAAAAGTAAAACTGAAAATATTCAGATATTAAAATATGTCAAAATACATCAAATGTGCCAAAATAAATTGTGCCGGTTTGAAACTGTTGTGTACCCCAGAAAAGCCATGTCTGTTAATCCTCATTCAATATTGCCGGGTGGGGTTGTTTTTGTTGCTTCCATGGAGATGTGACCCACCCAGTTGTGGGTGGTAACTTTTGATTAGGTGGTTTCCATGGAGCTGTCTCCCCACCCATTCAAGGTGGGGTTGTTTACTGGAGCCCTTTAAGAGGGAACCATTTTGGAAAAAGCTTTACAACCAACAGAGACCCCACAGCCAGAGACCTTTGGAGATGAAGAAGGAAAACACCCCAAGGAAGCTGCTGAAGAGGTCTGGCGAGGAAGTGGGAAGATGTCTCCACATACCTCCCTAACTGATAGACATGTTCCAGCATTGCCTTCCCTGAGTGAAGGGGACCTCTCGTTAGTGCCTTATTTTGAACATTTTCATGGTCTTAGAACTATAAACTTGCAACTTAATAAATTCCCTTTTAAAAGCATTCTGTTTCTGGTATATTGCACTCCAGCAGCATTAGCAAACTAAAATATGTGTAAATGACATTAAATTCCCCAGTTATAGACTAAAACCTGTCAGTTTGGAAAACGGAAATTCCAGATGTGTATCATTTGAACTAGCATACCTATAGGTACCTGGAACTATAAAAAGTGAGTATATATACATATATATATTTTCCCCCCTGGGTAAAAGATAACCTCTCCCCTAACAAAACTGGGGTGAGTCTGTTAATTTTAGACAAAACAGGTAAGAAAAAAGCATGAGATGTGACAGAAATAACGTAATTATGTACATAATTACATAATGATTAAAGATTTTATTCTTCAGGGAATATAACAATATGTTACCATAAACAGTTTCCAAAGCCAATATTGTGGTATTATAGAGAGAATTTGCACATTCACTATCAAACAGGAAGATAGGGAAATCTTTTTCAATTTTAATACACCAAACAGGATCAAAACAGAGTAAGTAGATGATATAAACTAAACAGTTAAAACTTGATTTAATAGTTTTAGAACTTTGCAGCTAGCTAATGGAGAATACACATAAAACACTGAGAAGATTAACTATGTACTTAGCTATCAAGAGTCTCAAAAATAAGAATAAATCATATGATAAAGACCATTTCTCTGGCAATTATGTTAGAAATCAGTAATAAAAAATTTAAATATCCCCACAACTTGAACATAAAAATGTTTCTAAATATCTCATAAGTCTAATCATAATGGAAAATGACATTTAAAAATAGACAAAAATACTAAGATATATGTTTCAGAATATATATGATAAAGGGGAAGCAGAAGGGAAACTTTAATAGACATAAATATTTGTATTAGAAAAGAAGGGCCAAAATAAATGAAGTATCAAGAGATTAGGTAGGAAAAAATGGTAAAATATTCAAAAGAATGTGAAGGAAGAAGATATTAAAGGAAAGCAAGGAAAACTAAATACAACAGACACCAAAGCAATTTGGATTGTAAAAGAGAATAATTAAATATGCAAATCTTTGGCAGCCACAACTGACCCAAGCATTAGCAGAAAGCCTCAATATTTCTGAAATTATTAAAGAAATCACATCAGACCCAAATGTCTTTGTGCCTTGTAGGCAGATCCTACCAAAGTTTTAAGGAACAGATGATTGTGATTTAATGAAAATTCTTCCTTGGAATAGTCAAACTTACTCTATGCAGACAGTATAATTTGGATAATAAGCCAGAGAAGGATAGTTTCAAAAACTAATTTGAAAGACTTCCCTACTTGTTGGCATCCACTCTGAAACCCTTACCAAAACACAGTGGGAATTTGGTGCTACCCAGCAAATGTAACTTCAGATGATGTTTGATATGTGCAACTGACTCTAGTTTTCCCATTCTCAAAAGGAAGTAGGTTGCAGTTTTTATTTCTACAGAAACAGAGTTCGGGTGGGGAAATTGGGTTTTACAAAGAAGTTGGTTGATGCGAGTGTTATCCCATAGCTCTCCTTGGACCAGATAAAAGAAAACAAAAATAAAAAAAACAAAACAGTTGCCTGTTAACCAAGAGATTCCAGGAATCAGTGTGCTTTCCTTAAAATCTCAATGGCTGCAGAATCTAGAATCTTCTCCCTCGATAAGCAAGCCAGAATGGAAGTGGGAAAGCATGGCTAAAACCACAGATCAGAGGCAATCCCTCCAGGAATTCTGACCATCTCATCACACAGCAGTCATTCTGTGCATTTCCTTAAACTGAAAAAAAAAACCAAGGTGCCCCACGTTTTATTGTAAAATGGTGGTCTACCATGTTGGCAAATAAAGGATCCAGCAGAAAATTCTGGTTTATACCAGATGCACACAAGGCTTGTTTAAAATTTTAAAACTTAATGATGTCATTCACTTTATACACAAAATAAAGTAGAAACACAAAAGCCTGTGCATGTTGATAACTGATACAATCCAGCCACTATTCAGGATAAAACTACTGACCAAAATAGGAACTGAAATTCTAAAACAGGAAATCCCTTAACCTGAGAAAGGAGACTTACTAATACCTTTATTTTGGAAAAACTCATTCTTTTTGGAGAAATCTCAAACGAATTTCCTTTCGAATTCTGATAAAGGCAGAGATGTCCAGTTCTCCACTATTTGCACTCAACATCGTACCAGAATACAGTGAAGAAAATATGCATGTCAGAATATGTGTGTATCCATATGCTAAGGAACAGAAAGAGGAAAACTCATAGAATTTTAAGACTGTATAAATGTTTAGACATTAAAACACAAAAGAGTCCACAGAGAAGTTATGAGAAACAAGAAGAGATCAGCATTGTGATTGGGTAAATTAAAATCAGCTGCATATCTCTACAGAAGCAAAAAGCATTCCAACATAGAATTTTTAAAAGATTCCACATTCGTTGGCAATCATTTTCACATGGTATATATATTTTACCAAAAGCTGCATGAAAACTGGATAATTTACTTCTTAAATAATGGAGGGCATTAAGGAGGACCTAAATGAACATTCTCAAGGTTAGGTAGGCTTAAATTAAATAACGTAAATTTTCCTTCCAATAAAAATGGCAGGTATAAATATATTAATCTCTCTCTTTTCTATACCCATATTTAATTCACTGCTAATGAAAATAACAGTAGCATTTTCTGAAACTTGATAAGTTGTTTCTAAAATTCTTCTGAAAAGGACAAAATTGCAAGATAGTACATGATAGAAAAACATGTTGGAGGTAATTATATTAAAGCTTAATATTAAAGGTGTTATTGACAGAGGGATAAAACCTAGTAATAGAGCAAAGAACCCAGAAGTGGATATGGACAGAAGTAGCACTGAAGATTCGAGGTGGGAAGGACAGACAGCTTAATCAGTGGCTCTAGGGAAACAGGTGAAAAGTAAGGAAATATGTAAAATTAAATCAGTAAGCTTCACATATCAAAACTCATTCTAGATGGAAGAGAGTGTTGATATAACAGACAAATTATTTAAAGCCACTGGGGGGGAATATCTCTGTCAGTCCCTAGAAGGAAATGATTGATGAAATAAGAACAAGCACTACCTGTGAAGGAAATGATAACAATGATTTGTCCTTAGAACACATGAAAATGAAGGTGCCACTTCATAAAAAGTCACTCTAAAGCCACGTGTGTCAAGCCACGATCTGAGCTGAGATCTCCACAACACATAGCTCTAACAAAACATCAGTGTGCAAAATAATGATGAATCCCCTCAAGCCAATAAGGAAGAAAAATCACATAGGAAAAACTAAGTAAAACGTGAACAAGCATGCAACAGAAGAATGGAGAACGGGTACTAACCACTGAAATGGTACTCAAACTCCTCAGTAACCAGGGTCATTGAAATCGAAACCATGTCTACCAGCCTGGAAAACAAGAATCTGATGTACTAAATGTTGGAGAAGGAGATGGGTTTACTTGTAGTTTTTATTACTCAAACTCTTTAGAAGACATTTTGCATTTTCCTGGGTAAGCTGTATAGGTACCAATCCAATGATTCAAAACTCCTAAGTTTGGAATAGGGCTCTTTTCTTATTTGTTTTTGTCTAAAAATTCCAGTTCCCATTCTAATGATGTATTTAGAAATCAATATATTGTATTAGGATCAACCTTTTCAAATATGTGTGTGAGTTGATACTCTTACTACCTGTGAAAAGGGGAAACAATGTTTCACGAATTTTTTTTTTTTTTTACAGATTTCTAATTTGTTCTCTGCATGTGAATTTGTGTATGGGTATATGAATCTGTGATCGGTGTATGTTTGTATGTATGTGTACTGGATCACAATGCAATATGTTATTTTTGTAGGTTGTAGTGAGATTTTTAAACACCCCTACCCTACATAAATTCTTGGCCATGATAAAATTTTGTATGTACTAGAATGTTCACAAGGAGACACTTGAAGCAACCTGAAAGTCCTCCAACAGGAGGAAAGGATGCATATACGTTAGCATATGCAATAGTCAAAGCACCAATTATTATACAGCAGTAAAAATAAGTGAAAGGTAATGGCCCAAAACTCACAAAATAAGTGAAAGCTAATGTTGAGGGGGAAAAAAACAAGACACTAAAATTCCAGCATGAAATTGTTTAAACTAAACTCAAAATCAAGCTAAACTGTTCAATAATTTGTGTAGGGATTATTAAAAAAAATTAAATTCCATTTTAGAAAGAAATGTGGTAACCGACACGAAATTTAGGATGATGATTATGTTTTTGGGGCAGAAAGTTATAATAAGGAAGGACAACGTGAATAGATGAAGATTATTTATTATGTTCTGGTACTTAAATTGAGTGGGAGAGTATCTGGTGCTATTAATCTATTATGTTATGCTCTATTAATAAATAATATTAATATATGTTTAGGTATTTAGCATTGCATTAAAAGAAAATAATGAATAAAATGAAGAAGAAGGAAAGATTCCCAGAAATGAAGAAAATATTATGGACAATATGACTTTCTTTTGTCCATTCTTTCATGGAAACAGGAAAGAAGATTTTTGTATAAAGTGCTAGTGCATCAACAGTGGAATACTCAGCAACCCCTAGTTTCAGTTAATGGATTAAGTAAGCATATTGGTTTAACAAGGGACCCACTTACCCACCCATGTGTTTGAGAAATAGTGCTTGCCTAAGTACTACGTGCAGGTGCTGGGGATTCAAGAGTAAACAGAGTTGTCAATGGCCATGCCCTTGGATTCCTCCTCAACGAGGACCAATGATCAGGTAGGCTAATATACAGGATAGGAAGATGTACTGAAAGGACAGACCAGGGTGATGGAAGAGAGAGCAGCTTTGGCTAAAAGCGAGATATACTTTAGAACAGGCGCAAAGCAGAAAATATTAGAGCTGAGACAAGAAGCCTGCAAAAGGCTGGGGGAAGAGAGTACCAGTCAGGGCTGAGCAGAGCTTGGTGGAAGAAGGAACAGAGTAGCAGGAGTCAAATGATGAAGGTGAAAGGAGGCACCCAATAAACCTAAAGAGGTGGGTGGGGTCAGATCATACAGGAGCTGTACACAGATTTGATCTAATCCAATGGACATGTCAACCAATTTTCGTCTATGCGCTAGGCACTACAAAGTCAAGTTCTATGTGTTCTTTCAAGTACCTTTTAGAAGCTTCATGGTCTTAGTTTTGCAGATGACTGAAACTCTACCCTGTAAGTGACCCTGAAAGTATTAAATTAGAATCTGTCTAAATGATTCATGTAGTCACAAAATGATCACTGGCTTTCCATTTGTGGGAAGGCAGAAATACAATGGAACCCAAATGGTTGTGTCTAATCCACCAGCCCAGCTTCTTGGTCCACCCCTGTTATTCAGCTTTATTGAGAATAACTTGCTGTATGCAATTCACTTTTGGTTCTTTGTGTTAGAACAATTTAGGGTCTGTAATTTGTTCACAGAGGACAAGTAGCTTGGGGTCAACAGCTACATTCACAAGGACTAAATCTTATTGAACCTATGTGGTGTCTGAGCTATAACTTTAATCTAACACAACTGTGTAGAGCCCATATTATTCTTTATCTCCAGGCTAATACATCAGTCCTTTTCTTTATTTGTTGTTTTTTTTAAATAAAAAATAAATACACTGGAAAAATATGTGGTCTGTTAAGAGAATGTCAACACATTATAATATACTCAAAAATCATTTCAGTATTCAATCCTTTCAGTGCCTAAGGCAATTATATATATGTATATATTAATAACTTGAGTATTTCACAATGAAAATTCACTTTTTAATTTATTTATATCTATAAATCCTAGTAATAAATGGATTTCCCTTATTGGATAGTCCTTAAACAACTGAAACCTCTATTGAGGAAATAAAGCCAATAATGACTTAAAGAAATACCCTTTATAATGACTGAATTTTTCATCTTAATTTTAATCATCGAACATGTTCCAAATACCTTACTCAAAAGTTATAAAAGTTTAAAATTTCAGTGTTAATATTTTGATGGGTATAATGTGAACCAATTTCAGTCATTTTCTCTTTCATTTATTCAAAAAGCCTGGAAGAAGGTAAAATTTTGTTTGTTTGCTTGCTTTACTCTTTTTCCAAATACCAAAGCTGGGATTTGGTGTTTCCAAATATCAATTAACAGAGAGTATTAGGTATTAGCATCACCTAACTTATAAAAGCATACATTTGTTTTTAATCAACAATTCTAACCATAAGGGGTAGTAGGAAAGAAATAAGGGATTTAAGTGAATGGACTTGAATGTCATTACAAAGCTTCAGACACATCTACCTCAAATGCATAGAAATCCACTGTTCCTTTGAACAGACTTGGACAGAACACACTACTCATGTCTAGTGAGTTAAGGAAATCGCTGATAAACATACTATAATGCATAGGTCATCCCCTAGAATAGAGAATTATCCAGCCCCAAATATCAATAGTGCTAAAGTTGAAAAAGACTCAAGGAGGGAAAGGAGTAGGTGGAAAAAGCAAAATGCCTCCTTACCTAGTAGTAGGTAGCCATTTGTAACTGAAAAAAGAGTCCCCAAAGTTCAGTGGCTTGAAGTTTGAAGCAGAACATCTGAAAATATTTCTTATCATGAAGCAAACTAATTTTTAATCATGCAAATAGAGAATAATCACCCATACTATGCAACTGTCTGTATATACAACAACAAAAATTGTTTTATAACATTCATCCCAGGAAAGAGCTAGGTTCTACTGTCAAATTATGTGGGACAATGGAAAATAATAAGAGTTGATGAGAATGCAGAGAAAGTGGCACTCTAAAGCCTTGTTCGGAATATAAATTGTGCAGACACTATGGAAAGCAAGATGGCGGCACCATTAAAAAGTTAAATTTAGAATTACCATATAACTCAGCAATTCCATTCTTAGGTATGTAGCAAAGAAAGGGAAAACTGGGTCTCAGATGGACACTGATACACCTATGTTTATAGCAGCATTATTTACTACATCCAAAAGGTGGAAACAGCCCAAATGTCCATCAACAGATGAACGGATAAACAAAATGTGGTACATAAACACAATGGGCTTTTACCAGCTCTAAAGAGGAATGAAGCTCTGAGACATGTTGCAATGTGGAGGAACCTTGAAAATAGGCTGGCAAAATAAGCAAGTCATATAAGGATGAATGTCGAAAGATGTCATTTATATGACGTATCTAGAAACAGCTAATTCGCAGATTAAGACAGTAGAATAGAGATTATTAGGTAATAGGACAGGGAAGAAAGAATTATTGCTTGTTGGGTATAGCATTTGTAAATAATAAATACACACATAAAATATAAACAAACAAACAATCCAAGGGATAGGCTCAGCCTAATTTAGCATGATGCTGCTCCTAGAACATCTCCCCTGGAGAGCTGAGGGGACTTGCAGCCACTAGCCTTATGTATGCAAAACGTCTCTCAATTTATCTCATGAACTTCCCTGTGATTTCACACTCATCAATGTTGGCTCTCGTGTACCATCCAGCCACAGTTCCTTGATGTAGGAATCCCCTTCACTATTGATTAGGGGTCAAGTTAGGGTTGGGAAATGGAAGCAAAAGCCTTGTTATTTGAAATTACTGGCATCAAAACTCCTGCCTCCCACGACTGATGAAACGTTAGCTTTAACATTCCATCCACAGGATCAAACTTTAAATAATAGTACAATATCTCCCAGTACAATGATTTTTTTTTTCCATTTTGTACTAGGTATTCAGTTTTAGAAAGGAACACTTACTTATTTCTTAACTTCTCATAGAAGAGTGTATGAGGATCTAGGATCAAAGACTATCACTAGCTGAGGACCCCTGGCTGTTTAATGCTGAAATCTTATTTACAGACATGCCTACCCAAGGCCCAAACCATGAATACTAAGCAGAGAGAAGCAAGCACCATCAGACAAGAGTGTGGCTTCTTAGCATGGAAATCAAAAGGAAAACATTTCAGGGACATAGTTGGTTAGAAGAATTCCTTGCTGTCCCAGAAATAGGAGGTTTCCAAACCAAGCTATAAATAAAAGTAATCCCAGAAACTGCAATAAAATGTCCTCCTAGTCACATACATTCTCCACTCAGTTCTATGCCTCTAGAAAAGGAAAGATTCCTTCTGAACACCAGTTCTGAGCCCTGGTTGCAGTCACAAGACCTTGTATGGGTCACTCACATCTCAAGCACTCTGGCCTTCTTAGTATCCTATAAGGCATAGGGAAATGCTTTTTTTTTGCATGGGCAGGCACCAGGAATTGAACCGGGGTCTCCAGCATGGCAGGCGAAAACTCTGCCGCTGAGCCACTGTTGCTTGCCCCATATGGAAATGGTTTTTAAACTCTGCAGCAGGCTGTATCTGTCTGCCTCATATTCCTACTTTTTATGCCTTGAAAAAAATCCATGTTTATTTTGAAACTACCAGTCTCAATAAATCTTGAAGCCAAGGATTCGAGATTGAGGCTTGGGGACACACACGGATGAGGCAGAGCAAGGAGGGGGTGGGGTTGAACGAAATAATCAAGGAAGGCATTAGAAAAAATAGTCATCAAGGTGTGAAGCTGGAAAGAGTGGCATCATGGAAACCATGCATTATGAAAAGCATCAGCTGATTGCAAGCTCCATGGAATACACTGTACAGGTGCACTGTTTTATATAACCACTGCCCCACTTGGAGCTGTCACAGCAGCAGCTCAAGAGAAGATGTCAAGGGAATAAAATGACACATGTCTAGACAAATAACAGCTCAATATGCAAACACAGATGTCACTAGATTTGGACAACTCCATACCACCCAAGAGCAGAGGGAGAGGAACAAGGAAAAGGAGAGGAGAGGGGGAGGGAGAGGATGGGGGGAGGGAGGATGGGATGGGCAAGGCCAGGACTGAAGAGCTGAACACCACAACAAGTGGCAGAATGAAAGAAATAAGAAAAAAAGGAAGTTGAAGACCGAATGGAAAGCAGTAAGAAAAGAAGAATCTCAGGACATGGGGTCGTAGGTAGGTGGGGAGAGGCAGGATGTAACAGCACAGGTGGAAGGCTAAGCTGGTGAAATAAACTACAGGGATTATTTAACAGTATAAAAAGAAAAAAACATCAAATAATCCATATAATCCACAAAATATGGGAATTTGGCCACTTTTCTATAAAATGAAAAATTCAGGTTCATAAGATAGGAGTAAATCCAAAGCATGAAGGGCTAAAAAAATGACTGTTAATTGGGTGTTTATATCTCGGAAAAGAAAAACAGAATAATAATACACAGATTTATCAATATTTATCATATTGTTTCCAGGCCTTATAACCTTTAAACTATATTACTAGTTGAATCTCACATGACTCCAGCAGGACTATGCTGAGTGCTTACACATGTCAAGATCTGAAGCCATCCTTTGTATCCAGGGGATGTATCTCCCACAGTGGGAAGGTGTTAAGCATTGCAGTGACACAATATCACCTAACTGCTTCTTGATCCATCAAGGTATAATAAGAAATATCGATCTGACCAATACTCCAAACTTTTGAAATGGAAATGCAACAAATGACAGAGACCCTGAAGTGGTCTGCATGATCTGTGCAGCTGCATAAATGACAGAGAGTAGATAAAGGTATATGTTTAAATATGTCCCTGAGTTATAAAACGAACCCTTAGAAAATGAAGATGGTTAAATCACCAGGATTGTCAATGAGTTAAAGGAAGCAGGATGCCATTATCAAGGACGGGTTATAAAAAGAAAACAACAGATTTTTGTGGGCTGACCGTCTGGCTGATGTTCCAGTAAATCTGAAAGAGCCAAAATCAGACATGGCATGTGTGACATTTTCTTATTCTGAGATTCTTTTCAGAAAAATAAAATCTCAGGAGGTTATCCAGGATACCTTTACCCTGAGACATTTAAAAGACACTAAACTTGAGAAAACGCATGCTGAGTGCCCCAATGTAGGTAGAGATACTTTTTTTCACCATTTAAAGAGTAAAATTAAAAAGAAAAAGAGTTTTTAAAAGTCCTTTTAAAAGAGAATAGTTTTATTGGCGCAAGCGACATGAGACGTTTGTGTGTGTACATCTCTACAATTCAATGAGCTTTTATAATAGGACCTGGTTGTGTAATTGCCAACTGAAATATGACGTACTAAATTCTCTATTGCCCTGTAAGTTCCCTCAACCTCTATGCCAACAGCTGCTTAGATTTCGACAGCACTAGCTTAATTTTGCTATTCTAGAAATAATATAGTAGAAATCTTACTGTATGTGTTTTACGTCTGGCTTTTTCTACTAAAACAATGCTTTTGAGATTCATACAGACTGCTGATGTATAAGTAGCTCAATTTTTATTGGTTTCATAATATTCCATTGACTGCATATGCAATTCTTTATCCAATCTCCCGTGCATAGACATTTTACTTGTTTACAGATTGGTGTTACTAGAAATAAAGCTGATTTGCATCTTCTCATATAAGTTCTATAAAATGTGCAAAAGCCCTAAATGGAAAAAATATTGCTGAGGAAAAATCAAAGATGACTCTAATAAAGCGCTAAATCCTGGATTAGAAGGCTCAGTAGCCTTAAAGTATCACATCTTCCCAAATCCTTTTCAGATTCATCACCCACTTAATCAAAATCCTCAAATACCATTTCCTTGTAGAAAATGACCCCATTCTACAATTTATATGGTCTTACACACATTTTGCTAAATGTATTCCTAGGTATCCTATGCATTTTGTTGCTATTGTTAATGTTATCTTTTAAATTGTATTTTCTAATGGTGTTTTGCTAGAATACACACATACAATTGTGCATGTGTGTGTGTGTGTTAATCTTGTATCCTGAATTTTTCTTAAAATCATTTATTTGTGTTGATAGTCTGTAGCTTCTTTGGGTGTTTCAATATAAGCAATCATGCCATATGCAAACAGTTTTATTTCTTCCTTTTCAATCTATGTATTTAATTTTTTTCTCTCCTCATTGCTCTGGTGAAGACTTCCAATTCATTTTTAACTGGACGTGGGGAGAGCAGACATCCTTGCCTTGCTCCAGATTTAAGAAAAAAACATACAATTCGGTATGATGGTACCTGTAGGTTTTTCATAGATATTTTTTTATCAGAATAAGGACATCCTCTTTTACTCATAGCTTACTGACTTTTTACCAAGAATGGGTATTAGTTTTTCTTAATGCCTTTTCTCCCTCTATTAAGGTGATCATAGAATTTCTCTAATAATTAATTTGGTTACATACTCTGAAAGTGGGACACTGACATTATACCCACTCTTTTCTAAATATGTGGTATAAAACTGAACTTTCTTCCTCACAGGCTTGACACAATTTGCAAGGAAAGCCACGTGGCCCTAGAGTTTTCTTTGTAGGAAGCTCTGTTACATACTCAACTTTTTTTATATATAATACCCTCTTTTCATCCCTTTGATATCTAAAGGATCTATAGTTATGTTCTCTCTTTAATTCTCACTATTGGCAATTTCTGTCTTCTTTCGCTTTTCTGGATTAGTCTTTCTAGAAAGTTGTCAAAGTAACTTTCCAAAAGCACAATTTGTACATTATTGATTTTTCTCTACGTCCTGCATTCCATTTCAAGAATTCCTGCTTTATCTTTATCTCTATCATTTTATCTCCAAGTTTGGTTTTAATCCTCTCTTCATTCTTTTCTACACCTCTTCAGGTGAAAGCTAAGGACAGTTAAACCTTTGTCTTTTCCAAATAAAGGCACAAAAACTATAAATTTCCCACTAAAGCCTGCATTAGTGCTATTTCACAGATTCTATTCTGTTGCCTTCCCCTGATTATTCAGTTCACAGTATTTCCTAATTCCCATTGTTACTTATTCTTTAACTCATTGGGTTAATTAGAAGTGCGTTTCTTTATATTTGGAAGTTTTCTAAGTAGTTATTGTTAACTTATAATTGAATTCTCTTGCAATCAGCAAACAGATTCAATATGATTTCAGTCATTTAAAATATATAAACATAACTTATAGTTTGGTAAGGCTTTAAACCTTGAAAGTAATGGGTGTTATTGCTAGTTTTGCTGGGTAGAATGCTAGACAAAGCATTGAAATGTTTTATGTCCTAACTGGTTTCCTTTTTTCCTGATCTACTTGTTTCATTAATTTCTGAGAGAGGTGCTTTAAAATTTCCAGCTGTCATCATTGATTTGTCCTTTTTCACCTTTATTTTCACCAAATTCTGTTTTTGAGCTCTGTAATTAGGCGTATACCCATTTAGAATCATCACTTCTTTTTTGTGAATTGTTCTCTTATATCATTATGAAAGGGCCCTCTTTAATCTGGCAACAATTCTTGTAGTGAAGTCTGCTTTGTCTCATTTTATTGTAACTGCTTTAGCTTTCTCATGCTATTTACATAAAGTATATTTTATATGTATGTTTTAAAACATTTTATAAACTGTACATATTTTACATATATGAATCTGATCACAGACCCACAAAACACAGTCATTAAAAACACAGTTCCTATTGGCTCTTCTTTTGAAAACACTTATAGTTGGGGTCTCAAAACTGAAGTAATAGAGCAAATAAAATCTAACAAAGTCTTTAGATATTGCTTTGGTCAGAGAAGTAGTGGGATTCTGGATACCCTTTCACCTCAAGTTTCATGCCAGAAGCAAAGATGCAGAACCCTGTGTCTCAGTCAGAGGGTTCTGCATCTTTGCTGGTTTAGGTGGTTTAGCAGGATGGGAAGACTTAGCGAAAGAACTAGAAATGCACAGAAGCAGACCATCACTCTTACGAGCCTCCATGAGTGCAGACACCGTCATTCGGTCGTGTTTGCCTCTCAAGCTCTGTCACTGAGGATGATGAAAGTGACCCCAAAATGATGCTGCTCCAATGAGTGACTATAATAGAAAAGTATCATGAACAAAAGAGGGTTGGAGTCTGAAGAATGGCACTTGTAGCCCATGCTGCTGGCACATACCATCGTCTATGAAATCCTCAATCTCCCGTTTTCCCCACTGCCTCTGTTCCCTTAACCCTCTGCCCAAGAATCACGCCTGTGCCCTTGCAGCCTGGATTGTGCCAGGTTCCCCTTAACCCAAAGTGCTTTACACACACCGGTCCATCTCATACCAAGACAGCCTTCCCCTAATGATCCATCCCTATCAGCCTCTCTCCTGTTCCCATGTTCGACGCATGTGCTCATGGGTAGAACAGAAGCCTCTTAAATGAGCTCTCTGAGCATTGTGCAAGCATCTCAACATGTCATTACAGAGGTGGGTAATGATGGGATTATGTCCCCCTTTCACAAGGCCAGAATTTTACAACCTGGGTACCATGGATAATTGGAGATGGATAACCCTTTATCGTGGGGTGCTGCCTGGGCACTGGAGGGTGTTAAACAACATCCCTGGCTTCCATCCACTAGCTGTGACAACCAGAAGGTCTCTCCAAACGTACCGTGGGGGGTGGTGGCAGAACTGCTCCCAACAAAGGACCCCTGCACTGGAGTATAAACCAGATTAAATCAGAATCTGTCCTTTTTCCTTAGTCCTCCATTCCAAGAGGCTAGAAACCTACAGAGCACACAGAGACATTGTTCACGTTTTGTTAGATGAATTAATTAACCATTATTAACTGTGGGTTAAGATCCATTCTGGTTAGAGCTGGGGGAATATTCTAGGATAGCCAATTCAGATCAGCAAATCCTATTTACCCAATTCCTCTCAAACTCGGAACACTGAAATGTCTCCAATGTATACTGGAGAAGAAAAACTAGCAAAACCTCTCTTTTTCTTCCTATAACTTTCCTGTACAGCAATTGTTACCTTTCTTTCTTGGACTGTATTTGGGCATGTAATCTCTCTTCTTGAAAGGAGAAAGCATCTCTTCATTCATTCAGGTGCTTCCTGTGTAGGTTTCAAAGTTGAACGGGTTAAAAAAGCCTACTGTTCATTCTCACAAGATGGACAGGCGTTTACATAATAACGGCTTTCTCAGAGAAGGCGCTCATTAAATATTTGTGAAACTGAATTGAAATGTCTAAATCAGCATTATTTAATCATTTAATGTGGATGAAGTAAAGGGTACTGGAAAACACAGAGGATGATATGATGTTGTGGACTCAAATTCAATAGGTTTGGCTTTGCTTACTCGTTAGGAATAAGATGCAGCATAAATCAATCTCCCTAGGCTTTGTTTTCTCACCTCAAGCACAGTGAAAATGCCTTCCCCATCTAGTTTATTGGTTGCTGTATAAATGAGAGACTATCCATGATTGGCAATGTGTGAAGCACTTAACAGATCTGAAACACTTTGGTTTTATAGAAAACCAAGTCAGACTCTTCACTCTATAAGCTCTTATCATCTGGTAGAGCTGAGTGACATAAAATATAAGATACAAATGAGGATAAAACTGAATGGGCGTGCAGTAGAGGGGAAAATTACCTCCAGCCGAGAGTAGTTACCAAAGGCTCCTGGCAGGAGGTACCATATGCGAAGGGCAGAGAGGTATTAGACAGCATGGGAGAGATGGAGAGGAAGTTGGGTAGAGAAATAAGAGTCACATCACGGAGGCTTGATTTATTTATCCACACACTTCACAAACATGGAGTAAGCACTTGTGATGTACTAGGCACCGCAGGTAAGGTTCTGAAGAAAATAGACTAGCCCTCTCCTGGAGCAGATTCAGGAGAGGATGGCAGAGAGAAAAAAATCCATATAATGGACAGAGAACCCTAAGGTTAAATCAAGTCCCTTCTTCTCCCTCTTACCACCATCATCACAATGAGTATCACCTTTGTTCTTGCAACAGAGAAGAAACTGATTATATTTCAGAAGACAGAGAGACATGAGGGATCCAGGAGGAAGAGAACCTGTGTCATCAGAAAGCAGGAGTTTAAAAGGAATAAACACGCAGTGTTCTAGTTTGCTAGCTGCAAAAAGCAATATACCAGAAACGGAATGGCTTTTAAAAGGGGAATTTAATAAGTTGCTAGTTTACAGTTTTAAGGCCAAGAAAATGTCCCAATTAAAGCAAGTCTATAGAAATGTCCAATCTAAGGCATCCAGGTAAAGATATCTTGGTTCAAGAAGGCCGATGAAGTTCAGGTTCTCTCTCAAATGGAAGGGCACATGGTGGACACAGTCAGGGTTCCTCTTTTATCTGGAAGGGCATGGCATCTTCTGCTAGCTTCTTCTCCTGGCTTCCTGTTTCATGAAGCACCCCGGAAGGCATTTTCTTTCTTCATCTCCAAAGGTCACTGGCTGGTGGACTCTGCTTCTTGTGGGTATGTCATTCTGCTCTGCTCTCTCTGAATCTCCTTCATTCTCCAAAATGTTTCCTCTTTTATAGGAATCCAGAAACTTCTCAAGACCCACCCAAATGGGTGGAAACAAGCCTCCACCTAATCCAGTTTAACAACCACTCTTAATCACATCTCCAGAGAGATGATCTGATTACAGTTTCAAACATTCAATACTGAATAGGGATTAGAAGAAATGGGTGCCTTTAAAAAATGGGATTAGGATTAAAACATGGCTTTTCTAGGGTCCATACATGATTTCAAACCAGTGCACACAGTATTGAATAAGGCAAAAAAAGAAACATCTACTGCAACATAAGCAAGATCTGCTTTTCAGGGCATCCCAAGTGACATCTGTCAGGAATATAATATTATTTTAAAACCCAATAAGACATTGGAAATAAACACAACTTGTCAAGTAATATTCAGGAAAAGACAGACATTTATAAATGCATATGTATACACACAAATGCATGCGTTTGCATGTATGCTTATCTCTGAGTGTATACACGCAAATATGTATATGTATATACATACCTATTTACACATGTGTAGTGCATATAATATCGATCAGTTATTTAACAAAGGCCAGTAAACAAAATCAATTTGTTCTGCTAATTATAAAGGTGCGTGTGTCTAAGTGCATACATGCACATATCGAGAGAAAAGAGTCACTTCTCACAGGCAGATAATATTTATTAGAGAAACAGAGTCAAGATTTTTCATCAATTTTGTACTGAAGTACCTGGTCTTCAAGCATTCATTCAGCTGACCTGCAACAAGCTCTGATTTGCTACCTGACGGGGTTCCTGAGAAAGATGTGAGCTTTCTGTCCCTGGAGGCTACCACAGATTGTACAGAAAAAAACACATATATGGTTCTCACTTTCGTAACGCATGCTTGGGGTGTCACGACAGTCCCTTCACCTTGATATGTTCTAATATTAAACTTAGATTTGTAAAAGAGATGGGAGGTATACACTGAGATGGGGTTTAGTATTTCTTTACATTGGAGACATATAAAATACTTAGTCAATATAAGCAAAAAGAAAGTATCAATATAAGCAAAAGGAAAAAAGAATTAACTTGCAAATCTCACATTGATACCTACTCTACCAGAACAGGCAAAATCAGATTTCTTCTCATCTTTCTTTTCCTCTCATGCCTCTCCTGGATCCAGTCATTGTCCCCTCCACTTACTATATTTAACATTGACTCAAATTCCCCTTGTCCCCTTCGGGACTGAGGGGAACTGGGAGCCAAGACTAACCGCTTCAGAGTATGGCGAGAGCACAGAGATCATGATGCTGGGTTGTCTGTACAGTTGGGTGAGGCCGTCAGCAAGCTCAAGTAAAGGAGTGCCTAAACCACCAGCTATGACGCCTGCCCAATTTTACCACCTCGACTTAGTGAATCCTCCTAAATAAGGAACTGGGTCCAAAACTAATGATGTGGAATGTCTGAACAACCTCTCAGACCATCTGCCATCATTGTATACAACTTTCTTAGAATTATATCAAGTTGCAGCAGGGCACCTGATAATTGCTTTCTTCTCAAGGGTTTCAAGACCTCTGAAACTTGATTCAAAACCTGAACACAGGATGCTTCAGTGTTTTATTTCAAAATGGTATCTGATTCTACTGTAAGACATTAATACTTTATAGTTCAGCATGATACAGAAATTCACTGTCTCTCAACAATACATGCCCAAAGGTATCTGTAACCAAACCACAAATTTGGCACATTATACCTACTCTAGAATTCTGTGCCTGCAAAAAAGGTCTATTAGCATGTATGTATGTGAATGCTGTTTGTGTATGAAGGGTGTATGTGTGTGTGAGTTCATTGCTTACGCCCATGTGAACTCACTTTAAAATCTATTAAATGTGTTCAGATACTGGCAAACTTCTACACTGTAGATTCCAAAATTGTAACGTTGTGTCTACATGTCACCTCCTTCACAAACTGTTTTCTAACTGAATATTTGTCTTTTACTTGCTAATAACCATCTTAAAGCATTCTTGGAATCACAAATACCATACATGTCTAGAACTACAGAAACAAAACGTTGTGCTCTAGATACCTGTCATAACCTTTTTAATCTTCCCCAATAATGAGTTTAGAGAATATGACTCATGGATACCTAGCTGATTAAATACTTCCACTGTGGGAAGCCATCTATTTATACATGTGCAAGATTATATGTTGATGTTAAACTATTTGTCTTTGTTTCCTCACTTGTCATCTCTCTCCCACTTGTATCCTGAAGGTCTCTTTCTTTCTCTCAGCTCACTTGAAATAAGCAGCCAAGATTCAAAGGAAACTCGGGACTGAAAACCTGAGAAAGGTGCCCAGAGAAAAACCTGTGGGATGTGGTTCCCTCTCTGAATGTTTAGCTGATGAGACTGAGACTGGAGGAAGGAGGGCAGAGAAGTCCATGTGGAGGGGAGGGTGGGGTGTAGATGGGAGGGTGGGGTGTGGAGTGGCCAGTCTATGCACACCAGGAGTCTCTGAAGTGACAGGGAAGACAACAGATGGGCAAGGAATTGGCCTCAACGCCCTCCCCAGTGAACTGCCTGGGGACAAAAACTGTCCACCTGTGCAGCACATGTGTACAGGGGAGGGGACAGGGACACATGGGGAGGGACACAGCAAAAGGGATTTTATACTTGGACCTGAGTGAAGCCAAACAGATCCAATGGATGACCCCAACAGGTTAGGCATGGATCAACTGCTTCCAATGTATATCCCACAAATTTGAATAATTCAGAGAAATGACTGGAGCTGTGAAATGATTAACAAAGTCAAATTACTTGAGACTGATCATCATTTTACAAATAGCTGAAAGGGTACATCCCCTTTTATATGAGGTTAATCTGCAAAGTTATATCTATATATAACTAAATATAGATACATAATATTTAGCAAGCTAGCTAGATGATGGATAGATGAATATCTAGCTAGAAAATGGATAGGTACAAATATATAGCATAGAGTAAAGAATAAAATATTTAAATAATATAATTTCTGAAGTCAAACCATGAACAAGAAACAGTACCTTTTAAGTCTTTTAAGACTACATGATCGTGTTTAAAATATTATGGGATTTTATACGAACAAATATCAAAGAGCTCCTTACTTCTCAGGGCTTCGAAAGTGTGGTCTAGCATGTTTTATTAAGTAAAAATAACTTGCTCTAACTGCCACATAATCCCAAAATCATCCCTTAGAAATCCATTCCAATAATTAAGCTGGGAGTTTAGCTTGCCAATGAAACAGTAATCAAGACTCCTCTCCCACTTCCATTCTTGGAAAAAAAAAAGTCATTTCCTTGATGGGAGCCTCTTTCCTTGATTTGGTTTGCATCCTCTTCCATGCACCATATAGATGCAAATCTTTAAAGCTAAGGGAGGTCTCTGGAGTCCTCATTGTGCTTTGGAAATGAGTGACTATCGCCTGTAACGGAGGGGGTCCTCAAATTCCAGGCTAAGCCATGGCTTTCTGCACACACCATGATGCAATGTCCTTCTGATGTTTGACCTCCAAGACACTTTATACACATTTGATACCAAGGATTCACAAAGATCCAAATCCCCTGGGGGTGATTCAGAAATTTTCAGTGTTCACAGACATCATACAACTACCCAGAGTCAAACCCATTCACATTTGCACAACAATAATCGGAATGCACACCCCGATTTGGAAAACAAAGACCAGCAAATTCCACACAGCAGATTAGGTTTTGTCCTTGAACCGATTATCAAGTCATATTCAGGTTTTAAACACTTTTGGATTTTGGAATCGTGCATAAGGGACATTTCCTGATATCACCCAAGGCTAAGATCACACACAAAACAGAGAGTGAAGAACTTTCCATTTGTTCATTGCATTTCACATTCAACACTGCAGTCCCACACACACCACGTAGGGTCACTTACTATGAATGGGAATATTTAGTTATGCAACCATGCTGCAAACATACACAGAGATAGGAACAGGGGTCAAGAACATGGGGATACAAACTTCCCCATTTCCTGGTCTCCTTTCTCTGAACAGAATCCGTATTTCCATTAAGTAGAAAAGCTGAGTCAGCAGAGGACTGGAACCCTGTGGTTAATCACTCAAATTGAGTGAATAACAACATTTCACAAGGTTGTAAGTTTGTTACATTGGGAAGTACCCAAAGAATGGTAGCTGAGGCTTTTGTTGTTTTTATAATACCATTGTTATTCATTCCTAAGGTTTACACATGTCCAAAAAACTACATTAGAGTTGGAGTGAGAAGACCAGGCATGTCTCATTTCCATGCAACCTGCCCTTGGGGAAATCAACCTCTCTAAGACAGCTACCTCCTATAAAAATGTCATTTAAGTGCCATGCAACTCCCCTCCCCAGAGGTCAGGTAATGCATGAGCCAGTGCTTTGTACATGAGCAGATGTTGTTCTGCAAACTCAGGTAAAATCATAAATGCTCTGCTGAAAGCATAGATATGCCCCACCCAGATTGCACTTTCATATCACCTGCATCCCACTCCAGACCAAATGAAACCCAATCTCCAAGCTTCAGCAGTAGCTCTCCAACAATCTTACTCATCGGCCTCTCTACCCAGTCCTAATGATATGATCTAACGTCCCTTCCTCACAGGCAAACTCTGACGACTCCCAGTGTATACATGAAGCATAAAATTTTCTCCTCAGCTCCCAACCTGACATCAAACTGCCTTCAACTTGACTCCTTTTGAAGAGCCTGCAGGCATCTAATGACCAAAAACAACTCTTATTTTCCCATTCCATTTCCATGCTCCAAAGCTCTTTTTCTTATCCCTAATATGCATTCCAACACCATAAATCTGGTTGTCCAAGCAAATATATTGAGATGCTTCCTTCCCTTCGTGTCTCCTATACCACTGGATCCTGTGCTTATCAAGACTCCTGGTACACAAGAAATTCACAATAAACAGCACATGTCAACTGTCAGAATAGTGTAATTTATAACTCCAACTTCCTATAATTATACTGGTGGAGCTAAGCTTGAACTTAGATAGTTGACTACAAATCGTGAGATTTTTTTTTTATTGTTTGATTGATTAGCCACTTCTGAGAGAAGAATGTTCAGGGATGCTAGGTTCTAGGAATTAGAACCAGTTAAATCTGAACTGGTTCAGATTTTACTGGTTAAATCATCTGAACCCAGTTAAAGATGAGGTTCTTTTCAATGATCAAGGAGGCCATGCAGAAGTACAATTATTGCCTGGAAAGGAGACCATTTAATGCTTTTAATGTAGCACAGAGGATGCAACTCCATTTGGAGTGAGGAAGGACTTTCCATGACTTCGACAACAATGAATAAAATCAGAGGTTGTATTATTCACCTTTATAACATAAGGTACATCGTTTGTGCCTGGTTATAAATATTTATATTTATTTCAACCATATTTTAAAGATATATGACTTTGTTATTATGCATGTTAAAATTTATTATCGGTTTCATATTATTATTAATAAACTGAGGGGTGGGGGATTCACCATTCTCCCTTAAGTCAGTGCCCCAAGAGTTGTTCAGACAGTAAAATTTATACCAACACTACAATGCTTTTAGAGTCATGTTATCAGTTTTCATAGATGTAAATTAGCCCAAATCATATGAACCATTTGTCCAGTCACAGATGTAGAAATTCCTGAGGTCACAAATCAAACCCAGTATCTCTAGTTCCAAAATTCCCCTTCCTTCCATTAAAATTGGTTTTCTCAACTTTAGCACTGGTAACCTCCAGGGCAAGATAATTCTTTACTATGACAGGTTGTCCAGTGTATTGCAGGATGCTGCACCAGTTTGAAAATAAGTACCCCAGAAAAACCATGTTTTAATCTTGATTCAGTCTTGTGGAGCCAGCCATTTCTTTTACTCCTGATTCAGTGCTGTAGGACAGAAATTTATGACTAGATTATCTCCACGGAGATGTGATGTGCCCCATTTTGGGTGTGTCCTTTTGGTTAGATGGAGATGTGATGTGCCCCATTTTGGGTGTGTCCTTTCGGTTAGATGGAGATGTGACCCACCCAAGTAAGGTGGGTCTTGATTAGTTTACTGGCGTCCTTTAAAAAGGAAACATTTTTGGTAAAAGTTTCAGAGCTAACAGAAGTGACAAAGCCAACAGGAGACCCAAACATTTGGAGATGCAGTAAGAAAACGCCCCCGGGTGTTTGAAATGAGAAGCCAAACATACCAGCAGATGCCAGCTAGTTGCCTTCCCAGCTGACAGACGTGTTCCAGATCCATCAGCCTTTCTCATATTAAGGTATCTTTCCCCAGATGCCTTAGTTTGGACATTTTTATAGGCTTAGAATTGTAAACTTGCAACTTATTAAATTCCCTTTTAAAAGCCATTCTATTTCTGGTATATTGCATTCCAGCAGCTTAACAAACTAAAACAGATGCTTAGTAGTATCCCTGGCCTCCACTGACCAGATGACAGTAGCACCCTCTGGGAATCAGCTGGGACATCCAAAATGTCTCCAAAAATTCTTAAGTATCCCCTTGGGGGAAAAAATTAACCCCCAACCCTTTGAGAATCTCTTCAATTCACCATACTATCTCAAAATCTCCACAAAAGTAATTGAAGTCAATAATCATCATTTGAAGTAGAGTAGCTTATTTAAGGCTGGACATGTGTGGCTGGATATCTCTAGCAGTACGAAATAAATCATTCAAATTAATTTTCTCTTGTTATTATCATGGGTTTGGCTGAAAAACTTGGGGTTCTTTTTTATCTTGAGGGTGCCTACAACATATACCTTGGAGTACCCTGATAGCAGTAGTTATATCAACTTTCCAGAGTGAAAGCATCTGTTCTTAGTGAGGATGTGGGATGACAGAACAAAGAATTGCCAATATCTTTCTAGGCAAAACTCTGCACACATATATCAAAAACTAAAGCACTATTAAAAGCCATCTTATTTCAGATGACATGCACATTGAAATGCGGATCACTGTTTTATATGCTTTCCTTACTGGTTACACATGGCCTTACTGATTTGGGGAAAAATAAGTGATAGGTTTAAATTCAACTCAAAGAATCTTGGATGGCTCTGATGAATCTTGAGCCAAGCTCAACCACAGCTAGGAGACCGCTGCTGCATCTTTAACTCCACGCAAGGTTCTGGTGATCAGGGCTGCTCAGTTTTCAACCAGCTTTATAAGGGGCAACCTCATCTCATATCTTCCAATGCCTCTAGCTGGGACTGCTCCAGAAGCTTGGGGAAGTTGTAACCCCATGGACTTATAGCAGATAGAAGCTGATAATGCCTGTTCCTTTTCCTCCTCACAAAAAGATGGTCCTGAGACTCATACCATAGGGGTTTTAAACAGCCCACTAGATCAAGAAATGACTGTTCTTCTGTGGCCAATTCAATCCTTGATTGCCTCTTGCTCTTTCCCTGACTCACCCTGCTGGTCATTTGTTGTTGCTCTTAGCATAAGCAATCACAACAAATGCCATCCATAAGAGTCTTCTCTAGGCCATTGCTTTTAGGAGAATCTGGGCTTATCAAATACTTTTTTTAGGACTTATTGCCACACACATATTCTATCAAAATGGATTGTTTTGATCGATTTTGATTGTGACAGACATGAAGCCATGTCAACCACCCCATTCTAAATGTGACTTAAGACGTAAAATAAATGGTTGGAGGCTGACTAAAATGTATTTTCCATCAGAATTTAGGTTTCATTTTTATTAAATTTGCACAATATTGTAATTTTAATGAAATGACAATTACAACACATATGCAAAGTAAGAATGAAAGATATATAATCCTTTGTTGGAAAAATCAGCTTTCGCAACATAAAAGGAACGGACTGAGAAATCTGGTGTGTGGGTGTGCATCACCTGGTCAATTCCTTCTCATCGCTCAAGTGTTGGCCTAAATTTAGTTTTCTCCAGTTCTCCAGGCTGCCTCCAAGATGCTTGTGGGAAAGACATCCCTGTCAGCTGCTCCCAATCACATCCCAGTTTAACCAGCAGGACACATTCAGCTTTAACCTGACCTCTATTTAAATGTCTCCCTTTCCTCCTAGCAGTGACATGGTTCCCTCTTGAACCATAACTCACAATTCTATAGCCTTCAGAAATCACGTAACACTTGGCTAACATTGTACCTCTGACGCAAACCATGCAATCCCATAAAATCAGGGGTTATGTTAGGGTGAGACTGATAAAATGAGAGCAAGAGTTGGACAGAGGATGGGGCCAATCATTCCATGGCCCAATTTTTATTATTTTAGGAAACACTTACAGGGGCTATTGTATTTGATGGAAAGCTGATCCTAATGAAGAATTAAGGAATGGATCCATCTCTCTGTTTTGTTTTGTTTTCTTAGCTTATCTCTAACTTTTTTTCCTGATTACATCACTTTCATCTCTAACTTTCTAACTTTTGGGTCTGTCAACCAAAAACAGTAAAAAAAAAATTAAAAATTAAAAACACCAAAGCTCTTATAAACCCAAACTTTCAACCACACCAAACAACAGATATGCTTTGCTGTCATATATTTTGGATTTATTCTCTGAGTAGTCCAGTGAAAAATGAAAACAAAAAAAAATCAGAAAATGCAGCCAGCATAGCTGAGCCTACTGTATGCTTCTGTTTCAAAATCACTGCTTTGTTTTGTGGCTGCCAACCTCTTCCAAATTCATCAGTAGCCAGTATCCTAAACAGAGCAGTAATACTCCTACAAAGGGGAGGTTTAAGAAGCAAACCCTGTCTGTGGATGTTAATTCCAACCTCACCTGACTGGCAAACGTACCCTGGAGTCGGACAGTTAAGCAGCAGAAAGACAATTTTCCGAAGCAGTAAAGGAAAATCACAGGGTTTCACTCTGTCAAATGCAGAGGTGTAGATGCCCATAATTTTTCCCTTTTCACACTTCTGCCAAGCCAAATGGAGAGGCAAAGCACAGCCCCCAGGGAGAGCCTAAAGCCTTTGGGGAATTATAGTAATATCTCTATTAGCAAAAGGATGCGTTCCAGAGATACAGGATGCTGTCAGAAACTCTGCCTCCAGCTACAGAGGAAATCTGAGAAGAGGACAGGCTGAGCTGCAGGTTCCTCCAGCCTCAGGCATCACATGGGATTTTTCTAGCATTTCCCCTTATACCTCTGCTCCTGCTCTTAGTCGGGGGCCTGTGAATGTCTCCGTCCACCAATGGGCTTGGACAAGTATGGAAGCTCCTGGCACCTCCTATCTTAGTCGGGGGCCTGTGACTGTCCGCCCACCACCACAATGGGCTTGGACAAGTATGCAAGCTCCTGGCGCCTTCTGTACGGTACTTTACTCAAAGACACCCATTCCAGGAATTTATTTAATTGTGGAATATTAAAGAAAGAGGTACAACTCCACAAAGAGCCTTGGTAAAGCTCTTGTTCTACAAGGCAGGGCTGGTTGAAAGTCCCACCTTCACTAAGAAAAGCTCCTTTGGAAAATAAGCAAACTTCCTGGTAGGAAAGACAGAAGTGCATTCATCCTCAAAAGTGCTGGGAATCTCCTCCAGGGAAGAAGAGGTTCTGTATATCTTTGGCAATAAAGCCGTCAATGGTTTTCAAAAGTCTCCTTTTGGGTACAATTTTGGAAACAAGGACATTGGTAGGGCTAGAAGTAAAATGGAAGGTATTGACGCAAAAGGACTGAGAGCCATACCAGCATATATTCCCGGATCTGTGCGGGGGAATGGGATGGGTCGTGGGGTACATCAGAAGAAGCATGCTGCTTCGGGAAAGCCTACACCCCAAAGCCTGGGTGACAAGGAAGTACTAGCACCACACAGCAAAGCTAAGGAAAGCAAATCACTAAACCGTGAGCCAGGCTGGACCTAGTCGATTGTGATGTAAGTAAACTGTCTCTTCCCATCCATCACTCTTTGAAAATGTTTATATAGTGTCATTGACTTCTTTACTTATTTCTATTCCAGAGAAGGAGAAAGTAAAAGTATGTGATTCACTCCAAACAAAACCCCTCTCTCCCAAATTAACGTATCCCCTTCAAATCTTAAATACCTCATATGTAAAACATCTTACCCTGGGGATTTTAGAAATTGAATCACAGTTTCACAGGAAGGAATATTGTGAATATTCATTAAAATATAGAGGGTAAGACGATGACATCTAGTTTGTAGGTGGATAATTTTAAACAAGCAAAATAGAGCTTTGGGGAAAAGCATAATCTGTGTTTTGTTTGTGTTTTTTTTTTTGCAAATTTATGTTACTTAGAAAACATGTATGTGATAAAGCCTCCCATAAACTGTCCTTCTTGTCTATTCCCTAGATTAAAAAGAGAATGTTCAATGACCACAAATGACAAATTATCAGCTCTAGATTACTTCCTAAAAACTACTGTAGAGAAATAACAGCACTGGGTTATAAGCCATTGTATAAAATAAATATCCTTGAGGCCATACTGATATAAAGAATTCAATAAGTAATAAATGGGAGTGAACAAACAAGATTATTCTGCAGAAGAGGTGCAAATAATTTATGTGACCCCCTCCATCCTCAAAGAGATGGAACATACTTCTCCATTACTTAAGTGTGGGCTGCACATAGGAATTTCCTTCCAAGGAATAGAGGATAAAGAGGGATTTTGTAGTGGAGAACCCTGACAAACACTCTCTCTCAGCCAGGACATCAAGGTCAAAATCAACAGTGATGCCATTTTTTTGAAGTATATGCCCTTGAAATGATGTGATGAGAAGGGCACTTTATTTCTGTTGTCTTCTTCCCAAGAATCCATAAACCCAGTCTAGCCATGAGAAAAAAAAAAGAAAATCAGAGAGATCCCAAGTGGGGACAGTCTACAAAACACCTGGCCAGCACTTCTCACAACCGTCAAGGTCATCAAAAGCAAGGAAATTTAAAAAATCTGTCATAGCCAAGTAGAGCCTAATGAGACATGACAACTAAACTAGGATCCTGGAACAAAAACAGCACATTAGGTAAAAAGCATGGCAATCTGAGTAAAACGTGGGCTGTAGTTGCTGATAATGCATCAACATTTGTTCATTAAATGTGACGAATGTACTGCAATCATGTCAGATGTTAATGGGAGAAACTAGGGACAGCATCTACAGAAACTCTCAGTTCTACTTTACAACATTTCTGTAAATCTAAATCTATTCTAAAACGAAACATTATTTGAAAAGCTGTAGTACAGAATATTTTCTGAGAAGAGTACCTAAGTATTTTTTTTTAATTTTCAATTACGGAATAATTTGATAAAATGAAACACCTAAAAATAGAAAGAAGTGACAAAATTTATCTAAAGGAAAATCAGTTCAAGTTGTTTTCCTTATTAGGAGTTAGAGAGAAACAAGAAACTGTAAGAATTTGCAGCTTTGCAATAAGTCCTAAGTCATGCCTATAGAAAAATGGCTGATATTTATAGCATCATTTGGGATATTCTGGATTTGACTAGATAAAAAGGGTTAATGAAGGTTGTAACATGCTGTCTTTAAAAACGCATAAACTAGTTAACAGGTGTAAACTGGTTAACTTGAAGAATCCATCTGTACTTGAATTATTGGAGATTTGTAGAGTTCAATGGACTGCCAAAGCAATGAATCGTTACGTCTGTCTGCATTTTGCTACTTCCTGGATTTAAAACCTGAGACTTGAAATGGCTTCTGACAAAAAAGCATGTAGGAATTGTACTCTTAGTAGGATATTAGGCATTTCAGAGACAAATCTGAATGCTGGGCTTCAGTCTCTAAAGGGAGACTAGACTTTTGACCAGCTCTTCCTCTCTGGTTCATTAGGGGGTGAAGACGGCTTTTCAGCCAATGCTGCCATCCTTCCAAAGTACTGTAATCGGTGTAATGACTTGGTTAAAACTCGGATTAAAATGGAAAACTCTTAACAAAACTCGTCCTTGTAAGGCAGTCTCTTCTCATCGGAAAAGATACATAATCTCACACACATGAACTCACACACAACCACAACTTTGGATGCCTTGAACTGTTAAAGTTGAATTTTATCTTAATTATTTACTTTTCCCCTTCATTAACACAGTGATGCACATAAGGCCAACTAAACATCAAACCTCAAAATACTTTTCCTAATACCTACTGTTGCTAAAATGAAGAGATTAGAGAAGCACCATTGGTGGTAGTTATCAGTGGGGGTAGGAGTAATGTGTGATTCATACATTATTTTACCCAAAGGAAAGTTCAGCATGCCAGACTTCTAAATTTCTGCCTTCTTGGAAAGCCTTGCCTTTATTCTACAAACCATCCGAGTCCTGCTGATAAACTGCTACACAGCAGGTTCTCTCTTTCATTAAATCCAGGAAACAAACCCTTCAGGAAATAAACACTAGTCAACATGTCTCTGGCTGTTTCCCTCCATAACCTATTTTCTTTAAAATCAACCCATTTTCTAAAGTGGTTTCTGGGAAGAAATAAAATTAGGACTAATGTCCACACAATGAAAGATGTGTGTGTTTTTTGTGAGCAAGCGGCCAAGAGAACCATTTCATAATTCCATATTGGGTAATATCAGGAGGATGCTGGAGGAAATGTAGTTTTAGGTGGGCTGGTCTTAATTCATAGAAATGCAGAATGAACAGCAATACAACTCAAGAGTCAGTGGTTATTAAGGGATGAGGTGGGGCTTGGGAAAAAAAACAGATGGCCTTTACGTGATTTTCAGCGATATATTAAAAGAAAATCACATGGTGTCTTGAAAGTATCGGATCTCCCATGTGTCCTTTTAACAAAAAGTAAAAAAGGAAATCTGTGTTCAGGGTACACATTTCTCCAACAGCATTTATGGAACACCTGTATACCTGGTACTATTTTAGGTTCTGGATGGACAAAAATACGCCCTTGTTCTCAGGAGCTTCGAGACTCCTGGCGCAGGAGGGACAAGTCAACTCAAGCCCTAGCAGTCCATTGCGAAGCAAAAGATAGGATGGTAGCACAAAGAAAAGGAATAACTGGATTGACTCTTGCTCAAGCTACTGTACCTAATTCAGAAATAGCAGTTCTTGGAAAAGGAGAATCCGGAAAAGAGCATTCCAGGAAGAGGAACATATAGAGGCAAAAACACACAGATGGGGATGTTCCCTCTAGTGAAAGAAATATTCCAAGAAGTGGAGAAGTGAGGAGGCAGGTGCTTTGGAATCCTACAAAATGTGTTTCCACACCATATTCAGAATGGTCTATTCAAAATGCATATCGGACCCCGTGATCCCAACTGCCCAAGATACACCAGTTGTTTAGAGGAGCCAGTGGTCTCCTGTGCCTGACTGGACAAAAAAGATTTTTTAATGGAGTGGTCCCTGCACTCTTCTACAGCCTTGCCTTGTAACTCGTCTCTGCTCAAGGAGCAAGGGTTAAATGAGGAAACCACTGGTTTAGTCAGGATAAATTTTACAAATGCAATCAGTCAATGAATGCTGTGAAAAAGCATAAGCTTTCGGATTCACACTTGTACTCTCATTCAACAGGGATTTACTGAACTCTCCTCAGAGCCAAGAACTTCTGCAGTCCCTGAGGAGGTGAGGTGTATAGTTAGCATATTCCTATCCTTTGGCATTTTGTTTTTATTATCACACTGTTCAGATGGATTGATGTAATTATTTTTGAATGCCTGGTGGTAGATACCTTTTTGTTTTGGATTTTTTGTTTGGTTTTTCTCTATAAGAAGATGGCTGACTTTTCTGTTACTTTATGGGGGCATTTTCATGTAAATCGTGGCACTGACACATCAGATTAATGATATCAGACAAGACTCAACTGCATTACGTGTCTTTTAATTCTACTCTTTACCCTTCCTTGTCCCTCCCTCCCTTTCCTCATATCTGATCACATTTTGCTTCAATCCCAGGATCTGTCCTTCTGGTCAACATCTTGTAATGCTCAACTCTCTGGCTCTCACGTCTGGCTCCCTCATGAGGGACCATCCTGTGCTGGTTAAATCCAGTTCTCTGCATCCTCTGTGCCTGGGCAGGTGGATACCAGTGGAGGAAAGGGCCTGAGAGAAGCCCTGCATACCACACTGCACTCTCACCATGGAGATTCTAGATGACAGACAATCCCACTCCTTCTCTTCTCTCCCTCCAGCTCCTCCCAACCTCACATTTGGCTGTGGACCTGAAAGAACAGAAGCAATCAGGAGAAAATTTCCCTAGCTTTCAATTGCCCAACCTCCTGTATCTCAACCGAGATTTTCTGTCAATCCTCCTCTCCTGGGTTGGAGCAGAACAGCCCGTACACCTCTCTGAGCTGTTTCCTGCACTTGAACATCTCAAGGTCATCGTCCTCTAGTGCATCCCTGTGGAGCTGCTCCATCATTTCCCTCTCTCTCCACAATCACTGCTATCTCCTCACAAATGTGCTCTATCACACAGTACCTTTCAAATGCCCCTCTATCCCTTACACCATACTGCTCCAATTTCCTGCTCCTTGTACAGCACAGTCTCCTGAAAAGGTTTACTTTAGATTCTATTCTCTTCTCTCTCCAGCTCCCTCCAAATGGGTTTTCAACCTCAATACCTGACCCTAATAGCTTGAGCCAGGTCACCCTAACATTCAAGGACAACACTGTCTGACCAGTTACTCATCTCCACTTTATGGTGTTTATCAGCAGAGTTTAGCTCAGTGAATCCTTTTTTTCTTGAAACACTGTGTTCCCATGGCTGCAGGGACCTAATCCACTGCTCCCCTCCCAGCTTCCACCCATTGCCACGTCTTTTCACAATGCCTCCCCAGCAGAGAGGAACAGGTTTTGGCTAGTGGGATGTGAGTGGCCGTGACCATACCACAGTTGAGCAAAAGCTTTAGGAACCACTGCACATTAGTCCTCTGGCTTGAGCAGAGCCTCTTCCCAGGCCTGGCTTGGATTCTGGAATGCAGAAGACATGTGGAACAGAAGCAAGACTGATATTAACTGACCCATCATTGAGGTTGGATGGGAGAGAGAAACAGAATTTTCCAATCGCGAATCACTGGAGCTTTGTTTATTGTTAGTTTTACCTTCTCCCTCTATGCCTCCTCCTCCTCTTCCTTCTTGTGTCTTTCTCCTTCCTTCTCTTTTGCTTTCTCTTCCTCCTCCTTCCTTCTCTTCTCCCTCTTCATGTACCTCCTGCCCCTCCACCTCTTACTCCCCGCTTCTGCTTCCTACTTCTCCTGCCTCTCATTCTCCTACTTATGTCTCCAACTTATGTCTCTTCTCTACATTCATTCTCTTGGAAATCAGATCAAGTCTCAGGACTTCAAATATCATCCACCTGCTGATCTCTCCTTGATGTGCACCTCCAGGGCAGACCTCTTTCTTGTGCCCACATGCCCAAGTTCAGCTGTCTATAGGGCATCTCTTTTTTATTGTTTTTAAGTGGTAAAATAGCAGACGCCTGATTTCCTTCCCGCAATCTGCTCTCCCACAAACTCCCTGTCTTCAGGAATGCCACAGTCATTCACCTAGTTACTCTTGACAAAAGAGCTTGAGTCGGGTTTGAATTGTCCCTCTAGTTTTCTCTCCACATCCAACCCCTCATCAGATCTGTTGGTTCTTCCCTCAAGTTATTCATAGAATCTGTCCAGTTTTTACCTGTCAGCTCCCTGAGCAAAGCCACCATCATCTCGATTGAATTATGGTAAAAATCACCTACAGTGATCTTTCCCAAAAACATCAGCATTTCCCCCCTAGTCCCTCTTCCAGCTGGAACACAGTGGGATTCACAAAAAATGTAACGTATGGCTTGTTACTCCCTGGCTCACAAGTCTACCATAGCTTCCCATTCCATCACTGAAAAGCTAAACTCTTTCAATGTCCTCCAGGGTCTACATGGTTTTATGTCCCAAACCCCTTCACTGTCCTGCCATGCATGATATAATGTCACTAATTCAGAAAGTACAGTCATAACATCCCCTATGCAGAATAGAACCAAGAAGCAAGATCTAGTCTAGTAAAGGACACCTGTAGGCAGGACAATTAAAATTATTCAATGGACACTTTGAAATACACACACTGTTTTTGTTATCTATATACACCCAGCATCTACCATGTTTTATCTGGAGCCAGAAAATAAATCAGTTAAGCGAAAGAACAAGACTGAGCTAGGCTAGGTCCTTGTAATCCAACCGGGTCATGTTAACCCTCATTATGGTTAATAATGCTACTAATTGCTAATGTTGACTAAGGGCCTTTCAAGAGTCATTTACAGTGCTAGTTATTTTACATAAATGGCCTCATTCATCCTTCAAATAAGCCTGAGAAGGAGGTGCTATTATTAGCCCCAGTTTACAGATTGGGTAGCTAATGTTTTGAAAATATAAGTAACTTGTTGGCCACAGCTTAAATGAACTCCTATATTCAACAAGGGGGCTCTCTACTCCATTAAACCCAGGTAGAAAATGGGACTGGTTCCTTTATCCCATTGTAAGTAGCATTCTAATGAACCTCTAAATCAAAATTTGTGGCATAGATCGCAAAATGAAGAGAAAAGGGAAGTAAACAATTTAACGATAGCAGGTCAGCAAAGGAGAAGAAAGGAACAGTACAAAAAGTATGACTGAGGAGGAAAACGTCACAGTAAATCCGATGTGATTGGAACTGAGGCTGGAGCAAACCCAGACAGTGTATCCTGAAGACACCTCCTACAATAAACAATCCCCACAATGGAGCACTTAACCAACAAGGAAAGGTTCTTATAGCTCCTCTGTCTGAGGAGGCACGTATGCGTTACATGATTTACAAAGAGCCTCATCCAAAATTTTTTAAAGGGGGCAAATCCTACTTAAGGGCTAAGGACTATAAAAAAGTCCAAATTGAGCACAATTTTAAAAACATATGCAATAAAACCCCTATTACCTTAACAGTTTCAGGTAAGAGAAGTCTTACTGAATATCCAAGGTACATTTGAAAGTATAGGCACAAACCAGAGATGCCCCAGACCACTGCAGTAAACTGAATACGACAGTAAAGCAATTCAGAAGACATTTTTGGTTTCCCAGAGGATATAAAACTTACATTTTCATTATGCTGTAGTCTAAGTGTGCAACAACAGTATCATGCCAGAAAAATGTACATGCCTTAACTAAAAATACTTAACCCGATAATAGAAAGACAAACAATCCAATTATAAGATGGGCAAAAGACATGAATAGACATTTTTTCCAAAGTGGAAACAAAATGGCTAAAAAGCCCATGAAAAGATGTTCGGCTTTACCAGGGAAGGGAAATGCAAATCAAAACTCCAATGAGATTATCAGCTCACCACCTACTAGAACGACTGCTATTAAACAAACAGGAAACCACAAGTGTTGGAGAGGATGTGGAGAAATCGGAACATTTATTCCCAGCTGGTGGGGATGTAAAATGGTACAACCTTTGTGCAGGATGAGTTTGGTGAGTCCTCAGGAAGCTAAGGATAGAGTTGCCCTATGATCCAGCAATCCCACTACTCGGTATACACCAGGAAGAGCTGACAGCAGGATGTGATCCGACATCTGCACGCTGATGTGCACAGCAGTATCAGTCACAATTGCCAAAATATGGGAACCGTCCAAGTGTCCATCAACTGAGCAGTGGATAAACAAATGTGGTATATACCTATGATGGGATGCTGGGCTGCAGTAAGAAAGAACGAAATCCTGGAGCATGTGACACCATGGATGAACTTTGAAGACATTATATGAAGCGAAATAAGTCAGTCAGACACAAAAGGACAGATATTGAGTGATCTCACGAATGTGAACTAATTAGAATATGTAAACTCACAGAGATAAAATCTAGACCATAAGTTACCAGGAGGTAGGAGGAGGCTAGAGAATGGGGATCAGTTGCTTAAGATGTGCAGGAATTTTAACTGGGTTAAATTTTAGGGTATGGAAATGGATAGAGGTGATACAGCACATGATAGCGAGAATAATTAACAGTGCTGAATGGTGTGTGATTGTAGCAGTAAGGGGAAGGTTAGAGGCATGTATTTCACCAGAAGGAAAGCTGGAGGTTAAAGTATGGGAATAAACTTCTTAGTGGATGCTGACTGTGATTAACCATACAAATATAAAAAAAAATGTGTTCCATGAGCCAGAACAACACTATTACAAGGAATCAGTAACGGAGTGATAAACAGGGAAAAAACAAACTATGGACAATAGTGAACGACAGTATCTTAATGTTCCTTCATCAACAGTAAGAAATGTACCACACTAATGCTAGAGATAATGAGAGGGGTAATGAGGGGTATGGGATATTTTGGGTTTTCTCTTTTTGTTTTTCAGAGTAATGAAAATGCTTTAAAACTGATTCTGGTGGCATATGCACAACTGTATGGCAATACTGTGATTGTATACTTTGGATGGATTAGATGGCATATGAAAATATCACAATAAAATTGCATTTTAAAAAAATACAAAAAGTACCTTATTGCTAAAAAAAATGCTAGCCATCATCTGAGCCTTCAGTGAGTCGAAATCTTTTTGCTGGTGGAGGGTCTCGCCTCAGTGTTGACAGCTGCTGACAGATCAGGGTGGGGGGTGCTGAAAGTTGGGGTGGCTGTGGAAATTTCTTCAAATAAGACAGCACCAAATTTTGCCAAATCGACTGACTCTTCCTTTCACGAAAGATCTCTCTATAGCCTGTGATGCTGTTTGACAGCATTTTACTCACAGTAGAACTTCTTTCAAAATTGGAGTCAAACTCCAGTCCTAGTACTTTTCCCTCCACTCTGAACAAGCCACACAAATGTTGTTTTCTGGTCCTTTGATCAAACTGCTTACCTTTTCTGAACTCACCACACAAACTGAGAAACCCCTGGAGAGAGAGAGCAGTTGAGTCACTCTGTGAGGTTACGTAGGTGCTGGGATATCAGATGAGGTGCTTCTAGCATAGAGCAAAGAACAAGAAAAAGCTTTCTGACTGTGTGTCGCTGTTTGTCCCCCACTGTTCTGTGACTCACGGCCATCCCCCCTTCCCTGCTCTCAGCAGAAATGGGAATTGACAAAGGACCTGGCTGCTCCCAGGTGAGAGCCCTGGCTAGGTATGGGGATGGAAGGAAGAACAGAAAGTTCTTGATTCAGAAACTGAACGTCAGAGGCACCTTTAGGAGTCTTTCTCCCTCCACTGGACCCACAGGCATGAAATCAAGAGGCAGACTTTTGATAAGCCATGGGACATTTATTCCCAGGTAAGACTGCAGATGGCCCCATGGAAATAAATGATAATAAACTCACAGGGAATATTTAAGAGACCATAGAGGAACAAAGCACTCAAAATAAATGGAGTTACATATAAATACATATTATATATGTAACACATACATCATATCTATATAACGCACACACGTACATACACGCTGAAGAGAAATATCAATGTTGAAACAAAGAGAATAAGAAATTAAAATAAAGACATTAAATGTCCCCAGAAAGAAAATGAAGGTAACATGAAGCAGAACCAAGAAATTATGAAGGGAGAGGGTGGCAAGAGGGATAGTATGGAGGGAAAATAAAACTGTTGAACAAAGGTGCCCAAAGAACAGGGTGAGATGGTAGAATAAGCTAATGACCGAAAGCGTGAGCTAAAAGAGTCATTCTCAAAAGGTATGTAGGATAAAGAAATGGACAAAATAATACCAAAATAGCAAATGGCAAACTATAGAAGACAGAAATAGAACTGTCACCCTTCATCTAATAGGAGACTCAGAAAGAGCAACAAAGAGGCAGTGGCTGGAAATAACTACTCGCAGAAATAAAGACTAAGACAATAACTTAAAATGTCACTCAAATGTAGTCTAAAGCTGAAATTCCCTTAGGTGACAACATGGCAGCAAGCGGGATGAGGAGAGAGAGAGCTGCACAGGAAGTAAGAAATTGCTAAAACCATAGCCAGATTTTTTTGAAAATTTGATAGGGAATAGTAAGAAGAGAAGTAGGTCTTAAATAAAAATATAGTTACAGAATATAGCTTTCAAACAACTAAAAGAAAAGTTGATGAATCTAACTTGGAAGTGAAAAGGAATATCAAAGAAAGGATAACTGAAGATAGCAAAAAGAATGTTAAAGTGGTGCAACAGAAGTTAGGAAAAGCAAGTACAAGAACAAAAAGACACCAAGTATGGTGCATAGAAAATATAAGATAACACGGCAGTAATGAGTATGCAATGATGGCAATTGCAAAAATATACGGAGAATGAACTGAAAATGATTTAAAAAGATTAAAAGATTTAACCAACATATTCTTGACAATAAATATATTTAATACAAAGTAACACATATACCTGAAAATAAAGAGACTAAATATATCAAAACAATAGGAATGAAAAAATATATGGAGAAGCAAATTATAAACGTCAAAATTGGACATTAAATACTGGTAAAGAATCAGAAGATTGAAAAGACACAACTGTGACATTTATGTGAACAACTAATAGTGAAGCCTCAAAGTGCATTCAACAATATTGTTAGAAGGAGCAGGTAAAAATCAAATGCTCCAGGGGATTAAAATATGACCTTCTTGAAAATGATGGCTCTAGAGACAAAAAGACAAAAAATTATCAAAGGTACATAAGATCTGAGTAATCCAATAACTCTGAGCAGATGGCAATCTACAGAACTCTATGCCATCCCCCAAATTATATATACGTACAAACATATGTATGTAGGCATGTTCTGTATGCATGTGTATAAACACACATATTGCTTTCAAGTATGCATAGAATGGGTGAACAAATGAACCATCCATATATGGCACACTTCGGAGAATCAGTATTGTATGTCATATATTCTCTGAATAATAATTCAGTCAGCTAGAAATCTCAAAGCTGAAGTCAAAATTCCAAACACTGGAGTCCAGTGACAATTTAGGTATCATATGTGGAAATCAGTCTCATGTATCTAAAATAGTGTTGATAGAGATAACTAAAACTTCAAATACATTTTGAAGTTATATTTAAAAAAATGGAATTAAATGAATCATGTAGGTAAATCAAGAAGCCAGAAGAACAGAAACAGTGGAATCCAAATAAATCAGAAAATAGAGCATAATGGGCAACTTCATGCTTATTAGAGGGCCATTAGACCCATTTCCTTTGAAAACCTGAACAGAGAAGTGAATCTGCCCAACTATCCTTCAATATAGGACAGGACATCAGGGACAGAGCAAGGGGAGAAGAGAAAAGGAAATGAAATACTTAAGCACTGAAAAGTAAGAGAGAGGAAATGGTCATTATTTGTAGATAATAGGATCATTTTAATGGAAAACCAAGAGATTCAACAGACAAGCGTCTAGAAATAGAGAATCCAAAAAGATTGGAGAACTGACCATCAATTTACTAAAATCAAGTCATTCTTTTATACCAGGAGTAGAAAATGTAATAGAAAATACGACATCCTTTATTTAAGAAAAAGACAGCAATTAATTTACCAGAGAATGTACAGTTCCTCCACAAAACCTAAGAGGAGATCTGTATAAACTAACGAGCCACGTCACTTTATGGACAGATGATGATTTTCCTACATTAATATATGAATGCCATCTAAGTCCCAGCCTAGATGGCAGAATTTAACAGAATATGATGCACTGAATCTAAAGTGCACATGAAAGAATCGACAGAAAGCAAAGAGAACATTGAAGAAATAGGCCAAAGGCGCACGTGTTCCACTTAATTCACATTTTGCCTGTTGCTGAAACAGACCCATAAACAAAGGGGGACAAAGATGTAACCCAGAAACTGGCAAATGTATATAAGGTGGATATTTCAAGTTTGTCCTGGAATTCTTTGACAGGCTCTGGAGATCCACTTTTCCTTGACACTGCACTGATCCCTGTGGCTTCCCCTGATTTTCAGCCAAAGGAGGTACTAGCAGGAAATCTGAGGGGTGGAAGGAGACTTCAGTTTCCTTCTAGGATGGTAGGTCTAATAGAAACTTGATGAGTTTTAGTAAACTTCTCTGCCCCCTGCATCTTTAAGCCCAGGGAAGCTAAGCATTCCCAGCATAGTTACTTGAGGGTTACCATACTAACTCAAGCTGGTTTTCCAGTATCCTGTTCATACCCTTTTTAAATGTTCCTTTATAAAAACACCCATTTGAGTGCCATCTTTCTTGATCAGGATCTTGACTAATACCATAAATCACGGAAAGGAGACATTGTTTACATTATGCATTGAGATTCTTGGCTCACTATTTGAAGGAAAAATATCACTAGATCCCTACCTCACACCACTTAGATTAAAGGTACATGCATGAACAACGAAATCCTAGTATGGAGAAAACCAGGTAGGTGAACATTTATGTGATTTGGGGGTACAGCAGGATTTCTTAAATAGGTATCATGCAGGTAGCTATAAGGGAGAAAAAAATGATGATGGATTTTTGGCAAATGAAAAAGAATGATTTCTGTTTCAATCAATCGCATGAGAAACAACGATAATGGACTGTTATCAGGCTGAGATATTTTCACAATATGTAAAACTAACAACGGTTCAGCATTTAATCCTTGCCTGTGTGCTCAGACTTGGTGCACCTTTGGTGAGTTAGAAGTGGGAATGAGGTAGTTTTGGGGAAGGATGGTGTAGCTTGAGGAACACATAACCTCCATGCAGGTTGTCTGCACCAGAGAATCTTCTGTTTACACCACTGTGCCCTGGTTTCATCATCTGCTCTGCATGTATCATGAAGCAAAATAAAACTGAAAAACACTGGAGTAGATTGTTCAAGGAAAGACTTGAGAAAAAGACTGAAAACCCAATAGAAGTAATAGGTTTGGGATGTTTTTACATAATCTGTTTCTGCATATCAGAAAATATTACCATATAATCCAGTTTTCATAGCTGGTTTTCCATGCTTGCCTTGCATCTTTAGTTTTTCAATAAGTCTATACTGTTAACATTATTTTGTGTTCATTGTGGCCTTGTTTTTCTATCATAAGCACAGCATAATTAAAATTCTTATTCAGTAATCTTTCTGCATTGGTCTAATTACCTTCTGAAGATAACATTGTTTGAGATGGAACATATTCCTTGCACAGATTTAAGGCATGTGCTACCTATTGGCATGCTGTCAGCCCAAAAGGTCCTGACATGTCACGTTTTCCAGCTTGGTGTGAAGTGATTATTCTACATCATCCACAGTGAAGAGGGTTTTAAACAATAGTGATTTCACGCAATGGAAGAGAAAATAAGTCAGTAAAGTAAAAAAGGCTTACATAGAGCATTGGATTCTTCCTTTGGGAAAAAAGCTACTCCTCTGATATCCATACAGCGATTCATTTAAATTCTTTTCTTTTTTTTTTTTTTTTTTTTGATTCATTTAAATGTAACATAATTATTGTCAACTATAGTTTGCCCATTTCCCTCTTTGACATCTTAGAAGACTCAAGGTGACCAGGTGTAACCGTTACATATTAGAAGAGTACTATTTTGGGGGTGTAGGAAGCAACAACATTACATAATGAAACCAGAAAGGATGAAAAATGATGTATGGGAAAGGCTGGAGGTGCCCATCAAACCTGAATGGTCAGGGAAGGATTTATAGCAACCAGCCTTCATGGGCCCTTTTACAGATGTTTGATTTTTCCTGCACATGTTCACTGGCTAAATAATAAATAGGAATCAATAGTTACAGTATTTCCCCCCAGATATTAAATTCAGATATTTGATTGTGTGTTCAGCAAGGTCTTTGGTCTGTCCTTATTTCATGAAAGACTACTTTGAATTTAGTAATGATAATATGCATATGAATTTCATCTCTGCACGTGAAAGAAATATCTGCTTCCTTTGTAAGTCTCAAGCAAGGGCAGGTGGCAAGTGATAAGATCTATGACAGAGCCACCATGGAAAAAGATAAATATGCTAACCTTCCAATATCCAACACAAACAAAACCATTCACAACGACACATACCCGACACTTTAAATACTGAAATTTAAAAAAAAGAAACTATTTTGTTCTTGAATGTGAGGTTTTTAATTCCCATGCTGACTGTGAAAAAGATATCTCATCTTCAAAATATTCATTCTGCCCCATTTCTTTCTAAAAATGTCAATCTTAATTGCACTTCACTTTAGACCCTCAAATAACAAAGTTACCTATTTCACTATATTGAAAATCCACAAGAATTTTCCATTCAGAAGATTAAGAAATCTTCTAAAACAGCCCCAAAATCCCCAAATATGAAGACTTTTTTTTTTTTCAGTTAAAAATTACATCCTCAAGATCAAAAGCTAGGATGCTGAAAGCAAATACACTCTTGATGTCAAGCTTTCTTTTTATTTTGAAGCCTTTGGCATTTAACTTTTCCCCATTAAAGCTCTATGGCTAATGGCATTAATTCGGTTTCATGAACTCATAATAAATCACAGCAGCCCATTCTCCTAGCTATTTTGCAAAGCTGGCAGCCACGATGGTAATTGTGCAGGAAAACATATTAAAACTGTAAATCATCCCTATTTTTAAGCAGGATGAAGCAAATCAAAATAAAGTAGCAAATCAAATGCTCTTTCTTTTGTCCATATTTGGCCAGAGGCCATTGCATTAAAAGCACAAATTACAGTCTGTTTTAAACAATTAAATGACATTCTTTGGTTCTTGAATCTGATCAGAAAGATGTAAAATGCAACAGAAATCCTATGTTAAGGACCACTGATTAATTCTGCAGTGGTGGAAGGTTTTTTTATGGTGTATGCTTTACAGTATTCTTATCGGAAGATGTTTTTGAGCCAATTGTATGTAAAAGTGCCAGTATATCTCTTTTTAATGTTTTCTTTTTGTCCATAGTTATGGCACAGGGGAAGAAGCTGGAAAAATTGTCTGTTGCTTCCTAATGTTTCTAGCTATGTTCTGCTTTATATTGAATATGATAGTAAATAGAGCTTTTCCCATAAGGAAACAAAGACTAATGTTTTTGTTGTAATTGCCTTCCTATGGGAACCCAATTATTGTCTTATCTCAACATTCAACTTTAGACTGGCACAATTACATTTTTGGCATTAGTTATGATAAGAAACAGAACCAACCACTCACTCTACCAACAGGTTTATTTGTAAAACATAAAACGAAAAAGCAAAAAACAAAAGCATTTGAGACAAAGGTCTTCTATCTTCTGCATAGCATTCTTTAACATCTCCCTTTCTTGATAAATTAGCTTGGCAAGCCAACGCAGAGATGAACTAATCCAATGGTCATCTAGTTCGATAATATAATCCATCCTCACTTCTTTGATGGCTTAAAAAACTGAACATGTTCTCTTGGAAATGAGATGTCCTAACCTAAATATATGTCTCTGGTAGTCAGAAATTCAGGCAGTAGGCCAAGATTACAAAGGGGCAGTGCTCCTCTCTGAAGAATAAATCAAATTATACCAGCTAGATGTGTCCTTAGGCCAAGCTGATCAAGTTAACAAGTAACTGGCAGTCTGGGTAATTAATCTAAAAATGCAAATTAGAGCCTGTCACTATATGGCTTAAAAATGCTCCTTCATCAGACTCTGGCTGTCAACGTGATAATTTCCGAAGAGGATAAACAAGATAACACATGCAAACCTCTGAATCTAGTGCCTGGTACTTAGCAAACAGGCCAAGAAACATCAGACTCTTTCTCCTTCATCCTACAGGGACTGGTTTTAATTTGGTCTCAATCTAATTTCCTGGGCATCCGTCTCAACAGTCACACTCCACATGCCCCTCCCTGCTGCCAGGCACAAGGAACCTTCTCAGATAACCTCTTCCTGGAAGGACTTCATCTACAGTCTACAGCAGGTTTCTCAACTTCGGGAGCTGTCCTGAGCATTATAGCATGTTGAACAGCCTCCCTGGTCTTTATTTGCTAGATGCATCTGCTTCTCCCTCCCCAGATGTTGCCAGGTATCTACAGGGAGGCAAATCTGACCCGTGGTTGAGAACCACTAGTCTAAAATGCGCATTCGTGGAGTAAGACAAAGCTCTGACTTACAGTAGGGTTTCTCAACATTGGTATCAATGTTATTTGGGGGCTGGATATTGCCTTGCCCTGTAGGATGTTCAGCAGCCTTGGCCTTCACCCCCCAGAAGTCAGCATCATCCCCTTTGCCTGTGCTGTGATAGCCAAAACTGACTCCAAACATCACTAATTGTCCCCTGGGGAGGGGGGGGGGGGTCAAAGCTCCACTTGGTTGAAAAGCATTATAATGCAGTGTTACAGTTTCCCAAGTGTCCAAAATGCCATTCAGAATGCCCCTCCTCTGTTAAATCTCTTGGGTGTCCCGGGCAAAGGGCCATCAGCACTATGTCCCCCACATACCTCCTCAGTCTACCCTTGCCACACCCAGCGTGGTGGCTCACTTGAGGCCACTACAGTAACCACTTTCTTGAAGGCAGCTGCCAGGTCTGTCTTCCCCTGACCTGGGCATATGGTCCAGAATGCAGCACATGTGCCCCATTTGTGTGATGAAGTGGGGTGACTTTTGTTAAGATAGGTTGGGCATCATGGACAAATCAGTGGTTGAGTTGTGTATGTCTTACATTAGAAATGTCTCTAGGGTGGTTCTGTTTGTGCAGAGCCAAGAGGAGTAACAGGGTTTCATCAATAAAATCAAAGCTACTTATGAAAGAAGTCCTGTTAACATGGTTTACCTTGAGTGGGATTAATGGTCGAGAGTCATGCATGTGATGTTAGTAGTAAATATTTAATAGGTAGCTACTCTAAGGCCTAGTTTTGCCTTGGCGCTTAGAAAACATTAAGGATCAAATATAGGTTAGTTGCCTAATTTCAAGGAGATTGTATCTCAGTAGATGAAAATGGAAAGCAAAATAAAAAGCAGGAAATGAGTAGATGACAGCATATTAGAAGGGAATAAACATCATGGGAAAAAGAGACATGGATCAAGAAAAGGGTAAGTATGAGACCTCAAAGGGGAAAAGCCTGTGGTATCCCTCTAGGGCCATATCTGAGCAAAGAACAGAATCAACCTACAGAATGGAAGAAAATAGTTTCAACCTATATATTACATAAGGTCTTAACATCCACAATATATACAGGATGACCACGACCCAACAACAAAAAGACAACCCAATTAAAAAGTGGGCAAAAGATATGCATAGACACTTTTTCCAAAGAAGAAACACAAATGGACAATAAACGTGAAAGGATGTTCAATATTGTGAACTATTAGGAAAATGCAAATCAACCACTAAGAGGGAGCAGATATGGCTGCTGAGAAGCATCCTAAATGCACTTCCTACCCACAAGGATAGCTATTATTTAAAAAATAAACAGAAAGGAGTAAGCTTTGGAGAGGAAGTAGAAAAACTGGAACTTTAGTGCATGGCTGGTGAGAATATAAAATGGTACTGGCTGCAGTATGGTAGCACCCTACAAAATTAAATACAGCATTACCAATCCCACTTCTAGATATATACTGCAAAAGTGTGAAAACAGGGCCACAAACAGGTACTTGTACATCAATGATTATAGCAGCACTATTCACAATAGCCAAAAGCTGGATACAACTCAAACGTTCATCAACAAATGAATGAATAACCAAAATGTGGTGCATACACCAAATGAACTATTATTCAACCACAAGAAAGAATGACATTCTGAGTCATGCTGTGATATGAGAGAACCTCAAAAACATTACGCTCAGTGAAATAAGCAAGGCACATAAGGACAAAAATTGTATGATATCCTTTAAAAGAGGACTGGAAACAGAAAATTGTCAGAGATGACAGCAGATTAGACATTACTGGAGGAGGGAGAGGGAGGGAAGGAGGATGGTTTGTTCATAAAAATTAAAAGAAAAAAAACACTGAGGGATTTACCAAGCAAAACTCTGGGGAAAGAGACAAGCAGAGGAAAGAGGCAGAGAAAAGGTTTAAGGTAGGATTGTCTTTCTGTGTTGGAAGGATTGGAGTGCAGGAGGATGAGATCAGAGAACTAGCTGGAATCAAAGGCCATCAGTTGGAATCTTTTGGAAGGGGGTAAAGTGACAGAGGGGGTAGTTGGTATCTGGCACTCAGAAGAAAGGGGATGGTTTTCCACGAAGATCATTGAATTCAGGTAACTTCCAGGAGACTGACAGTTTAATCCAAGGACTCTCAAACTGGGGTGACTTTGTCCCTCAGACACATTTGACAGAGATGATGTTTGGAGACATTTGATTGTCACAACACAGGAGGGAGTGCTACTGGCATACAGCGGACAGAGGACAGGGCTGCAGAGAAGCACCCTAAATGCACAGGAGAGACCTGAAAACAAAGAATGATGTCACCCCTGATGTCAACAGTTCCAAGTATAGAGAAAATGGCTGAGCAGTAGACATCACAAATATTTTGCCATCACTAACATTTTAGGCAAGTACACATTAATCTATGAGGAATGCTGATACTTTAAAAGAAAAAAACACTAGATCAAGTGATATATTCAGATTTCAGTACTACTTTTCTGCCATGAAATTACATTAAGAATTTCAACAAGTATGAAAGACAAGATCGTCAGTGTTCCAGAAAGCATGGAGAGGTTATGTTCGGTAACCTGGTTGAGGTATTCCTAAACAAGGACTACAATTAAGATGGCATACAGGTGTTTACAGAATTGAATACTCATGTTCACCATCGCAGCCATCATCATCATCATCACCACCATCATCATCACCATTACTAGCATTACAATCATTATCATTGCCACCACAATCACCAGCACTGTTCCCACCATCATCACCATCGCAGCCATCATCATCATCATAGTCACCACCATCATCATCACCACCATCATCACCATTATCAACATATGATCATTAGCATTGCCACCACAATCACCAGCACCATTCCCACCATCATCACCATCGCAGCCATCATCGTCATCATCATCATAGTCACCACCATCATCATCACCACCATCATCGCCATTATCAACATATGATCATTACCATTGACACCACAATCACCAGCATCGTTCCCATCATCACCATGATTATCACCACCATCATCATCACCATTATCAGCATTACAATCGGTACCGTGCCCACCACAATCACCAGCACCATTCCCACCATCATCACCATCGCAGCCATCATCACCACCATCATCACCATTACGATCGGTACCGTTTCCACCACAATCACCAGCACTGTTCCCACCATCATCGCCATCACTGCCATCATCACCACCACCATCATCACCATTATCAGCATTACGATCGGTACCGTGCCCACCACAATCACCAGCACTGTTCCCACCACCATCATCATAGTCACCACCATCATCATCACCACCATCATCACCATTATCAGCATTACGATCGGTACCGTTTCCACCACAATCACCAGCACTGTTCCCACCATCATCGCCATCACTGCCATCATCACCACCACCTTCATCACCATTATCAGCATTACGATCGGTACCGTGCCCACCACAATCACCAGCACTGTTCCCACGACCATCATCATAGTCACCACCATCATCATCACCACCATCATCACCATTATCAGCATTACGATCGGTACCGTTCCCACCACAATCACCAGCACCATTCCCACCATCATCACCATCGCAGCCATCATCACCATCACAGGCATCATCACCATCACAGCCATCACCATCACAGCCATCATCACCACCATCATCATTACCATTATCAGCATTACGATCAGAACCATTCCCACCACAATCACCAGCACCATTCCCACCATCATCGCCATCACTGCCATCATCACCACCACCATCATCACCATTATCAGCATTACGATCAGTAACGTTTCCACCACAATCACCAGCACTGTTCGCACCATCATCGCCATCGCAGCCATCATCATCACCATCACAGGCATCATCACCATCACAGCCATCACCATCACAGCCATCATCACCATCATTGCCATCCTCACCACCATCACCATTATTACTATCATTATCACTGCCCCACAATCACCATCATTATCCTCACCATCATCACCATCAGTCATCATCAATGTCATCTTCACCATCATGACCACCATTACCAGGATTATCATTACTGCCACCATCCTCAGCGTTGTCCTCACCACCATCTCCAGCATCATCATAATCACCAACATCACCATCATCAATATCATCTTCATCATCACCATCACAACGACCACCACCATCATCATCATCATCATCACTGGCATTTTCATCATCACCCTCATAATCACTGTATTATTATTATTACTGTCACTTATGGTGGCTTCGATTATGTTCCCCAACAAACACATGATCTTGACTTTGAACTTCTGATCTCAATACTCGGAACCAATAAATGCTTGTTGCTTAAAGTCAAAACCACGTTGTGGTATTTGTGATAGCAGTCAGGCAAACTGAAGTTCCATTATTGTTATTATCATCTATATTTATTTATCTATCTATAGATTTGTGTGCCCTTTGCCCACTGGACCACTAGTACTTTTGTTTAAATTGATTTCAAATGATTTACCTAACATTTTAAAAGATCTATAGCTAGTCACCTTTTTTATGCATCCCTCTTTATTTAATTGACTTAGCTTCCTAAGCTGCATAAGCAAATACCATGAAATAGGTTGGTTTAAATAATGGGAATTTATTAGCTTATGATTTTGTAGCTAATGCTTTCTCACTGAAGACTATAGCATTCTGGGGCTGGATGCCTGTACTCCTTGGCTCCTCTATCAATGCACATGGTGGCATCCCCTGGTCTCTCCCTTTTCTTTGGTTCCACTGATTGTTTCCTGTGTGGTTGCCTCCTCTGTGGATTTCTCTCTCTCTGGCTAACTTTCATTCACTTATAAAAGACCTAGTAATAGGATTAAGACTCATTCTAATTGAGGTCGGCCACACCTTAACTGAAGTAGCCTCACCAAAATGGGTTTCAGTTACAGAGAGTTCACACCCACAGGAATGCATTAGATTTAAGAACATGTTTTTCTGGGGCACATACAGTTTCAAACCACCACAGATACACCTTGTAAACTTATTTATCTTGGAGGTTACCCCAGAAATTTATCTTGGTCTAGGCAATTTGGACCATGGTTTCTTTGATGGGTTATATCATTTTTTCTTTTTGTTTTTTTTAGTGGCAGAAAAGAGCATTTTATTAAGCAAATGGCATATATATTGCTGGTTTTAAAATGTTTCAGGTCTAATTCTTTGACGATTTGCTTTATGACATTATTGCTTAAAACAAAACAAAACAAAACAAATAGGAAACTTCTTTATCAAAATCATTTTCCAGGCTCATTAAAATACAGATTCCTGGAATTGCCCAGTGTTTCTGATTCAGTGGGTTTGGGCAGGTCCTGGGAATCTGCATTTTAAAACGTTTCTGGCTATTGTGAGATTAACTGCTCTATGGCATGGAACTCTACATTTATTCATCCGTGTCTGCATGTTAATTAGAATACTGTCCAAGTAGCGTGGTGAAGGTATCCCTTTATATCAGGGTCAGCAAACTTTTTCTATAAAGAGCAAGACAATAAAGATTTTAGACTTTGTGGGCCAAATGCCGTCTGTCACAACTACCCAGGTCTGCTCTTGTGGCATGAAAGCAATCATAGACAATACGTGAGTGAGCAGGCCTGTTTGTGTTCCAATAAATCTTGATTTACAAACATAGATCCAGGAAGAATTTTAACCCATGGGCTATATTGTTCACCCCTGCTTCAGATCTCTAAAAAGTTATTTAGCAAAACACTTGTCCTAGTTCGGCTTCTCAGTGTTTATAAGATGACATCTATGAATCTTCTCTCCAGATCAGTAAGGCTATTGGTGGAATCAACTCAGATTTTCAGAGGTACACAAGATTGGAGAACTATCTTATCTTCTGATCATAAAAATCACACTAATACCTCTACCCTCACCCAACTCATCAATTCACACTTTCCCAACAAAGTCCAGTGAGCAGAAGGATGCAGCTCACTACAACCTCCTGTGCTTCTTACAGAATATACCGAGAGAGAACTGGATGCCATACCACCAGCCATCTGCCTAAAGCCCTACAATGCAACTCTTCCCAAGTCTTCCCCCTGCTAAAGACTTAGGTTGAAGCCTGTTCAAATTCAATTTCATTACTCTCTAAAATAGTTGATCACTCGGTAAACCTAATCCTTTAGATGGAACCTAAAGTGTAGACACTCTGAAAACAGATGTCTATTTTGATCTACATGTTAAACCCTGTGCTAAACAGCCCTACCCCTTTCAGGTCAAATATTCCACCTGGAGTTACAGTTCATGTTAACAAACCCTGGAGTCTCTCTGGGATGTGACTCCCATATGGAGCTGCATTGATGATGTCCTAATATAAATATCCTGATTTGCCAGATGTTTCTGTAACTTTATCAGTGTATGTCTGTAAAAGTTATATGCCTGCAAACACACCACCACCTCTGAAGTAAGGTTCCTCATTGTCAAATCTCTAGACTCTCCTTTGTAGCATAAAAAAAAAGACATGAAAGAAATAGTTTTACCATCCACATTTATCTCCCGTATCATGAAACCATTCCATGACTTGTCATTTGGCTATCTCTAATCAGATGGTTGAAAGTGGATATTGATGGACCTTGGTTGTCTGGCATTCAAATTTTCCTTTAGAGAATGACACAGCTACCACTCCTAGGGACATAACTACAGATAAGTATTCAAACAAATCTTTGTGTACCAGCGTTCAGAGCAACACTGTTCATAACAGCCAAACACTGGAAACAATCCAAACATTCATCAACAGTTCTGACATGTGCCTCAACATGGATGGATCTTGGAAAAAATTAAATGAAGTGAAAGAAGCTAAATGCATACAGTCATGTACTGTATGGTCCCTTTAATGAGAAATATCTGTAATACATAAATACATAGAAACAATAAGCAGACAGTTAGTTGCCAGGGGTTGGGGTAGGAAGGGCTGGGGAGAAACTGCTTGCTAAATGTGGGGTTTTATTTTGGAACTTGAGATGGTTACAACAATATTGTGAATGTACTAAAGACCACTGAATTATTCACTTTAAATGGAATGTTGTGTGAATTCATCTCAATAAATTAAAAAAGAAAAAAAAATGAGTAGTTTTGCTGGTGCCAGGATCTTACCAAACAAAGAGGTTGGTAATCCTTAAAATCCAGCAGATACGGATCAAGATACTTGCATCCACTGGAGGAAATGCAATGGTAGAGTAACTTTCTCCTCAGAAACAAAAGTTCAGCAGAAGAAGGTTGAATTAACATTGTGGCCCATTCATTCACTGAGTCCACCAGTTATGAAGTCCTTCCTCTACAGGATTAGAAGTCAAGATCCAGCTTCTCTGGTGAGTAGAAGGGTGGAAGATAGCCAAGAGACCAGAAGAATATCATGGAGCTCTCCCAAGGAGAGAGCAGTGAGCACACAGAGAACTGAGGAACCAGAATGCAGACCAAACTACAGTGGCCAAAGGCAGGAAATATATAATCCAGCTCAATAAAAAACTACCAACGAAGACAAGTTAGAAGAATTCACTTGCTATGTCTTGCCCTCTAAAAGATTTTAAAACACAGATTCTGAATGGAGATCTTAGCCTTAGAATAACAATTTCCAATCTCATAGGTCCCAAGTTCTACTTCAGGAACACCTCATAATACCTCCTCTGCATGACTAATCTTACTTTAAAAATTATAAAACTAGTTATAATAATCAAGATTATGACACTGATGAAAATAATAATAACCACAAAATCTTAAACTGAATAGAACACTGGTGGAAACTCATTTTCTCCTAAGTCTAGTGAAAGCCTTATCCTCTGATGAGTTTAGCACTTTCAACCTGTGACCTTCAATTATTTCTGATTAATGATTCCATCTCCATTAAATCAAATTAGAGCCCACTGCATTTCCAAAGAGGCAACACTGCCTTTTCAAAATGACATGCCAATTGCAATGTTTCCTGGCCGTCCTATCAACACTCCATGTTACTTTCTCTTTCAACACCTCACACACTTGGTATTTCAGGGAAATATGCAGCAAATGGGCTCCTGGCCTGGTTGCTAATCTTTTAACTGCTGTGCACATAATGACCTCTGGGGGAATGAAGCCATGGCAAGGAACGGCTCTGTCCCACTGAATGCAGACAGTTTGTCCAAGGAAGCAGAGGTATTATATTTCCTTTTACTTTACCAGTCAAATTGCTAAACATGGCAGCTTCGAGTTATGGACCCCAGAAAAACTTGTTATTAGTTCATTCCTGTAGGTGTGAACCTATTGTAAGTAGGACCTTTAGATGAGATTTCTTCAGTGAAAGCATGGCCCATCTCATTCAAAATGAGACTTCATACAGATTACTGGAGTCTTGACAAACAAAATGAAATTGAGAGAGAGAGGGAGAAAGAGAGAGAAAAGCCATGGGGAGAAGCCAGAAGCCGGAACTCAGTAGACTCTGGAAGAGAAACAAGATGACACCTCCATGTGCACTGCCATTTGATGGGAAAGCCAAGGAACCCCAAAGATTGGCAGCAGCCATTGAGAAGATACCAACTCTGGAAGGAAGCAAGTCTTCTAGTTTCAGAAACCATGAGCCAATAAATTCCAATTGCTATGCCAAACCATTGTATGGTATTTGGTTTAGCAGCCTGGAAACAAAATATGTTATGTTTGAAATACAGACACATGAAAATATGGGGCTACAGAATCAATACAGACAAGTCAAGAATTTAATGCATTTGCCAAAAAATACATAATTCAAATTCTGGGAATATTCATAGCAAATATTGTGCTGAATGAGAGCAAATATCTGTGTATCCTTCTACATCAGCAGTAACTGTGTGGTCTCAGGTCTTCCATGTAAGAATAAAATAGTCAATTTAAAGTCTGCCTAGAGGAGTCTTGCATTTATGACAAGCATCTCAAAGCCACTGGTAGAGGAAAAATAAAGCTCCTGAAGATACATCAAAATGACTAACTAGGAGGAATATAATATTCAGTCTCCAATGATTTCTAAAGCAATACAGTAGAAATAGAAACATTCAGAATTGCTTCAGTTTGGTTGGGTGATACTTCACAGGCATACATTATCAACCCTTTTCTAATGTTGGAGTGAACTCTTTTACAAAGCTGCAGTCATCTTCACTGGCTAGATGCTAAGACAATCCATGTGGACAGCTACCACCCACTCATCCAATGCACTCAAGTAGACTGATTCATTCATGAACCTCACAAATGGTCTCTGCCTTCAAAGGGTTTGCAGTTGACTACTGGCACACACTTGAAAAGTGATGATTAAATTGAAGCTATGGGACATCAGTGAAAAAGGGTCCATCTCGGCTTAGGGTGGTAGAGGATTAATGAAAAGGGAAATACTGCATTGGGAAACAGTTTGGATTTAATGGCCCCTAAAGTTCCTTCCAAGTGGAAGATTTTACAATTCTGGGATTGACGTCCTAAGCTGATCCCATCACTAGTTTCAAGTATCACACTGAATATACCCCAAATTCTCTTATGTAAAAAAAGAATGAAATGCAAGTATCCTTGCAAAATATGTTCTGGTGGAATTTAATCTCACTATTATTATATGATTTTAGCATAATACGAAACATCTGATCAAAGTTTAGATTTTTAACATTCCCTTAGGAAAATCAGTTTTTTTTTTCTCTAAAGTCTATTACTCTAATTTTGAATTTAAACTATTTTTTAAAACATGCCAAATTAACATTGTAACTTAATTCCATATTAATTATCTGGATTAATCCATTAAAACATAAATCTGTGAAATAATTTTGCTAGATAACATTTTCAGAGAACTCAGGCTTTTAGATTAATGATTTAAATGCCAACTGATAAAAATATATTTGTACTTGGAAAGAATGGTACTGCATGTTCTATGATTTAACCTTACTGCACCATATTCTGGAAAGAAAAATGTGTGTTGGAATACATTTAAAGAGAATTCCATTTACGAAATCTCCAACATCAAAATGCAACAATGTAAAATATACCCAAGTGAGTACTTTGCATGTTAAATTTTATTATCAATGTACCTATCTATGGTTTTGTCAAGGTTTTATCTGTCCCTTCTCCCCATTTTGCACTTTCCATGTCTTGGTTCTTCTAAAGAAGCAATAAAACAAGGAGCCCAAATGCAGAGAGCTTAGAAAGCATTTCTATACTGCTGAACCACATTTGTCTAGACTTTGTATATTTGTCTTCAGTTTGGATGCAAACCTTTTCATTGTAGATCCTATCTGGAAAATGTCAACTTTCAGATTCTCCTTTTATTTTTCCCTGAAACACTAAAGCATTCCCTGAATTCTTTATTCAAAAGTGCCTACTGAGCCCGTCCTGAAACCTTGCTTTTGTTGAGTCCCAGGTCAACGGGTTATCCTCTTGACCAGCAAATGGCTTACAATTGTTTGTATCCTTATTTGGAACTGCCCAAAGTTCTGCATATGGCAATACTGATTTGTTAATAGTCTTATAATGAATCATCTAAAATTGATCTGAAGAGATTAAGGAATGGAAGAGAAAATCAGATACACAGAGAGTCTGATTGGGGTCAGAAGATCAGTAGATTAACTGGCTTGAGTTTAGGCTAAAATTATTGCACACTAAGCAGATGGGATGTTAGCAGAATATTGGATGCTTGCTGGTTGACTAAAAGATTACTTTGTACAAAAGCCAGAGCAGAATTTAACTAAAGGCATTCGTTTTGATGGAGAAGATGGACATGCAATTTCCATACCTTGTCAAACCCAGGACATGAGTCAAGAGCTCCAGTGCTCCTTCCTTTCTGACGGGGACAGGAACTCCCTAGGGCAAATTTGACTGTTGTCTCCTCAATCTCACTTAACAGACCAAGAGGGCAAAAGGGTGCTGCTTAACTGCACTTCAGGGGGTCAACACCCTTCAGGGGGACGTCTGTCAAGTATTTTACGTGTTTAATTTGGCTTTTCCCAGAAAAGGATAATATATCTGATCTTCATTGAACTGCGAGTTTTTCTCCAAGGGGTTTTCCTCTGACACATACACACACACACACACACACACACACACACACACACACACACACACACCATATACCAGTATTCATCTCCACCAGCAGAGTAATCAGCTATTTGAACCTAACAGGGAAATTTCTCTCAACGTTTCACCTGCCTCTATTTCCTACTTCATGGAAATGTACACATGCTTCTCTGAACCTAAACACAGAATATTAGATTGAAATAATAATATAGGGACTGCATTATCTCCTCTTGATGGAAACAAGTAGTTAGGATATGAAATCATTCTTTTTAAGATGTTCAGCCTGCTTTATTCATAAATTCAAGGTGAGTTTTTTTGTTATGATTCACTTAGGTTTAGCTGCTGTTTTACATCTTATAAACCCTCTTCCATCCCCAGAGCTGGAGTTAACAGACTGGTAATTTCTGCTTGCTTAAGTGGAAGACTGAATTATACTTCACCAAGGAAAGGGATTTTTAAACACAAAGGAGGAAAGAGTTAACTACTTCATTATGAAAACATCGTGGATTAGGAAAACTAAAAGCAGGCAGAGATCTGCTGCCAACCACAGCAGCCAGTCACTGATTCAGGGAAACAAAGAACTCGTATTCCCATGAAATATAACCTAAAGAGATTAACATTAAATTAACATAAAATTTAATTTATAAGTATGTACTGTTCCATTTTATTTATTCTTATTTTCTTTTTTTTTGGCATGGGCAGGCTCTGGTAATCGAACCCGCATCTCCAGCATGGCAGGTGAGAACTCTGTCACTGAGCCACCGTGGCCTGCCCTAATCTTCCATTTTATAATTATTTCTTCAGCAGTAGCTTACCCCCAAATTACTATAAATCTACAACAAAATTCAGAGGAAGTATAATATTACCTTTTTAAGAATAGTCAAAGCCACTAAGTTTTAAAGAGGTAAAATGATGTGGCCAAGATAAGGAAAATAAATGATAATGTATAAACTGGCAGTGTCATTCCACAGCAAATAATACTAACTCGTCCCAGGAGGCAAGATTCTGTACCAGCAAATGATTATTAAATCTTTGGAAATGGCCAAACAGTCTAACAGAGTAGTTGCACCTAAAGTTTCTACCTTTGGCAGTTTTAGTCACATTATTATGATATGCACTATAAATGCAAAATGATTTTAATATGACTAGGTGAATTTGAATTCTCCTTATGAAAAAAAATCTAAATTGCAGAGGGGCTTGAATTAAAATGCATTTAAAAGAAGATTACAAATGCAGGGAAATTCATTTTTTTAGGATATGATTTTTTTTTTTTACTCAGGCATAATTTCTATTAACCAAATAGGAATGTTCTAAATAAATGTAATTTCTAATCCCTCAACAAGGCTCACATCCCATACTTGAATTGGCAAAACTTTTCAATCCAAGAAAGAGAGTCATGATCTCAGAAACTCACATTCATTTGTGCTCAAAAATTATTAAACCCTTCACAATTAATCCTTGTCAGGGAGATAGGTATTTAATAAACTTTAATAATTATTTTCACTTATAAGTTACAGCTATACAATATCAAACATCCAATAGACAGAAGAAAACTGGAATCAAATATTTTTAAATAAAGTTGTGCAGATTGGTTAAAACATCTGTCTCACTATCTTAAGTAATAGGCAACTTTTAGTTTTTTTATCTAGGGTACACCACTGTACATATACAGACTATTTGTGCCTACATGAGAAAGGTCATGAAATTAATTTCTCCTGAAGTCATACAAAAATTAGTGCTACTGTCTTATGATATTTTAAGGCACTCTTTTCAGAAGTACCACTTAAAAGCTTCTCTGATGAATAATTTCTGTAAATCACGCCTGACACTAAAATCCATCAAACAACTAAGGCTCAAAATCATAAAGGTTAGATAGAATAAAACAGAATGAATAATACTTGGCATGTTCTAAAATTCTGTTCCCTCTAAATCCTCTTTTGTTGAAATCATACTCAGAACGGTCAGAAACACTTGGTTCTTCTTCTCATTTTATAATCTGGTCCCTCCACTACTACAGTAAGTATGCTGGGAAAATAAGCAGTTATTATGCATTGGGCTGCTATGCATATTATGTCCAATATGCATGTGCAATTTAGCTGAAATCTGGCTCATTTTTTTATTTTGAGGCATGTTCCTTAACATCCGATTGCAGAGTGTTTCTGTGTACTGGGTGCTATTCCAAGCACTTTCCCTGGATTAGTTCCTAACCACCTCTCATGACAACTTCATTTTACATGACACCTTCATTTTACATGCAAGGAAACAGGAGGCACAAGCAACCAAGTCATCTCCCCAAGGTCACCATGGTAAGGCTACAGTCTGGCATTTGAACCCAAGGGGGAATGATGCCTCCTGTCTAAGTGTGGGTCTGTGACTCTTAAACAATCAAAACTCTCCCCTAGGATTTTTTTTTTAACCGCGGAATCAGGATGCTTATCCCTCACTGGTGGTGAGAATTAGAGGACAGAAATCCCAGTTAAGGCAGGAGACGCCATTACCCCACCCCATGGAAGAGGCACATTTGCGAGAGAAATCAAAGCCACAAAACAGAGAAGCAAAGAGCAGACATGGGGATCAGTGGTGGCATTTGAGTCATTGGGTCCAGATATTCGTTACGCCAGCTACAGCCCCCAATTCGTTTTGACAACCTTCAAAATAACTGTGGATATCCCAGCATCAACTCATGAATTTCTGTTTTTCCCCAAAGCCAGGTTGACATTATTCTCTCGATGTCTATCCTTTGGATACAAACAAACGCTGAGCGGGGATAGAAGGCAGGAAATGTGTGTAAGGATTTCCAAGGGGATAAGAGATTTTAAAAGATAAAACCTACACTATAATTCAAAGTTGTCTGTATTTTGAATCCGGACTAGTCTGGTCTATAGGGTAAGTGAACACATTCTACTGGGAAATAATGAGGGTAAGGAGGGCCGTTAGGTTTTGCACACCTCTGCTTGCTTGCCACCCTGCAGTCATTCTCCCATCCTAGGTAGATGCTTCCCAGAGAAAAACTTAGGGTCCGCAGGTACCCATGACTGAGGACATCTTGTACTGGGATGCCACTAATACTTAGCACTCTACCCAATGCACAGCCTCTCCTCCCCATTCCAACAGTAACACCCAAGCAGTTACAAATGCAACAATAGCTCCAACAATCCGATGTCTATGTTCAAATCCACCATTTTTCAGAGCATCTTTTGATGACTCCCTTCTATACCTCATAGTTCCTTCAAGGCAAACTCAACCAGTTAGAGCTACCATCAAGTTCTGTAGAGAGCCGCTTTCCGGGTTTGGCCTAGTGGACACGCTGCAGCCTGCTCTAGAGTTCCCCCCGCCCATCGAGTGAGCTAAGATGGCGCTCACATCCTGCTTTTGCAAATGACGCACACGCCCACCAACCCTATCTTCCAATCACCTCTGTATACGTGGCACTAACCTATTGGGTTTGGGCACAGTATATAAGAGGTTACCCGGACGGGGTGGGCGGAGACGACCCACAGGGAGCCGTGCCTGACGGCCGCATAGAGGTTGCTCCCCCGCGGGAAATTTCGCCCGCGCGGAACCTGTAACAGAGAATGCAAGCTTAACTCCAGTAAAGGTCTGTGCTTACAACTGCTGCGTGTCTTGGATCTGTGTTTCTCACCAGCGCGGATTTGTCTGCGTCTGTCTCTCCTCATTGTCTCACCCGCCGGCCGGGGACCAGAGGCTGAGCGAAAAGTCGCGGACAAGTGGTGGCCCGTACGGGGACCCTTCTGCTGCCTTTCCCCGAGCTGGTGAGGACGCGCATCCTGAGTTCGCGGCGGACTTTCCACGCCTGATCACCGTGGGAAGGTGAGTGCTTCTTATTACGTGAGAGTTAAGGGCTGTGGGCGTTCAGGTAGCCCCAGTGACTCGGGAGAGCTCCCCGAGTGGTTAAGGTACAGTGCCGACTGCAAGCATGGGGCAGTCAGGAAGTTCACCTTTATTACCCCCTTTAAAAACCCTTTTGAAGCAGCGGGGCATCTCAGTTAAGAAGAGTTCCCTCCTGCGGTTCCTTGACGATGTTGTTACCTTTGCCCTTTGGTTCGCCCATTCCGGTAGCCTCAGCCTGCCTTCTTGGCTGAAACTTGGTAATGACATAGAACGGGCGCGCCGGACGGGCCTTTGTATGGACCCGATCCTGGTCCCTATCTGGGAAACCGTCCGTGCTTGCCCTGAGGCAGAGTCTACTTCAGGCCTCAGTCTGTCTTCCGCCCTGCTGCAGGCACGGCACGCGCTCCAAGAAACTCAGTCAGTTTCGTCTGCGGACGGCTCCCGTAAAAGCAAGCCGCCAGAGTCAAGCGATAGTTCGGACGACTCTGACTCGGAGTCAGATAGTAATGAGACCGAGAGTGCAGACGCGCCTCCGCTGATCGATTGGGGGAGGCCCCCTGTCTCACCTACGCAGCCTTCCGCTCCGCCAGCGCCTGCTGCAGGGGCGCGGTGGCTTCCGGTGAATGGTTTTGGTGATCTCGCCAAAAACCCTCACCACGGGCTCCCTCTGGTGGCCGAATCAGGTAATTACAGTGGCTGCTCTCCAACTTCTAAGCGCTTGTTAAAAGGAATAGGATATGTCCCCGGCAAAGGCTTAGGAGCCTCATTGCACGGGCGCGCAAGGCCTATACAAGCTGTCTCCAATTCTGACAGACGAGGCCTGGGTTTTTCCTAGGGGCCACTGAGGGGAGATTCCCACCCACACCTATAAAACTAAAATGGAAGACCAGTACCCCGGTGTGGGTGCCTCAGTGGCCATTATCACAGGAAAAACTGTTAGCATTGCATACTCTAGTGTCTATACAGCTAAAAGAGAGCCATATCATTCCCTCCACATCGCCTTGGAACACACCCGTATTTGTCATAAAGAAAAAATCAGGCAGATGGAGATTGTTACATGATTTAAGAACCATCAATAACTGTATGGAGCCTTTAGGACCTGTTCAAATGGGGTTACCCCTCCTCTCAGCTTTGCCAGAACACTGGCCCATTATCATCCTAGATCTTAAGGATTGCTTCTTTTCCATCCCACTTCACCCTGAAGATACTCCAAAATTTGCTTTTACTGTGCCCTCTCTTAACCAAGAGGAGCCCTGTCAACGCTTCGAGTGGACGGTCCTGCCCCAGGGCATGACTAATAGTCCTACCATGTGCCAGCTGTATGTTGCTACAAAGCTAGCTAGCACTCGGCAGCAGTTCCCCCAAGTGAAAATCATCCATTATATGGATGACATTCTCTTAGCCCATAAAGACGCAGATCTTCTTAAAACAGCTTTATCACATTTAGTCCTTAGTCTTAGAGAAGCCAACCTGGAAGTGGCCCCTGAAAAAATCCAGATGACAGAAATTACCACCTTCCTGGGGGCAAAAATCATGCCTCAGCATGTTTCCCCCCAAAAAGTGTCTCTCAGAGTAGATGACATACATACCCTTAATGATCTGCAAAAACTTATGGGAGATATCAATTGGGTTCGTCCGTACTTAAAGATCACCAATGCCAAATTAACACCTTTGTTTGATTTGCTAAAAGGAGATTCAGACCTACACTCGCCCCGGTGTCTCACCCCAGAGGCGAGGCAAGCACTACGTCAGGTAGAACAGGCGCTCAGTAGTGCTGCTTTAAAAAGAATAGACCCCCAAAAGCCATTCGAAGCCTGCTTACTGCCAACAAAACTACAGCCCACGGCAGTGCTATGGCAACAGGGACCATTACTCTGGGTCCACCCTGGAATTTCCCCTAAGAAAAGTTTAGAGCATTTTCCTACAGCAATTGCAGAGTTGGCATTGGAGGCCATCAAGAAGGCCATACAGCATTTTGGCCAACAGCCTAAGTACCTCAGAGTACCTTACTCTTCTCAGCAACTTGAGATACTTACTGGATGTATAGATCAGTGGGCCATCCTCCGATGTACCTTTTCGGGAGAAATTGATAACCAATACCCAAAAGATCCCCTCTTACAATTCGTCACCCGTCACCCAGTAATCTTTCCTAAGGTAACTTCATCTAAGCCACTAGTGAACGCCCTCACCGTGTACACGGACGGTTCCAGCTCCGGTTCAGGAGCATATTGCGTAGAAGGAGGTTCTCCTAAAACTGTGTTCTTCCAACCACAGAGACCTCAATGGGTAGAATTACAGGTCATTATTACAGTCCTGAAAGAAATTACCGATCCCCTAAATATTATATCTGATTCGATTTATGTCGTAAATTCTGTAAATATTTTAGAGACGGTGGGCATTATAAAATATTCCTCCTCAGTAAGACCATTCTTTATCAAACTTCAAAAGACAATATGTGCCAGACAACATCCTTTCTACATAACTCACATTAGAGCGCACACAGGCCTGCCAGGCCCCATGGCACAGGGAAATCACGTAGTGGATGTGGCCACTCGACAGCCACATATCTTCCCTGCGCTGACACCGTGTCAACAAGCCCAAGAGTTTCATACTAAATTTCATGTCAATGCAAGCACCTTAGTCAGACAGTTTCACATACCGCGTGCAGCTGCCAGAGATATAGTCAGAGCCTGCAATAATTGTGCAGAACAGAGGGTAGTCCCTTCAGCTGGAGTTAACCCTAAAGGTCTCATCCCGGGAGACATTTGGCAAATGGATGTCACCCATCACTCAGAGTATGGTAAAGTTAAATACCTGCATGTGTCAGTGGATACTTGTTCTCAAGTTTTATTTGCCTCTGCCGAATCAGGAGAAAGAGTCCACCAAGTAATTGCACACTGCCTTGCCGCTTAGGCAGCTTGGGGTAAGCCGAAAATATTAAAAACAGATAACGGACCTGCTTACACCAGCAAAGCCTTCCAAAGATTTTGTGCAACTATGGAAGTGCAATTAAAACATGGTATCCCTTACAACCCTCAAGGGCAAGGAATCATTGAAAGAGCACACAGGTCTCTTAAAAACTTGCTCAAAAAACAGAAAGGGGGAATAGGCCACGGCCTGTCCCCGAAGGCTCAACTGTCTGTAGCCTTATTTACATATAATTTTTTAAATGAAAATGCACAAGGAATGACACCTGCCCTACAGCACACCACTCCGAGTCCTCCACATAGAGGTCTAGTCCGTTGGAAGGATGTCCTGTCAGGACAATAGCAAGGCCCTGACCCAGTGCTCAGCTGGGCCAGAGGCTCTGTTTGTGTTTTTCCCCAGGAGCCAGGACGCCAGCCAGTGTGGGTTCCGGAAAGACTGGTGAGAACCGTGACATCGCCCGAGGAAGCCACGGAGCTGTTGCCTAAAAAACCAACAAGCCTTCAACCTGAACCACCAGATCCGGTCTCCAACTCTGCTGATGACGGCGGCGACTGACGAGATAGCAACGAAAGCGCCGGTCACCCTTCGATTGTTTAGAAGGGGGACCAGTTTTAATAACCCCCGTTGCCTTCGACCTTTCCAAACTGGGCGAGACTGTACAAAGTCTGTGGAACCGAGTCACCTCATGGTTCTCTTGGCCCAATTTGACTACTTGGATTCTCGTGGCAGTGGGACTATTAGTGGGCTTAGTCACTGTTAAATGTTTGTTAGAACGCTTGTTCCAGACACAGCAGCAACTACGTGTTTCTACCATGTTAGCTATGTCTTCCCAGTCAAATGTGGGTGTGCGTCCCTCCTCGATAGATAGCCCGTCTGAATCACCTGGGGCAAAGCTCTTGTCAGCAAGGTTTGTTGCAGGCTCCCTGGCCACTACCCGTGTTTAGCTAGGCACCAGAGGCTGTTAATTTTGCGCGCCTAGCCGCCTCGACGGTGGAGCTGCGGCCGCAGTCCTGGCCAGACTGGGCTTGGCTCTAGCCATTGCACCGAGGCCTCCGCAGCGTTTCCTATGCCCTGGCTGTCGCTCTCATAATCCCCGCTTGACCCAGTTGCGAGGCGAAGCACTGCAGGGAGGAGTCACGTGGTATCCAGTTCACGGACTCTCCGGTCTCTATATGAGGTGAGCATTCTGGTCGGTGCCAGAGGTTCAGCCGCAAGATGGCTGGAGCCTAGTCCAGACTCCCCAAAGCACCAAAACAAGTAGTGGGCTAATCAGGCCCACGGGAGCACCATCATCAATAGAGACACTGGGTACAAAAATACGGTCTACGGACCATGCCTCTTATAAAAACAAAAAGGGGGAGATGTAGAGAGCCGCTTTCCGGGTTTGGCCTAGTGGACACGCTGCAGCCTGCTCTAGAGTTCCCCCCGCCCATCGAGTGAGCTAAGATGGCGCTCACATCCTGCTTTTGCAAATGACGCACACGCCCACCAACCCTATCTTCCAATCACCTCTGTATACGTGGCACTAACCTATTGGGTTTGGGCACAGTATATAAGAGGTTACCCGGACGGGGTGGGCGGAGACGACCCACAGGGAGCCGTGCCTGACGGCCGCATAGAGGTTGCTCCCCCGCGGGAAATTTCGCCCGCGCGGAACCTGTAACAGAGAATGCAAGCTTAACTCCAGTAAAGGTCTGTGCTTACAACTGCTGCGTGTCTTGGATCTGTGTTTCTCACCAGCGCGGATTTGTCTGCGTCTGTCTCTCCTCATTGTCTCACCCGCCGGCCGGGGACCAGAGGCTGAGCGAAAAGTCGCGGACAAAGTTCCACTGAAAATAGTCTGTCCTTGAACTGTGCTGGGGACTTCTTTGTTCCCTAAGGAGGATGCTTCTGGTTTCCTAACTCTAAGTTCACTGGTGTGCTTCCACACACTGGCAAATTCCTGGAAGTCATTGGCTGTGTCTCCTCCATCTGGGTCCAGCACAAATCTCAATGTCTTGCATTTAATAGGTTGTATATCAATCGTCACCGGATGTTTATTTAGATCAGTGTTTAAAAAGTCAGATGCCTTGTTGGAAGAAAAGAGAGATGCCTTATGTTCTGTAATTTCTTCTTGAACACATTTTCCCTTAAATTCTATTCCTGACAAAAAAAGAATTTCACTTTCATAGAAATCTTAATGGCATTGGTTATTACCATCTTACAATGAAAGAAAGGTGATAATGACTTTCATTTATATTTGTCTTGATATTTAGCCCTCTGAGGCAGAATGGAAAGATTATTCTTCCTGGAAATCTCTCGAGGATGAGATTTTCAGGGACATGCCAAAGGACACAGAGAAATACTTGTTTCTATCACCTGTTCATTCGTTCTTTGGCGCCATCCATTTCCCCAAACACTGTTCTATTGCTTCTCCCCCTCCATTCCTTTAAATATAACAAGAGTCACACCTGGGCATTTTATTCAAAAGATGTCTTACATTTCATTTTATGTCCCCACTTCTACAAAATAAAATTAAAGGTCCTGAACAGAAAGCTGGGGTATTTCAATAGCTATTCCTTCTGCTTCAGTCTACCCCTAGACTGAGAAGAAATCCTGAATTCCAATATCAACGATGCCATCCCTCACTAATGAACCAACAGGAGCTAATTATTATTTTCTGTATCAGATTCAGGATTCTCAGCTTGATTTGAACAAACTGTTTCTAATCCATATATTCTGCAGTATTCCCCCAAAGTCATTCTTTCTCTTCCTCCTTCTCCTTCCCTCTGTTACACACACAGACACATACATGCACATGCCAAAAAATCATGCTTACACCTTGTTAACAGCGACAGCTCATGTGTTTTACTGTCACCCCTATAGTTCAGCTGGCTTTGACCTTTTTTGAGCATCTATCAAAAGGCTACATACATAATTTAAGTTAACTAGTCTGTCATGATGTCAAATTGAAATTAACAAAATTTTCAAGTGCACGTAATCTCTGAAAATCTAAATTACTTAACAAAATTTGTTAAGTAGAAATAGGTTAGATGGAGAAACAGGCCTAGATTTTGTAGCTCACAGTATTGACTTTATGAACAAAATCACCCGTAGCAAGAATTAATTGGTTGTTTATTGTAGAAAAATTTATGTTTCATAAAATGATGATGCTACAAAGAAATTTCTAATGATTTTCCTCACGCTAGTGACTTTTAAATTTAAGGATAGAAAAGCATAAGTACCTGTAAGAAAGGCTATTTTTTCCACTTTACGAATACATCTCCTTATTATACAGAAAAAGAAACTCAGAAATTTGAGTCAATCTGGTCAATGCAAAAAGACAAATCTGGAAATGGAAGTATAGTAATAGAATCTGGAATTCCAAGTATCGTACATTATATATTGTATACAATACAGTATTGTACAAAGCTGTCTATACTGTTAAATAAATGCATTGATATGAATTGAAATCTCCCTGAGGGTGGATTTTTGGGGAAATCAGCATGGCACCATAATAATTTCTCTGTGTGGCATTGTTCATTCATGCGGCAAATAACCAATAATTAAGCATCTAATCTTCCCCGTGGATTCTCAAGTTGATCTGAGTGTTAATGCACATATGTGCGCGCGCACGCACACACACACACACATATAAAACCTCCTGCCCTCGTAGACTGTGATTTGTTGTTTTTGCCAGCATTCAGGCAGGTAGCTTCAGACGCTCCCCAGTAAAAACGCAACATTCCCATATCATGTGGGGCCATACATCCTGACATCTCTACCCCTATTCTGTCATCATGTTTTTGGTAAGACAAGCTATCATAGGCACAAAGGCTCCAAATAGCGTACAGAACTCAAAAGTGCAACCAGGTTTATTATGACATTTAGATTGCGTTTTCACTATAATTTTGCAGGTTTCCATAGTCCCAAATTCCCATTCGATACAGAACTACAATGAAACAGCAAATGGCTTACGGCATCAATAGACACAACTGCACATACAGGGTCCTGTCATCAGGGGGACTATCCAAGTTTCTTCGAGGGTGGTCTAATCCAGCGCCCCCCGTTACGAGCAGCCATCCCATTTGAAGCGCTCTCACCGCTCATAAACGTAACCTCTATAGAGCGAACGGCTCAGAGACACGCGCCTATCCAATGTACCAAGAAAGCCAATTTAATCCTGTATCCTGTCTTTCATTAATTCCCTTTCTGGCTTTCCTTGTTTTCTGGTTTTTGTTTGAACAGATCATGATGGGAAAACCCGTGACTCAGGTGGCTGGTGGAATGAGAACGCTCATCGGTTTTAGGTTTCGTTATCCATCTTCTCACACCTGCCAAATGCAGCTACTCCGGGGCCCCTTAGGCACTGAGGGAGCTCGGCAGACTCCATGGAAATGTGGCATCCAAACGTCAGTTTCACGTCTGGAATCGCAGTGAGACCCAGACTGCGCCAGCGAACGGTGTATTCTGTCTCCATAACGACAAAGTCGACCCACTGGAGCTGGTAATGGTAATGAAGCACCGTCCTTTACTTTCTTCCTGTGGGAAATTCTTTGGGATCTTGGTGGCATGTGGTCCCAGTTCAATTTGGGGTGACCCCTCTCTCTATGTGGACTTCCGTTTAGCAACACCTGGAGAAGCGACGGAAGTTGCAGATGTGGTAAAATTTTGGAGATCAATGAATTTATGTGAATTTCCAGTTCAGATATTGAGCCAAGTCTTACAGAAAAGCATTTCCAAGTCCTAAAAGGAAAAGTTCTCCAAAAGCAATACAGAAGGTAAGCACGAGTGTCTATACTAGATACTGTCTGCGATTGTGGTTCCCATAAATTATTTCTTTTCATTCCAGTAAGATTGCATCATATGTTTTTCCTCCTCCTTGACTAAAAAGAACATATGCAAACGGTAATTGAGAGGTGTGATATCATTGCAACTTCCCTTTAATCTGGTTAGACTCCATGGAAAATTTTAACCTGAGATCTACATGAATACAGAGATGTCTAAATGTTCTGAATATTTGATTAGGCAAAACATATTGAGCATCATCATTCAGATACATTTCTCCTCTTCTTTTATAAAAAATAAAAGGCCATTATTAAAAGCAAACATTTATTTTTAATGTAGCTAGAATCATCTAACTTCACTCATTTGGGTTTGGTTCAGGGAACACTAGAAGAAAACAAGGACTAAATTTACCTTAACAAAATGGCTTCAAGCAGTAAAACTGAAGCATTTTATGAAGTATCCTTTGTTTGTGTATTAAAAACAATCCCTGTTGTTCCTTTCACGACTCAAAGAAAGTGCTAAACTCTTAAGGTGTTAAAGCAAAAGGGACCTTTCATTTCACACTTTGCAAACTCAACCATGGTTTTGCTTTTAACCCTATTATTTTCTTTAGATTTATTCCTTTACAAGTGATTTAGCAGAATATACAGACGATATATTCATACTGGGTATCATCTGCAAATAAAGACAACAACATTTTTGAGGAAACAATTTAGGAAAATGATTCAAGATAATAACAGTATTGTCCATTCATTGGATGCTCAGTAAAGGAAAGTAGAACACACGATAATTCACAGCAATAACTGCATTCAGGACACGAAAAAAATCAATGGGTTGTAGGAAACATCATGTACAGGACATTATCAGACCTCTATCTGGCCCGAATGGGCGAGCGTGGCTTTCTGCCAAGGTAAGGTACTTACCATCCTCAGTAGGCACGTAGATGTTCAAGTACAGGCAGTCTTCATTCTGATCTTGAACATAGGTCATCAAGGTGTCCAGGTTGGCGGTGAACCAAATGGGCAACATGTCATGAAGTAAAGACCTCTCATCCAGGTGTTGGGGACACACAGCCGCAAACTGGGTGGCATTGCGAACCCCAGTCCAGGAGGAGGGGGGTTCTGGGGGCTGAAAGCGCCTCTCTCCGGTGGGAGGTGAGGCATAGGGGACCCCCAAATATTGCTCCACTGGACCCAAAATCTCATTGGGCAATGGTGTTCTTAGGCCCCGGATTTTGCCATAGTTGGTGTTCACAACAGGGAACTGTGCTTGGCTGCTGATGAGCGTGAACTTGATGGCCAGCGTGGTCAGCCACAGGAGGACGTTGGAGTTCAACATGACGCAGGGCGGGGTGAAGACCAGGGGAGCCCATAGCAGTCCCGTGGGCCTCGACATCGTTCACAACCACATCCGCGGAGGGGTGTAAGATCAGCCTCGGGGAAAGTAAGCGGGGAAGCAAGCCCACTGAGAGAGGGGCCTTTTCCAGGAGTGGTGCTTGGTGAGGTCGTCCACAGAGACCGACGTTAGGAACCAACGCGGCTGTGTTCCTGGCAGCCCATGGTGTGGAAGCAGCCCTCTCCAAATCCTGGCATGGAATTCCAGCAGGTACAATGCTCCAAGGAGGCCGTGACCTTCACGTAACCGCCAAGGGCAGCAACTCTTTATGAAAATTCCCAGGCAGAGCGGTCAGCCTAATGGGAAGAGAAGGCAGACGATGACAATGAGGCCAAAGCAAACACCCCCTATAATATTTGCTGTCTCCTCCAGAAAACCCTCAACATTCCTCTAGGAAGATCTTATGCATTGGCTAATTTGTTCTTGTACAGCGGTGAACAAGCACATTGTCTTAATCCTGGCTAAATACCCCACCACGTAGAACGGTGCCAAGCATTTAGAAAACACGCAACGAGGACTTGTGGAATGAACAACCAAGTCCCAAACCATTATACAAGCTATGACTGTAACTACATATCCTCTTTATTGCACTGCTATTTACGAGACTGGTCAATCAATGGGTACGTGTCTCCAAAACACTGTGTTCTCAACTTTTTAAGGAAAATGATCATTTTTCCCTAAAGTGACATAATGGGACTCGAGAAGTTTTACGGTACAGAGTAAGTAGGTGCTAGCATCCAGGCTGAGTTGGATTCAAGGCAGGTGGACACTTACTAGATACCACTGAGGCTGCCTACCTAAAGGGAAGAGTATGCGCAGCAGAGGCTATTCCACATTCTCCTACTCAACTAACTGGACACAACTTTAGGTAGGTGATGCTTCATGGCCCTGAATCCATTTCCTTTACGAAAAGAACACAAGACAGTCCTTTCTAAGTATCTGCTGTCGTGCTTAGCCCATCAAGCGGTCCTTCAAAATTCAAAGGATTGAAACATTTACCCTGATTTGGGGGTAACCTATGGCTAAGCCTTAGAGAATGTACTTTTCATAGTGCAGTCTACTAAAAATGGTGGCAGTGTGAATGATGACTCCCTGGTGACAGTGGGAGACATCTACGGTAACTTTTAGAGAATTGCCTCCTTAGTCTGTCTCGGATGATAGGCTGATTCTCTCACCAGATGCAGCACTGCTCATATGACATTAAATAACACTGTCCACCTGTGGAAATGGTCTATTGGGGTGGAAAACTTTTCATTAGGTGTTGCAAGGAGTAGAGCTTTAAATACAGTGTTTTTCCACTCAAAAATAGACAAACGCATATGTAAGCACTTTGAGAATATCTCTGGACTAGAATATAAATTATGCACTTTACTTCAGTGAATGGTTGAGTAAATTATGTAAAACAGCTCATTTGTAAAGCAAAACACATCAATTCTGGATCTATCATGGAGCAGTAATGCTTTGGGGGGGGATTCCATAGTATGTGACATCCCTGGCAAAATTAATCAGAGTTGAGAGAAAATGCATTAAAAATCTGGATTTTAGCTTTGAAAAGTGAAAAAAAATAGCATTACACCAAAGGGGTGATTTATGGATTTGCTTCCATCTTTGAATTCTTTTGTAGACAACATTTGGATTTCTGCCACAAAGCGATCAGATTTCTGAATAATTAAGGGACAGTCAAAAACAAGGAAGAAGGGATGACAAGTTTAGATGCTCGTGTTTTCCTGAAAGCCCTTCTGTTTTCAACCAACATCATGTCTTCCTTCTGGAGCCTTTTTTACTGTATTAGGTGGCCCCAGTCACCTTTAATTTAGGTAGACGTGGGTCCCAGATGCAATCCTCATGAATGGAAGGAAATGACTCCTTTTACCTGGGCTTCAGGTAAAATGGCCTGTGCTACTGCTCCAAGAGCCTTAGAGAGCAGAAAATGAGGCTTTGTACAAAGGGGGCAAAGGAGAGAAGGTACTCAATAAATATGACCTACAAACACAGACCTGCTTTATCAAAGCAGGGACAAAGGGTGCCAGTGCATTCATCAGGCCTAGGACAACTAACTTCAAGTTTTCCCACCTCACTTTCCCGATCTGTTTCTACACAATTTCTGGCCCTGAGAATTCAAGAAATGTAGAACTAGCATGCATTTATTGGTGGATCTGTCCCAGGACTTAATAAAACATGAGAAATGTCGACCCCCTCCTCAAAGTGGATGAGAATATCTCAAATCACATATTTGTTCAGACTGCCCGAGTTGATCACATCTAGACCACAGGCTTGGGGTGGCCTGAAAGAGTCACTCCCCTCCTCCGTACAAGCCCACCCCTCACAGGAGGGCATGAGAAGGGGCAAGTGGCCCATTTAAGGAGGGTCTCTGGGACACCTGAACACTAACTGAGTTGGGTATTCATAATATTCACGAGTCGAGAGCTCTTTATTTCCCCTCCACTCTTTTTGATATTTGACTAAGTCAAATGAAAGTAATTCAAGTTAAAGCTCAGAGCGTCTCACCTCGGAACTACTGACATTTGCAGATGTAATTCCACATGCTGGGATCTGTCCTGCCCATAGAAGGATATTTAGCAGCATCCCTGGTCTCTATCTATTAGATGCTACAGCATCTTTCCATCCTCGTGTGACAACCAAAAATGTTTCCAGACATTGCCAAGGGACCTATGGACTGCAGAGTGAGAACCCAGACTCCGATCCCTCATTGATGGAATGATGATGGCCACGTAACCCAGTCAAGAACCTTAGGGTCTGTTTAAAGGTCATAACCAGCAAGAATGCGCATGTATGCGCATAAATATCAATGTAAATATAAGTACGAAATATATAAACGTGTGACATTGACCCATTTGGTGACTTCACAATATTTAACATTACAAGAAATCTTAACTCTAAAGACATCCCATCAACGTGCTTCATCATTAAAGAATTCCTGTACATTTTAACCACCATAAGTCTTAGGGAAAATAATAAAAGATCTCTCATGAAGTATCCTCAAACTGAAAAAGATTCAGTCCAACAGGGTGATTATGCTGTTGTTCATGGAAAGTTTATTTTTTCCCCAAAATAAAAAGGGGGTGCTCTAAAATGGTCTTCAAGTTAACCATTCAATGAAAAAATAATAAAAATCACAGCTTCACTGAACATATTATAAACATACATATATACATAAATATACATATATATACATATATATACAATTATATATACAATTTGAGAGTTAAGAAGGAGTTTCTAGCCTGTTTCCTCTGCAATGTTGACAGAATGGCATTTCAACTTGACTTATAATCTGTATTGATATTTCAGAAAACTTCACCATTGAGCAGTCATTCTGGCTGAGGCTGTAATTAAGACAGGAGCCAAACTATTGAGGTATATCAAATATAAATAGGCCAAAATTAAAACTGCAATAAAGTCCTCCCCAAAGAACACATAACTTAAATTCAGGTTGGGAGACTTCCTGGAAGATGGCGGCTTAGTAAGACGCGCGGATCTTAGTTTCTTCTCCAGGACACCTACTAGGGGAGTAGAAACGATACAGAAAGCGCCCAAAGCCACAACAGAGATAAAAAAAGACAGCGCACCCCATCCTGGAACGGCTGGCTGGCTGAGAGAAGCAGCTCGGGTGAGATCGCCGAGGCGCGCGGGCCTTACCGGGCGGGGTGGCAAGCGGCCGGAGTTACTCCCTTCCCCCTTCCCGGGCCGGCTGGGAGAATTGGAGAGGCGGTCCCCTGAAACAAAGACGGCTGGCGCCCACACCACGCGCAGCCCCTGGACCAACTGAGAGAATTGGATCGGAAACCCCCAGGCCGCGGAGAACGGTGACGGGTGGGGGAGGCCCCTTCCAAACCCGTGACTCCCGGGGAACGTGCACTCTCTCGGGCGGGCCGCTGCCGCTGGCGCCCTCCCGCCACGCTTGTTGCCCAGGGCCGACTAGGAAATTCGGACGGGCTCTTTCCCTGGCTGCGGCGACCAGCAACCCTCCCTGCGTTCGGACCCCGGGCCGGCTCAAGCCGTTTTGGCTAGCGAACCCCCAGGACGGCGAGAGTTTTCCAAAGTTTAAGGTCCCACAGCACCTTTTACTGGTGGGACCCGCAGACAAACGTGTGCCACGAGCGCCACCTACTGGGCAGGATAAGAAAAACAGAACCCAGAGATTTCACAGAAAAATATTACAACCTTGCTGGGTCCAACACCAAGAGAAATCTGAATAAATGCCCAGACGCCAGCAGCAGAAGATAACTGTCCACGCTCAAAAGATTGAGAATATGGCTCAGTCAAAGGAACAAACCAATAGCTCAAATGAGACACAAGAGCTGAGACAACTAATGCTGAATATACGAACAGAAATGGAAAACCTCTTCAAAAATGAAATCGATAAATTGAGGGAGGACATGAAGAGGACATGGGCTGAACATAAAGAAGAAATAGAAAAACTGAAAAAACAAATCGCAGAACTTATGGAAGTGAAGGATAAAGTAGCAAACATAGAAAAAATAATGGATAGCTACAATGATAGATTTAAAGAGACAGAAGATAGAATTAGTGATTTGGAGGATGGAACATCTGAATTCCAAAAAGAAACAGAAACTATAGGGAAAAGAATGGAAAAATGTGAACAGGGTATCAGGGAACTCAAGGACAATATGAACCGCACAAATATACGTGTTGTGGGTGTCCCAGAAGGAGAAGAGAAGGGAAAAGGAGGAGAAAAACTAATGGAAGAAATTATCACTGAAAATTTCCCAACTCTTATGAAAGACCTAAAATTACAGATCCAAGAAGTGCAGCGCACCCCAAAGAGATTAGACCCAAATAGGCGTTCTCCAAGACACTTACTAGTTAGAATGTCAGAGGTCAAAGAGAAAGAGAAGATCTTGAAAGCAGCAAGAGAAAAACAATCCATTACATACAAGGGAAACCCAATAAGATTTTGTGTAGATTTCTCAGCAGAAACCATGGAAGCTAGAAGACAGTGGGATGATATATTTAAAATACTAAAAGAGAAAAACTGCCAACCAAGACTCCTATATCCAGCAAAATTATCCTTCAAAAATGAGGGAGAAATTAAAACATTCTCAGACAAAAAGTCACTGAAAGAATTCGTGACCAAGAGACCAGCTCTGCAAGAAATACTAAAGGGAGCACTAGAGTCAGATACAAAAAGACAGAAGAGAGAGATATGGAAAAGAGTGTAGAAAGAAGGAAAATCAGATATGATACATATAATACAAAAGGCAAAATGTTAGAGGAAAATATTATCCAAACAGTAATAACACTAAATGTCAATGGACTGAATTCCCCAATCAAAAGACATAGATTGGCAGAATGGATTAAAAAACAGGATCCTTCTATATGCTGTCTACAGGAAACACATCTTAGACCCAAAGATAAACATAGGTTGAAAGTGAAAGGTTGGGAAAAGATATTTCATGCAAATAACAACCAGAAAAGAGCAGGAGTGGCTATACTAATATCCAACAAATTAGACTTCAAATGTAAAACAGTTAAAAGAGACAAAGAAGGACACTATATACTAATAAAAGGAACAATTAAACAAGAAGACATAACAATCATAAATATTTACGCACCGAATCAGAATGCCCCAAAATACGTGAGGAATATACTGCAAACATTGAAAAGGGAAATAGACTCATATACCATAATAGTTGGAGACTTCAACTCACCACTCTCATCAAGGGACAGAACATCTAGACAGAGGATCAACAAAGAAATAGAGAATCTGAATATTACTATAAATGAACTAGACTTAATAGACATTTATAGGACATTACATCCCACAACAGCAGGATACACCTTTTTCTCAAGTGCTCATGGATCATTCTCAAAGATAGACCATATGCTGGGTCACAAAGCAAGTCTTAACAAATTTAAAAAGATTGAAATCTTACACAACACTTTCTCGGACCATAAAGGAATGATGTTGGAAATCAATAATAGGCAGAGTGCCAGAAAATTCACAAATACGTGGAGGCTCAACAACACACTCCTAAACAACGACTGGGTCAAAGAAGAAATTGCAAGGGAAATTAGCAAATACCTCGAGGCGAATGAAAATGAAAACACAACATATCAAAACTTATGGGACGCAGCAAAGGCAGTGCTAAGAGGGAAATTTATTGCTCTAAATGCCTATATCAGAAAAGAAGAAAAGGCAAAAATTCAGGAATTAACTATCCATTTGGAAGAACTGGAGAAAGAACAGCAAGCTAACCCCAAAGCAAGCAAAAGGAAAGAAATAACAAAGATTAGAGCACAAATAAATGAAATTGAAAACATGAAAACAATAGAGAATATCAATAAGGCCAGAAGTTGGTTCTATGAGAAAATCAATAAGATTGATGGGCCCTTAGCAAGATTGACAAAAAGAAGAAGAGAGAGGATGCAAATAAATAAGATCAGAAATGGAAGAGGAGACATAACTACTGACCTCACAGAAATAAAGGAGGTAATAACAGGATACTATGAACAACTTTACGCTAATAAATACAACAATTTAGAGGAAATGGACGGGTTCCTGGAAAGACATGAACAACCAACTTTGACTCAAGAAGACATAGATGACCTCAACAAACCAATCACAAGTAAAGAAATTGAATTAGTCATTCAAAAGCTTCCTAAAAAGAAAAGTCCAGGACCAGATGGCTTCACATGTGAATTCTACCAAACGTTCCAGAAAGAATTAGTACCAATTCTCTTCAAACTCTTCAAAAAAATCGAAGTGGAGGGAAAACTACCTAATTCATTCTATGAAGCCAACATCACCCTCATACCAAAACCAGGCAAAGATATTACAAAAAAAGAAAACTACAGACCAATCTCTCTAATGAATACAGATGCAAAAATCCTCAATAAAATTCTAGCAAATCGTATCCAACAGCACATTAAAACAATTATACATCATGACCAAGTAGGATTCATCCCAGGTATGCAAGGCTGGTTCAACATAAGAAAATCAATTAATGTAATACACCATATCAACAAATCAAAGCAGAAAAATCACATGATCATCTCAATTGATGCAGAGAAGGCATTCGACAAGATTCAACATCCTTTCCTGTTGAAAACACTTCAAAAGATAGGAATACAAGGGAACTTCCTTAAAATGATAGAGGGAATATATGAAAAACCCACAGCTAATATCATCCTCAATGGGGAAAAATTGAAAACTTTCCCCCTAAGATCAGGAACAAGACAAGGATGTCCACTATCACCACTATTATTCAACATTGTGTTGGAGGTTCTAGCCAGAGCAATTAGACAAGAAAAAGAAATACAAGGCATCAAAATTGGAAAGGAAGAAGTAAAACTATCACTGTTTGCAGACGATATGATACTATACGTCGAAAACCCGGAAAAATCCACAACAAAACTACTAGAGCTAATAAATGAGTACAGCAAAGTAGCAGGTTACAAGATCAACATTCAAAAATCTGTAGCATTTCTATACACTAGTAAGGAACAAGCTGAGGGGGAAATCAAGAAACGAATCCCATTTACAATTGCAACTAAAAGAATAAAATACCTAGGAATAAATTTAACTAAAGAGACAAAAAACCTATATAAAGAAAACTACAAAAAACTGCTAAAAGAAATCACAGAAGACCTAAATAGATGGAAGGGCATACCGTGTTCATGGATTGGAAGACTAAATATAGTTAAGATGTCAATCCTACCTAAATTGATTTACAGATTCAATGCAATACCAATCAAAATCCCAACAACGTATTTTTCAGAAATAGAAAAACCAATAAGCAAATTTATCTGGAAGGGCAGGGTGCCCCGAATTGCTAAAAACATCTTGAGGAAAAAAAACGAAGCTGGAGGTCTCGCGCTGCCTGACTTTAAGGCATATTATGAAGCCACAGTGGTCAAAACAGCATGGTATTGGCATAAAGATAGATATATCGACCAATGGAATCGAATAGAGTGCTCAGATATAGACCCTCTCATCTATGGACATTTGATCTTTGATAAGGCAGTCAAGCCAACTCACCTGGGACAGAGCAGTCTCTTCAATAAATGGTGCCTAGAGAACTGGATATCCATATGCAAAAGAATGAAAGAAGACCCATCTCTCACACCCTATACAAAAGTTAACTCAAAATGGATCAAAGATCTAAACATTAGGTCTAAGACCATAAAACAGTTAGAGGAAAATGTTGGGAGATATCTTATGGATCTTACAACTGGAGGCGGTTTTATGGACCTTAAACCTAAAGCAAGAGCACTGAAGAAGGAAATAAATAAATGGGAACTCCTCAAAATTAAACACTTTTGTGCATCAAAGAACTTCATCAAGAAAGTAGAAAGACAGCCTTCACAATGGGAGACAATATTTGGAAATGATATATCAGATAAAGGTCTAGTATCCAGAATTTATAAAGAGATTGTTCATCTCAACAACAAAAAGACAGCCAACCCAATTACAAAATGGGAAAAAGACTTGAACAGACACCTCTCAGAAGAGGAAATACGGATGGCCAAGAGGCACATGAAGAGATGCTCAATGTCCCTGGCCATTAGAGAAATGCAAATCAAAACCACAATGAGATATCATCTCACACCCACCAGAATGGCCATTATCAACAAAACAGAAAATGACAAGTGCTGGAGAGGATGCGGAGAAAGAGGCACACTTATCCACTGTTGGTGGGAATGTCAAAGGGTGCAACCACTGTGGAAGGCAGTTTGGCGGTTCCTCAAAAAGCTGAATAAAGAACTGCCATACGACCCAGCAATACCATTGCTAGGTATCTACTCAAAGGACTTAAGGGCAAAGACACAAACGGACATTTGCACACCAATGTTTATAGCAGCGTTATTTACAATTGCAAAGAGATGGAAACAGCCAAAATCTCCATCAACAGAACAGTGGCTAAACAAACTGTGGTATATACATACGATGGAATATTATGCAGCCTTAAGACAAGATAAACTTATGAACCATGTAATAACATGGATGGACCTAGAGAATATTATGCTGAGTGAATCCAGCCAAAAACTAAAGGACAAATACTGTATGGTCCCACTGATGTGAACGGACATTCGAGAATAAACTTGAAATATGTCATTGGTAACAGAGTTCAGCAGGAGTTAGAAACAGGGTAAGACAATGGGTAATTGAAGCTGAAGGGATACAGACTGTGCAACAGGACTAGATACAAAAACTCAAAAATGGACAGCACAATAATACCTAATTGTAAAGTAATCATGTTAAAACACTGAATGAAGCTGCATCTGAGCTATAGGTTTTTGTTTTGTTTTGTGTTGTTTTGTTTTGATTTTACTATTATTACTTTTATTTTTTTCTCTATATTAACATTCTATATCTTTTTCGGTTATGTTGCTAGTTCTTCTAAACCAATGCAAATGTACTAAGAAATGATGATCATGCATCTATGTGATGATGTTAAGAATTAATGATTGCATGTGTAGAATGGTATGATCTCTAAATGTTGGGTTAATTTCTTTTTGTCCGTTAATTAAAAAAAAAAAAAAAAGAGAAGGGATAATTGGAGATGAAGGGATACAGACTGTACAACGGGACTGGATATAAAAACTCAGAAATGGACAGCACAATACTACCCAATTGTAATGCAATTATGTTAAAACACTGAATGAAGCTGCATGTGAGGTATAGGTTTTTTGTTTTTGTTTTTTTTTGTTTTTTTTCTTTCTATTATTGTTTTAATTCTTATTCTGTTGTCTTTTTATTTCTTTTTCTAAATCGATGCAAATGTACTAAGAAATGATGAATATGCAACTATGTGATGTTATTAAGAATTACTGATTGTACATGTAGATTGGAATGATTTCTAATTGTTTTGTTAATTCTTTTTTTAATTAATAAAAAAAAAATAAAAAAAAAATTCAGGTTGGTTTAATTGTTAAATATACATCAAATAAAGGCGATTCTTGACCAAATAAATGCCTTTTGATATTTTGGCCTTGGAAGGAATAAACAAGATCCCATTTCCCAGGTGGATAGAATCTTGCCTTTGTCTAGCCATCGAATATATTAGGGGCAAGGACCTCTGTCGACATGCACATCTTCTAAAAATCATTGAGAGGACAAATGAGGTGGAGGCAACATTCCCTCTGTGTTACTTCCAGCCACAGAGGAAGTCTACGATGTGCACAGACCTGTGTTGCCTAGAAGCTGCTATCAAGTGAGGCACTTGAAAGAACCTTCCTTGCATTCTGGAACATTCCAAGAGCATGAAGAAAACAAGATCAGCAGAGCCTGGTCTGAGCCCAAATCACTGAGCATGTAGAACCCTTCTGCCCTGTATTCCACATATACACCCATAATCCCCACCCAGGACTCACTCCATGCTGGCAATCAGTCTATTCATATTTTTTTTATTAGATTAATATCTTAATATTTTTATCTCAAAATCCAGGCAAGGTTACAAAATACTATGGGTTTCACAAATTCTACAGCTATTTGCACATTATTCTACATAGTTTCCCGGGTTCCAAAAACAGATCCCTGAAAAATCTACCATGTGGAACCATGAAGAAAGTAATTAGGGGAGTAAAATAAAGATGGCAGAGGTATTTTCTTCGAGATGGTTTCAAGTCTTAGTGTGGGCTCAAGGAACCACCTCCCCTCACCCTACCTGTCCTTGCAGTGAAGTCTAACATATTAGAAATGCACTCCATCCACAATGGGAGCGGCTGACGTTTTCAGTAGGAGGCTGCGCAGAAGCCAGGCTGAACCCAGCAGAAACTAATAATTGGCTTATATGGGGTCCATCCAGGATTGCTTGGAAAGAAGACATGACTAAGATTATAGGCCAAATATATGATCAAAATAAGTATCCGTTCTTCTAGATGAAACTATGCATTTTACACTTATCTCAGCACCTCCAAAGTTGGCTCTAAACAAGCACAAGACAAGACCAAAACTTAGCCAGCTGCCAACAAGTCTTCCATTAAAGATGGCTGTTCTATGTGGTAGGAACACAGAAGGGAAAAGACAGTTTTTGGCTGCTCGGAGTTTGCATTCTCATGAAGTTATCCCCAACTTGGTGTCTTTTCCTTATTCTCCTTTTGTAAATAGAAAGGTAGCAAATGAACTAGCAAACAGTAAAGGCTCATTAAATGCTTGATTTTCTGCCTAAATTAAAGTAGTACCAAACACGTTTTTGAAATCTAAACTTTCTAACTTGCAAATGCCTCCAGGTTCAATGCTGCCCTCTCCCACCAAATTCAGACGTATATTCCCAAGGTTAAGTTTTTGACCTTGACATTGCCACTTAGATATCTTGCTCTGTCCCCTCAACTGCCTCCAGACTTTCATCCCATACTTCAATACAGAGTACTATTATTTTTCCAGTTGTTCAGACTACCTTCAGTGCCATCTTCAGTGGCTCCCCCTCCCTGATACCACAGGTGCATGTACTCCCATTTGCAGATGGTCCAAAAGACAAGAGGCTCATTTATGACCAGAGAGAAGCAGATGAAATCACAGTAAGATTTGCAAAAATGAAAAAGACCAGTGATTCCAAAGGCTAAGCAAATTCTTGGAGCCATGGTAAGTCTCAGGCATTGCTGGCAGAAACTGGCACTATCCCATCGGAAAACAATTCAGCATCATGTAGGAAAGCCAAGCATGCAGAAATGTATAAGGCAGGTAAATACAAGCACACACACACATACACACCCACACACAACCTATATCTCTCCTAGAGAGCTTCCTGAATGTTGGCACCAGGAGATAAGTACGGAAACATCCATTTCAGCCCTGGTCAGGGTTGCAAAACAATCAGAAACAATCCAAACATCCATGAATAGGAGAATGGATAAATAAATATGGGACCATGGAAAGAGAATAGTGCACAACAGGGATAAATAAATGAATAGCAAACTGATATGTGGATCAAAGCGGATAAATTCAAAAACAAAAGGAAAGAAGTTTTGCTTAGTAGGTATAGAGTGCTTGTAAATAAAAATTCATTAAAAAAATAAAGCTAGTCGGGGCGGGCCATGGTGGCTCAGCAGGCAGAGTTCTCACCCACCATGCTGGAGACCCAGGTTCGATTTCCAGTGCCTGCCCATGCAAAAAAATAAATAAATAAATAAAGCAAGTCAGAAGAATACATATAGCATGACAATTTATATAGTCCTAAACTCTATAATACTATGTTGGAATCAACATGTGTACCAAATTGTAGAAACAGCAAGGGAATTAATACCAAGTTCTGGGATAATAGCTGCCTCTGAGCGGCAGGTGAGAAGACTGAGCAGGCCATGTAGATAGAAAAGATATTGGTAATGTTCTATTTCTTAGGCCACAGTGGACACTGTTTAATTTTTATACTTTAAACTGTACACTCATATTTTTGTGCACTCTTTTATATATAGATTGTTTCGTAATACACAGTTGAATCAGGAGATGCTTATTTGTATGGGTTTTACTCAATAACTGCTTTCCCACACACTATCAAAATGTCTTAGATTTTAACAACAAAGAAAAGGAAACAAAGTGTTTTCTCTAAGGTTCTGTTGTAGGCCCAGGGGGATGGATCACCTGTCCATACACCTCATAAAAAGACTCGGGTCATCGGGCTGGAGAATCAGATAACCTAAGTGTGCTACAGCCTGTCCATTAATTAGCCCGGGGACCTTTGGCACGCAGCTCAACACGTTGGGCCTCAGACTGAAAAAGGAGGGCTTGGACAACACAACCTCTTTGAGCTGCTTTCAGCACGAGAATGCTCTAAAAACCCAGACTGTTATCATCAAAGCCAGGTGTGAATGGAAGATAGAAGCCAGAGGGAACAGAAAGTTCTCCAATGAAGTACAGAAGCCATAACTTAAGGAGATAATTGGTCTGAAGAAAAAGAAAATGGTAAGGATTGCTGATGGAGTTAACATAGCCTTATAGATATATTCTTCAAAATATTTTCTCCAATGCCACGTAACATAAAAAGTCACCAGGCTTCTTTGTAAAGATTTAGAATGATTGTCAATTGGCTTTTGATTAGTATTCATTGTTCTGTACAAATAACCTTCCGGCTTTTTCTATTTAATTATGTAGTATTAATTCTCCAAGAATTAACTCAGAGCTTTTATATATGTATATGTGTTTATGTGTGTACGTGTATATATATAAATGAGACTCCATGATAGTAGGGGAACTGAAAAGTGCTTAGCCACTTATTGTGGTCAATAAATTCAGACAAATCCACTGAAATATTAAGGTACTTAAGTTCAGTAATTATGCTTTCTCTCTTCCCTTGGCATCCCATAGCCTTGTTCAATGCCCTTTATCCTGTAGCTAATAAAGCATGTGATTCGTCATGCTGAGTATCTGTTTTCAGACATTTAGCAATAAGCATGAGTTATCTGAAGAACAAAAGGCTCAAAATCATGCTCATATACTAAAACACTCATCCATGCATGAGTAATCTGCAAGGCAGTGTGGGGCAGTGCTTAAGAAAACATCCTCTGGACTCAGATGCCAGATACAAATCCTGGCTCTTGTTTTTACTCCATCAGTGAAAAGGGAGAAAGGTTAAAATCAACAGTGAATGCCTCTGTTTTTACATCTGTAAAATGAGCAGTCACAGGATGTACTCATGGATGTTACTATTTTTGCTATTGTAGGTATGTAGGGGGATATGTTTGTCTGAATATGTACACATTTGTTTCTACACTTTATAACTCCATACATGCATATGAATGTTTATATGGTCATATATAAAATTAGAACAAGTATTAGCCCCCCAATAACTAAGAGCTCATTATAACTAACAACTACAGGTCATATTACAGATGAATGCTTCTACTGTGAAACCCACTTTCGTAAATATAAAGATACACCTAACCAATTCCCATTGTTGAGAAGCATACAGTCCAACAGATGATATAAAACCTGTATTTAACAAACATTTGGTCCACCGACACTCTTGCCCCCCTTCTCTGGGGAGTGTGGACTTGAGCGAGCATGATGGAATTTGGGATGGAGTATCTAAGAGACAGGCCTAAAATTGTAGATACATAAGAGGGAGGTGAGCTAGAAGGGTGTGTAAAGATGGTAATAGGGGAATTAAGTGTTGAAATCCAAGAATGTAAATTCCAGCCTACCTAGATGGATAGAGAGAAGGGATATTCACATAATGCCACAGTCATTTCCTAAATGTTTGTGTTCACCCTAAGCAAATAGAGGTCCTCAGCAAAGGTTATGAAATTAAAAGAAGAGATAAGATGCAGAAGGAAGTTAGAAGGAGCCTGGACATCCAATGCAGAAAAATCAGCAAGGTTACGTTGGCCTTGTTCCTGTAGATGCTACAGTAGTCTTGTCTTCAACCACCAGCTCTGCTCATCCTCTCAATGTACATCCCCTTTGGTCTCCACAATCTAGCTCTGGCAGTTTCTGCCTACAGGGATCACATCAGCGGGGAGAGAGCCTTGAGTTCACTCTATGACACAGCAGTAAAAACAGTTATAGCCTTTGGCCTGTTACCAGCTTGACCTCTTTCTATTGAGCTTAATTTAGAAATGGTTCAGAATCAGTTCTCAGGCAACATCTGCTTGCACCTCTGCAAGCAAAATAGGGAATTCCAGTGGCCAAGTCAATGCCATTTCTTGCAGAAGGCTTTCTAACAGGCATGTAGAATGGACACAAGTAATCCTGATTGCCCAGAGGAAATATTCAAGAGTGGGATAGTTGAGCAAGTTCTCCTGCAAAGGAGAACTACCCATTTTGCAAAGAAAATTCTGTAAGTGGTCCATTTTTAAATAGTACCATTTGACCTGGAGGTAGTTCCTTAGACCTGTTAGGACCTACCCCATCTGACTGGTGTTTTAACTGTGGGACAATCTGAAATAAATATGCGCAGGGACAACTGCAGACTTCCATGTGGTAGACCAGTTGCCTTGGGTGGCAACGGGTACTTCTCTGTGTATGTTTACTAAGTAGCTTTGAACCCGCTGTTCAGAGGCTCTGCTAATGAACTGTGCAAGGTCTAAGGAGGAGAAGGTCTTCAAGCAGTCCCAGGGTGCCATCTGGGACTTAAGGACCAGTTCCATCTTATTTAACCCCAGCTGCAATGCCCCACCACCGCATTTCACTTCTGTGGCTTGAATTCTGTTTCCTAATGTTGCTTCCTTCATACCAATGGAGGGGCTCTTTCACCGTTATATTCTTTCATGTGTTTATGATAATGCAGATACATTTGGAAAGACAAGGCGCAGGCGTGTTTATAAGTTGTTGGGATGCAGATTACTAAACAACCATTATTTCATAGGGTTACTTCCTGACCATGACTCTCCACAAGCTCCCCAGGAAAGGCAAGATAGGACTTGAGTTTTGATACCCACCACTTGCCACCTCCACCCATTCTCCAAAATGTTTCCTCTGCATGCACCACATGGAGAGACTGATTTGGGGGAACAGACTTCCCCATCCCTGAGATAGGACCTTTAACATCCATCTCCAGGAAATGATCAGGGGTCCCAGGATCCAGAATTTAGAGAGATGACTCTCTTGAAAACCCATGTGCGTTGTATTAGCATGGGATGGGAGAAAAGAATAGGAGAAAGGAAGAGCAAAAGGACGTGTAGGGCTTAAGAAGGAAGGAAGAAATAAGAGGGGGGAGAGATGAGATCAAGGTAAAGTAAGACTATATGACAGGGGGCCAAACTCTCCCCGTGTACCTCCCTTCAAGTCCAGTAAGAAATCTAAATTAATTCAAATGAAGTGCATTTTCCAAAACCATGGCAGTAATTGCTCTTGACACTTTCAAAAGTTTTTAATGAAAATGGTACAATGTTTCAAACTCACCTGGCTCCTTACTTTCTTTTTTGTTACAAAAAGAAGGGCCATACCCTATTCTCTAGAGTGGACCGTCACTACTCTCACATCCTACGCCCCTGACAAAATTCTCTACCTACACAAGAAGACTTTTTTTTTAAAGAATATCTGAAATAAATAAACAGATAACCCTTTTGACGGCATAAATTTGAAGGGTTCTTCACCCAGTGTGCACAGCCCCTCCCTGCCCCGAGTGTACTGGGATAGACTCCAGGGGTTCTATAAATGTGATCAGACAGGAGAAATTGCATCCCTATTTTCTCTAAATTTGAAGTGAGTTTTAATATTTCTTTCAGTTATGAATACAGGCATCTCACACAAACAAACAGCAATAGTTGCAATCCCTGCACGCCTGTGTCCAATAGAAATCACAGATATTTTCCTTTCAAACTACTGATATTGCAGCTATCTGAAAACTGTGAAATTGTGGCAATTATGAGACTTGTAACTAGATACCGTGATTTGCTACCCAATACTGAAACACAGATCTTTTAGTATGCTTTTAAAATATTTTGATGACTACTTCAATATGGGTTGGTTTCCTCCTAGTTTATATCTTTTACTTTATGTACTTGAAGCATTATTTTTAGAAAGAGTGAATGTCTTTCATCAAATTGACAAAGGGTATGTCATACCGGCATGCACAGTTAAGCACCACTGCCTAACTGCCTGACAAGTGAAGCCATCTGCATCTCTAACCTCCATGCCCTGGTGCATGGAATCACAGTTATAGGACAGGGTCCTGCTCATGGACATGGTGGCTGCAGAAGGGTGAATTCAGAGTCCACTTACTCAACTGCCTCATGCCAGGATTATCCAGCTACACATTCATGAACAAGACCAGGGTGATTTGACCCTCTGTACAGATTTCAGTAACTACAAGGTACTTATCTGTCTGAACCAAAGCCACTCAGATTCCAAGCCAAAAATTTAAAATAAAGGAATGCTAAATATATAAATAGGACTTTCTAATCACAAGTACATAGGCAACCATGGTTAATGTAATATTCCATCATAGGTACCACAAATTAATGGAGGAAGGGAAAATAGAAGTAGTAAAGTTTAATTAATTTACCACTGGATACCATACACTTGGAGAGAGGCTCTAGCCATTAAAGCACTAGCAGAAGAATTCTGGGGATTCCAGAATCGATGAAGATGGCAGAACCTGCTTCTCAAACCCTATCAACCTCACTCCCACTATCTCTTCTCTAGGAGAAAATGTGATGATAGGTTAAATACTACCCAAGTTCTCAGGTCTTTCATGAAAAATGGAAAAAAACCCTCCCTTCTTGAGACTTGGGAACATTTATTATCACTCGCCTCTCTTCTGACTTGTAACTTGAGCCACGTCCCTTTGAATCTCAAATCATCCGCTTGATTTCCCTGAATACTTTTGTGGGAAGATTTCCTTCTCCCTGTCACCTCCTTCCGCACAGATAAGGATATAAAAAGGCTGGGCGCTCTCTACTGTAATCAGGTGTCACAGATTTTCTGCAATTAATGCTTTCCTCGGCTATTTTCAGACCTCCTATTAACAGCTATTCTTTCACCCTGGCCTACTCCTCTTAACCCAATTAGACCCAATTAAATCTTCTGCCACAATTGTACTATTCCCCCCATGTTTAATCATCCCTTAACAAGCCTCTTTTACAGCATGTTCTCTTCAATTGGCCCACCAAGGGAGGTGTAACTCAGAGAGGGCGGAGCACAGACATATAAAATCTGGATGTTAAATCATCCTCTAGCAAATGTCTGAGTGCAAATCTATCTTCAGGGAGGGAGCCACGTTAAGACTAAATTCCTGCTGCAATGTCAAGAATCAGAGGATCCCATGCTGATTAGGTCAGAGATTTTAAAGCAACAAATATGAACCCATTTGCCAGTCACAAATGTACTTGAAATTAATTAGATAAAAAATGAGATCCTGAATTTATGACAGCCCAAACACTGATTTTTCAAATAACTAATTTCAATATATATTAATAAACTTCAGTTGTGTGCATGCAACTGCTACTCCAAAGATTTTTTAAGATATTAGATTAAAATCACAAGCCTGCCCCCAAATGTGGCCATTTTGTAGTCTAATTTTTTTTTGTATGCTCTATGGCAGGGTCACATTTCAGGCTTTTTCCATGTGAGTATCCCATTATTGCAGCACCATTTGTTGAATATTTGTTTGTTTGTTTTTGTTGGTTTCTTTGTTCATTTGGGAAGTGCATGGGCCAGGAACCAACCCCGGGTCTCTCACATGGCAGGCGAGAATTCTACCACTGAACTATCTTCGCAACCCCCATTCTTTAGTCTCATCTTATTTCAGAAATTCACTAAAGAGCATCAAAAATTCACTTGCTTATTCAGGACATTCTAAGAGGGTAAAATTAAGAAGCCAAAATTCTTAAGAAGAAAAGGAAAATCAGAAGAAAGGAAGAAGGTTTTGCTCTCCTTCAGAGCTGATCTCCTCACAGAAAAAGGCTGGTTTTCAGATCGAGGAAAGACAAGACAGGACTAAACAGAAGTTGTCCCAACAGAGAGGAGGAGTGATGTGATAAGTTCTACCAAAATCGATAATTAGAGAAATGGATTCAAAGATAAGGTGATGCCATAGAGCCAGCACTAAAGGTCAGCATTCAGTGATTTACTGAGTTAGCTTCTCCTAGGATAAAAGCTGCTCCTCAAAAGCAAATGCTTCTGTAAGCCACTGGCTTCATGTTTCATTGCACAGAAACCTACAGCTTGAGAGAAGGAAGCTTAACATACGGTCTGAGGTATATCCAGCAGACTTAGTTGTTTGGAAGATAGAATGAAGAAATCTAGAATATGCTAGCTGCAAAAGATAAACAGGAAAACCTTATTTTGATAGCCACCCATGACTTTTAATATGAACTCGATCCTCCTCACTTGAGAAGCTTGGAAGAGTTAAGATCACAGTGAAAGAATTTGGCTTGGCATTGACCACTGAAAGAATTTCTAGGGCCAGTAATTACTTCCCCAGCCCTTGAATTAAAGGGCATCACAGAATTAGACCAAAGGAATGCACTGGCCTCCTCCAAGGAGCCACTTAGTACGATTAACTGGGAAGTACAAACTGAGAAAATTATCTTTAATTCAACCTCGTGTGCGGAAACAAACAGGAGGAAGTGGAACAATTAAATCTGAAGGGCTCTATTGACCACATACAATGGGCTTCCCATAGAAGAGACAAAGTACCCCCAAAAGGAGAACATTCTGTGACTTAAAAAGAAAAAAAAGTAAAACCTCCAGAAAACGGAAAGCTTTTTGAGAGAAGCATTAGGTCATTTTGAGCAATTACGTCCTTTCTATAAGGGGCATGTGAGACAATAAGGAAAAAAAAATAACAATGAAGTTTCTTCAATCTAAAAGCCTTATCAGATTTTTTTCTTTTTTTACTGAAAATACTGTATCAGGGCAAAGGAAACACTGGATGTGATTTTAAATTAAAGCAATATACTTTGGATCAGTGGTGCTCAATCTCTGCTGCATATGTGAAACCTGGGGAGAATTGTAAAAATCCCAGGTCCCAGGCTACACTCAAGCAAATCAGAATCTCTTGGGAAAGGGTCTAGGAATTAGTCTTTATTAAACTCTCCAGTGGGATTCCAATGGGCAGCCAAGTCTGAGAAACCATGCTTTGGATGTTGATACTCACACACACACACTATTCAATTTGGCCTTTATTTTTCTTTATGGTAATTTGTGTGTTCAGCAAATAGTTGCATGATGTTTGAAATGCCAAACTACAAGTATATTTAAGCAACAACAAACAGCAGCTACTGCCGCAAACATCCACCAACCCCTACCCACACCCTCTTCTCAAAATATGTTCCACCTGATTTCGAAATAATAATATGTGACTTTGTATTGATCTATTATTTCAAGACATTTTTATGTAAAATAAAATGGCTGCCTGCCTTGGGTGTAACTGGGAAGGACCCTTCCTAGGAAAGGAGTTACAACCGTGTCTTGGTTTTACCAATATTTAATATTAACCTGATTGTGAATATGTTGGTCACTCCCCGAACCAAGTATTAGAACGTAATTAAACTGCCTTTCTTGAACAACTTGATTTTACTTGGAGACAATAACTGCCTCATTCATGTTTTCATTTGCATGATTTTCTGCATAGCTATCGTTTGACTTTTCTAAATGCTCCAAAAGAATGAAAGCCCCTCTTGAGGACGTTTTTCTTACAGTCCAATGCCTCACTTCCTTTGCTCTTGTATTTATTTTTCCCTTGAGGTCTTCCCCTGTCCCAGTCTGCTCCCCACACTCTGCTGGGAGCCAAGTTCCAGCTCTTTTGTTGAGTCCTTTGTATCCTGGAGCACATACTTCCTCTTCATTATCCATCCCCCTCTTTGGAGGGGCACATACACACACGGCTTCCTGAGAAAAAGTGCAGGAATGGGCAGTCTTTGGAGACCTTGCTTGAATGAAAATGTCTTTACCCTCATATTGATGGTTGGGCTCTGAGAGGTTAGAGTTAAATACTGCAAATCACTTTTTCTTAGAATTTTAAGTGTCTCTCTCTGCCTTCTAATCTTTGGAAGGCCTAAAGGCATTCTAACTATTGATTAGGTATAGGTTTTTATCTTGTTTTTCTTTGCCCCTCTCCTCCCCTTTTCCTGGAGACCTTTTGGATCTTCTCTGAATAGCTGATGATCTGAAATTTCACAAAAATGTCCCTTTGAATGCACTTCATTTCATTCCCTCTGCTGGGAACGCAGTGTGCCACATAAGCCTGGAAGCTCGGGTCCTTCAATGCTGGGATAAATTTTAAAACTATGAGTAATTTCTGACTCTGTGTACGATTTCAGTCTTTCCCAGAACATAACATTTGTATCTTTAACTTCCCAGATTAAGACTTTCACTTTCTTTCTTTCCTTTTTATTCACTCATCAGGTTTCATCTATAAGCCATATCCTCCTATTTTCCAGCCCTATTTTCATTTATTTATTTTATATTTGGCTGTGTTGTTACTTTCTCATAGAATTCTCACCTTTTTATGGAACAATATCATAGCATATCTCCCGCATGGTATGCATTGGAGATTTTTTTCATGTTTTCCAGTTGGCACTGTGTGTGTTTCTTCCAGACAATGTTTTTCAATTGTCTGTTTTGTTAAACTTCCTCACTGGAGGTTTTCTGGGAGGCAAGGCTGTCCTTTCTCATTGAAGACTAAGCCCAGGATGGGTAAGCAGGGTGTGAAGGAGCAAGGAACTCAAATGGCCTTCAAAGACTATTTAAGGTTCTTTTCTCGGCCAGTTCAGGCTCCCCAGAGATGACTCCTCTAATATTTGCCCACACAAGACCAGTGGCTTGTAATCTGGGCAGGAGGGGAGAGTTGCTGACTAAGAGAGTTTTCACATTATTCTACAAATCTTCACAACATTCCCTAGTTTTTCCCTCCGGACACTCCAACCACACTCTTCAAAGATTGACTTCCACAACCCTTGTCTAGGTTTAATTTCTCCAAAATAAATTCCTTCTGTTCACTGTGGAATGAGGAGAAGAACAGAGTTTTAGCCATGCAGAACAGAAATCAATGGTCTAAGGGCAGTTCAAATGAACTTAGAGTTTTAAAAGGCAAACATATAACAGCATGGGTACAATTCCACCTGCCTAAACAGTGGTATCAAATTTTCTTCCATATGTTTGCAGTTATTTATTTTTCTTCCCCAGAGAAATACAGCACTACAAATAAAAAATGAACCTGAATTTTAAAAGCAAAACTATCAAGAGGAATGGAGAGTGTTAACATAAAATTATGTAGCAATACACCACCTTGAGAAGTAGGGAGGATTTCCTCTATGAAATATAATTTATTATACATTTTTTGCAAAGCCATTTAATAAATATCTTAACCCAATGTTCTTCAAGTACTATTTCATCCTTCTCTCCCCCGTTTTGGGCCATAAAGCAGTCATTTTTGTTTCTATTTTTACCTGGCAAATATGCATTCAAAACACCTAGACTAAAACAAGCTGCAGAAACCTATGAAATAGGGAAAAAACTGAAACGTATAGAAAAATAAGATGGAACCAGGATTGAGGGCTAGTATATGGAATGCACGCCAAAAACCACTTGCCAACATTTAGCTCTAAACTTTCAACTCACTTTCTCCATACTTATCATCCAATCTACCCAAGGTTTTCTTCTCCCATCCATTATTCTTCATAAATGGCCTCTAGGAGTTTCCTCCTTTGGCCAGGGTCTCTAATCTGAAGTTGTACAGGAATTTCGTTTATACCTTTAGAGAACAGAATAACCTGTGGAACTGACTTATATTAATCCTCCCATGAAGCTCTAATCAAAAGTTTTGAATACGTTAGAACACAGGGGTAAGGAAGACATTTCCATATTTCAGAGCCACACCTACTCTTTGAGACCAAAAGAAGAACGGTTTGTTTTGTCAGGAACCTAAATTTTCTGTAGCACATAATCTAACTCAACCTGTCTGGATAGCTCATTTGAACAACCCAAACACAGGGAGCCCAGAAAAAGAATGAGGGCCTTTAATCCTGTATACCTTAATGTAATGCCTGGATACATCCTAGAAAACATTAACAGATAATCAAAAAGTATTGGCAAAGTCCTTTGAGGGATGGGAGAAAAAATATGGAACTATTAAACTTTACCACCAGGGAAACCGCTGAAAAAAAATGTTGAAGATGGTAATAAAGCGGCTGGAGTGATGACCTGCAACTAAGCTGGCCCCATAAATGAAATGCAAGAAATGAACAGACTCTGAACATCATATCACCATTGGCATGTTCCAATTCAGCCAATGAGAGTTGAGACAGAGAAACTAAAGATAATCTGGGGTGGGAAAACAGCATCTACTCAACCAGTTACACCACTAACTTTCCTTTCCACAGAGTGAGAAATACAAAGATTACACTAGAAAGAATAGAAGAGAAACTATTAAACGCAGTTGGCTACCAAAGCAGAAGAATGAATTTCAGCTATTTTGCAACCATGCCAGACACTGTATTCAAAATGATACATATCCTTGTGCCCTTTAATCTTTTATATAAAACATAATGGGAATATATGACAATTTCCATATCCTCTAATTTACAAACAGAAACCTAATAGCTTATCTAAGCAGTGCCGTGGATTAACTTTCCAATTTTTGGATTAAATGTATAGAAAATTAAATCCCATACATTGTGCCAGAGGAAAAGCTTAGACATGAAATGTTCACAACGATGTTGAAAGCATTTACATTTAGACAAAATAAAGGAGATGACGGGAGCAGACAATTTTCTGTAACCTCAATTACATTTTACATGTGTCTCATTCTTTAAGCCTGCAAAAATATCCTACAATGATTACCTTATTTAAAGTAGAGCTATGCTACTCAGACTTGCAGGTTTGTGGAATGTAGGTACGAGTGAGTTTTGCTCCCTGTGATTTGATGTCACTGAAGAGTCAAGGTCAGTTGGTTGGTGTGCAGGTCAGGGGGCACTTCCAGCTGTCTCCTCTCATTTGCTTATTTTCCACATTAGAAAAGCTACCATAAAAATAAATCTGATGAAGCCTTCTGGCAAACACACTGCTATCATCTTTGGAAGGATAATTTTGCGACATGGATTCCCATTCTTTTTCAACATATTTGTTTTAGAAGACATAGATTCTTTCTTTTCACAGTATGTAATAATAAATGAAAGAACAGTTTATGCCCCCCCCCATCCCCAGAATGCAGCATTATTTTGGAGGCATTTGAGGCAGGTTTCCAGGCTCACAACTGGTTTTCTCATTTATTCCACAGTCACTCCATGAGAGAAGTGCCAACCTTCCCATCTTACAGAGAAGAAAACATGTGCTGAGAGACTAAGACGTGTTCAAGAAAACAGAAGTGGCACCACAATTCAAACCCTAATATTTATTTCCAAAACCCATGCTCTTTTAACCATTTGGGTATATAAAGCCTCTCTTTCCACGACATGACATGGTTAAGCAATAAAACCCCACAGAGTTAACTGGTCTTTAAATTTTCTTGTAACTCTTAGCATTCTTTTAAGCTAAAGGATATTTGGCAGCATAAATAGAAAGTTGCTGACTTTAAGTCAACCCACTGTAATGCAATTTAGTTCTTACAATGCATCAAGGAAGTTTAATATTTTAAATAAAAGTCAATCTTCAAGTGTACTTTGAAAACCATTGCTCTTTCTTTTCTTTGTATATATGTTATATTTAACAATAAAAACTGTTTTAAAAAGTCAATCTTAAAGGGAAAAAACATACCACCAAGAAAGTTCTCATTGGCTTTTTGGAAATATTATGAAAACATTTTTGGTGACCAATAAATTCACTTGTGATGCCCTGATCAGACAGTGTTCACCACAGTACAGGAAGGGCTTCTGGACAAATTTTACACATACCCTGCCCTGCATATCCTGAATTCAGATAATCACAAGAGCACTCCTTCATCTGATAACCTATGTAAAATTGTCGATGTCACCAAGGAGAAAAGATGACTGAGTCCAGATTTTGAGAAACCTGGTCCCTGCTCTTTCTACAAAAGTATCTCCAGCTTCAAATTTTTCAAGTGGGCTTCTTTACATACTGTACTTATAAGTACAGTATCACAAATCACAAGTGTTTCAATATTTATGTTAATTCCACTTTTTTTTCAATTTCTATCCCATTGTCTTGTGGCTGTTCTTTCAGTTTGAAGGTCAGTAGACCCCTACTGACTTTGCATTCAGGTTCTGGTTTCATTCCCAAAGATCTAAGATGAAGATCTGCCACACCACTTGTCTAGCTCAAATTCCCACCACAGTCCCTTCCCACCTAGCCCAGCTACTGTGAGTACCATCATGTCCAGAAGGGAAGTTTGGACCTCCATATTCAGAATTTATTTCTAATAAAAATGAGATGTTCTGAGCGAATAGCTGGGTGAAAAGTTCTGCAGGAGAGTTAATTTAATGATAAGGGTTGAATGAGTGACACCTACTCTTTGGATTATCAAATGTTAAACTTAACAAGATGACAGCAGGATGGTTAAGTCTAGACTCTAGAGTCAGACTGGATGGGCAAGAAACAGAGCCCCACCACTCAACATCCCTACAACCTGAGTAAATTACCCAGCTCTCAATGTTTGGTTTCCTCAGCAGTGAAGTGGAGATAACGTTTGTGTGGTATGCTGAATAATATCCTCAACCATCCCATGTCCCAGCTTTAGAATGCAGGAAAGATATCTTGCATGGCTCAAGAGGAATTTAGGTCTCAGGTGACCTCGAGAGGGAAGATTATGCTGAATTATCAGAGTGTGCCCAATGGAATTCCAGGAATCCTTAAGAGGAAGAGGGAAGCAGGAGAGAGAGAGCCAGAAAGATGGCAGCATGAGAAAGGCTCAACCCACTGGCTTTGAAGATGGAGGAAAGGGCCATGAGCAGAGAAATGCAGGTGGCCTCTAGAAGCTGGAAGAGGCAAAGACATGGCTTTTCTCCCAGAGCCTGCAGAAAGAACACAGCCTTGCCCACACACTGATTTATCTCGTAAGACCCATTTGGGATTTCTCAGCTCCAGAACTGCAAGATAATAAACGTGTGTCATTTTAAGCCACTAAGTTTTTGGTATTTTCTTAGAGCAGAAATCAGAAGAAAATACAAATGGTAACGACCAGATGGGATGGTTGAAATATTTCAATATAAAAAGTATTTGGAATAGGTCCTAGCACAGAGGAAAAGTTACAGAATTGGCAGCCTGTGTTATGATTGATAACCCAAAGTGCTAATTCTGAATTCAGGAAACAGAATTGTAGGGTGGTAGGTGAAACAGAAAATTTCAGGTCCTCCATAGTGATGGTTGGGGATATACAACTCCTGTTATATTAGTCTTGAAATAACACTCTATTCTGCGTGTCACTCTATCAAAGATATTCACGTGTTGTAATATATTTTGAGATGTGTGTTATTTCCTATACTGGATGATCAAAATTTTATAGTTAATTCTGATCAATTGTCAAACACTAGCAGAGTATCCACACAGAATTATGTCCTTTGTTTATGAAAAATCACTGATAGATATCAAGTGGGAGCCCTAGATATTTCAAAAGCATACCAGGCTCACTGAATACAGCACTAGCTTCCAGGACTCTTCTTCTATAAGCCAGGCCTCTGACAAAAAACCATGTCAAAGGGACCTGTGGGTGACACTGATCTTGGCACTGCCTACTCATGTGCGGGTGTCTTCCACCATGGAAAAGTGGAGATAATGGCCAATGCTTAAGGAGACAGAACAACCGTGAGCTATGTTGGCTTTACTGATACCCATCAATTGATTGATAATGCTGCGAAGAATCAAGTTGCAATGAACCCCAGCATCACGGTTTTTGATGCCAAACATCTGACTGACATAGATTTGATGATGCTGTGTTCAGCCTGATATGAAGCATTGGCCCTTCGTGGTGGTGAATGATGTAGGCAGGCCCAAGGTCCAAGTAGAATACAAGGGTGAGACCAAAAGTTTCTATCCAGAGGAAGTGTCTATGATTCTGACAAAGATAAAGGAAACTGCAGATGCCTATCTTGGGAAGACTATTACCAATGCTGTTGTCATAGTGTCAGCATATTTTAATAACTCTCAGTGTCAGGCCACCAAAGATGCCGGTACCATTACTAGCCTCAGTGAACTTGGAATCATCAACAAGCCAACTGCTGCTGCTATTACTTATGGCTTAGACAAAAACATTTGACTTAAGAGGTGGCACTATTGATGCGTCAATCCTCACCACTGAAGAACGGATTTTCAAGGTCAAATCAACAGCTGGAGACTCACACTTAGGTGCAGAAGACTTTGACAACCAAATGGTAACTGTTTTATTAAGGAGTTCAAGCACAAGCAGTGAGAATGAGAAGCTGTCTGCCACTTCCACGCTGCTTGTGAATGAACTAAGTGCAATCCTCTCTTCTAGCACCCAGGCCAGTATTGAGATTAATTCTCTGTATGAAGGAATCAACTTCTATACCTCCATTACCCATGCCCGGTTTGAAGAACTGAATGCTGACCTCTTCCGTGGTACTTTAGGCACCATGGAGAAAACCCTCAGGGATGCCAGTCATAGATCCATGATGTTGTCGTGGTGGGTGGTTCTACGCACGTTCCCAAAATCCAGAAACTTCTCCAGAACTTCTTCAATGGAAAAGAACTAAACAAGAGCATCAATCCTGATGAGGCTGCTGCTTATGGTGCAGCTGTCCAGGCAGCCATCTTATCTGGAGACAAATCTGAAAATATTCCAGATTTGCTGCTGTTGGATGTCTCTCCTCTTTCCCTTGAAGACAAAGCTGCTGGTGATGTCCTAACTGTCCTCATTAAGCACAATACCACCATTTCCACCAAGCAAACACAGATCTTCACTACCTACTTGGACAAACAGCCCAGTGTGCTCATTCAGGTATATGAAGCTGAGTGTGCCATGACCTAGGACAACAATCTGCTTGGCAAGTCTGAACTCACCGAGATATCTCCTGCCCCCCATGGTGTACCTCAGATTGAAGTCACTTTTGATACTGATGCCAGCGGCATCCTCAATGTCTCTGTTCTGGATAAGAGCCCAGAGAAAGAGAACAAGATCACCAACACTAATGATAAGGGTGTTTGAGCAAAGAAGACTTTGAGCTCATGGTCCAGGGAGCCGAGAAGTACAAGGCTGAAGATGAGAAGCTGAGAGACAAGGTGCTTTCCAAGAATTCACTTGAATCGTGTGCATTTAACATGAAAGCAACAGTTGAAAATGAGACTCCTCAAGGCAAGATCAATGATGAGGCCAAACAGAAGATTCTTGACACATGTAATGAAATCATCAACTGGCTCAATAAGAATCAGACTGCAGAGAAGGAAGAATCTGAACATCAGCAGAAAGAGGTGGAAAAAGTCTGCAACCCCATCATTACCAAGCTGTACCAAAGTGCAGGGGGCATGCCAGGAGGAATGCCTGGGGGCTTCCCTGGTGGGGGAGCATCTCCTTGGGATGGTGCCTCTTCTGGACCCCCCACTGAAGAGGTTGATTAAATCAGTCTGCACACACACCTCAGCATTGCTCCAAGGTGAAAAATTGAAGGACCTAAATTTGCTGCATATATCGTGGCAGTTCAGCGGCTTATACAAAATTCCTGGGCATTCTTAATACTTGATTACCGAATATGTGCATAGGGAAAGGATACAACATTGCGCTTTCTTAATGCTGTATTGTAAGTGGAAAATGCAATGTCTTAAATAAAACTATTTAAAATTGGCACTAAAGAAAAAAAGCACAGCAAGAGGCACTTCTGAATTTCACACATACAGCATTTAAATAGAGAAAAGACAAGCGAGGCTGACAGAATGTGGATAGTTTCATTGATTTCAGCTCTTAGCTTTCTTCCTACATGTTCTAGAATATCACTGTGGCTTCCATGAGGACCTGACATAAAACATGGATACATCTTTTCATACACAAATGCAAAAAACATGCCAATGAGGTACCGATGATGATACATAGCCAGATTTCCACACTGAAAGAACATAATAGCAAAGATAACTAGCACATATTGCCTGCATAGCTAATTTAGTACAATTACATGCTACAGTGTTCACCCACAGAGTTTCTGATATTTGTCTAATGGCTGGGTTTCCCTACGAGTATAAGTGGATTCTATATCTGCATTGATATGCTGATTTTGTCATTCTGAACTTCTGTGAAAAAGTACCATCTTTCATGACACATTTGTACTTAACCTCTAAAGAGGAATCCACAATGACCTTCCAGAAATCACTTGCCTTTATTATATCAAAGTGTGGTCTAAGAAATTGGACAAGGATTTACCTGCCTAATTTAGGGAACTGTTTGGAGACTCAAATGCAGCCATGAATGTGAAAAGAAGTTTGAAACTATAAAGTAACAAATACATGCAAAATTATTCTAGTGGAGTCTAGATATTTCACTGATTTTTAATAAAAGGACATAATTCGTGACTGCCAACATCATCACCATCTTTAAGGAAATCATGCAGCACCTGGATAGGCATGGTTGAAAACACTTAGAAAACTCCTTTACTGATGTATCCTAAGAAAAGCCAAATACGGGAACGCTAAGCATATATTTATCATAGTTGTTTCACAACTGCGTGTATGTGTGTGAGATGGAAAGGGAGGGGGAGAGTAGGAAAGGATAGAAATGGAATAGAGAAAGAACATAGTTTACCCAAGTTAAGGTAAACTCCATGGAGAGCTTAAATTCCATGGCGCTGACAAGATACATCTACTCAAGCTTTCAAAGTTCTAGCTAAAAGAGTTGCTACACACTAATACATACGGAGTGTCAAGCAAAGATTTTGAAATGGCATGATGAGGAAAATAAAGCCTACTTTGTTCCCAAAGAATTAAAAATAAATAAATAAGTAAATATAGCCAGGTGAAAGGGGTAAGCCTTTAGTCTTGTGTTGTCTGAGCATCAAGATCATTCTGGTCTGAGAGCCCAGCAAGACAGTGAGTTCAGGAGCACGGGGCTGGAGTTTCCTACCACATCAACCATCTCCTGGTGAGTCGGGGGATTTGAGAATATATTCTTTTAATTAAAGTTATAATTTAGAATGCTGCTACTCCATTCATTTTTATGACATTCCTAAGAACTGAGAAGCCTAAGTGTGAGAATCCTGTGGTGTGCATATGGGATGCCTCTGTGGCTAATTCGACGGATGTGCCCTCCCCTCTGCATCTCATTTAAGAATGACATTGGCTGCCCACACTATTATGTGGCTGGCCCAGATTTCTGTTTTTTTCACTACTGACCAATGGCCACCCCAAGCCCAATTTGTCATGTCCATCCGTTGGTAGGAGCAGGTGCTCCTCTCAGGACCAGAAGGCTATTCCAAGGTCATGAGACACCACCAAATTTAGGGTTCCAGGCAAGTGTGTAAAGAAGGCCAAGGAGGAGGTGACATGCCTAGTTTATGCAACTGTGATGTGTGATCCATTATCCTTCCTTCCTAAGAACATTTTTTAAAAATAATTTCCTGTCCTCTAACAACGATGCTACACAACAATGACAGTAGCTACCTTTTCACAGCATCTAGTAAAGGGACATACAAATTAATAATAAGCCACTAAGATCCCTTCAGGTTTTTAGTAAATTCACCTCATTTAACCTTAGAAAGAGAAAGGAAATTATATCTTTAGGAAATACATTCCATTTAGACAGACTTTTAAACGAAGAAATATAAGACAGAAAAAAACACTCAATGAATTTCCACATGACGGGGCACCAACCCAAATCTTCCTTACAAAACTATACCCACAGACAAGTTAAAGCGAAAGTGTTTAAACATAATTTGGGTCTCTCAGTGAACATCCATTTGCTATTCATAAACATAGAAAGGAGCAGAACAGAGTTAAGAAAAAATCCTCAGTTACACCTTTTCTTTAAAAAATGAGATCAGAGTTGTTATAAACTCCAGTTAATTCATTCTCCCCATGATTCTCACAAAGTCTAAACTGCTGAGAGTTTCTTTTCCTTAAGTGTTAACTTTCATTTCTCCATGTTATTTTCAAAATATTACTCTTTAGCATCTTCCCTGAATCCTATCTACCAGCACAAGGTTTTCAATTCATTTCTACCAGACTTGCCTGCATTTTTTCATGTATAGTGAACAAAAAACATTCTTGGGAAAATTGATATTGCATCTGGAGCCACCAATACTTTGCCTCCCTCCGTCTGAGTGGTGGCATCTATGACACTCATCTATTTGTAATAGAACTTAATCCTCACCATCTTCGGTACATAAAGGACTTCTCAGGGTCACGGTGGTGGGCTGGTGTCAAATGAGGATGGTTCAGACCATCTGGAAGGTTTGACCTCTTTTAGCAACTGTGCATACAAGTTAATAAATTTTAGCAGAAGATATAAAGTACCCTCAAGCTTTTAACGACTTCTTCAGCCATCTATCATCCTATATCCAGAGACACACACACTAGGGAAAGAGCATGTCTCTTCAGTTTCTAAAATATTGACAACAAAACAGTGAAATTGTCTCGACACCATCTCTATTACTGCCTCTGCTATGATTATATTAATTCAACAAAAAGCATTTGCTTTGGACACTGTGTTACAGATGGTGGATACAGTAATATATCATTTCCTACACTTAAGAAGTTTTCAGTCTGGTACAGGAGTCAGACTTAAATAAACAACAGTGGTTGAAATGAAAGTGTCCTCCCCATAAGCGATCACAGAGGGTGGACAGGCTAGCAAAGGTGAATGTGGAGTATAAGGCTGAAGAGGACTTTTCCAGGAACTCATATCCAGGAAGAAAGATCAGCTTAGGGAGGAGGGGGACATCCTTTAAAGAGACATGGAGGTCTGAAACTGACAACTTAACGGTTCTAGAAGGTTCTGTGTGGTTCAGTATGCCTGAGAACAAATATATAGAGAGGGATGTCAGAAATAGGGGTGTTAAAAAAGGAGCCACAGCGGAGGGTGGGCCACGGTGGCTCACTGGCAGAGTTCTCGCCTGCCATTCCAGAGACCCGAGTTTGATTTCTGGTGCCTGCCCATGCAAAAAAAAAAAAAAAGGAAAAAAGGAGCCACAACAAATCACCAAAGGCCATTCAATGCCCCTACCCCACCTCCCATGTATCCCCTACAAGTCTTCGTCCAGCTTAGGCACATGGAGAATCTCCCAGTTATAAATTCCATCAGGTACAGAGGGCGGGGATGAGATCTGCAAGGGGGGAAGTGCAAAGAAGAAAGGAGTGAGGAAGGATGGATGTAAAGAGGAAAGAGACAGAGAAGCAGCTTCTAATAAGGAAGAGCTCAGGCAAAGAGTGTTGTAAAAGATGTTGAGGAGAGCATCCCAGCAAAGACATCAATATTACAGATGCCACTTTAGAAAGCAGCAAAAACACATCCACTGGAATGCACAACCCCAACATGGCAGCCTGTTGGGGAAAGAGTGGAAAGCAAGGAATGGAAATTGTGACAAGTTTTTCAAGAAGGCTGGCTAAAAAGGTTCATGAAGGGATGAGTAATGTCAGTGAAAGGCTGATATTTTACTTCCAAATTTAGTCTGAATGAAATCGATTTTAAAGATTCTGAAGATGCACGTTGTGGATAACATTTGTGAAAAAATATATAAGCAGCTAGAGTCTGCTTTGTAAGCCATGAAAAGTCATATCATTTTGAAATTTCTTTCCAAAGCAGTTTATTTCAACACAGTTTATCTATTTGTTGCTTTGAAAGAGAAGAGGGAATGTGTGGTTGGTAATATGGAGCATGTGTACATAAAATTAGAAAAATGAATAATTTCAATTTCTTCATGAGACAGAACATCAATTAACTGATCTTCAACTACCCAAAACAAGATGGCATCACCAGTGAAAAGAACTTCGAATGCTGTGTGTTCACACTGAAAGGTAGTGAGATTAAATTCACTTCATCCCTAATTCAGTTCAATTCTAGCTGGATATTTTGGGGAACCTAAATCATTCCATGCTGTTTTACCTCTTCTAAAAAATAAAAATGGTTGATGCTGTATCACTTCAGAGACATGTTCTAAGACTTATCTGTAGAAACAGTAATGATTTCCAAGTACATGAATATTAAGTGGTCAGGACTGTGATTGCATTTTAATTACAATGTTTAAACTATATCCTTACATTTTCAAGTATCATATAATAAATAACAATGACCCACTTTCAGCTCTAGTTTCCTTCAATTAATATTTAAGCAAATGTTTGGTTGAATCATTAGAAAATAAAGAAAACATATAATATCTTTTCAAAAGTAACAAATTATTTGAGAATTTTAATTATTGTAAAAGGATACATGCAAATACTAGCAATAAATGTTTTTAAAATAACACTATTTATGAAATTTAAAACTTGCAGCTAAAATTTTTCCATTTTAAAATTTACCTTCATTATGAGTCTGCAACTTTCGAAAGGTAAGAAACTAATGAGGCTATGTATGCTGGACTCTTATTCATCTGACACCATCCTTGCCAGATTTTATTTGATAAACCTCTTCCCAGAACAGCATAATCTGAACAAGCCAATCAATTGCCATTAAAAGGACAAGTGAAAGACTAAGCATTCCCCAAGGAAAGCTTCAATTTTCTAAGTAATTGAGAAGAAAATAAAGCAGGTAAATGCTAGACCATTTTGAGGACTTAATTACAGATAAGTCAATGCTGAAGAATTTATATTCTTCTGTGCATATATATGAGACTAGAGCAGATGCTGGGGGAAAAAATGTCAAAACTGGCACACAATTGTTTCCAAGTTGCAATTACTGATAGAATATGGCATAAAAGACTGCATTTACTTCCCTCAAAAACTCCAGTGGGGAAAATAACCATTACTCTGGTACCTCAACAAAAGACACAATCTTAATCTTGACCCATGTTCCTGTGGGTGTGAATCCATTGTAGATAGGACCTTCTTTAAAAATATTTTTACTGATAAATCTTCACACATATACAGTCCATACATAACGTTAAATCACAATAGCATCACTTAGTTGTATATTCCTCAACATGATTCAGAACATTTGCAATGTTCTAAAAATGTATTTCAATCTACCTGATTCGTTATCCTTTATACCATTTTTGTTTGTAAGCTCCCACAATGCAATATATGAGAAACAGAATGGCTTTTTAGAAGGGGGATTTATTAAGTTGCAAGTTTACAGTTCTAAGGCTGTGAAAACATCCAAACTAAGGCATCCAGGGAAAGATACATTGACTCAAGAAAGGCCGATGGGTTCAGAAAACCTCGGTCAACCGGAAAGGCACATGGTGACATCTTCTAGCTGTCTCTCCTGGCTTTTTGTTTCATTAGGATTGCCCGGGGGTGTTCTTCTTCTGCATCTCCTAGGTTTAGGTTCTCTGGTTGTGTGGGCTCTCTTGGCTCACAAGGTTTTTCCAAAATGACTCACTCTTAAGGCGCTCCAGTAAGCAACCTCACCTTGAACGGGTAGAGTTACAACTCCATGGAAACCAACTAATCAAGTGGGTCACATCTCCATGGAAATAATAAAAAAGACCTCACCCAGCAATACTGAATGCGAATTAAAGGGCATGGCTTTTCTGGAGTATATAAGAGCTTCAAATCACCACACACCCCTATATTTATATTTTATCCTTATTTTTCACTCATCTATACCTAGCACTTTTTGAAGATTTTGTTACTGGTTGAGGTACAGCCAAATCAAATCAGAATGGATTTCAATCCATATTTCTGGAAGAGAGAAAATCAGACACAGTCAGCCAAAAGAAACGAGTCACCAAAAAACGTCAGAAGATGTAAAAGTCAGAAATCAATAGGGGTTAGAGGAAGCCGTAGGAAGAGACGGAGAACACTGTCATGTGATGGAAGCAGAGATGCAAGTCAAGGAACCTCAAGGATTGTGGCAAGCCAACATCACAATACTACATTCACCAAAAGAAAGCACAGCTTTGCAGGTGCCCTGATGCTGGTCTCCTGGTCTCTAAAACCATGAGCCAACAAAGTCTTCTTGCTTAAGCCAATCCAGTGCATGGTGTTTATCAGAGCAGCCTTGCAAACAATCCATAAAATGTTTGGTTTACTGAAACATGACCAATATGGACCAAAACTGACCTTATTTCTACATTTAATTTTAAAGAATCACAGAGGGATTTTCTGAAGAAATTTTTAAGAATTGCTTCACTTAGAAAGTCGATTAGCTCTAGAACAAAATGCAGGGCAGCTTCAAGCATAGAAGGTGCCTTTCAGAGATGGAGAAAACCTTCCAGTGAAGCTGAAAGGCCAGCAAGAGATTAGAGAAGTACTTTAAGTTCACTAACCCATCTGGGTCGTTCATCCAGGACTAGACCTTTAGGATACTGGGTCCCCAGGCAAGGCTCATTCCACCAGAAAATACCCCTCTTATCCTGCTGAACTGACCACTTTCACTATACAGTCATCACTGGTTGAGAACGTTCTACCTACCATGTACTGTGATATATACTAGGCAGAATGAAATGCCTTGATTTAAATTCCAAAAGGCATATACTTCAATTTGGACTTTTCCTAAATCTCAATCACCATGTTATAAATTGGACACTGAAATGTAGTTCTGTGGGTTAAATCACTGATGGAATTGTCAAGATCCGAATACACCCCAAGGTTCCTGTCCCCTGGTTATTCAAATTCTAATCTAGGCTCAACAATTTTGTCAGTGGAATTGAGGTTCTTTAATCAAGTGATCTTAAAATTGGGAGATAATCCTTGAATATCCAGGTGGGCCAAAAAAATAAGCAGAAGAGAAGGGAAGAGGTGGGAGGTAGTAACACATGGTAGAAGAAGAAAGCAGAGGAGAGATGAGGCAGAAGGGAAGACTGAAAGCGTGAGAAGGATTTGAAACGACATTGTTCTGAGGATGGTGGAAGAGGGCCACGAAGAAGGGAATGGAGGCAGACTACAGAAGCTAACAATGATCACAACTAGGAGGCCATAAGGAACTGGAGACCTTGGTCCTACAGCTGCTAGGAACTGGGTTCTGCCAACAAACTATGCAAATTGGAAGCACATTCTCTGCCCAGTCTAAGAAGAGCCCAGCCCAGCTGACATCTTAATTTCAGTTGTATGAGAACCTAAGTAGAAAACCTAACCAAGCTACCTAGACTTTTGACCTACAGATAAATGGGTATGGTTTGAAGTCTCAAAGTTTGTGGTACTTTGTTGTGTTGCTCAACTAATGAATACAGTGGACTTAATAAAAAGAAGCATTAAATTCACAAAGTTTTCTCAGTGATGTTAGGGAGGCAGGTAGAAAATGAGACAGAAGTACAGAAAGGTTATAAAGGAAAATATAGACAATTGTTGTGGGCCATTACACTGTGATATTCTGCTTCATTTAAGTCCTTACTGTAACATTCCCATCAACCCCTGTCATGCTTAAGCAAATTAAGACTTAGGAACACAACTTAAAAATCATGTTTTCAGCATTCACCGCAGAAATGGAAGGAAGAAAGGGGTGTGAGGGCAACATTTTCTGGCAAAAAACAATCCTTAATCGTCTACATAAAATATACTTAGTTAATATTTACTACTGGTCCACAGCATGCTAGGTGTGACATTGACTAACACGCCAGAGAAAGACAAAACAACTCCATTCCCTATTGATATTAATTACCCACTTCAGGGAAGCATGCTGAGTCAGAATTACTGTACTCTCAAATTCTCACAAAAATGGGATCAACGAACCCCTGGTTATAACTGAATAAAATTCACTTCATTAGAAAGTTTGGTGAAGCAGAACAAAAATCACAATAATTGCTTGTGCTTAACCAACCATTCCCTTCTTGTAGATCATGAAACAAATGGACTGGGGTATGGCAAAACCAGTCAATATTGTTCCCCACCGTAAATCTGCTTAATTATGAGCCTCAGCCCGAACCATCACAGAGCCACCGGAATCCATCATTGAACAACTCGAAGCAATGCTGCCTAACTGGTGTGTGTCAGTTGCAGCCTATTTGTTTGATTGTTGAAGGCCAGAGAACCCCTTGCTAAGCACATAAAACTTCACATGTTCGCCTCCAGGCTAGCAGGTTTCCAACCTGCTCCATGTTTAAGAGATTATAGCCAATTAATCTAACTGCTCATCTGTAAATACAAACAATTTATTAATGATAATTGTTTTATTAATATATGCATTAATTTATGGACTTAAGAAGTTCACCATAAACTGCTCCCAGTCTACAAGGAATCATGCCATGCTCTGAATTACAGGTAGGCTAATTTTAATTTTTATAAACTGCCAGATAATAAACATTTAGGCTTTGCAGTGCCTAAAGTCTCTGGTACAGCCACCCAGATTGGTCATTCATTACACAGCCGAAGCAACCACCAGCAAAATGCAAATGGATGGGTGTGACTGTGTTCCAAAGAAACTTCATTTGCAAAAACACGTTGCCGATCCACCTCACTATTAGACATACACTGAAAGTCAAGTTTATCTTTGCCCTCTAGACAGCAGACAAAATTATTTCATGCGTAAATAACTTATAAATACTGTAAGATGACCGACCTAACTAAAACGCTTTCCCCTTTTCTTTTTCTGAGATATATTCTGTTGTCAGAAAAGAAGAATAAACTAAGAAAAAAAATAGAAAATATAACACTGGGACAAAAGAAACATGGTGGGTTTAGAAAACAGCTGAATAGGAAGAAAAAAAAAAATCAAGGAGGCCTATGAATGAAAACAAGCAGAACAAAACAAGAATAGAGTGAAACTGTTTCCAAAACTATTTTAGAAGTCACGCATTTAACTTTTCATTTAAGCACTGCAAAGACACAAGACAAAACAAACTGTACCCACTGACTGAATCATGACACTTTCAAAACAGGATTTTTAATAAAAGGGATGAACAACATATTAATATTTGCTGTAAATTTGCTCCCTAATTGAATCTAAAAAAAAATCATAAGACAAACTAATTTTTATATCACTTGTATCAGAATTTTTACCTGTTTCTGGAGAGGGATGACAGTCTGTTTTCTTTAGAAATGGGAAGGAAAATATCAGATCTAATCCCATGCCCTTGAGTCAGTTACGTACAAATTTGCTTTGAGAGCAGTTTTAGCAGTTTGCTACCTTCAATACAGTTCATTCCGGCTGAAGCTAACACACCCTTTCACCCGTGAAAGGAGAACGCCATTCCGCTGTGGCTCAGCTTGGAAAATCAGCACACAGAAGTCAACGCTTAAACTCAAGTCTGCACCGGTGAGAAGCGTCTACAAACGCCCACACAGTTCCCCACCATTTGCCCCTTGCGCTACCAGTTGTGGTTGGTATCCACCTGGGGAGCCCCGGGGGCAGGAAGTGACATCATGGGTGGGTGGAGCTAGCGTCAGAGGTCCTGTCTTCTTCTAAGGAGCTTAGGTTAACGTTCTTTTCTTTCCTTCTCTCTTGCCCAAAGGTTCAGACTTACTACTCCCAGAGCCCACTGTACCCCAATATGATATGTGCCCTATCCACTACCCGATGTGGTATCCACATGAGGAGCCCTGGCAGCAGGAAGTGACATCACGGTGGGTGGAGCTAGGGCCAGAAGGCCTGTCTCCCTCTAAGGACCTTGGGTAAACATTTTTTCCTTTCCTGCCTTCGTACCTTAAGGATCAGACTTTCTAATCCCAGAGCCCACTCTGCCCCGATATGATTTTTTGCCCTATCCACTACCGGATGTGGTATCCACCTGGGGAGCCCTGGTGGCAGGAAGTGACATCATGGGTGGGTGGAGCTAGCATCAGAGGGCTTGTCTACCCCTAAGCAGCTTAGGTAAAAGTTCTTTCCTTTCCTTCTTTCTTGCCCTAAGGATCAGACTTTTTTAACCTAAGAGCACGTTGTGTCCCAATATGATATTTGCAAAAAGGAAACTGTGGGAAACTCATCCCCCTTCCCTGTCCCTCCTGTCTCCAAGCAGATGTCGTGCCCCCACAATATTCATTTTTCTAGTTCTCTGGGGGCAGGGGGCAGAAATGGTCCCCGGTTAACAGAGCCAGATGGTCCCAAGAGCCTGGTTTTGCACAAGGGGAAACTGTCGGCTGCAGAATGAAAACTCATTTGACATAAATGGTCTTTGACTTGATGCACAGTACACAAAAAAGAACTCAGATGAGCTTTTATAAAATGGAGAATTGTGGGGAAATGTTTGAACTCAAAAATAAGCTGAACCATATATTTATTTTCATCTTGTCATGGACTCGGTTACAATATCCTTTTCACTCTATTTAGCAGATATATTGGCTTCCTGGTAGAGAAATACTCTTCTGGCTGACAGGGAAAGAGAAATTAGGGAGAGGCACAGCCCTTATCTTTTCTCTTAAGCTCCTCCTCCAGGCATCTGTCTTGGTTTATGTAAAAAGATTAAATATTGAAGTGTTTTTAAAAATATGTCATTTTTATCCCTATTAAGTATTCACCTTAAAAAATGTATATAAACCAAACTATTTTTTTCCATTTCTGTAAAACCAAACTCATCTCCTCTTTTAATAACTGAGAAGCCAAAATATTCTGATTAGCTCTCAGATATTTTAACCCTAGATAGTAGAAACATCTTTTTTATTGATTTCTCTTCAATTTATTAGTTTCATCCCAATTTCTAAGTGGGGGAAGCATATTGGATGGCCTGAACAAGTATTTCAATCAAAATTTACTCTATTCCTTGTCTCTGAGATGTCCCTCAAGTGTCTTAGATGTTTTTATAGTACCATTCAACCTCTAGCAAATTCTACTCAGTGCCCAGGTTCCCTAAATCTGATGAGAAGTTAAGTCCATACCCCACTTGGACCACCACTTTGCCTTAGACAAGTACTCAATGTACCCCTAAATCACAATTTTTTAAAGGTTCATTTAATTAATACTTAACAACCAAGCACAATATAAACAAACTATGCCAATGTTGAAATTTCCTAGCCCTAGGATTACCCTATCAGAATCTTCAGCAAGCTGACAAATTGAGTTCTATATAATACTGAGCTTCCTAATTCCTGGACTGTTTCTGCAACTTAGAAATGAAGACTATGGTTTCAAGAATGCCAAGAAGTAATTTTTTTCTTGGTCATCAGTTTTTAATTGGACCAAGTTATACTCACCAGCACAATTCCATCTACTATAAAAATTTATTGCAAAAAAAAAAAATTGCCCTTAACAGGAGTTACAAAACCAGGAAGAATTTCAGTTAACTGCATAGAAGAAATGACTGAAGTGGCGTATATTGAAATTTCCAAGAATTAAACATATGTAATGAATTATTTGAGCTTCCTAGCCAGCTATTGTTTTTCATTTATATTTGCATACTGTTCATGGTGATAAGAGAATGTATCCTCTCTAGTTTATAAACATATCAGAAGCCTGGTAAGTGTAACCAGCTAATTAGCATCAGACCTGAAACACTACATGGTCCCTTAATTCATAGACCTTTGTGTTTTCCCACTAAACTCTGCACCGCTCCCAAAAAAAAACAATTGCTATGAATGAATAACTATATTGCTTTCAGTTCTCAAGGATGGACTAGGCAATGCCTGGGAAAGGAAACCTTCTTTACCATTAATTTCTTAGTAGGCCAAATCATTCTTGGTAGACAATATAGGAAGCTACCACCTCTCATAAAAAGCCATTGCAAATCATTAAGACCACCCTCTCTAAAGCAGCCACCTTTATGGAGGATGCAGTAACCAATTAAAATACACACACACACTCTCACAGGAGCAGACAGACTCTTGCACAACCACACTGATTCTGCCCTAGTGGTTCCAGTGTAGATTGAACCTAAGTGCATTTGGTAAGGCAATAAGAGGTCCTTCTAATTCCAGAAGTTCTCAATTCCTTCCCCAGATTGTGCACTTTATATAATGTTCCCTTTGGGTTTCATAGCTGTCATATTATGAGTTATGGCTCATCTACAGCTCTGAGCTTGATGCCAAACCTATTTCTACTACTTCTCCTTGGAACTAGGACAGCCTAATTATATTAAACTGAGCACTCCTTGCACAGCAGCTACTGACATCCAAATGGCATCAGGTTGCCATTCAAAACGCTGGTTTTGTGGGAAGGAAGAGGGATTTTCAAGATTTTAGATCTCTCATTAATTAATGCTCTTCCAAATTTAAAAAAGAAAAACTGTTGAGTAGTTCAGGGGATGAAGGGATCTGCATAATGTTTTGTTATTGACTATTTAACTGTCCATGCAGCTGAGAAATGTGTATATACAGTGAATATCTTTGGTAATATAGATAAATCATACATGATACAAATAGCAAATAAATGACCCACAATTTTCCCTATGATCAGCTTCCAAATGTGCATATAAGTGATTAAAAGTGGGTCAGAATTGGCTTTTCTTTATAAATTACTAATTGTCTTTGAAAAAAAAAAGACTAGCCTTTTTTGGATGGCAGGAAATCTGTAAAGCAGTTTCGAAATCAATGTTGACGGAAAGAAGAGTTCAATAAATGACATGGCCTTGGCAATCTCTTAGAATTTGGTAAAACTACAGCTGTTTGTTCCAATCAGAGTAAACTATAGATATAGAAAGTATCTAGCCGACTTTAAAGAGGTTCTCAAAAGCCATTTGGAGTCTAACTTTTGACAAATATCTGGTAGCAAATGACACTGAAATTGATAAGAAAATTGGCAAATCACCAATAATCAACTGATGTCATCTTAGCTGCTTCCTCAGAAGGGCTTGAACTAACAGCTGAGCCATGAAAATACAGAATCATTTACTTTAAATATTTTAAAAGAGAGGATGATCTTTTCTTAAATTTGAGTTTGGGGGGAGGGTATGGAGTTGTGAAATACCTTCATTGAGATCTACTCCCACTGTGTACTATTGAAGTATTCTACTCCGTACCCCTTTCTAGCCTCTCTTGTATTTCCAGATCCCAGATCTCAAAGGTCTTGGCCCTGCCCCATCAGACTACGTGTCAGCACACCTCTGCTGTTTTGGGCCCCACTCTGCAGGGGCTGCACAAATTGTAATGCCCTGTTGAAATGCCACAAGTAGGACCCTTAGAGTCTTACATAGCTCCCTATGCTTCATCTAGAGCGACGGCATCTGGTAAGCAGCAGGCCAGAGGATGTGTTTGTTGGAGGTTTATGCAGGTCAAGTCAGAGAACGGACCCCTCATTTGTGTGCTTCATTTATGACATATGGCCCAAATTGCGGTTATTTGGAGGAACAAACAGTCATTATAAAATCCTAAATTTCTAATGCATGCCATTATGTATTCTTCAAGTGAGCTTCAAATCACTACTTTGTACATGTATTTAAATGTCATAAAAACTTTTTTCCAGCACCAAAGTAATACGAAAGCACTGTTCTGTTTGATATAACCAGACTGTAAATGCCTTAATAAGATAACAAAGCAGAGGTTAATGATGATCAACAACTATTCTTGATACTTACCATTACATGGTCCTGCTGAGACGATGCCTTTAAAAATGCCTCGGCGGAAAGCAAATGGATGTCTTTCCCATCTCAGCACATTTTTTTTCTCTACCACTAAAAAACAAAAACAAAAACGGAGAGACATATTGCTCCACTCAGTAAACGATGATGCTATAGAATCAACGCCAATGTGATGTGCCTTAGAAGCTTTCTATGGGTAGTGATAAGAAGTATCTGGTAAGGGCATAAAGTAACTCTTGACTTGCTCTCTAATAAGACAATCAGATAGTCAAGAAAGGACACTTACATAGCCATGCTAAATGTGGACTCTATATCCAAATATTTTCGTACACTGGTACTTTGAGAAATCAGAATAAATGAAGGCAGCTCAAGGATATCAACAGGCCATTCATCTGTGCTCCCATTAAATCTGCTTTGGAGATAATAATTGAGTTTCTGTATTCCTGTTAGATCTTGCTTCTTTAAGAGTTAAAAATCATTGTGAAATTTAATTAGAAGAAATGGCCAAACGGCATTGTAGAAACCATTTATCGGCAAGAACTGACCCTCATTCTGATGAGATTTTCCCCACAGCACTGGGTCAGCGAAGCCATGGCACTCCACTACTCTGCTCCCTGGACCCTCTTCCATTAAAACTCATCCACGTATGATCAGTCACCATCCCAAGACCTTTTAGTACTTCTCTCATCATCTCCTCACAGAAACTTGTGTTTACAGGATGGCTTTCAGACACACTGCTGTTCTTCTCATGTGGGAAGTAGTGAAGTGGGAAGATCAATGATGGAAATGTGGTGATAATGAGGCAAGCATTGTGTATTCCTACCTACTTACGTGGGAAGACACTTGGCAGAACCACAAACTGCCTTTTACACTATACATCTCAAGGAAAGTGCTGAAGTGAAATATAAGAGGGTAGATCACCTAATGCACTTTTGGGGTTTGTGTAATGCTTGAAAAATGTTAATCCCAGGTAGATAAGGTTTTTAGGACTCATAGCTAATGAGCCAGTATATTATTAATCTTTAAGAAGGCAAGGCCATATTTTAATTATGTGTTCTATTACTCATAATGTGGAATGCATTTTAGTTAATAAATTTCATAAATACTGATTTTAAATATCTGTGAAGGTGAATTTGTTCTTAACAGAAGCTATGATTACATTCACTATCCATTACCCTTCAAAGAGCCAGACAGGCTGGTTATTACCGTATCCATTTTACATTTAGAAAAGCTGATATTCAGATGATATGTCACATCACTCATAAGCTGCAGGGGCAAGGAGTCAGACCTACATCTATTTGGACTCCAAAGAACACAAACTTTTCACAATACAAGCTGCTTCCTCATCTAAACAAATGTAATAATTATTATAAGAGGCAACACCCATATGGTGTGTCAACATTCAACATACAGAGCAGTTTATATATACTAAGACTTTTTATCTTCTTAATAAACATATCAGGTCATGATCATCAAAATTTGTTGAGGAAATTAGGCAACAGGAACTGTAGGTGACTTGGCCAAGGCCACAGACATATGAAAACTGGAGCCAGGGCTGAAACAAGGAGAGTTGGCTTCCATCCATACTGCCACAGAGGCCCTAGTGGGGAGTTAGCCTCAATTATCTCCCATATCCCTCAATCCATCCATAAAAGGGATCCATACCTAAAAGGGTGTTCATCAGTGGATAAAACAGCTTTTTGACATCAATATCAAAGACAGCTTCCTAATGCACGAGTGATACATATAGCAAAAGCTTAATTCATTGTAGCTATTCTCAAATTGCATTATTAATATTATAGTCTTGAAATTGGCTCTCTCTCCATTTCACCCGAGCAGAGGTTATACTTCAGCTCCCTCTTGCTGGCAATTACCAAGACTAGCTTTCAGGGAAGTTCTGCAGGATTTCATTGATATGACATCTCATTGACCATATTCTTTTCTTATGCTAGAGTAAAGAAACACATGTTTTAAATTACTTTAGGTTTGAAGTTTTTTTTCAAATAATAAACTTTATTTTTAGAGTTTTAGATTTATAGAAAAATTGCACAGAAAAGTACAGAGTCTCCTCATACCCAATAGTTTGTCTTATTATTAACATCTTGCATTAGCGTAATACATTTGTTTCTTAGCTTGCTTGATTTTTTTACATACATATATGTATGTGTGTACTAGTACACAAGTAAGATGGAAATACTAATCTTATTTACATACATCTCCTTTATTTTCAAATGTGATATTTCTAAAATCTTATGGGTGGAAATATTCATTTCATGTAGTATTTGATATGTAGCTGTGTAGCCTACTTAAGGCATCCTGGAAAGAACTCTGCCATCCGCACTTGTTCTCCCTGGGAGAACAGAATTCTCATCTTCCACACTCTGTGGGGGCTGTTTTTTCACCCATTTGGATTGTCTCACTCACCAGCTCTGGTTCTTCTCTTTTGGGACCGCGTCACTCTCCTAAACACAAATTAGATTAACTCTCCTACCATGCAAGGTTAAATACATTCACAGAATGTTTTCTAAATAGGTTTTTTTTTCATTCTTTATTTTTTTTCCCTTCGTGTGTGTGAACTCACAGCATAGCGTTTTCTCAGACAGCATTTGGGTTAGAAACTTCCAACCATTGAAGAGTCATAAAAAGGTCGTGGCTCTTTATCATACCCGTTTTATGCCATTTGGAGGGAAACCCAGATCTTCCTCAATACGCCTTTGTTAAAATAATCACCCCCTCATTCTGCTCATTTGCTCACTGCTGAATGGTTTACTATGGGCTAAGATGATGTAAATAATTAGAGCAAGCCTTCTTTTGTGTATCTACACAGAAGTTATAAGAAATAGTCAGGTGGCTGATAAGATGCTTTAAAGGTTAAAGGATACAAACTCTAAATTTAAAATACCTCTTGATTTTGCTATTAAACTGGGGATTATTGCTTATTATTGAAGACAGATTGCTATGACTTAACTGGCTCATTAGCTTTAAATTCATAAGAAATTACATTTTACAGTCTAATGCTTCAGATAAAAACTATCTCCTACCATATATGTATTGTTTATAAAGACTTATACTAGTAAATAAGTTATTGATTTAAGTATAAAAGCACATACTTTAAAAATCTTATGGCATGCATGATGATTGCTTTCAAATAATCAAGGTGGACTAATGAAGGAAAGTACTTATTAAACCAGTATTTATGAAGTACTAGCTATCTGAGAAGGTGACCATAAAAATCTTATATATCTCTTTGATGGTATCTTAGGACACAGACCATATACTGATCAAAGCATACACACCTTTCAAGGAATATCAGATGCTGAAGCTAAGAATGATAGATTCCACACTAGGATAATGTCGCAAATAAGCCTCTCCATAGACTTTCCTCTTTGCAACTGAAGATTTTGGAGTTCAAAGGGATGACCATGGCCATTCCAACTCGCCTTGGAAAGCAGGTCAACAAGATACCTAAGATGAAAGGTAAAAGGATATAAGTATTTCCATATAGAATGACATGGATATGTGTTTCTTTTTAGTAAGATACTCATAGGATTTTATTCCCTTTTGGCAAAATAATTTCTACTATATGTTGTCTAGAGATCCTAAGTTATTTCATTTCAAAGTATTTGCTAAACACAGACCACAAATGAGAAAGCAGGACAGGGAAGGATTTCCATAGATGAATTTGACATCCTCCATCCCCTCCAGGAGCCTGCTCTCTTCATGGGAGAGCATCACTAAAGCAAGTGCTTACAAAGGTCAGAGCTCATGTATGAGGTGAGACAAGAATGCAGCATGCCAGGCTCACAGGAGGTGACAGCTCTGAAAAGATCATGGGAGGTAGCATTGGAGCTGATATCAAAAGACAAAGGAAAGCATGGCCAAGCTTGTCAGAAGCACGCCTCTGGAAAAACTCAGGGTAGAAAGGACACCAGACCTGCAGAGACCTTAAGACGTCTGTGCCATGATGCCAGACCAGTCCCAAAGGCTTTGGCAGTGCTCGTTAATAATGGCTGCATCCAGAGCTACTCAGAAGTCAGAAAAAAGGAAAGTTCTGTTAAAAATCTAAAGATATTTTGAAAGAGATTTTTAAAATAAAGAAAAAATCCTAGGATGGTTCAGGGTTTATTTTGCTTTCCTTTGGGTTGCAGTGACCTATAAAATTTCAAGTAGGAAAACAGGAGTGGTTTCTCCTGTTTTTTGATTTTGACAGATTTATTTGCTCACTACATCAAAAAGGCATGTTCATCTGAGAAAAGAAGTTATCTGTAGGCTTCAGTGTGGTCATTCCATGTATGTCCAGATATTTAATGTAATTCATCTTAATTTGCACCCTAATTTATCTATACCAAATATATCTCCCTCTCCCAAAAAGGACAATCTGCTAAAATGGATTCATTTTTCAAAAAGTTACATATTTAATAAAAACTGAATTTGAACCCAATTTTTAAATTGAATGTTCTGGTTGTTTAATTTTTAGCATTATGACAGTCAAGAAAACTAGCATGAAGAGAAAAATATTTAGATTTGGAATTTTAAAAGGGTAAACAAAAACAGATACTCCATTTTGCACAATTCTGTTCACCCAGAATAATCTCACTATTCCAATGAACTGTCAAGTAATTCATTACTTAACCACACTGATAGTTTTGACCCAAATCTTTTCAACAAAATTATAACCACATAGATCCATTCATACAGAAAAAAGTGAAAATAAATAATATTGCACATCAGACTGATGAAAGACTTTAAATGCTTAAACTCCAGACCCTTCACATTCCTAAAATTTATCACTCTCAATTTTCTAGGCAGAATCAGAATGAGAACTCTGACAAAGTTCTTTCTGTTATAGCTTTAAAAAAAAATACAGGGAAAATGTAAAAACATCACTAGGAATATAAATACAAGATTTTAAAGAATAAATAGGCATTTAGAAATGAGTATCATAAGTTTATCGAGCAATTGATACATTTTCAGTAAAAAAATGAGAGTTGTCTTTGTCCAGGCTGCTATGACAAATACCACACAATGGTTTAGTCTGAACAATGGGAATGTATTGGCCCATGGTTTTGAGACTAAGAGAAGTTCAAAATCAAGGCAAAAATCTACCCAAAATCTATAGCATTCTGGCACTGGCTGCTGCTGCTACTGCTGCTCAGAATTCCTTGGTTTGTGTCCCTTCTTTGAATCATATGGCAGTGTCCTCTTCTTTCTTTGGTTCCCACACCCTTCTGGCTTCTAGCTTCTCCCCATGGCTTTCTCTGACTATGTCTGAATTAATTCTACTTATAAAGCACTCCAGGAATCCAGACTCAGGACCACCCTCATTTAGCTGGGTCACACCTTAGCTAACATCACATCTTCAAGAGGTCCTCTTTACAGTGGATCCACACCCACAGGGGTGCAAATTAAGAACCTGTCCATATTACAGTACGTAATTCAATCTACCACAATAGTCAACCACCCCACTGAATAACTAAGGAAGACAATTTTTCCCATAGGTATGGAAAACACTTCCTACACACATGCACACACAGACAAATACACATAACTTGTATAAATGATCAAAGGCTTCCTTCCTTCACAGTTTCTCTGAGTTGGCTACATGTCTAAGGAAATTTGGGATGGTTGAGTTTTTGACACTTGTCCTTTCAATGCAGCATTTGAATTTCACATTCATTCATTAAATGTCTTTAGAGTGACTGGTATCTAATTTATTCAACAGTTACCCATTGAGACCCTGATCTATGCCAAGAGTCATGAAACATACATTTTAAAGAAAGGTGGGGAAAATAATTCTACTCACTAAATAGACAAAAAAAAAATGATTTCAAAGTGGGGCAAGTACCTAGAAAGAAATAAACATCAAGATGAAACATGCAAACAAGGGGGTGGAATCCATTTTAAATAGAGAAGAGAAGGTGTACCAGGCAAGGAGAAGGATGTGCAAATGTCCTGAGGTGATAACAATCTTGGTGAGGTCATAAAAGCAAAAAACAACTGGTATACCAGTAAGGTCAGTTTGAAACTGTTTTGTATCTCAGAAATGCCATGTTCTTTTAACCCATTCCTGTGGGTGCAAACCTACTGTGGGTGGGAACTTTTGATTAGGATTCTCCCATGGAGATGTACCCACCCAATTCAAGGTAGATCTTAATCCTTTAATGGAACCCTTCTATGGGAGCTTGGAAAGAAACATAGAAAGAGAGACAAAGAGCTCAGAGCCCAGAGAGATGAAACCAAAAGGACACAGAGAGGGAAAGATGCCCCAGAGATGCTAGGAGAGAATTCACACATGACCAGAAGCTAAAGGTCATGAGACCTAGGAGAGAAGGACCAGCAGATGTCACCAAGTGCCTTCCCATGTGACAGAGGAACACCAGATACCATGGAGAAGGTATTCTCTTAATGGTGCCTTAATTTGGACATTTCCATGGCCTTAGAATTGTAACTCATAACTTAATAAATCCCCATTTTGTTAAAAAGCCAACCCATTTCTTGGTTGCATTCCAGCATCTTGAACAACCCAAAACACCCAGCAATGCAATGAGTGAGGAGAGAATGCCACCAAGGGATGGAGCTGCAGAGATGGGCAAGAAACTCATGATTTAAAGCTAAGTAGACAAGAGAAAGGAATTTTGGGTTTCTTCCAAGCATAAGGGAAAGTCATCTTTTGTAAAACATTTTAGACTAAGAAAGAGGAACATGAGGATGATTTGATGATAAATATCATAAAAAGCCCCCTTTCAACAACATGAACCATATAATAATAATAAGTAATATTTATTTGGAAATTACTATGTGCCTGTATGTTAGAGCACATTACATGCTTAATTAACTCATCTGTTAACATTCCTAGAGGTAGGTACAATTTTCATAGCCCTCTCACCAGATGAGGAAACTGAGATACAAAAAAATTAAGCAATCACCTGACATTCATATATCTAGGAAATACCACGTCACCTGGCTCCTTGGGTGAAAATTAATGATGATCACATGGAAAAGCAGATAATGCATATCAGAGACAGGGAGGGGAGAAGTACCAAAGTTGACGCTACATGATGGATAAGGTATGCGTACAGGAGAGGAAGTGCAATGGTATTCCAGGCTGAGAAGAATGAGAAATAAAGAAACCAAGGACCAAGATGCAGTGAATTCCCAATGATGTTAGGTTGGAATGGAGCATGAAGTATCCAGAAATGAGCAGGGATGCTTCAGGTTATAGAGATATGTGCAGGACAGGGACAGAGAACGCCAGGTTCAAGGATGAACAATAGCTGACGGATGATGATTTTCAAATGATAGAATGGGTTATGCAAACTTTTATTTAGGAAGATGAAGCAAGAAAAGTTCATTAAATGGCTTGGGAAATATGAAGAGCCTTAGGCAGGAGCATATTAAAATAGTAAAAGTAAAACATAAAGAGAGATGACTGGGAAAGGCAGAGATGTGTCAGACAGGAAGAAATGACAATAACTGGAGAGGACTTGACATCATTTAGATCCCATTAGGTACACAAATGAGAGGGTTCTCAAAGTTCAAGATGAGGGATTGAATGGAGAATATACCATTTGCAGGAAAACAGAGTGCAGGGAATAGTGCAAGCTTGGCAAGCAAGATGACAGGTCAATTTTGCACACAGTGAATTTGAATTTTTGGCAGAGTCCACAGGAAAAATTGTCCAAGAGGCAGCTGTAAGGGCAGAATAGAAGTAGATGGTGAAGTCAGAGCAGAAAGTGGAGATGTGTGGGTCTCCTGTGTGGAAGTGACTGCTAAACCATGAGTAGATAGAAAGTCACAGCGGTGAGTATGAAAGGAACAGAAATAGCCTACGGCTGGATTTTAGGAAGCAACTTGAACTAAAGAGGCAAGAGGAGCAGAGTCAGAAAAGTTAGTTAAAGCAATTGAAAGGCAGAAGGAGCTAGCACAGCACAGTGTTTTGGAATTCAAGGAAGGGGAAAGTCTCCCCAATGAGGGTTAGTGGACACGTCTAGGTGTACTGAGAGCCTCCAAGGAGGATGAGAGCTCCAGTGAAGGGTCAGCCTCTCCAAGGGTCAGCTGGAGGTCCAGCTGCTGACATGTCCTTACTGGTGTCTGTTGGAAACAAAAGTGAAAAGAAGGTGGGAGGAAATAAATAAATGTTGCTTCATAAGAGTTTTCTGCTCCTTAGATACTCTGTATCCAGACATTGATTTTGGGAAAGCTGATTAGAATGAGAGCAGGACTTGGTTAGAAATATTTCAGATTAGTTTCAGAAACAACAAAAACAAACATTAGAAGAAAGAAAATAGTGAGGATTGACAAAGAAGAATTTCTCAAAGCACATCAATTATCTCATAATTACCAGAATAATCTCATTGCTTCCAGTCTCCTATATCTCTAGAGCATCTATGTGGATCCCCAATGACATTCTGAACCCTCTCTCTTCCTTCAACTGGACTCCCCAATCTTTGACAGTTACTTCACTGTATTATTCTCTATCCTATAGTTATCAGGTCCCATCTCTGGAATGGTATATGTGAGGGTTTGGAACTATGCGTACCAAAGAAAAATATGTTCTTAAAGTTAATCCATTCTTGTGGTTGGGAACCCATTGTAAGTAGTACCTTTTGATGATGTCACTTCAACTAAGGTGTGTCTCACCTCCATGAGGATAGGTTTTAATCCTATTACTGAAGTCCTTCAAAAGAGCACTGCATTCATACAGAGAAAGAAAGTCACTGAGAGAGTAGACAGAAGCTGACATATTCAGCGAAACCCAGAAGAGGACATAGAGACCAGTAGACACCACCATTTGCCTTGCCAAGTGACAAGCTATGGATTAGGGCTCAGAAGAAGCCAGTTCCAGAATGCCACAGTCTCTGGGAAGAAAGCATTGCTTTGATGATGCCTTGATTTGGACATTTTCCTGGCCTCAAAAGCATAAGCTAAAAAATCCCCATTGTTTAACCCAACCCATTTTATGGTACCTGCTTAAGCAGCCCAGAAAACTAAAATACATGCCTACTCCATTTCCCTCATCCCAAATTCCTGACTCATGGACAGTGCATGAAATAAGAAAAGCTTGAAATTTTATGCTAAGATTTGGCTAATTTGTTATGCAGCAATAGATAACTAATGTAATTTCCTATGTCATACAAGTGTATAAAACAGTCTATGTTCCCCAAGTTTCATAGTTTTATCATCCTATGGAATGTATATTGTGTGTGTAACGTATAATGTAGATATTTTTGTTCATCTGAGATCTGGAGTTAGATCTTAACTATCCCTGGCAATATCTAGCATGGTGATCTTCTCAAAATAAGATGCCAGTGTATGACTATCAAACGAATGGCTAACAGTGATGCAAGATTCCTGGCTTCTCGTTCTCAGAGGGAAAAAATCAATCCATGCAGCCAGGAATTTCCAGACCTGTGATTGAGACAGAATGTGCCTTTGCTTGTTGAAATAGGAGCAATCTGTTGCCTTCAGATTTTCTAGTGTTCTAAATTATGACCCAAGCAGTTGAAGGCCATGGGGGCACATCAGTGAGTTTTTATGGTTGTTATTATTAATCATAGCATCTCTCACAGTCCACAGCACCTGCAAAATGCCCGATAAATATGCATTGGCTTGCACTGACTAGGAACCTGAAGACATAAAGATAACTTGTAAATCAGCAGACCAAGACTGAATGCCAAAAGCAAACCACGAGACCCAGAGTTATTAAAACCACCACCAAAACATTCAATTTCAGGGCTGAAATATAATGGGGAAGTCCAAAAATTAAGCAAGTCACTCGTGGGAATATAACCTGAACCTACACTAGATCGTGGTCCCTGGTGGCATAGCAGCAGATTTGCCTGACAGTTTACCGGCGCCCAGCTTAGACAAGCTGACTCAGAAATTCTGGCGGTGAAGCCCAGCCATCTGTGTCTTAAAACAAGCAGCCGAGGACGTTCTGATGCTCACTCAAGTTTGAGCACGATGGCCCCGGAAAGATCGGACTCAAAAGCAATGAAGACTTAAGGTACCAGTAACAACCTTTCCAGGAGAAATATCCTGAGAAAGTCAGAAATGAAATGAATGAATGTTTACCCTCGTCCCATCCACCGATATCTGAAATCATAACTTGGGCAAATCAAGAAATCATGAGCCAAAGATCTCCATTAAGCCACATCTCCGAGGCTTCTCCATAGCAGCTGTGAATCCTGTACTTTTCAGGCATTTCCATCCCTCAAATGTGCCTGAGTCCCCCCTTTCAACAAGAACATGCCCCCATCCTCCTCTCTGCCCCAACACTTCTTTAGGTTATTTCCACTCCTTCCCAGCTCTCAGTTCCAATGGCATTCCCTAGAAAGTTTTCCATGAACTGTGACTATTCAACAGCACCCCATTTTAGGAGCCCTTATGTTCATTTGGCACTGTGCATCCTGACTACCACACTTGGTGTGGTGATCACATCATATTTTAGGACACATTTATGTCATCATTTGATCAGTGTTTATGCTCTACCAGCCCATGGACTCAATGAGAGGTGGGGCCTGGGTGTCTCCTCCTCAACCCTGGCCACCACTTATACACTGGCAGCCCAGTGTCCACCAGGCAAGAACATTCAAAGTATTACGTGCATGACCAAGTTTCAAAAGGTTTGGACATTCACACTGAGTTTGAGTTTTAAAAGCATCATGTTAATCCTCTTTGTAAAGATGGAGAAATATCTCCTCAGGGATAAGAAACGAGAAAGCATAGCTCTCTGGGCTTCATTTCACCTCATCCATATCAGAGGGGAAAGACACTGGATTTGTTCCTTTGCTTTACTGTTTATAATTTATGAATGAGTTACTGAACATAAGCCGAAGAAAACCCTTCTGCAACCCATGTTTCCAAGCAGGCAGGCACAGAAGAAAATGGAAGGGAAGGATGAGACATAACAAATATTACTCTTCCCCAAGTTTAATTTTAATGCAATCCAAATTTTCAAACAAATACCACACTGTGGTTTTATGATACTGCCTGAGTTTTGTCAGTGTAGATATCTGCCAGTATGCAAATACTCCTGAATGGTTTTAAATCACACCATTTCTACCGGTAAGCCCTCTCGTCAGGATTTCTATCCAATATTTAACCAGGTCACAATGAAGTTTATTCAGAAAATATGTGTGGCAGTTTGCCATTCTAATCACTGTCTAAAACGAGCCGTAATAAAGTCAAGAGTCTTAATTGCAATGATGCTAGCTCTCCAATCATAAAGCATTGGGATCAGAAAGGACTTCAGGATGGTCCAGCCCACTCATTTTATGGTTGAGGGAAAGAAAGCCCCACTGTTTCTCTTTAAAGGACTGTAATTAAACTCAGGGTTACCACCCTCGCTCTGGGATGGGTTGATGCTGTGAGAAGATGCCGTGAGCTCTAATTCTTGTGAAATAGGGGAGAGTTAGAAGACAACGGTATTCCCACTTCTATTGCAGAATTATCTGAGAATCAAGGTAAGACTCAGAAAAGGGTTAAAGCAGTGGTTTGCCCCTGAATCCCAGCTCAGAACTGGTTGCATATGTTTATAAGTCCTCTAAAATAGTAAAGTTCCCCAGCTGGCAAATTCCTGATAGTCTCACAAGCAGTGGAGACAAACAATTCCATAAGCTGAGCTGTCAATCAACCCCCATGAAACTTATTCCTGCAAAGGAGAAACTAAGCCTACTTATAATTATATTTAAGAGTCACCCCCAGAGAACCTCTTTTGTTGCTCAGATATGGCCTCTCTCTCTAAGCCAACTTGGCAAGTGAACTCACTGCCCTCCCCCCTACATGGGACATGACTCCCTGGGGTATAAATCTCCCTGGGAATGTGGGACATGACTCCCAGAGATGAGATGGGAAAAATAATAGGGTGGGAATAAGGGGTTAAAAAAAAAATTGGGCAGATTGAAATATTAGTGGTCAGTGAGAGGGAGGGGTAGTAAGGAGTATAGGATGTATGAGTTTTTTCTTTTTATTTCTTTTTCTTGAGTGATGCAAATGCTTTAAAAATGTTCATGGTGCTGAATGCACAGCTATGTGATGATATTATGAGCTATTGATGATATTATGAGCTATTGATTATACTCTTTGGATGACTATATGGTACTAGAAGATATCTCAATAAAAAAAATTGAAAATAAGCCCTCTAGGGCACTGCAATGGTGGCTCAATGGCAGAATTCTTGCCTGCCATGCTGGAGACCCGGGTTCGATTCCTGGAGCCTGCCCATGCCAAAAAATAAATAAGTCCTCTAAAGAGCTCTGTGACTTGGTTATTTATAAAATGAAATAGTTAGACTTATGGTATGTTTTCTTCAGTCTCTAAAATGTTAAACGTGGACCCAACAGAACAAGAAAATTCCAGCCCTCCTCCCTACCCCAAACACACACACGCACACATGTATTTGGAACATGTTATAGAAATAGAGCATTCGGATGGCTGAGAGTACATGTTTACCTACAACCAGGTATTTTAGTATCATACAAAAATGACTTGGCCATTTCTACCACTTGCATCCTGTTGATGAACAAGAAGGAAATATATGCCATGTGCATGATTCACATTCAAAAATGCTTCCTGCGCAAATGTGAAGACGCCTGCAGCCAAATTGCCTTTGGGAGCAATTTGGACACACTCATCCAACACAGTGTGCGATAAGACAACTATATAATAAATTAGCTCTTCCTTTCCTCTTACATGTTTCCGGAGCTTAGCTTATTTACTGGTTTTCTTCTAGAGCAAAAACTTATTTTAAACCTGTTCCATCAGCCAGTTTGAATACTGTAGCCATGGTTTCAACAGTTCAAAAATATAACCAATATTTTTAAAGTTTTAAAGGAAAACACTTATAGTTATGAACTCAATCAAAATAATACCTATCCATTTTAACAAACACAAATAAAGAAATGTACACCGAAAAATATCAGCACATACCTCCACAATCCAATGCTACAGAAATAAGTTCTTATTAACTAGTTGACAATATGTTTTCAGACTTTTAAAAACTTCATATGTGGTTGAAGTTGCCATTTTAAATTAACCAAGGCTTATTGCTATTTTATTGCCATTGGAATAAAGTGCCTATTTTTGCATACATCCTTTCATCATAAAAATGTAAAACTTATTACTAAAAATTGATTTATTGACAATTTATTATCAAAATTCAAAACAATGATACAAAGTAATCTATTATGAAGTCATTTCTCACAAACATCACATTGCCTTCTTTGGGATTGGTGATATGAATTTAGAGTATCTGAGGTTCATAAAACATTGTTTAAAAACACATTTTCCTCCCGGGCCACGGTGACTGAGTGGCAGAGTTCTCACCTGCCATGCTGGAGACCCAGGCTCAATTCCCAGGGTCTGCCCATGTAATATAAAACAAAAACAAAAACAAAAACCCCAAAACTGCATTTTCCGTATAAATTCATCTTGTATTCAATCACAGAATTTTACAACTTCAACTTCTGTTGTGGAATCTAATTTTAATCAATCAATGTAACAGTTCAGAAAATATAACACAGTTTTCAGTGAGTCATAGATTTAATTTTCTGCACAGCACATTTTGAGTGTTTCCATTGATGTTAATAACATCTAAATAAGTGACAGCTCTCACCAATTTGTTCGCATCTGTAGAACTGTAAATCAGATTCTGCACATCAAATGTTCAAAGACAGTTTTCCCATTTATCGCATTTTCATTTGCAACATGATTTTGCCCAATTTTAGATAAGCTCGCTGCATTGTTTTGCACTTTTCTCTGAAAGATATTTATCAAGTTTAGGTTTTTTTCTTTTCTATTTCTCTAAAGCTACCACCTACATAAATCAATTCCATATTCCTTTTAGAATAAAAGTGTGGTATAAATACGCTCCCCAAACATCAAGCATTTTCTCACTGAAACCAGTACAATTCATAAACAGGATTCTCAACACAAGAAAAAAGCTTCTAAGATAATGTATTTACTACTTCTCGCGGCAAAGTTTTTCTGAGTTTATCTGGGAATGCCAAGCAAATAGGATTGAGCTAATAGAATCCTAAAGGCAAAGAAATTCCCTGTGTAAAACCTGGCAGTACACATTGTTTTACAATGGTTGAGTCTCAACTGGGATGGGTTGTGCCCTCTACCCCACAGGGTCAGTCATTTGTGTGTCACAGCTGAGTGGGTGGGTGCTACATGTTGGGACCCATTGGGCAGAGGCCAGGGTGGCTGCTCAGCACTGCACAGTGCACAGGGCAGCGCCCCCTCCCCAAAGAACCACCCCTCCAAAAAATCAACAATGCTGAGGTGCAGACATCTTTTTTTCTGAGACAGATCAAATCGCATTTTAAATACTATGGAGAAACCACTCGTTTCAAAAAAAATCTCTAATGAATCGTTGTAAGAAATGACAATGATTGCTACATAGATCTTCTACAGAGTTCAATATTCATGTTCTATATCATAGAAACTTAGGTTTCTCAAGCACACACACCATACCCATGTACCTGCACAGAGAAAGGAACACTTCTTAAAATGGAACACGTCTCCACTAGCATAAGTATGATAGCCAACTACTTTAAATTGCATAGATTACTCTGCTATTCTTTAGTCTTTCTCTTTCTAAAAAAATATGGACTAGGTACTGCAATGAAATAACATCATTTAGTTCACTGTGGGTTGCCAAAATGAGGGGAGGGTAGAGATAGGAGCAAGCAAGCCAGTGTGTTTGTTTTTGTTTTCTTTTGTTTTGCTTGGCTTTGCTTTGTTTCCATTTTTTAATGCTAGAACAAAACCCATCTTCCTACTGCCTAGTCTTGGGAAGGGAGCAGAGAAAAAGAGGTCCTGTACCCCCAGGGAGCTCCCCAGCTCTGCCCATATTAGCCCTTCCTTCCTCTGGAACTGCACTATGAGTGTTACCGAAATGCTCATGGTCCTTATCAATTCTTGGGCACTTTATTTTGCTGATTCTACAACTCACTTTCCATGGAATAAAAAGAAACGGGCAGTTTCTTCAACAAGAATGTGCACGACTAGAAAAGGATGGAGTGGGAATATCAATTAAAAGGCGTTTAAAAACCAATCCATGGTGGACCTTTTCAAGCTCACAAACTATTTAAAAAATTCATTTGGGGTTTATGAGTGTGTAGTTGATGATACTGAGGAATTATTGCTGATATGTGTGCATGTCGCAAGGATCCTGTGGTTGTATTGAAAACAAGATTTCTTTTAGAGAAGCCTGTGGAATATCTATATATTAAATATTTGATTCCATATAAGGAATGGAAATAGGGGAAGTGTATGAAGTTGAAGGTGAAAGATGAGGCGATGCACTCATAACTGCTGAAATGGAGTGATGGGTATATGGGACTCATTATCCTGTTTTGTTTATTGTTTGCATAGATTTAAAATGTTCTATAGAAAATATTCCGTAAGATTTAAATTACATGCAAAAGTTTAAAAACTTGCAGAAAAAAAGCATACAAATCAAAACAACATATAAAAATGGTAGACTAAACAATTTGCTAAAATAAATGTGGCTCCTGTAATAAAGAATGTGGGGTGGGTGTTTAAAAACTTGGAGGTGTTTAAAAATAAGTTCCAGGTGCAAAAATGTATAAACAACATAAATATCAAAAAATAAAGGAATGGTTATATAAATTATGGCAAACATCCTGGCCAGAAGGGGAGAAAGAAGTGTAACAAGTAAGGGATCAGTGGCTGAGAGAGTTCAAATAGAGTCAAGAGGCTACTCTGGAGGTCACTCTTACACAAGCTTCAGTTAAACATTACTACCTATCATAACTTGCCAAACCTCAACCAAAACCATGTCAGCCAATCCTAAAGAACACCCAGGGCAATATATAAGATTCTACAAAGGTTCCATGCACTAGGGTAACTTTCCACAAACCTACAACCTCCAGATGGGTCCCTGAACTAGATAAGTTCTGAAATGCAGAGGGGCCAGCCTCTCCAGAACACCAGATAGTTCCGTCTCCCTACCCCTTATTATTGATAGCCCTTCCAAAATGAAAAAATTAGAATGAGCATAGCTCAAACAGCCCTAAAGACTGGGAGAAAGGTAAAAGGTAATGGTGGAGTAATTCAGAGAAGGTCGGGTTTAACACATGAGTATGAGTGCTGAATCACTATAATGATATTTCTTTTAATCTCCAGTATTTTAGAGCAGCAGGAAGTAAAAGCCTAAAATTGTGAAATTGTAATCCATACCAATCTCTGAAATCTGTTCTACAACTATTTGTTGTGCTATGCATTGAAATTTATTGCTTTTTTTTGTATGTATGTTATTTTTACACAAAAAAGTGATGATTAAATATATAGAGATAGATATATTCCTTCTGGCCTCCATTGTTCTGGAAAAATCTGAGATGATGGAAAGGAAGGAAAAATCTGAGATGATGGTATGGTAGCCCATGACAAACTTTGGGATCTGTCCTGTAACTACTTGTTGAAGAGTACTTTGAAAACTATTGCTTTTTTCTTTCTTTGCTTTGTACATATGTTATATTATACAGTTAAAAAAAGAAGAAGAAGAAAAAAATTATGGCATACTCTTCCAAGAAACTCTATCGCTCTTGAGAACAAGACTTATGAAGATTTCTAACAATCCTAAAGCATTTTTTGCTTTATAATTACAGGAAGTGCAAAGCTCAGAATGGAAGAGATCGAGGTAGAGGTAGGGAGCGATATGACAGAGACTTAAAGAAAGAATATAGGTAGAGATACAGGATGACATGGACATTAAGTGTAGTCAGAGAAAAGAATGTATCACATTGATATAGTTGCAGATACACATAGATAAAGAAACATTTATGATATATAGAAAGATGCGACATACATGCAGAGATAGAGGGAGATATGATTCACAGCTGTGAAGACAAAGGTATAGATAACTATCACCTATGTGTAAAATATTCAGAAAATGACTAGCTAAAATTATACAAATCGTTTGCTGCTTAACTATTGGCCTAAGAAATGATTGTGTTTTATTTTCTTTTCAGAACTCTATTTTCTATAATGTTCCTTATTCCTTCTCTGTGAGGAGACATATACTGCCTTTGCTTCTCTGACTTATTCATAAAATGAAACCGGTTCCTGGAATTCCAAGATGAAAACCGCTTAAGAAGGATGGAAGTGGTCTCCACCTGTATGCAGATTAAAAATTCATTTAGCAATATATAGAGATGCGTATCATAATGTGAAGAAGATCACTGTTAAATTATTGATCATGGTGAGAAGATGCCCATGGTTGTGCATAGAGCATCACATTACAACCTGATTCATCAGGGCCTCTGGGAAGTCTTCCAGTCAGTAACACGTCCTCCCCAGGGTATACCTACTTACGGAAAGCCAGAAAGAGAACTTCCAGGAAGGAATGGTTTCTACCCCACTCCCAACTCGTGGTATAACTGGTCGGCTTCCTGCATGGAAACGTGCTGGAAAAATGCAACCCAACCCTGCCAAGGATGATGTGAAGGTTGCTAGCCCACTGAGACTGCCAGGTAGATACCATGTCTTTGTAAATGAATATCCCTGGGTCCCCAGGGTGGGCTGGCGCTGATTAATAAATATAAGGGAAAATTGATTGCCAGGTCAAACTCATAGAACCAAAGGCTGGCCATGTGGACCCCATGGCTTCCCAGAGTATGTCCATCCTTCCATGCCCAAAGCCTGGATGCTATCCTCCCTTTAGTTGTTTTTAATATCCATGCATCTCATTTATGACCTCTCAAAATGAAAGTGTTCCTCAATGGCTAAGCAATGGCAACAAAATTAATGTAAAAGAAGTAACAGAATAAGGGACACAGTATCAGATTAGAAGCCAAAATATAAACTAAATATCCAAGAATTTGTATCAATATAAAAATTTTGTTAAATACATGCATACATTGGGAAGAAGAGATAAATCTTCCTTTCGGAGGAATTCCAAAAAAATGTATGCAGATACTCCCCATGCTATATGGAATTTAACTCCTCCAGCCCTATTTCCTTGAGTGTGTGTTGTACTTTAGAGATTTGCTTCAAAAGAATAGACTATAGGGAAACTCATGACATAAGCTTACAGTGGAGAAATATGACAAACACAGTATCAGACAGCTCAGCACAACGCTGATAAGTTCTGTTGATAACATGAGCCCTTGGTATGATGTGATGAGAAGGGCGCTTTACCTCAGATGTCCTTACCCTAAACTCAAAAAAATGTTCAACCATGACGGAAACATCAGCCAAATTCCAACTGAGCAAGATTCTACAAAATACCTCAAAACTATCAGGGACAAGAAAAAGAAGGAAGGATGGAGAAACTGTCCCAGGTGAGAGATAACTGATGAGATGTGACAACTAAACAGGACCTTGGGTTTGAAACTGGAACAGAAAAGGGACATTAAGAAAAAACTGGTGAAATCCAAAGAAAGTGTGAGGTTTAGTTAACAGGAACATATCATTGTCGCCTCTTTCTCCATGACAAATATACCATGGCAATGTAAGATGTTAACCATGACACAAGCTGGATTAGATTTACAGAAACTCTCGGATTATCGTTGCAGCTTTTCCAAATTCAAAATGGTTATTTTAAAAACTGAAAATAGTTTTGCTAAAAAAAAAAGTCCTAAAAGAAGTAAAAACGGATTTATATTTTGTAAGATTCATCAACATGTAAGGATTAAAGAATCAGTGTTATTGTCCCAGGGAGATGTGTCTTCTTGCTTCGTGCTGTAACTTTCCACCAAATGGAAAAAGCCGCTCCTTGCTTTAATCCCAACTGAATGGAAGACCCCACATACAAAAGCAAAAACAACAAAGTTGGAGTTTTAAAAATGTCCCTCGTTGAAACAGGAAAGGAACTGTTTTCAAGTCCTTTACATGAATGCATCTGCCAAACAAGATGCACAAGACCATTTCCGGGTTCTTATATGGTGATGCTAAAATGCACAAAAGCGCAGAGCAAAATTTAGTCAAGCGGCATGCAAACAAGAATTAATTCTCAGGTAAACAGAAAGTGCCTCAACAAAAGCTGTGGCCCCTAAAGACTCCAGGTTTCTAGAACCACCCATGCTAGACAAAACATGACAGAGGAAGATCAAGCACAGAAGTAGATTGCGTCCAGGCACAATTGAAGCCATTCTACTCACAATCCATTTGCAAGTCTTCCTTCTGACTTTTGCTGCCCCTTGTACCAGCCATCAGGCCCAAATCAATGGCCAAAAAGTGCAGGTTTCACCCAATCACCTCCCTAGGCGGAGAATCTACAGATCAGATGCAAAACCCTCAATCAGATAAGACCCCAAGTGGCAGCTGTCCTAACTCAGCCCTGCTGTGTCCTTCTCGCCCTCTGCACAGCTTAAAACCTCACTCTCACAGGAGTTCCTACCAATTTTGTGCATTTAGGACTCATCGATTGTGGTGGCGTTTAATCTAATGATGATATGTGTTTCTTTTCTGTTGATTATATCTTCGAGGGACTGAAGTAGATGGACAGGAAACTAGAATTTATTGTTTCTACAAAGATGAGGGAAGGATGTAAACTTCTCATCTTAGAGAAAACTCTGTGGACAGAAAGGAGGAAGCACCCATGAAAATGTTTTTATCCCCTTCTGGGAGTTTCTTGAAACAGGGCAGATGTAACAAATGAAAGTTTTAGAAAATGGAAACCTACAAGGTTCTAGCAAACCGTTAAAAATTTAAAACCGTATCAGAACCAGTGGAGTTGCTTTCCTATAACCCAGAAAAAAATGGGATTCCAGGTGCCTATTTTGCTTTCAAGTTTTGAGATGTTTTTCCTACTTTCTGCCCTAGTTCTCTTTCTAAAAATGATTACATTAAAAAATTTTCTGCACAGTAAGGGGAGTTTTGAAAATGAAATAATGCACTTTGTTTTGTTAACCTATTTGATGCTTTCCCTCTGATTTTGCATGTTTCTCATAAAAGGGCAAACCATATCTGTGAATGAATGTCAAGTATCTCATCTTCATCTTGCAAAAGTGTTTTAAAATACTGAGGAAAAAAAAAACTAAAACCAAAGGATTCATTTATATTTAAAAAAGATTGAGCAGCCGAATAGATTTTGGATAAACCATTTTCTCTCTCTGACTCAGTTCCTTCCCATGTAAATGAGGGAGTATAAATGAGTTCCGAGGTATTTATTTTCAAGTCCTGAAGGTCCATGATTCCACATTTTTTTTTCAATTTTTATCATTAATGTCAACTGACTCTACTTTAAATTTAATATAGGTGATTTCATAATCATTTAGCCTGTGTTTGCATTTCTGAACTCATAAATGACAATACAAACATGGCACAGAATTCAGGCTTTCCTTGAACGATCCTCTGTTGTCCTGCTCCCCCGCAGAAGAAAAGCGAAGGGAAATTAAATAGCCAGAAGATGTGTACAGTATATACTGAGTACCGTGCTTACTTGGGTGGAGGAATGGCCCTTCTGTCAGGAGGCCTTTGGAAGGCTGTGGGACAGGAGAGCCAGAGCAGGGTGGGGAGGGAGGGAGCAGGGACAATCAGTGAGTCTTCCTGAGATTCCCAGCCCAGGGAGAGCACCAGGCAGTGCCCTTCTACATCCAGCTGGCACTACATTCCTGGCATTTGGGGAGAGGCCTCAGACTAGCAAATGCAGGAGACTCCAGATAAGGTGAAGGCCACAGCCAGAACAGCTTCTCAGCACCAGCAAGTTAGGGATGAAGAGCTAATTAAGACATCTGGGGCTCAGTTTTGTGCTCCCTGGGACGCTGGGGACCTCCAGATTGTGTTGGGCTCTCCCTAAATTAAACAGCAATTTTGAGAAGAAGTAAATAGAAACATGGCATGAGGTTACACATAGGATTGCACGGTTCTCCCCATTTTACTTTTCACCTACAGGCATGTTTAAAGACACAAGAGAAAAGCTAAGCATTCTCTATTCCCTGGTATGATTCACCAACAGAATTTTAAAGGTCAATTACTAAGTGAAAATGAATGATGCATCGAAAGTTTTCTACTGGTTCTGCTATGCCATTATGTGAAGGAAATACAACAGTGTCTTTGAAAAAATCTTTAGAAGGAAATGTATCCCAATAAAAAGTAGGTTACTTATACATGTGTAAGTCTGTGTGTGTGTATATGTATATGTATATATAGTGTGTGTGTGTATAAATATACCATACTATACTACCTAATTGTAATGTAATTATGTTAAAACACTGAATGAAGCTGCATCTGAGCTATAGTTTTTGTTTGTTTGTTTGTTTTTGTTTTTTGTTTTTTTATATATTTTTGTATTTTTGTATTTTTATTTTTTTCTCTATATTATCATTTTATTTCTTTTTCTGTTGTCTTGCTATTTCTTTTTCTAAATCAATGAAGACGTACTAAAAAATGATGATCATACATCTATGTGATGATATTAAGAATCACTGATTGCATATGTAGAATGGAATGATTTCTAAATGTTGTGTGAGTTAATTTTTTTTAATAAAAAAAAAATATATATATATAATAACAATGTCTTAGCTTCCCACCTGCTATGACAAATGCCACATGATGGACTGGTTTAAATGATTGGAATTTATTGGCTCATGGTTTTGAGACTAGGAAAAGTTCAAAGTTGAGATGGCGAGAAAGGCAATGTTTTCACCCCAAATCTGCAGTATGCTGGTGCTGGCCGCTGCTGATCCTTGGGGTTCCTTGGGGTTCTTCGGGGTTCCTTGGCTGGGGTCCCTGGCTCGGATCCATGGGGATGACCTCTCCTTTCTCTTCCCGATTCCATTGGCTTCCAGCTTGCAGCTTCCCTCTGTGGCTTTCTCTGACAATATCTAAATTGCTTCTGTTTTTGATGGTCTCCAGGAACCAGGATTTAAAGCAACTCTCATTCACTTGAGCCACACCTTAACTAAAACTCATCTTCAGGAGTTCCTATTTACAATGGGTTCACACAGCAGTATTCCAGAGTAAGACTAAGAATGTGTCTAAACTCAGATATTTAATTTATTCTACCATAATCCAAATAAATGTTGGGCATTTACAGAATAACTTCTAATTAGTTTGGATCTGACTGCGTAAAATGCCAAAACATAGTTTATTGTGAAATTAATACACATACTTGCTTATGTATTTTTTGTGGTCTATGATATCTTTTTTACTCTAGCTATTCATCAAAGGGAGACTTTTCAACCCATATATTATCATACACATCCATGGAATATGACTTTTCCTAAGAAATTACCAAGACAGACTGTGCCAAACAATGTTCAAACAAACTTTAAGTCAAGCAATGTGTGAAACAGCATCTTATCCACATAATCTGCTTCTGTTGGTCTTCCATTATGGACTTAGTCTGTCAGAATGTTCTTGAGATAATATATGTCCAAGCTGCATATTACGCTTTCCCTCCATTCTTTATCGTGGTGGTTAAATTGTCAACTTTGTTGAGGTAATTCACGTACTTTGTAATTCACCTGCTCCCTGGTTCTTTCACTGGGGTTGTTTATTTGTATGCTTTGTTTCATGCACCAACAAATTCATATTTCTTTCACTTTCTGTTTGTACATTTCTGTTTCTATCCCTCACATTTCTCTCTTGCACATTGAACTACTATTTAACTTTCATATCATGGATATGTTTTTTTTCCCTGGCTTTGCTTTCTCCCCATGCCTGCTTTACTATCTGGTCAGCAAGAAATGACTTCACCTGAGCCTCTTGTTGGGTTACATTTCATCCAGTATCCCCAAGCTCTCTGTCTTACCAGGCAACCATAAATCTAAGAGTAAAGGTTTTTGCCTTGCGTGGGTTTTTTTTAATTGTTTTAAAAATTGTTTTATTCAAAATGCCTTGTGTACTTTCCAGTAGCTCTGATTCTCAAAGTATATACATTGCAAATAATTATCTGATGCCCCCAAAGCATAAATTCGTGTGTCATGGGTAGTGTATAATCAGTCTCTACTTAGCTTCACTCTTCTTCTGCAGCAACAAATCAAGCCTGAGGGGTAAATCCCGTCAAGCACCTCCCCTACCAGAGGCAAGCTTCCTTTCCTTTAGGCTTGTGGGAAACTCCATCATCGTCTGCTGGACAACTGTCATGGTCAGGGACATGTGTCAACTTGGCCAAGCGGTGGTGCCTGTTTGTCTGGTTGGGCAAGCGCTGGCCTGTCTGTTGCAATGAGGACATTTCATAGAATTAAATCATGATCATATATATAGTTGCATCCACAGCTGATTCCATTTGTAATCAGTCAAAGGGGAGAGTCTTCTGCAATGAGTGATGCTTAATCTAATCACGGGAAGCCTTTTGAGGAGGATTCAGAAGAGCCAGGCTCTATTCCTGCTTCGGCTGGTGAGCCTCTCCTGTGGAGTTCACCCAGACCCTCCATCAGAGTCATTGGCTTCACAGCCTGCCCTGTGGATTTTGGACTCTGCATTCCCGAGGTCACGTGAGACAGTTTTATAAATTTTATATTTGCGAATGTTCCCTGTTGATTCTGTTTCTCTAGAGAACCCTAACTAATACAACAACCTGTATCCTTTCCCATCATAGTTGGTTGAATGGCAGCCCTCAATACCATATGTCCATGTCCCCAAACCTGGTACTTTGAACGTGATCTTATTTAGAAAGAGACATTTTGTGGTTTATTTTGCAAATGTAATTTAATTAAGGATTAATTTATTAATTAATTAACCCTGGATTAACCAGGTGGATCCTAAATCCAATGGCAGGTGTCTCAAAAGAGACGGTAGAGAAGAGAGAAAACCATGCAAATGTGAAAGTAGAGACAACTGAAGTAGCCGCAAGCCAAGCAATGTTAGAGCTACCAGAATCTGAAAGAGGCAAGGAGGGATTTTCCTGTAGAACTTCCAGAGGGAGCTGGCCCTGCCAGCACCTCAATTTTAATTTTAGACTTCTGTCCTCCAGAACTGTAAGAGAATAAATTTCTGTTATGAGGTATATCCATCAACCCTAAGTAGACTGCCCTGTTTTCCAACTTAAACAGCATATTACCAAAACCTAACATAATAAAGGGATCTTACTCCTAATAGTCAAGCTTTGTAGCCCTGAGGACTTTGCTTTTAAGTATTTAAAAGCTATTTAAAACTATTTTAAAAAATAGGTATGACCACTGAATTAAGCTGTTACTTTCCTTAACATTTGAGATAAGAAACAAGAGAATAAAAACACACATGCAGAGGAAGGAAAATTATGATAAAATTTCTTTGTTCCTAAATATAAGTATCTGGATCTTTTTTTTTTTATCACCCTCGCCCCTTTTTTTACTGCCATGAAAAGGCACAAAATGGCATTGGCATGTGGTTAATATAGGATAGATTCATATTTTGGTCTTTTCTATGACCCCACTTCTTATTCCTCAACAAATATTCTATAAATGCTAACAAGTTAATCTCTCCAAATTAACTCAAGAATTTAAACCCTTTCAAGGTGCTTCAGATCCAATTAGTACTTCTTACTGCTCTGTGTAAATAGAATAGAATAGAAATATTTCTATCTCTATTTAGGAGAGAAATATTTCTCTCCATCTTATCTACTGATGCTGTGAGTGCAGGACTTCTCAGAACTCTTAATGTGTCTGTTTTCAGTGTAAAACTTCAAAGGAGAGGAATGAATGGTACACTAGGCTCTCCAAAATTATTTAGCAGAGGAGACTTTTTCGGAGAAAACCCCTGATTTGGGAGTTACTCCTATCAATTACTAGCGTGTCTATACACATATTTTTTGAAGTATCACCTTGAGAATTTTTGCTCAAAGACAAAGCAATCAATGTTCCATTTTTAGGCAACCTTAAGTAATCCAAGTAGTGCTTTTCAAGGAAGGGTTGATTTTCAAGGAATCTTCATCCAGCAAATAGATCTTGAATTGTTGGAAAAGATTATCTGAGTATTGGTGGGGAGATAACGATCTATATTCTTCATATCTGTTAATATCTTGCGTTCAGACTCAAAAACTTTACAATTCAAGGTCGTGCTCATGCCTAGAAAATAGGCTGGGATATCTGTTGCTTATCGATTTTTATAAATGGCCCACAGGAAATGAACAGTAATTAATGAGACTGGTTTCACCACCATAGGTTAAAAACACTCAATTATTTGTTGATTCAAAGTAATCTGTTTTATGTAAGCATTCATATCTATGACTTCCTAAAATGAAAATTAAACTTTTATATTTGTAGTGTTGGACAAATACTTGAAATACAAGCACCTACACAAAATATTGCATATGGAGAATCCTGTTAAATGGTCATGAAAGTGTGCCCTTGACATTTGGCAAATCTTTCTTTTCACTTCTCCTTTCTGACCATTTGAGTCACTCCTCTATTTAAATAACTACATTTTTTAGACCTTTAAGGACTCTAGGATCCTCATCACTCATCAGATAGAAGGAAGGAAGGAAGGAAGGGGGAGGGAGAGGAGAGAGGGGAGGAAGGAGAGAGACATGGAAGAGAGGAAGAAAAGAGAGAAAAAGTAAGGTAGAAATGAGACCAAGAGAAAGAGAGAGCAAAGGAAGTCAACCATACTGCATAACACAACAATACACAACATCAGAAAATGGGAATATGATTGGAGCCAACATGAATTTTTCACACCCAGGGAGATCCTTTTGTGAGTAAAGTTATGTTCGATTCTCCTCTATATTACCAGCCAGTATTGACTTCCTGGTCTATAACTGGCCTACAGTAGCTGCTCAATAAAAATGATAATGAAAGAAATGACTTGAGAAGCAAGTGCATGCAGAAATACAATGCCATTTTCCAGAAAATGATGCATATATCTTGGTCACAGAGTTTCCTTCTTGCCAGTGCTATGGGACAACAGTCTTGGCTTCCCCTTGAGCGAAGCCATAGAAGCCACCTGAGCAACAGAAGCTGGAACTGGGAAGGAATGCCAGCCTCCTGCCCAAGCCATGCCCAGCGCCAAGGCCACTGATTTGCTCTGGAGGTCTTTCCCGCTAGCCATAGATGCTTCCTCAACCTTGCAATCAGGAAGCAAGGCTTCCTATCCATTCCAAGCAGGCAGGGGAAGTAGTTCAGGGCATATTCCCATTGGCACAGGTTTTTATAATGGGTCCACCAAAAATATCACACACTGGGAAGCTCAACAAGGAATTCTGTCTGGGTTAGCATTGTAACCTGTTTGCTATCACAAAACCATGAAAAGCTCTTCCGCTGCACTTGAAGGTGACATTGCAACATCTGGGAATCCTTCAGTGTAACTTAACTATGGGACAGCTTGGAAATAGACTCACCACTTACAGCACAGTTTCCTCCAGAAGATGCTTTTTAAATCTGTTTCTTAACACACACACATAAAGGCTTTCCAATGAATTTTCAAATACAGATGATGTAGGTTTTCTAAAGAACCTGTGCACAGTGGTGAAGTTACAACCTAACCAAGAAATGTGCTGCCATCAATTCGCGGGCACCATTGCTGTCAGCTGGGATTTTCCTGAACTCTGGCTTAGGGCTAGATGAATGAGCAGCCCAGACATCTACTTTGCGAAATAGGCATGAAAATCACTGTGAAACGTTTAATCCGTGACAATTCCAGTTTCATTAATTTGCTTCTTTTTTAAAGGGTCCCAAAACGTATCAGATAAGGTACCACTAAAAAAAAGTCCGTCTCCTCCGTAATTTAGAAAAATATGCGGACTAAGTTTCACACTGCAAAGAGAGTATGTTTTGCAAATTGGGTACCACCAAAACACACACACACACAATGAAACAAACAAAAGCAAATGGAAAATGGGGCAGGCTGAGGGATAACTTGGGGACTAAGGGGGGAATGCACAGACCTTAACAAAAGGGGGTCAGAAGCGGGTGCAAGATGAGGCAAGGGGAGTTCAGTGATAGAATCCTCACTTGCCATGTGGGAGACCCAGGTTCCATTCCCTGTGGATGCACTTCCCCCCCAAAAAAAAACAAACAAGCAGAACACACAAACAAAAATTCAACAAATGGTGCTGCAATCATGGGATGCTCTCATGGAAAAAGAACAAAACATGATGGCGCTGTACAGAATACAAAAACAGAAAAAAGAAAACAAAAGCAGGTGAGGGGTGGAGCTCTTAGGATCCAAGATTTCATCCTATCAGCTAAGAGCATCTGGAAACCAGCAAGGGTCACCGATATTCACATGGAGAACCAAGAAGGCAATGCGAAGGTAGCATTCTGTGCCTGTGGCAAATTGCCCTTTATAGAGAGCATATTTTAAAGAAAACTACCCAAACAAAGTCCTGGGTCATCTTCCCACATTTCCAGAGAGCTGTGAAATCATGTTATTTCATTAGCACTCTCCTGGAATACAGATTCTTCTCCTTCAAATATGTTCCTTAAACCAATGCCTTGGCCAATGTTTCTCCAGGTTTCCTTCTATGTAGTCTCCTTTCTAAGTTATACAAGGATTACTTACTCTTTTCCTTTCTAAGTTTGACAAAACCTCATTTCACCATATTTTCCACATCGTTGGGGTTTGGTTTGTTTTCCAGTTCCCACAGGTGTGCTGTGTGGACCACAGGTGTTCGGCATTCACCTGGGACAGGTGAACGCAACATGGAATGCCTGAAGTTTGAAATCATCAAACCTCCCTCTCTTCCATGGTTAAACTTCCAAATGTGTACTGATTTTATGAGACTTTTTGTTTACTTATTACAAACACCAGGGAGAAATCGTTCTCTATGTATTTATCCAAAACTCATAAGTGGCAAAAAGTCACATTCCTAGGTGGCGTCATTTATTTTTCCTTGCTCATTCATATGATCTCCCCTAACCCCAAGAAAAAGGAGGCTCATTTCCCATACAGCATTCACTGGGTCAAGAACAGAGGGACCTTTGAAAGGCCAAACGGAGGTTGTTTAGAGAGAATGACAAAACAGGAAAATATTCATGGAGTGAATGTTACCACAGCAGATGATTTAATTGTCTAAACACGTGACCTCAGTTTCATTCCTAACTTCCTGAAATTCACTGGAAACAACCCATACCTTTGATTTGAAATTAATAGATGACAACCTTGAGAAATCAGGTGCTGCTTTGTAGAAGACAAAGCCTGTCCTTAACATGAATAACTACACAATGATGCTTCTCCTCCAAAAAGATATAGTGTTCAGAAAATAATAAAGGCAACTAATTTAAACTAAACGCTGAACATATCTTCTCATTTGGGAATAAAAATGCATGTTGTTAAAGGCAAAAAGCACTACTTTTGACTACGTCGATTGTGTTCCTGTCCTAAAAAATCTGTTCCTTATGCTTAGCTTTGACAGTTGGAATCACTCGTCTCCATGTTTAGATAACCATGATTCGACCAGATGAGTATATGTTTAGAGCGAGGGTATTAAGGAACTTAAAACATTTTCATACTGCATCTCATTTGAAATCAATAAATTCTGTCAAGTTACATTATTGACAATATTCAAACATTTAATAGAAGTTGGAAGTTTGGAAAGCCACTTGAAATAGAAAAATGTTAATGGAGGCCATTCATCATACCCTTTCATGTTTGTGAGAACCTCCCCTTTGTGTTTTGGTGTGGTTGTGGTTCAAGCCAAATATTCTAAAGAGTTCTTAAAGAGATCTTCCACATTCCCAATGCAATGAAAAGTGCACTGAGACAGTGAAAGCTCTCTTCTTTGTGCAGAAAACATTTCCCACAAATTGCTGCAAGGGAAAAATGCAGGAATAATTTTTTACATATTTTTGTTAATTTTTTTGCATATTTTGATAAATTGTATATATTTATCATTAGTCTACATTCCAGACCAAAAACAAAAAGGAGGGGGAGACTTTCCAGTAGGTTCAAAATCTATTCACTTGTAAATTTAATAATGTCAAGATGCTTACTTTATCCATGTTATAGACTAATACATCACTTATCTAGAATCCTTTCTATTCTTGGCTACAAATGAACTAAACTGCTGGTTTTAAAGCCAACTGTGCATTCGGTCTTAGTTTACAAAAAAGACACAGGAGAACCACAATTCTCCCATCCAAAACAAAAAAATACCTGAACACACCTTATAAACATCATGCACGCACTGTCACTGTGATAGAAATGCAATCATCATTGAATTCCAGCTAGATCATCATTCTGATTCCCCAAAATCAAATCTCTCATTTTATCCGGTTGTTTAAAACTAGTGAAGTAATTTTACATTTGTGACACTGAGTCTGATTATTTTCTTACATGTCAAGGGAGACAGGCTTTAAAATTGCCAAATTAAAACAAAAATCATCTACAATATAAAATATACATATATATATACTCCAATGTTCTTTATTTGGAGACACAAATCCCAAGATTTTTTTTCAGGAGAAAAAAGATGGATGCAACTGTGTGCTAAGTTCTTTCAACCTCCCACTCTGTCTATACAGGAAAAGCTAATCCCGAATTTGATTATTGCAGTGAACGTCTCCGCACAGCCAACTAAAGGCATGAACCAAGTGTGTTCCCCAAAACCAACCCAGAAAAATGCAGATTTCTTTGCAATATGACCATTTCTCCAGGCTGCGCCATTCTCCAGGTAAACGTCGAGCAGTTCAGTCCAAACCAAATGCCCCTCTCCGCAGCTGCTGTAGCTGTGCTCCTAATCAAAGGCCTCTCCTCAAATCCTGCCCGTTTTAATTTCTAGTTGAAGTAGCTACCGACCAACCATTTCCTAAGCCTGGGTTTTACGGTGCCTGAGAGCGCCTACACGTACTGGCAATGCTGCTATCGAGATAACTAGGTCTCCCTAAACTTTTTTTCTTTCTTTCTTCTCTTTTCTTTCTTTTTTCTTTTCCGTGTCCCTCTTGAAGGGTTGACTTTGATAAGGAGCGAGCTCACACTTCCCCTCCTTAGAAATGTGCTACATGCTACAGGCTTTTCTCAAGCCCGCCAGCCGTGGGAGCCTTCAGGAAGATGCGTTATCAGCACCTAAAACCGTCCCCCCCCACACACCCCCACTCCCCAAAAGACCAAATAGAATAAAATATAATGCGAATCAGGAGAACCTATACTACCACCTTGTGGATTTTGCTCGCAAAAACAGCACCTGCTGAGTTCAGGCGCCCCCTCCCCAACCCTCTGACCCCACATTTAAGTTGGGGCGCGGTGAGAGATTGTGACGCCCCCCCCACACACACACGTCCGCTCAGCCGCGGCTCGCCCAGCCAGTCGGTATGATCCATTAGGCGCGCGCACCCCCGGGCGCTGGCGCACGCTGCCGGGGCGCACCGCGGGGCCACCGCTAGCACCCCCAGCGCGGCCTCGACCACCTCCTAACCCACCAGCCGACCGAGGCTCGGATCTGAAACAGGAAGAGGCCCACACCTGCCCTCTCGGAAGAAGTCCGAGACCTGGAAACCCGCAGCCTTGGGGCGGGAGAGGGGGGGCGCTGGGAAAGGGGAGGGGGCCGCTGAGAGCATCCTTGCGGCGCCCTCACCCTCCCAGTCGAGCATCCGTTCCCAGGGTGGTCCCGGCCCAGGCCCGGGGGTGAGGAGGGTGGAGGGACACCCCTTCCCCCCAGCTCCCGCCCCCGCCACTCCGGGAAGAAAGGGCGCTGTGTCTGGGCAGCGAGCAGGCGCCGGAATGGAGCGCCCTGGCGCAGGCTGAGCGGGACGCGGGCCGGGATGCGTGGGCGCAGAGCCCGGGGCGCAGACCCGGGAGACCCCGGCCGCGAGGCCCGAGCCCAGCGGGGGGGGAGAGGGGGAGGAAGGAGCGTCCCGGAGCCTGAAGGATGCGTGTGCGCCCGGGGGAGGGGATCCGCGTCGGTCCCGGCGAGGGGGAGGGGAGGGGCTGCGGGTGAGAATATCAGCCCCCCCCTCAGGGAGCCCCCCACCCCCACGTCATCTGCAGCCGAATGACAGTCACGCTGACTCCCCAGCCACCCCCGCCCCCAAGCCCCGCCCGCTCTCCCGCAGGTCCGGCCATCCGAGTGCCGGGCGCAGGCCAGGGGCGCCGCCGCTGCGGGCCTGGGGCGGGGGCCGGACTCAAGTTCACCTGCTCTTTTTCGCCCCCCAGCCCCCCACCCCCACCCCCACCCGAACCCCAGACTGCGGGCTCGGCGGATCTTCGCCATCAGGGCTGCGCAACCGAAGGGGGTCCGAGCCGGGCGGGCCGTGGGGATTGGGGGCCGGGTGGGTGTGAAATCCGCTCCAGCAAGCGTTTCGGGGGGCCGGTATGTGAAGCGCGGGACAGCGGAGGGCTTTGGGATCGCGGGTGGTTTTCCGTGTGATGCAAGGCTATATAGGGGCGCAGCACGGTTGGAACCAACTCCCCAGACAACCACCCCCACGCGGGAGGGGACGCGAGGGCCATGCGCCCCGCAGGCTCTGTCCCGGGGAATGGGGTTTGTGTGGGGACCGGCTGGGCCTCCGGAGCCCCAGTCCCGCATCCCCGAGCCCCCGGCAGGGACGCGCAGCGCCTGTCCCGGCAGATCCCAACTTTTGCTGTGCCCGGGAGAATAGGGGGTTTGGCAGCTCGGAGCCCATACTCGGGGCGGCAGCGGCGCGGCGTGCCCCCCGGAAAGGTCCAGACCACAGCCAACGGCTCCCGCAGAAGCAAAGCCACCAGCGTCCCCCCCTCCTGCCGCGGGCCTCCCCCCCCAACCCCCACAGCCCACACGCACGAAAAGGAGGGCAGGTCGCCCGCTCCCCAGCTTTGCAGGGGACGCAGCGCTAAGCTACCCACACCCGGGTCTCCGGCGCGCCCCTGTGCTCCCCAGCACACACCAAAGCAGGTCCCAATCAATCACGTGCGCGGTTGCGTGCCTCGCAGCCGTCATTTTATCCCAGCCCCGCAAAGGAAGGAGAGGAGGGAAAAAAAAAACCCGCTTAATGCAACCCATTACCAGGCTGTATCCCTTTTTTCTCTCTGGTTAACCCCAAAAAGCACCCCAGGGGGTGGTAGCTGACAGTTTCCTTACAGAAAAGAAGGAGGGGGGAAATAAAAAGGCCCCCGGGTTCTCACAGTTTCCAGAAGTCCTCTTGTCCGGGTTTGCAGAGACCTGGCGCTTTGCTCCTTCTCTCCCTGTACTGCAGATATATTTTTTTGCCTCCTCTCCCCGACACACTCTTCTGTTTATTCGTATGGAAGGCAGAGCTACTTTGTAAACACATCACACACAGCCCCAGAGCCGTTCGAATAGCTGATTGCAGCAAAATGCTTCCAAATGACGGTGGTCTCATTAAAAAAAAAAAAAAAAGTCAGAATAAAATCAAATGTTTCTGTCGAGAGGAGCACGAAGCTTGCACATAACAGCGGACATATATGTCCAGCCTCCCACCTACACCTTAGAATTGAAGCGGCAGATGGGAGAAAGTACTGGGCAAATTTGTAAAAACAGAAAAATGAAGAATAGAAATAATCATACCAGATTAAGTGAAGCTCCAGTGTCTGCAATGAGGCTTATCCGCTTTTGCTGGGGGGCAACTACAAGTCAAAATGTTGAAAAGGCTTTAAAAAAAAATAACCCAGAGACATCTTTAAAAAAGGCACCTACCTTATCAGTAGAAACGCTGCATCGTCTGAAGTGTCCTTTTTACACATCCAGATTTTTCTAGGGAACCGTCACAGCGGCTATGATTCAGGGGGATGCATTTGGTCCAGGCTTCTTGCCTTTTTGAAATCCCGGCTCGATTTACCACATTCAAAGGAATGCGACCGGCCCCAAAACCGCGGTTTGGAGGAAATTCGTAATTTCTGTCTTCAATAGTCTATCATCAGGAAGAAAGCGCATTCCAATCAGAGCAGGAAGGGCAGCGCTAGGTCTGAATAAGAGCTCTGTGCCCAGAGACAGAGACGGAGGAGAGAGACGGGTCTGCAAGAAAAAGAGAGATTGAGGAACGAGGTCCTGCTGTCTGCCTCGCTCTGCTCCTGCGATTGGACCCAACTGAATGAAATTTACAAAACCAGCAGCCAATAGGAGTCCATGGACAGCCCCATCACTACAGAAACCACATCTTCAGCTACAACCTAATGCAAAGAGCAGCTAATCCCAGTGCAAACCAGCTGAAACAGTGTGATCCCGGGTACCAGGGCGATGGAACAGGTGGATATGTCACTCCCCCGCCACCGTGCCAGAAACACAAGGAAAACCTCAGTCCACCCAGCAGCTTCTTAGCGCGGTTCAAACACCCTCCACATCCAACGAGCTACAGTATTTGCAAACAACTTTTAACTGTCTAAGGCCACATTTTCCAAGAGCGCCAGCAGGGAGGAGCTGTTCCCGGTGGTTACACAAAGAGGTTACTGTTTCAGGGGCTGCGTTATTGTGATTATATTAGGAAGCAATGATGTCATTTCTTAAGGGCAGTGAAATAGGAACAGACAGGACCTCTCTATGTTCCAAGGATGACCAAGAGATGAATTAGTTGATGCTTTTTGGTTTGTTTACTTATGCAGGGTTTGGTTTTAATAAATAAAATTTGGGGAATGTGCTGGAATTGGCCAGTTATTTTTAAATACCCTGCTTCATTTTCTGGGTCCAAGAGTTTATTTTTCACAACCAGTTTCAAGTTTGGTGATATGATGCTGTATTTTGTTTTGGGTTAGATGAACTTGGCTCTAACTGGGCACTGTCTAAGTTTGTCGTTGACAAATCCAGGAACACTAGGCAATAAGCACAGATTCTAAAACTAGATTACTGGAGTTCAGTTCCCACAAGTGGCGTTAGTCATGTATTTGAATGCTGTGTCTCAGTTTCTGAATCTGTAAAATGGAGACGAAGTAATCACTGCATAAGATTGTCATGATGATTAACTGAGTTAATATAGGACCTGGAATGCAAAAAGCCTAAGTAAATATTAACTTTTCTTAAAGCCTTTTCACAGCCTGGTCATGTATTTCTTTTTTTTTTTTTTTTTTTTTTTTTTTTTTTTTTTTTTAAAGGAAAGACAGAGAGAAGGAAGGAAGGATAGAAGGAAGGAAGGAAGGAAGAAAGGGAAACATTTTCTTGTTTTATTGTATTCTGTTTCTCCGTTTTTGTTACATGGGCTGGGGCCGGGAATCAAACCGAGGTCCTCCGGCATAGCAGGCAAGCACTTTGCCCGCTGAGCCACCGCGGCCCGCCCTGGTCATGTATTTCTAAAAGGATGTCACCTACACAAGGTGCACCCCACAATGGTTTCTGTATTTAGGCAGTACACTTAAGCTTCCAGCCTGCTATAATTATTTGGATGGATGGTGTAATTGGGAAGTCCTCACAGGTTCTAAGAGAAGGTCTCTGAAGCAATAATGAGGAAAGCAGTAGAGATAGAGTCGGGGACCTAGTTTCAAATCAAGACTCTCTCCTCATTAGCATTGCCTTGCTGGGAAGTCAGTTATGGAATGTGGATTGTAAGGAATGAATCTGTTAAATAGAGATGCAAAATAGCTCTCCTGTGGACTGCTTGTGATGACCAAGTGAGATATTATGTATGAAAATAACCTTTACCAAAAAGATGTATGCAAATATATTTTTTATACAAATATATATTTCTTCTATTATTTAAGATACAGTAACAAGATAGTATGGTTAATAAATATAGATTACCCCCTCCAAACAGTGGACTATAGACATAGTCATAGACACATAGTCACAAACAGTGGCTTACATGTAGACAGGCATAGACAAACATGGACAGACATGACCAGTCATAGTCATAGACATAGTCATAGTCATGGTCAAAGTCATGGGCATAGACATAGTCATGGACATAGACATAGACATAGTCATAGACATGGTCATAGACATAGACATAGTCATGGTTGTAGTTGTAGACATAGGCATAGTCATAGACATAGCCATGGTCATAGTCATGGACATAGACATAGACATAATCATGGTCATTGTCATAGACTTAGTCATAGACATAGACATGGTTTTAGTTGTAGACATAGACAAAGTCATAGACATAGACATAGTCATAGATATAGAAATGGTTGTAGCTATAGACATAGTCATGGATATAGACATAGACATAGTCATGGTCATAGATGTAGTCATAGACATAGTCATGGTCATAGTCATGGACATAGACATAGTCATAGACCCAGACATAATCATGGTCATAGATGTAGACAAAGACATAGTCCTGGTCATAGTCATGGACACAGACTTAGTCATAGACATAGACCTAAACACAGTCATGGACATAGTCATGGTCATCGTTGTAGACACAGACATAGTCATGGGCATAGAAGTAGACATAGACGTAGGCGTAGACGTAGACGCAGGCGTAGGCATAGACATAGTCATAGGCATAGTCATAGGCATAGTCATAGACATAGATATAAAATTCCCAAAGTATAATTTTAGAAGCAGAATTTCAACTTGAGTCATTATAATGATTTATAATAGACCAGAAAGTCATTAGCTTTGCCAAGAATGCAAGCAGTAATTTATTTATAAGTTCATCAAGCATTTTTTTGAGCAGGAGTACTCTCCTAAGCACTGAAAATGCATTTCTGAGAAAGATATTCCTAATTTGAGTATGTACATATGCTAGTGGATCAGACAGCCAACAACAATATACAGGTAGAAAGATTAGATAGATGATAGATAGATGTATCCATGTTTATATTTATATTATATATTTATATGCATAGTAAATTTATATATACTTTTACATGTACATATATAAAATTACTATTACGGGGTGGTGCAATGGTGGCTTAGTGGAAGAATTCTTGCCTGCCATGCTGGAGACCCAGGTTCGATTCCTGGAGCCTGCCCATGCAAAAAAAAAAAAAAAGATTACTAATAGGTATGAAAAGATGCTATTGTGTATGAATTTCTAGGGGATCACAGAGCACCTGGAATTGGAAATGATCAAGGAAGTATATCTAGAGGAGAGGGCCTCATTTTAGAGAATAAATGGCAAATAGATATTGACTGAGTGAAGAAGTTGAGGAAGAGGCTATGAGAACAATTTAAGCAAAGGTATATCAGCAATGACACATATATGTGGGGATTTAGAAACAGGGAAGGTTTGGGATGGATGGGACATAGTGAATAAAAAGAAGAAATATAGGGTGCACAGGTGGTTCAGTTGTAGAGTGTTCACCTTTCATGCGGGAGACCCGGGTTCAATTTCCAAACCATGCACCCCCACCCCCCAAAAAAAAGAGAGATATAAGAAGAGAAAGAATTATTCAGAAGCTGATTTTGTAGAATCTTGAACCCTGTGTTCAAAGGTTGGAATTCATCCAGTAGGCACTGGTGAACCACTAAAATATTTTAAACAAGTAGTAGGAAAGGAAAAATCACATTTATATCTTAGGACAATCACTCTGGTTGCAATGAAAAGTAAGTTGGAGGGGACTAAATTTGAAAGCAAATAGAATGTTTCTGAGGGGGTTGCAATGATGGATGTCCTAGAGAAATGAGGGAGCCCTGAACCAAAAAAAAAAACAAAACAAAAAAACAATGATTTATATGGAGAGAAGTCATTTCTCAATATAGTGAACTTATGGAGGGAAAGCTTAGATTCGCAGATGACCCGCTGGTGCATGGCTTTGTGAGTAGGTGGGGTGATTGGGAAACAGAGAGCTTCCTTGAGCTGTGAGACCTGAGAGGACGCAAGCCAACAAATTTTCATTTCTACTTCAGTGACCCTATTTGGATCATTAAAAAGCATTTTAGGCAGACAGAGGCAACATTTTAAGAACAGTGAATGCATCACTTAACAAGCTTATAATCTTCCCAATCCAAAGTCCTTCACTTGAAACAAAGGTTGAGAAAAGGAAGAACTTCATTATTGGGAGAGCAAACTGTAATGCAGAGGTAAAGAAGTAATGAAGGTTTATATCCAATGTTTTCAGGAGAGATAGCAATATAATTCTTCATGCTTCCACCTGAAACTTAATTAAGGGACATGGAGAGCTGGAAAATCAATGCCATAAAAAAACACAGTACAGTGGGCTCCAGAGAAGGACCTGTTGGTATGTAAGTCAGACTTGGCACAAGAGGATGGGTACGATCGTGATAAATACTCTAGATTGTGCTTTTGTTCTCTGTGACGCTTGCATCTATCCTTCTGCCATCACCCAACTTCTGACAGTACGTCCTCATACCTGTGGGGTGCGTGGGTTCAACCCTAAATGCACAGTTGGCCAGGCTGAAACACGGTTGCATTTTGGGACCAATACAACATTGATGGACCTTCAGCTGCACATTTTAGGTAGATTCACGAGCGAGAGCATGATGAAGTTAAAACCCTGAGGATAGTTTACTGATGAAGTTAAAACCCTGAGGATAGTTTACAAGACTATAAGTGAAAGGAAAAGTGAAAGATAAGATAATTCTAGTGAAGTTAAGGTAGGGCTGTTTTTAGCTTGTTTGCTGATAATTTTTAAATTCATTTTCTCAATGAACATGAATTTTTGGACTCTTGAATGCTCCAGGCAGTCTATTAAAGACCAATCAGACATGATCTTTGGTCTCAAGGAGCTAACCCTATCATGACTATACTCTATGGCTCTTCCTGTCCAGTTTTATCTTTAGTGGTTAGCTTATTATACTTTTGCTTTCATTTCCCATTGTAGACAGGGTCTTGGAAAAATATCTGAAACACTGATAATAATGCCTTGGGTCATCACAATTCTATGAGAACTGTTGAGAGCTTGAATTTCAATAAATTTGTTGAGAGGGGAATGTTGAGAGGGTGACAGAAAGAACTTTTAAATATGTGTGTGTATATACATACAACATATATATATATATATATATATATATATATACACACACACACATAATATAACTGATATAAGAGAACTCATGTAAGTAGGACACATTAACTACTCAATTTATGACAAAATATTTAAATTGTGGTACTCCCAAACTGAATTTAATGACTAGATTTAAATATATGATCATTAACTTTAGTGTGAATGGAAAGAGTGTGCTGAAGACCTTACAAATATTTGTTCTCTTAAGGTTTAGCAAATTCCATTTTATCTTGTTTTATACTCTGACTTGCTAAATAAACCTTTTCCTCTCAGTGATACAAAGTAAACCTCAGACTAGCTGAAATTGAAATATCATGAATTTCAAATTAATGTGTGTCACTTAAATGAGGGTTTATTGTACTAGTTTAATGTATCTATAACTTCTTTCATGTAAAATAAAGTTACAGAAATTCAGCTGGAAGAGACCTGGAAGTCATCCTATCTAGAGCCCTATCATTTTTGTAAAGTTGTTTTCGTAAGATTAATAAATCTTTAAAGGTATTTTTTAAGTATATTTTTTCCAAAGAGAAAGTTGAGTGTTCCCCTAATTTAATTCCAATTTCTGTGTCTGATAAATGGGACTAATATCCCCAGGGTAAGAGACTGCAATCTGGTCCCTTAAAGCTTCTGTCCTTCTGACTTCGGTTATTTTAGACCCATAAAATATTATTAATTATGTAACATGCATATACCGTACAGAGATATGCATGATTATTCTTAATTCTCCCCCTGGTCATTATCTCATCACTGGGCCTAAATGACTTTTAAATGGCCCCGATTTTTAAAAAGTATTCAAGCTACCAAATTTTGCAGCTCTCATCATGGACGAGAAAGCCATTAACTATTGTTCTTTAGTGAAAATCAAGCATTTTGAATCCCAAATAAGGTGCCCAAAATAGAGTTCGTTAGTAAATGACATTTTGCAGTGACTTTCCCACTTGTATTGCTTCAGACTTTCTATGAAACCCTTCCATGATTTCTATATTGCTTTGACACATAAGAACACACACCAAACACACTATAAAAATTATGAAAAAGTACACAGAGAAGCCCTTCTCTCCAGGTTAATGGAAACCTTAGAATTACTGCAATATTTGGGAAAATAAAACTATAGAGATGTGTTTAGTGTACCAGAATGGTTGACTCATAGATTCATGCCTGATTTATCCCTAAATATTTGTCTTACAGATTCGGCCTCTCTTCCTACTTCTTTCCATATGCGCTAGCAATCACTAGGTAAAAAAGAAAGAAATTAAATATTGTGGGGTGGGGATGGAGACAATATAAGAAATGGTGTAGAGTTCCTGGAAGATGGCGGCTTAGTAAGACGCGCGGATCTTAGTTTCTTCTCCAGGACACCTACTAGGGGAGTAGAAACGATACAGAAAGCGCCCAAAGCCACAACAGAGATAAAAAAGACAGCGTACCCCATCCTGGAACGGCTGGCTGGCTGAGAGAAGCAGCTCGGGTGAGATCGCCGAGGCGCGCGGGCCTTACCGGGCGGGGTGGCAAGCGGCCGGAGTTACTCCCTTCCCCCTTCCCCGGCCGGCTGGGAGAATTGGAGAGGCGGTCCCCTGAAACAAAGACGGCTGGCGCCCACACCACGCGCAGCCCCCGGACCAACTGAGAGAATTGGATCGGAAACCCCCAGGCCGCGGAGAACGGTGACGGGTGGGGGAGGCCCCTTCCAAACCCGTGACTCCCGGGGAACGTGCAGTCTCTCGGGCGGGCCGCTGCCGCTGGCGCCCTCCCGCCACGCTTGTTGCCCAGGGCTGACTAGGAAATTCGGACGGGCTCTTTCCCTGGCTGCGGCGACCAGCAACCCTCCCTGCGTTCGGACCCCGGGCCGGCTCAAGCCGTTTCGGCTAGCGAACCCCCAGGACGGCGAGAGTTTTCCAAAGTTTAAGGTCCCACAGCACCTTTTACTGGTGGGACCCGCAGACAAACGGGTGCCACGAGCGCCACCTACTGGGCAGGATAAGAAAAACAGAACCCAGAGATTTCACAGAAAAATATTACAACCTTCTGGGTCCAACACCAAGAGAAATCTGAATAAATGCCCAGACGCCAGCAGCAGAAGATAACTGTCCACGCTCAAAAGATTGAGAATATGGCTCAGTCAAAGGAACAAACCAATAGCTCAAATGAGACACAAGAGCTGAGACAACTAATGCTGAATATACGAACAGAAATGGAAAACCTCTTCAAAAATGAAATCGATAAATTGAAGGAGGACATGAAGAGGACATGGGCTGAACATAAAGAAGAAATAGAAAAACTGAAAAAACAAATCGCAGAACTTATGGAAGCGAAGGATAAAGTAGCAAACATAGAAAAAATAATGGATAGCTACAATGATAGATTTAAAGAGACAGAAGATAGAATTAGTGATTTAGAGGATGGAACATCTGAATTCCAAAAAGAAACAGAAACTATAGGGAAAAGAATGGAAAAATTTGAACAGGGTATCAGGGAACTCAAGGACAATATGAACCGCACAAATATACGTGTTGTGGGTGTCCCAGAAGGAGAAGAGAAGGGAAAAGGAGGAGAAAAACTAATGGAAGAAATTATCACTGAAAATTTCCCAACTCTTATGAAAGACCTAAAATTACAGATCCAAGAAGTGCAGCGCACCCCAAAGAGATTAGACCCAAATAGGCGTTCTCCAAGACACTTACTAGTTAGAATGTCAGAGGTCAAAGAGAAAGAGAAGATCTTGAAAGCAGCAAGAGAAAAACAATCCATTACATACAAGGGAAACCCAATAAGACTTTGTGTAGATTTCTCAGCAGAAACCATGGAAGCTAGAAGACAGTGGGATGATATATTTAAAATACTAAAAGAGAAAAACTGCCAACCAAGACTCCTATATCCAGCAAAATTATCCTTCAAAAATGAGGGAGAAATTAAAACATTCTCAGACAAAAAGTCACTGAAAGAATTTGTGACCAAGAGACCAGCTCTGCAAGAAATACTAAAGGGAGCACTAGAGTCAGATACAAAAAGACAGAAGAGAGAGATATGGAAAAGAGTGTAGAAAGAAGGAAAATCAGATAGGATATATATAATACAAAAGGCAAAATGTTAGAGGAAAATATTATCCAAACAGTAATAACACTAAATGTCAATGGACTGAATTCCCCAATCAAAAGACATAGATTGGCAGAATGGATTAAAAAACAGGATCCTTCTATATGCTGTCTACAGGAAACACATCTTAGACCCAAAGATAAACATAGGTTGAAAGTGAAAGGTTGGGAAAAGATATTTCATGCAAATAACAACCAGAAAAGAGCAGGAGTGGCTATACTAATATCCAACAAATTAGACTTCAAATGTAAAACAGTTAAAAGAGACAAAGAAGGACACTATATACTAATAAAAGGAACAATTAAACAAGAAGACATAACAATCATAAATATTTACGCACCGAATCAGAATGCCCCAAAATACGTGAGGAATATACTGCAAACATTGAAAAGGGAAATAGACTCATATACCATAATAGTTGGAGACTTCAACTCACCACTCTCATCAAGGGACAGAACATCTAGACAGAGGATCAACAAAGAAATAGAGAATCTGAATATTACTATAAATGAACTAGACTTAATAGACATTTATAGAACATTACATCCCACAACAGCAGGATACACCTTTTTCTCAAGTGCTCATGGATCATTCTCAAAGATAGACCATATGCTGGGTCACAAAGCAAGTCTTAACAAATTTAAAAAGATTGAAATCTTACACAACACTTTCTCGGACCATAAAGGAATGATGTTGGAAATCAATAATAGGCAGAGTGCCAGAAAATTCACAAATACGTGGAGGCTCAACAACACACTCCTAAACAACGACTGGGTCAAAGAAGAAATTGCAAGGGAAATTAGCAAATACCTCGAGGCGAATGAAAATGAAAACACAACATATCAAAACTTATGGGACGCAGCAAAGGCAGTGCTAAGAGGGAAATTTATTGCTCTAAATGCCTATATCAGAAAAGAAGAAAAGGCAAAAATTCAGGAATTAACTATCCATTTGGAAGAACTGGAGAAAGAACAGCAAGCTAACCCCAAAGCAAGCAAAAGGAAAGAAATAACAAAGATTAGAGCACAAATAAATGAAATTGAAAACATGAAAACAATAGAGAATATCAATAAGGCCAGAAGTTGGTTCTATGAGAAAATCAATAAGATTGATGGGCCCTTATCAAGATTGACAAAAAGAAGAAGAGAGAGGATGCAAATAAATAAGATCAGAAATGGAAGAGGAGACATAACTACTGACCTCACAGAAATAAAGGAGGTAATAACAGGATACTATGAACAACTTTATGCTAATAAATACAACAATTTAGAGGAAATGGACGGGTTCGTGGAAAGACATGAACAACCAACTTTGACTCAAGAAGACATAGATGACCTCAACAAACCAATCACAAGTAAAGAAATTGAATTAGTCATTCAAAAGCTTCCTAAAAAGAAAAGTCCAGGACCAGATGGCTTCACATGTGAATTCTACCAAACGTTCCAGAAAGAATTAGTACCAATTCTCTTCAAACTCTTCAAAAAAATCGAAGTGGAGGGAAAACTACCTAATTCATTCTATGAAGCCAACATCACCCTCATACCAAAACCAGGCAAAGATATTACAAAAAAAGAAAACTACAGACCAATCTCTCTAATGAATACAGATGCAAAAATCCTCAATAAAATTCTAGCAAATCATATCCAACAGCACATTAAAAGAATTATACATCATGACCAAGTAGGATTCATCCCAGGTATGCAAGGATGGTTCAACATAAGAAAATCAATTAATGTAATACACCATATCAACAAATCAAAGCAGAAAAATCACATGATCATCTCAATTGATGCAGAGAAGGCATTCGACAAGATTCAACATCCTTTCCTGTTGAAAACACTTCAAAAGATAGGAATACAAGGGAACTTCCTTAAAATGATAGAGGGAATATATGAAAAACCCACAGCTAATATCATCCTCAATGGGGAAAAATTGAAAACTTTCCCCCTAAGATCAGGAACAAGACAAGGATGTCCACTATCACCACTATTATTCAACATTGTGTTGGAGGTTCTAGCCAGAGCAATTAGACAAGAAAAAGAAATACAAGGCATCAAAATTGGAAAGGAAGAAGTAAAACTATCACTGTTTGCAGACGATATGATACTATACGTCGAAAACCTGGAAAAATCCACAACAAAACTACTAGAGCTAATAAATGAGTACAGCAAAGTAGCAGGTTACAAGATCAACATTCAAAAATCTGTAGCATTTCTATACACTAGTAATGAACAAGCTGAGGGGGAAATCAAGAAACGAATCCCATTTACAATTGCAACTAAAAGAATAAAATACCTAGGAATAAATTTAACTAAAGAGACAAAAAACCTATATAAAGAAAACTACAAAAAACTGCTAAAAGAAATCACAGAAGACCTAAATAGATGGAAGGGCATACCGTGTTCATGGATTGGAAGACTAAATATAGTTAAGATGTCAATCCTACCTAAATTGATTTACAGATTCAATGCAATACCAATCAAAATCCCAACAACTTATTTTTCAGAAATAGAAAAACCAATAAGCAAATTTATCTGGAAGGGCAGGGTGCCCCGAATTGCTAAAAACATCTTGAGGAAAAAAAACGAAGCTGGAGGTCTCGTGCTGCCTGACTTTAAGGCATATTATGAAGCCACAGTGGTCAAAACAGCATGGTATTGGCATAAAGATAGATATATCGACCAATGGAATCGAATAGAGTGCTCAGATATAGACCCTCTCATCTATGGACATTTGATCTTTGATAAGGCAGTCAAGCCAACTCACCTGGGACAGAGCAGTCTCTTCAATAAATGGTGCCTAGAGATCTGGATATCCATATGCAAAAGAATGAAAGAAGACCCATCTCTCACACCCTATACAAAAGTTAACTCAAAATGGATCAAAGATCTAAACATTAGGTCTAAGACCATAAAACAGTTAGAGGAAAATGTTGGGAGATATCTTATGGATCTTACAGCTGGAGGTGGTTTTATGGACCTTAAACCTAAAGCAAGAGCACTGAAGAAGGAAATAAATAAATGGGAACTCCTCAAAATTAAACACTTTTGTGCATCAAAGAACTTCATCAAGAAAGTAGAAAGACAGCCTTCACAATGGGAGACAATATTTGGAAATGATATATCAGATAAAGGTCTAGTATCCAGAATTTATAAAGAGATTGTTCATCTCAACAACAAAAAGACAGCCAACCCAATTACAAAATGGGAAAAAGATTTGAACAGACACCTCTCAGAAGAGGAAATACGGATGGCCAAGAGGCACATGAAGAGATGCTCAATGTCCCTGGCCATTAGAGAAATGCAAATCAAAACCACAATGAGATATCATCTCACACCCACCAGAATGGCCATTATCAACAAAACAGAAAATGACAAGTGCTGGAGAGGATGCGGAGAAAGAGGCACACTTATCCACTGTTGGTGGGAATGTCAAAGGGTGCAACCACTGTGGAAGGCAGTTTGGCGGTTCCTCAAAAAGCTGAATATAGAATTGCCATACGACCCAGCAATACCATTGCTAGGTATCTACTCAAAGGACTTAAGGGCAAAGACACAAACGGACATTTGCACACCAATGTTTATAGCAGCATTATTTACAATTGCAAAGAGATGGAAACAGCCAAAATCTCCATCAACAGAAGAGTGGCTAAACAAACTGTGGTATATACATACGATGGAATATTATGCAGCTTTAAGAGAAGATAAACTTATGAACCATGTAATAACATGGATGGACCTAGAGAATATTATGCTGAGTGAATCCAGCCAAAAACTAAAGGACAAATACTGTATGGTCCCACTGATGTGAACGGACATTCGAGAATAAACTTGAAATATGTCATTGGTAACAGAGTTCAGCAGGAGTTAGAAACAGGGTAAGACAATGGGTAATTGAAGCTGAAGGGATACAGACTGTGCAACAGGACTAGATACAAAAACTCAAAAATGGACAGCACAATAATACCTAATTGTAAAGTAATCATGTTAAAACACTGAATGAAGCTGCATCTGAGCTATAGGTTTTTGTTTTGTTTTGTGTTGTTTTGTTTTGATTTTACTATTATTACTTTTATTTTTTTCTCTATATTAACATTCTATATCTTTTTCGGTTATGTTGCTAGTTCTTCTAAACCAATGCAAATGTACTAAGAAATGATGATCATGCATCTATGTGATGATGTTAAGAATTAATGATTGCATGTGTAGAATGGTATGATCTCTAAATGTTGGGTTAATTTCTTTTTTTCCGTTAATTAAAAAAAAAAAAAAAGAGAAGGGATAATTGGAGATGAAGGGATACAGACTGTACAATGGGACTGGATATAAAAACTCAGAAATGGACAGCACAATACTACCCAATTGTAATGTAATTATGTTAAAACACTGAATGAAGCTGCATGTGAGGTATAGGTTTTTTGTTTTTGTTTTTTTTGTTTTTTTTCTTTCTATTATTGTTTTAATTCTTATTCTGTTGTCTTTTTATTTCTTTTTCTAAATCGACGCAAATGTACTAAGAAATGATGAATATGCAACTATGTGATGTTATTAAGAATTACTGATTGTACATGTAGATTGGAATGATTTCTAATTGTTTTGTTAATTCTTTTTTTAATTAATAAAAAATAAAAAATAAAAAAATAAAAAAAATAAAAATAAAATAAAGAATAAAAAAAAAAAAAAAAAAAAAAAAAAAAAATGGTGTAGAGTTTATCTTAGTTTTCCTCAACTGTTAGCACAAGTACCACACAAATGGGTTGGCTTAAACAGTAAGAATGTATTGATTCACAGTTTTGACACTAGAAGTCCAAAATTGAGGTGTCAGCATGACAATGCTTTCTCCCCCAAATCTGTAATTCTCTGGTGCTGGCGATCTCCGATGTTTTTTGGCTCAGCTCCCTGCTCCATGTCACATGGCCATGCCCCGTATTTTCTCTTCAGGCTTCCTTGACTTCCGACTTCCAGCACTTCCCTGTGGCTTTCCCTGACTGCATCTGAATTTCTTCTGCTCATAGAGTAATCTAGACTGATCCCCATCCTCATTCAATTGGGCCACACCTTCACTGAAATAACATCTTTAAGAGATCCTGGGTACAATGGGTTCACACGCAAAGGAATGTGATTTAAGGCTAATAACATGTCTAAATCAGGTACATAATTCAATCTCCACAGAGGTGCTTTATTTACTGAATAAATAAGGCTCAGGAAAGAGCCTTCTGTCCTGTTAATGACTTGTACCATCTATGCTGATAGGGAAATAATACCTGTGTAGAAAAGGCAAAATAATTTATAAATTTGGTTTAAACAAAATGAAGTGAACAAACAATTATCAGGGCCATGGAACTCTTTTATTCTTTCCAACACAAGGTTTGTCTTACAATCTCTTTTTAAAAAGATAATCAGTTTGGATTTTTATTATCCATTGACAAGAGAAGGAAATTATTTCAAATATCACTTTGTATGTGATGTGTACCCTTCTATGCATATTCACAAAGATAGAAATGGAGCAGTAGGAACTAATGCCTTAATAATAGATTTGGTTGGAATGGGGACCAATTTGCTGATATAAAACATTGACATAGTACTATTTCAGTAATATTTTCCTTGAATCATTGTGAGCAAAATAACATAGAGAACAAATGAAGTGGTACAATACCTTATTCTTGCCCCGCCAGATATAAAACGAAGATCCAGCACCTTAGTTCTTTGCTAATCAAACTAGAATCCAAGGTCTAGCAATCTGGGCATTGGCTCTAGAATCTCAGGTTCGTACCCCCAAATTCCTGTATCAAATCTGCATTTTATCAGGTTCCTTTGGAGGTGTGCACCAAACACAGAAGTTTGAGAAGTGCTGGTCTGGAGGACAGCTTTCCCAGGTTCCGAGGCACGTGGTTGCACATGGTCGGGCTCCTAGGAGGACGAGACAGACCTACAGCATAGCATTTTCCACTTCTGTTCATCATTGATTTGTCCATGGCTGAGCATCCCAGCGGGACTGGACCATCAGCATCCAATCCCTGGGAACACAGCACTTTAAATTGTGACACGATAGCCCATGCATAAAAGAACTGGCTCTTGGGAAGAGTAGACTGCTATCAGGAACAGTTAGGAGCCATTTTCCCCCTAATTTGTGCCATTTTTCCCCTAATTTGTTCAGTGGAACAAAAGAAGAAACTCATATATGAAGGAGAGGGACAAAGAAAGCAGACATCCAGAGACAAGAATAATGAGTGACAAAGACAGGCCCCATACCTCCTTCAAGAAGTTCAGCATATTCCTGCATGTCTTCAATTTCCTAGGGTTGCTGAAAAAAATTACCACAAACTGCATGGATGAAAGCAACAAAAATGTCTTCTCTCATAGTTCTGGAAGCAAGAAGTCTGCAATCAAGGGCCATGTTCCTTGGGAAGCCCGTAAGAGAGGATTTTTCCTTACCTCTTACAGCTTCTGGTGGCTCCAGGCATTCCGTGGCTTGTGGCTGCCTCACTCTAATCTCTGCCTCCATCTTCATGTGACCTTCTCTCTCTGGGTCTCTATGTGTCCTTTCTGCCTCTTTTAGGGACAGAAATCACTAGATTGAAGGTTACTCTAATCCAGGACAAGCTTGTCTCAATCCTTAACTTAATTCTATTTGCAAAGAACCTATTTCCAGGCAGGGTGACCTTCTGAAGTTTCTGGTGGACATGAATTTTGGGAGGACATCATTCAACTCTGCAGCCTGTCCCTGGCCCCTCTGAGATACCTCTGTACCTGTAAACAAATTTCTGTTTTTGTTTTCTTTCTAATTAAGCTTGCTTTGATGAGTTTATGGCACTGTCAGGGAACATACCTAATTAATATGCAAGGTGTTGCTGGATTTAAAAAATGCCATTTGTGGAATATGAGCAGAATTAGGACAAGGTCTTGGAGAAGTTCTTACATGAGAAAGGACTCATGTACATCATTTACATGAGAAAACTGGCAGAAAAATGACAACTGACCTGATCAGAATCACGCAAGTAGGAAACTTTAGATTGATCTAAAGTTAGCACAAATCTTGGGAGTGCTAGTATTGCCAAATTTAGCAAATAAATATATAGGACTCCCAGTTAAACTTGAATTTCAGATGAACAATGGAAAAACATATGTTTCATGCAGTATTTGGGACATACTTAAACTAACATTTTCCCACTGTTTATCTGAAATTCAAACTTAACTGGGCATCCTGAATTTGATCTGGCAACTCTATCTGGGCTGCCCATGCCGGGAATTTTCAGTCCCTCTCTCTGCTGCTGGGAGACTCAGTGTATGGGAGGAGCTGGTTTTCAGCTTGGGTCTTCTCCCTCTTGACCCCCTACACTCCTAACTTTATACCACCACCTTCCGGTTAGGAGTTTGCAGGTCTGTGGTTACCGATACTTAGTGATCAATTGACCCAATTGGCTAACGCAGCATTGTGCTCTCCGATAGTCCATTAATCTTCCTGTGGACTCTTCCTTCTGTTTTAATCCCATGTACTGCTTCTCAGATACCTGCAAATACCCTGGACTCAACTTGCTCAACTCACCGTTCTGCTTTGCTGTGCCTTTCCGTGACCTTGGCTCAGGATTAATTAAAGTGATTCACTGTGCATTAACCCCTGATATTTCTGAGCCCAGTCATGTGTTTAAGCATACTTGCACTCACCCTGCTGCCCTCTCTCATGCCTTGTTGCCTGCCACAAAAGACAGCCATGTTGCACACAATTGAACTTGGTAAATGCATTTTTGTAAAGCAACACTAGAACTCTGTACTTAATTTCAACTTTTAATTTCAATGGACATTTAGAGCTATCAAATCTCATTCCAAGTAGCCACTCCAACTCAAAACCACTAATAGATCTAATTCATTCCATTAACAAGACTCATTCACAGTCATTTCAAAATTGGGAAGTATCTAGTATATATGAATTTAGGCACAATTAGATAACCTAGATGAAATGGACAAATTCTTAGAAAGAAACAAACTACCTACATTGACTCAAGAAGAAATAGAAGATCTCAACAAACCAGTAACTAGTAGAAATTGAATCAGTCATTAAAAACCTGCCAAAAAACAAAAACCCAGGACCAGATGGCTTCACAGGCGAATTTTATCAAACATTCCAGGAAGATTTAACACCAATCCTACTCAAACACTTTCGAAAGTTAAGAAGAGGTAATACCTCCTAATTTTATGAGGCCAACATCACTTTATACCAAAGCCTGACAATGATAGCATACTTTTAAAATTTATAGACTGATATCCCTTATGACTTTAGATACAAAACTACTGAAAAAAGATTATAGCAAACTGAATTCAACAGCACATTAAATGAATTATACACAATGATCAAACGGGATTTAGGCCAGTTAAGCAAGTGTTGTTCAACATAAGGAAATCAATTAATGTCATACACACATTAACAGAACAAAAGGAAAAAAAACATGATCACCTAAATTGATGCAGAAAAGGCATTTGAAAAAATCCAGCACACCTTCTGGATAAAAACACTTAGGAAACTAAGAATAGGAGGACACTTCCTCAACATGTTAAAGGGCATATATGAAAAACTCATCATAGAATATTGAAAGCCAGATATTAGGCAATTAAAATTTAACTATTGGTTGGTGCTTGTCAGTACTATTATAGGAAGAAACCATAGATAAAAATTAAAATAGCTGGTGAAACCTAGAAGCAATGGATCCCAGTAGCAATCAGTCACTTTGCACTGTGATCTTGGTTTCTAAGAGCAGTGTTCAATAAAAGGAACCAGGGCTCCTTAGAGAAATGGCTAATCTAGAACTGGGGTAGGAAATATTCAAGAAGGGTATGGATTATTTGCAGTGTCATAAAATAAACAGGTGCTACCAGATAAAAACGATGATGGAGGATCTCAGAGGAGAACAGGAGCCAGCTACAAGGTCAATGGCCGATGCTAGAATACTGAGCAATAAAAGAAAGAAGTCTGGACATTTAACCCAAAGTATAAACTAGATTTCTATGATTCTAAACTAATATAAGCAAATGATTGAATAGATCTACAAAGGAGAAAACTGATAACACCACCTCAGCCAGGTGATAAAGGTCAATATCATCAGTGAAAGTCATGTTGGTCGAATGTCCATTTGGTATGATGTCTTCTCCCCCAAAAGCTGTAACTCCAGTCTAAATCTGAGAAAAATACCAGAGAAGTATCAATTGAGGGACAGTCTGCAAAACATCTGTTCTGTATGTCTCAAGACTATCAATGCCATCACAAACAAGGAAAATCGGAAAAACTGTCAAAGCCAAGAGGAGCCTAAGGCAATATGATGAGTAAATGTAATGTGGTATCCTGGAAAACAAAAAGGACATTACACAAAAAGTAAGGAACTCTGAGTATAGAGTAAAGCGAAGAGACTTGAGTCAATAATAATACATCAATATTGATTCCATTAATTGTGACAAATGTACTATACTTATGTAAGATGTTAGGAATAGGGCTAACTGGGTGTGGCGTATATGAAAACTCTCTGCACAGTCTTCAGAATTTCTCTGAAAATATAAAGCTGTTTCAAAAATAAAGCTTATTCAAATAAAAATTTTAAAAATTGAGGAAGTGAGTGCTACAGATATAACGTAAGATGTTCCAACAGTTGACAAATATTTTATACTGGAATTCAACTTTATTTTATAACAACATCAAACTAAGAGTTATGAAATAGGCCCAAGAATAGATGGGCTAACAGAAGTATGTGTTTATGTGTGTATGTCCACTCTCTGATTTCCATCTCTGATGGGAACCCAACTTGAAAATCTACATGCTATCTATATATATTATTATAATGTGTGTATATATATATATTAAAGAGAGGAGAGAGACTTTATATACACAAAACCTTCTTCTTCTTAAATTCCTTCACTTCTTGGTCTCCTTCACCTTATATAACCTCTTGCCCTGTGTTAACTTGCTTTTAATGAATACAGTACCTCAGTGTTGGGAGATGCCTTTTGTGGTTAGGTTTAAAAGACCATGGTTACTGTTTTGCTAGTAGACTCTCACCCTTGCTGACTTTGATGAGGTAACTTGCCATGGTGAGGAGGTCCACATATCAAGAAATTAATAGCAGCATCTCTTCAACAGCCTGTGAGAAATGAAGTCATGCTGATCCTTTCCCCAGTTGAGTCTTCAGATGAGACCCCAGGCCTGGCTAATGCCTGAATTGCAACCCATGAGAGACCTGAAGCAGAGAACCCACCTAAGCTTTGCTCAAACTCCTGACCTGAAGAAACAGTGAGATAATACATGTATGTTCTTTTAAGTTAGTAAGCCAGTGGTTAACTAATATGATTTATGTATGGACGTTTGTACGTATAGATGGATGAATTCATGGGTAAGGATATGGCCAATGGATGACAGTAAACAAGCTGTAGCAAACATGAATACAAAGTAAAGTCGAGCAAATGGAATGAAGATGCTAAATAGTTTACAATTTGCAGAACTGCAGTTACAACTCTTTCAGACGGATCATAGATGAATGAACCAGAGTAAGAAATACATCATCTGCTCGCAAAGCCTACCAAAAGATTGCAAATTAGGGGAAGAGGAGGATCTTGACAACCAAATCTGTAATTTCTGCATCAAGCAAAATAGATTTTCTTTGCTGTGGCTGATAATTATTTGGCGCTCATCAACAGCCTTGATCTTTTTACCATTCATCACACCAGCAAATGATGGGCAGCCCTGGATTCAGGAGGCAATGAGGGTGTTGGAAGTATTTTACAAATTCACATCTTCTAGGGCTTTAAATTTTTCTGAGACATATATGCATATATAAAGTCAAAATCACCCCCCACTGAGATTCACTGCTCGCAAGCAATGGAAATACCTACCCACAATTCATACTACCTATGAAATGCTGTTTGCAATTTTTTTCACTGGAATCCCCATTGGCATTTTGTATGGGAGGATTCTTCAGTGTGCTGTGATCCTAGGTCCTTACAGAATGTGTATCACCTCTGCTGCCCCTTCCCCTGAGCAATAAATGCCAGAAGTCTCTCTGGTCATGCCAACAACCAAAACCTTCCTACATGTTTGCAAGCAGCCCTAGGGGAGGAGAGAAGGAGGGTCCAAGGTCCTCTTTGACAAGCAGTAACTGTTGGTAGTTTTTGGCTGTTTGGTCAACTTCTTTCTACATAAGATGTCCTTTTCTCACTTCTCTAACTCATAGGCCCTCTGTCATTTCCCCAAATTGTATTAGTTTCCCTCTTCTACAGAGCTGTCTGGCCCTCCCATCACCATGCAAACCTTCCCCCTGAAAAATGTATCTTTGTTCTCAAAGCACCTTAACCTTCTAATAGCACTTAATTCACCCACTTTGGTGGTAAGTATACAGTGGCAGGGGAGGGGGGAGGGCAGTTTCTTATCCAGTGGACTAGAATTTTTGTTTGTGTGTGAATTTCCCTAATGCCTCATCATTTAAATGTTTGTTGAGCTGTTTTTGCATAATGTAAAAGTTGATTTTTGTTTCATTCTCTTCCATTTACTTTCATTCCATAAATTGAGTAAACCTGTCAAAAAATAAAATTGATTTTACTGGGAACAGCAGATTTTTGGGGAGGGGGTGGGAAATAGCAGATTTTATTGCATCTTATAATTTATCATAATATCTCATTCTTGAATGTTGAGAGTCCTGTTTTGCATAGACCATGGTGAAATGATTTGCAAATGTATACTCTAGTAAAATATTAAAGTCATTAGAATTTTGCTATTAAAGGAGGAAGCATGGATTTTATCAATAACACAAAAGGGTTGAAGTCTCAGAGAAACACAACCTCAATGCTCCTAGCAATTCTCAAATCACTCACACATGCACCTAGCATAATTAAGCCACTCTGTCCTTATACCCTTTGACAATGACTATTAACAAGTCCTCATTGATAGCAAACAGGGATCAATAACATTCACAGACAGCATCTAGTACCTGGCGCATGTGACTCCAAAGCAGTATCTGTTCCAAGTTGATGCATTGAAAGAAAATATTAATAAATCATATTTTCATTCAAATTGAAAATGTTTGATAATATTATAGGAAAATAATCTCTTTCGTGCTCTCTCTCTGTTTTTCTCTTGTGTACATTCATGCACGCACACACACTCACACACATACACCCTGTTTTTTGCCTTTCCAGGACCTGGAAGAGGGAGGCAGGCATCTACAGCTATCACACACCCTGCTGCTTCCATCAGGAATGCACAGCCTGGCACCCCTTCCTGAACGTCCCATGGCATCACACTTTTTCCTGGAGAGGCTCCCAATGATAGACTGAGCCCTCAGCTCCCCTAGGAACCATGCATTTCTCCAGAGGGTGATCATAACTGACCCTTGCATGAAAGGAAACTTGCCCCTGTGGTCGGTCACCCTCTCAGCTCCGATCCCTGAGGGGCAGGGTAGGGCAGAAAGTCAGGGATTAGGGATTTGATGTGTTCAGGGCATTGTATCTATGAGGGTCCCAAATTCATGCTTTATACCATCAGCAACCACTGTGGGTTTTCTTTTAAATGAGCTGAAAGCATTAGCTAGTTCAATGTAAATAATTTAAAAGATTCCATGAATTTGTAACCCACTTTAAAATTACTTCTTCATTTATTTTTACATCTAGCAAGAACCCCACATAATGGGGATGTCCTTTTTATGAAAACACTATACTCCCTGGCTATCCCTACCTGGCTGGCTCTAGGTCTTGAGGAAGGGGAACCCAAGTCTGCAGAATGCTTGTCCCTGGAGGAACCTCTCCCCTTTCCCTCTCCTGTGTACATGCACAGAAAGGCTGTACAAAACTAGAGAATCTCTTGCAACCCTCAGACCTTTTATTTATGCCTAGGTGATAAGCACTTGAAATCAGAGGGTTGGAAATGTACTCATTCACTGAAACACTCACCAGGCTGTAGAAAGTGGGTCTTTTGGAAGCCTGTTGGTGTGTCCCAGTCCTGCCTTGTCTGAGTGTCACCGCTGTCTCCCCACCAACATTTGTTTGTCTCCCCACAAACAAATCCCTCATTCCTCAACCACCTTCTTCCTTTCAAGCCATCATCTCTCTGAACTAATGACATACACTTCCATTTCTCTTTGAATTCAAACCCTCAACATTGGCAGAGAAGCAAAATAAGCCTGGTAGGGAACCTCTTAGAGGACCAAACTTTCCCCCGTGACTTTCTTCAAGTTGCCAGCTATCCACAGGTGTTTGGTCAGCGTGAAAGCTTAGGTATTTCCAAACTCATTTATTTTTACTCCTAGGAAAAAAATAAGAATAAAGGAAACATCAGAATCTTAAGTGAATCATCTTTTCCCCTTAGTTTACCACACTCACATCTAATTGTTCCTGGTCTGTAGATAACAACATCTTAAATAACATTTATAAATTCATCTTGTATAGATTCCATGAAAATATATTACTTGGCATCAATGAGTTTTTTGTCAGTGAAATTAATGATAGTTGATTATTTAACTATAGCAGAGTCCTAAAGTAGGTAATTAGTCTATTAAGATGTTACTTTATTTTTGTCTCTCCAAGAAACGAACAGGACCTTTTTAGTTGAGAAGTACGAGTAACTAAGAAATATTGTGTCTACCTCTCCTTATGCCACCTTTAGAAAAACTAAAAACATGAACAGGGGTGAACAAACCACTTGGGTTTGCCATTTCTGATCCTTTGTTAATAGAGCTTCAGATTATGCTTATTTACTGCACTTGAAAGGTCAAAAAGTTCCCACATTTTCCAACTGGAGATTAAACATTCTCTGCTGAAGCAATTGCTAAGACTGGCAGAAAGGTTGGTAGGATAGGCAATAAAGCAAACAAGGTCAGTTTCTTCAAATACTTAGCTCCTCTATGTTGTCAAGACAGGGAATGGCTGATGGCTCTACCAAAGTGAAGGGATTTTGGTTTTCTTGAATTTATATGTTCTGCTTTGCAATGACCATGCAGTGCTCTAGATTCATCATAAACCCTACAACTTCTGAGGCAATATATGTTGGGAGACATTCTCCAAGGATCCATTTTATTGACTTGAATTAGGTACTAGCTCTTTTTCGGTTCTGAACTATTTCTTCAAGAGTGCTTGTATAGCAAAGAGCCTTGAAACGGAGGGACCTTTACTCCCTACAGGAGCAAAGAGCAGGTTTGTTTATGGTTCATTATGGTTCCTTATGGAGACAATAAGGATATTGTCTCCATGCAGGACAAGGATGGGTTTACTTGCAGCACATTAGAAAACACAGCTTCTATGAGCTCAGGGTATATGATATAAACCCAATAGATGTGCCCTATACATTGTCCCTCGGGAAATCTGGAAGCAAAGGGGACTGATGCAAACATGATACTCATGCTCTTTGCAGTGCTGTGAAAAGTAAAATCCTTTGTCCCTGACCCAAGAATCTTGTGTCTTCTGACAGTATCTGTTTACTCCATTGATCCAATAGAAGAATTAGAGAAAGTTGATCTGGCTTTTTCCAGTTGGGAATGAATCAGGTGCAATTACAGTAGATATTTTGGCTCAACTGGAACCATCAATTAAATAGCCTGTGTGTGCAATATGAATCATAGTAGGCCAAACATATTCCTTTTATTATAAACCAGTGATATACTAAAATATAATTACAAGATGCATAAAATTAAAAGCACTTTCTTGGAGAGCTTTGGTGAGGCTGTTTTGTTGACAGAAAGGAATCTAAATATGTATCTCACCCTTCAAGGAAATTAATAATGGTGAGCCCAAATTTCAGTTGTTTTAAGCAAACATTTTATAAGATCATTTTAACTCCTATGGTACCTCTTGCTTTCTCTTATTGAACTAGACATTTCACAGAAATAATACAGCAATTGAATTCAGACATTCACAATAGATGAATATTTTATTTTATGTGAAAAAGACAGGCGGGAAGCAAGATTTGAGCCTAACTAAAGTAATGTACTAAATTTGTTTACTTGCATTCAGTTATGAGGAGATCAAAACACAGGGAGCTTTCATAGTGAGTGCCAAGGTTGTTTTGCAGATTGAAAAGCTTGATTTCTACAAGGTCATTCATATATACCTTTATAGAGTAGCAGGTAAAGTGCTTTGCTGGTCAAGGGTGATATTTAAAAACATTTATGAAAATTGTTAGATTTTTAAAAAGCTGACCAAAACCCTTGGTTTCAAAGCTGGGGATAGTTCTGGGAAGGCAAGTAACTGAGAGCAAAGACCTTTCTGATGGCCCTGAAGGGAAGCTTATTATTTCTTTAAATATATTCTCATTTAACTGTGATCTATGGGGCATGGCTAACAATTTTACTGGGGATAAAAATCAGACAGTTACTGCTGTGAAGATAATAATGTGTGGGAAAACATGCTAGAGGATATGTTGGCTATGTTTCCACAATACTGTTGAATAACAGTGAATTTTTTGTTGGGGTTGTAATAAAGTCAATGAACTCGTAGTGAATTTACTTGTGTTAAGAATAGGTAGCTAATACACAGAGGATGTGGTTATTACCCAGAGTAGAAAATCCTTTTGTAATAGCTCTTCTTCACTAAGAAAAGCAATCACAGCACATGTCCCCTGCATCCCAAACATTCTCAACTTGAAATAGTGAGCTCCTTCCATTGCAGTCTACTTTGGAGTGGATCTTAAGCATGAGATGTGCAGAAAAGGGACTTCCTCAAAATTCAAATGGGGAACTCAGTTGTGAAGACTTTCTGTGTTATCCCAATCTGTTTGGATTGTCCCACTTTGGTGGATATGGCCATTTCTGCACTGAGAATCTGTCTGAAAAGGTCCTATCTTAAGGTAGTGCAAATGCAAGGACCGAGAGAATTTCACTAAGAAAAATGTTGGAAATAAACCTGAATAGACACAAGGAACCCAGCTCTATTTTAGTGTTAACAAATCCAACCAGAATCGGCCATATTATCATTTAAATTTTCATGGGAGTTTCTCCTAGTTAGATAGATAAATATATATATAACTGAATATTCCCATTTGGAAGTCTGTCTTCCCTTTGGACTGTTAATTTAGGAAATGAGGAGGAAATCACAAATTATCTCTCAAATTCCTGCCTCACACACAACCAGTCCTCTTGCTAAACCATGGGTTTCAGCATTCAAGTGTTTTATCTCTAAACAAATCCCTCTGTAGCTGAAACAAACATAGACAAGAAATCTATTACGGATCTACCCAAGAAAACCTGGTATTAAGCAGGGAATTAGTCATTTCTATCTCTTAGTAAGCCAAAGGGAACAATGTTGAAGTTAAAGTTATTTATTTTTTTAAAGAAATGAATTGGCTTTCCTAATAGGTCCACAGTCATCTAATTGGAAAACACACTCAATTTGTTTCGGTAGACCTTGAAATTGAACAACCAGTTTTCTCTGGCCATTAAGTCAGCCTTGATTTGGTCCAGGCATTAAGTCAAGCTGACCAGTTTGAATGCCTCTTTTTCATACTTTTAAACTCATTGTTTGGCATCATTTAGAAAATGTTTGATTTCAAGATTCTTGGTTCTTTATAGAAAGAATCGTTCGTTTGTTAAAGAGAGAATAAGGAAAGCACATATGTTTTTTTCTGAGAAATTGAAATATGAAAGAGTATACGAATAATTACATTTAAAATATTTACCTCCATTTAAACACATTGGAGGAATTTCCCCGTATTTATGCTTTCCTTTGTCCCACTTCATTCTTAAATAAACCCAGAAGTGAGAATAGTTCTCTCTTAGTTACACTGGCCCTTTAAACAAATCATTTACTTAAACAAGAATTACTTTTGTTATGCATGATAGGGACCTTTTGTAATTGCTGCTATTATTATTTATTAAGCACCAAAAGTATATCATATTCTGCATTAAACACAAAGAAATGCATTGACTGTCTCAAAGTAATTTGGCCGACAAAACTGACAGCCTGAGAATCTGACAACCCTGATAAGTCTTCATCCTCCATCAACCATTGCACTTATTAAAATTTACCTAATGAACACTTACATGATCCACATATTCTTCCTTGAGAAATGAGGCTGGCTTCGTACCACAAGTTTCGATGCAAAGGGCGCAGGTCACCGTAATCATTCGGAAGAAAAGAACTAGAGTAGTTTGTGCCTGAAATGGGTAGGAAAGATGACTTTGGACATTGAGATTTTTTTTTTTTTTTACCAAACTAAAAGACTAATGGAAAAAATTATAACTAATAAACAAAATAATATAAAAACGTTAACAATCTAGAAAACTAAAAAGCACGAAAACAAACCCCAAAATAAAGTAAACTGTCAAAGTCAAATGTTTCACTACAAAAACATACTCAAAATATTTGCCTGTTGATCACCAGCAGAAGGATTCTGCAAATGGGAGTTGCTTTCAATACAAGGACGTAGAGAGCAAGAGCAAATTCGACAGTGAACTGGTTCAGTCATATAATCCTCTCTTCATCTGGACCAAGCTTTGAATTGAAGCATTAATGCTGATCTGAGCAAGGCCAAATGATTTTCACATAGGGGGCAATTTTGTGATAGTGGCTGAACTACAGAGTGTGATCTCTTGATACCACATCTATTGACTGATTATAAAAAGTCAGAATGAGGGAGAGTAAATACGATGCAATTGCATTTCTTTTCCTAAGTGTGTTGGGATGCTTGAGGTAGCATGTCTCCTCATTTGAGGATCAAATCCTAGCACATAAGTGTTCTTCAGTACGATTTACATCTGCAGTAAACATTACAAACTCCAAATATTCCTTTCCTCTCTCCATGGGTTCCACTCAAAACTATGCAGAATCGGGCAACAGAGGAATTATTATTCTCCCATTTTACACAAGAAACTTTTGTACTTAGGTGAGTCATGCCTTTAATTTACAGTGTGCCTGAGCTGCGACTTCAACACAGATTTTGTAATTCTATTCCCAAATTTCTTTCCATGAACTATTGACATTCCTCTTGAGGTAGGAAAAAAATTTTTTAAAGTATTTAAAAAAAAAAATAACTACCTGCAGTTATGTCTACACACTAAGATAAGCATCAAGTAACATAGCCAAGGAGACACTCTTCCTTTCCATCTAAGTTTGGAAAACTTCTAGCCCATAGGTCACATCTGATTACCACTTGCTTCTGCAGAGCCCGCAAGGTAGAAATGGATTTTACATTTTAAAAGTTGAAAAAGAAAAGAACAAAGCAAGAATAATAATGATTGGAACATAAAAATTCTATGATGTTTAAACGTCGGTGTCCATCAGTCAAGTTTCATCAGCACAAGCCATGCCCATTCCTTCAAGTGCATTAATGCCACCAGGGCAGACATGAGTAGTTGAAATGGTCTGGGTGAGGATATTTACTTTCTGGCCCTTTTCAGAAAATATCTGCTGATTCTGGTTTAGGCAAACATCTTAAAATGCCCCTGGGGTACGGAGAGGGAACTTATTAGGTCTGTTCTCTAAAGAAAGAGTCTAAACAAAAGAATGCTGACTGTCCTGTAACATGGAGAAGAATCGAGGGTTTCAGAGAGAGAGAGAAGATTGATGGTGTGCACTGATTTTGTGTCCTCAGGAAAGATTTGTTGAAGTCCTAACTCCTGCTACATCCGAATGAGACATTACTTAGAAATAGGGTCTTTGCAGATAGAATCGAGTTAAGATAAAGTCATACTACATTAGGGTAGGTTCTAAATGCAAACACCGGTGTCTCTAGAGGAAGAAGAGAGGACACAGACAGACACAGAGAGAATGCCATGTGAAAACAAAGGCAGAGATTGGATGGATCTAACACCAAGAAACACCAAGGAGTGATGGCAGCCATCAGAAGGTGAGAGAGAGGCAAGGAAGGTTTCTTCCCTGGAGTGTTCAAAGGCAGACTAGCCCTGCTTCATTTTGGACTTCTGGTGTCCAAAATGGTGAGACAATATTTCTGTCTTTTTTTAAGCCTCCTAATTTGTGTGACTACTAATACAGTTGGAAAAAAGAGACACTAGGGATGAGGACAGGGACACATTATGAAGTGGAGCTGCTGTTACTTTTTTGTTAACATTTTTGCTTTTGCATCTCCTGCCTGGATACTTTAGGGAGACCATAAATCAATACATTTTTGGATACCATGTGGCTTTTTGAGCTGGTAGAGCAGAGAAAAGTTTCCCACCATAGGAGGAGGGAACATAGAAAAGTTTCCCACTGCAGGAGGAAGGAAGCACCTTAGTGGAACATGGTCAGCAGAAATTCTCCATGCCTGGGGACAGCCAATGATTCTTAGGATGGGAAATCTTTATATTTATTTTAAAGCAATTGCTTCTGCCTTCTTGCCGTAATCCCTCCTCCATGCTCCAACCTTAAGTATGCCAGTTGCCTTCCACAGCCTCGGGGGAATGCCTTCCATAGTCTCCTGGAAATGCCTTGTGGGAAGTGGGATGTCATGGGGTAGAATTCGGTGTAGCCATCATGACATTTGTAGGAGGAGGAAACCATAGGCAAGATCTGCTATAGCCCCAAACTCTGACCAACCAAGAGGTCTCAAGTACCCCAGAGCCCCTTGGGATGGTGATGGGCCACAAAACAGAATATGGGATGGAAGCTTGATTCAGCAATGTGCTTATTAAGAGAGAACTCAACGGATGGGAGAATTTGGGGGCATAACTGATGGTTGACATCCAGGTTATATTCTTTGGCTTACAAATTGAAGTACACTTTATGTACATGAACTCCAAGATTCCAATTATCAGCCAACATCTTTCCAATTATTAACTTTAAATTGACCTATTCTCTTTAGCTGTTAAATTCTTAGAACATCTGTTCCCCAATCACTCTCCAAATTTATATTTGGATAGAGGCAGGAGAGATGAAAACAATCATGCTTTTAAGAAGTGCCAAATGGATTCAGAAGATAACCTTATTTCAGAGAAATTAATTAAATGAATGTTGTTTTCTCTTTAATTGTTTCTCACCTAAAATCCAGCATGCTCGGGTTAATACTTTTCTATGTTTAATTGAATTTTCATAGTGCCTTTTATTGTAAGACCCAGGTTATATGGTAAGGTGGTAATTTTAATGTGATTATTACATTGCTGTACAAGATTATACCATCAAAGTACGTGCAGCAACAGTATTTATGGAAGCTCCTTTTCTAGACCTTTTTTCTCTTCCTTGTTGAGTTTCCCAAATGTAGCAATTGCTTCAGACAAGAGATGGGATACCTATGTGTGCATCAGTCAATTCAATGTTTTAAGTTTCAAGCAGCTTTTTAAAGAGTTAAGTTGCAGCTTCAATTTTAAGAAAATAAAGTCAGGAATTTTCTTTATTTTACACATTTATCTATCAAATGACTCAAAACATATTTTTAAAAGGAAGGGCATTTATAAAATATTGATAACAATGTTATATATATTCATATATTATTGACTTCATCAACGAACATTTTGTTGACACAGTCAAGGGCATTTTTTCCTCCTTCCCATTTGTTTAGAGCTGTTATTCCAACAAAGGTACCCTAACACTATTGTCACTTTAGGAAGGTTTTTTAAAACCTATACCTGAAATTTGAAACTTCAACATAAAAAATCATATTTAGTTATCTCATCATATTTTTACTTTTTTGTATAACACTTTTGCTTTTTCATCTCCTGCCTGGATACTTTAGGGAGACCATAAATCAATACATTTTCGGATACCATATGGCTTTTTGACACTAATGGGCAGTGTCTGAGTACAACACAAGATGTTTCTAAGACGCTAATGCTTCTTTTATGAATGGAAGTTTCTAGATGTAAACAAGTTAGAGCACAGCTATGAAGAGAAAGTGGTCACATCTCAGAAGAAAATGAATACATGTCCCAAATACTTCCTCACAGACTTATTCTTCATTATGATTTCGTTGTCCAGAGTCAGAGAAACCTATAACACAGGCTTAACTCAGTATCATTAATCATGTTCTTAAAAATAGGGCCTGAAAGGTGGAAAATCAGAATTTGTGAAATAAGCTAAATAATTCTAGGGTTCTTTTGAACAGCAATGACAGGTAGCAGCAATAACTGGCCTGAGAAATCAGTGGATTGAAGAATTTCAAGAAGTCTTGCCCTCACCCCAAGAATTGGGAGTCACTCTTTATCTGCTACTCATGTTTATAGAGTTTTGTTTCTCTCAATTAAGCCTTTAATCCAATACATTGTGCATGCTTTCTTATGTGGCATTTGTACTGTCATATAATTAAATTCTCTCTACATATATGTATACCTTCGTTTTGTTGATATCTAATAAAACTGCATGGTGGAGAGAGGGGATGATTTTGACTCCTGGGAATTTTGAGGTTTTTTCTTGCAGTACAAGTCACTTTCTGAAAACGTTGCAGATGACAATGCATAATGTCTTTCTTTGTGATGTATATTTCTCTCTCTTCTTATATCAGTTAGATCAAATATTTTTGTTTACCAACTCTAAATTTATATCTTATTTTTGTCTGTTTGTTTCTTATAGAGATGTGTCACATTCTTCTATAAAAGATGGGTTTTTCAAAATGTCTTTGGTAATTCTATCATTTTAGGCTTCATGTTTGCCAAGACTCTGTAAGTTTTAAATGTAAGTTTATAATTGTTAAATATTTTTAATGGGATCATTTATTCATTATGTCATATCACTCACTTGTATTGTTTACACATGACTTAAATTCTACTGCATGCCAGCTTCATTTTTTTATGTTTGCCTGGTATTTAATTTTCTTTGCCTTTATTTTAAAACTCTTACATCGTTTTGTAGTAGGAATGTCTCTACTAAATAGTATAGAGCTTGATTGAAAGTGTTTATTTTTAATTCAGACTGTTGGAGATGAACCATGTGCCCCACAAAAGATGTGTTTTTAATCTTAATCCATATTTCTGTTGGATATGAATCCATTCATAAATAGGACCTTGGGAAGATGTTATTATTAATTAAGTTGAGGCCAAATTGAATCTGGCTGTGTCATCTTCCTTATTACCAAAGGCCGTAAAAAGAGAGAAAAAGCTAGAGGAAGAAACCAGAAGTCAGCAGAAACTAGAGAAGCAGTCAGGAGGAAAGAGGGATTGTCATTTGATGGAGGGCTGAAATCACCAGAACACGAGAGACTTTGGAGAAAGTACAGCCTTGCTGGCATCTTGATTTTGGACTTCTGGCTTTCAAAACCATGAGATCATAAATGTTTATTCCTTGAGCCAGCCTTTTATGCTTTATTTTTGTGGCAGGTATAATGGTCAGGGTTCTCTAGGGAGACAGAACCTACAGGAGATAGCTGTGAATATGATGAGATTTTTATAAAATTGTGTCATACAGCAGTGGAGATGTGCAAGTCCAAATTCTGTCGGGCGGACTGCAAGTTGAGAACTCTGACGAAGGTTTTTGCTGAATTCCCCAGGAGAAGCTGGCCAGCTGAAGTAGAAATGAACATTCTCTCTTCTGACAATTAAAGTCACCATTTCTCCTTTGAAAGCCTTCAAATTGATTGGATAAAACATCTCTCATTGCAGAAGGCAATCTTTTCAGAGAAGGCAATCTTTTCAGTTGATTGTAGATGAAATCAGCCATAACATCATCAACACACTGATGATTAAGTCCATGAAATGCCTCACAGTAACAGGCCAGTGCCTGGTTGGCCAGACAACTGGACATCGTGGTTGACTTATGAGTCTAACCATCATAGTAGGTCATGAAAACTAAGACACAATCTGGGAGCCTCTGCTTTTCAATGGGCAATGTATTGTGGTTACAGATATAATTGGACATTATGTCTGCAATTTCACTTCATATTTTCAGTTTTTCATTCTGTCCTTTATCTTGCTTCATTTTTTTCTCCCTTTTCCTGACCTCAGATGATTTTATTGATTTTTTGGAAAACTTCCCTTGTTTTTCCCACTTGCTCTTTTAAGTATTTGGATTTATAATTTTCTAACCAACTGTAAAGCTCTTAAGTTTCATAATCACCTTTTTGAATGAGACAGGGAAGTTAATATACTCAAATTGGCCAAACTTCTCTTCCATAACTAATTCCTTATTAATATTGTGCAGCATTTCTGTTCCAGTGTACATTTTTAAAAATTAATTTTTACTTAAAAGCATTGCATTCCTACCAAGCAAAAACCTACCAGTGAACTTTTAATATAAAAAATTCATATTAAATTAAAAATTATTTTATAATCAGTGCTTATTTATAGATTTACCAATGTAGTTCACTGTAGTTTTTATTTTCTACTTTAAATCTTAGAACTTCCCATTGCATCTAGTATTCTTTGTGCTAAAATATATCTTTTTGTTCATTTCTTTTTGAAGACTCTTTGGGCAAAATATTTCCAGAGTTACTTATTTCTGAAAATACCTTTATTTTATTCAGTTTGGCAGCGTAGATGGCAGTGTTTATAATTCCCTATTTTGCATCACTGTTTCAGGTGTTTTGTGACAGACATATTTCCTAGGTGACCCCAATAATTCCCACTTCCTGGTGCTCGTACCTTTAGGGAATTCTTCCCCTTGAACGTGAGAAGGGCCTGTGACTTGCTTCCAACCCATAGAACTTGGGAAGGGTGAAAGGATTTTTCAGGGGTAATGTACAGGACCAAATTAGTTGATTTTGTGTTAATCGGAAGAGAGATTGTTTTAGATGGGTCTGACGTAATCCCTAAGAAGAAGAGAGGTTCTCTTTGTAGGCCTGATAAATCAAGTGGTCATTTCTGAAAGCCCATTTGGCCTCTCCCTGGGGTGGGGAGGCTTTAGCATTACCCCCAGTGACCCACATCTTTGGGAATGCAAATCCTACACACACCCTGCCTCTTGGATTATGGGATGCCCCTTCTATGTTTGTGTTATGCCACATGACATTCTCTCTTGCTAGCAGACTCTCTCTTCTTGATGTTAAAAGAAGAGGATTGGGAGGCACCTCTTCCAAGGAGCTGAGGATGGCTCTAAGATAAGAGAGTGGCCTCCAAACACCAGCTAGCAAGAAGCCAGAGTCTCGCCCTAAGCCACAAGTAAATTAATTCTGCCAGCAACCTGACTGAGATTGGAAGCAGAATCTTCGCCAGGTGAGACAGCATCTGGCCAACATCTTGATGGCAGAAGTGAGAACCTGAATGGAGGACTCAGCCAAGCCATGCCCATAACCTTGTCCTTCAGAAACTGCATGGTAATCAATGTCTGTTAGGTTAATATGTTACGTGGCAGGAGATCATGAGTACATAGGCAATTGAGTATCAGTGTTGATTAGAGTCTAAGTCCCTGCTTCTGGATATAAATCCACTTTGTTTCCCTCTGACTCAATTTTCTAATCTATAAATCCCCGATTTCACCAGCTCATTATGGGGATAAATTAATAGCAGCATGAGCGGCTCAAAGTAAATACCTAAAAGGAGCTATCATTATTATTATTATTCAAAGATAGGTTGTATACAATGAGAGATCAATGTTGCTTACCTTTACAAATAAAGATTGATACTCAGATGGGAAGGACTTGCCTTAATAACACATGCTTTCAGAACATCTAACCCTCTCTTGGTTGTGTGACAGGTTTAAATGGTAGGTCTCTCTTCTTCCAAGAAGTCTCTAATTACGTGATTTCTATACTTACCCCCCCCCCAAACCTTGGCAATCTATTGATTTTTGAAGTGAATGCATTGATTTTTTTCTCTTTTATATCACAGTGCCAAAGGCGTTTGATAAACGAGCTGTGGCCTCGCTGTGAACTAACAGAACTCCCACTGATAGAGAAGCAATTAAGATATCATCTGGACATCTAAGTGGCATGATTCCTAAGGACTTGAGTTGAAATTCTTGGATGCTCGTAGATGCATATCTGGTGAGTCCTCCCCAACCAAAGGCCAGAAGGAATTTCTCACATTCCCTTCTATAACACCCCTCATCACATCATTTAAAAATATTCCAATCTGTTTTTATGATCCTCATAAATAGTAGCATTTTGTTATTCGATAAAATTTTTTGTTGGCACCCAAGTTATTTGATTTTGTAAATGGAATCTTAACTTTCCTTGACGTTTTTCTTTTTTATCTAAACAGAGCAAATCAGAATAGTGATGCATAAAACCAGAAATTAGACTAATAATATATAAAGATAGGTATTTAATTTTCATTTATCATACTGGTTTTAGTCACTCCTGACCATGCTGCTTGAATAGGAGTCTTCAAAAATCAATAAATGACTTCACTGTGAAAAATTATCAATCATGTCATTCAATATGGTAGAGCTGGTGAAAATTCTGGAATGGTACATACGTTTTCTATTGCTGGGTTGGGCTGTATTTCGATCTGGAGGCTCAAATGCAGAAGGACTCATCTCCAAAGTCCTTCAAGCTACTGGCAGAATTCATTTCTTTGCAGCTGTGTGAGTGAGGGCTCCCAATTTCTGATGGCTTATCGCTGGAGGCCACCTGCAGTTCCTTGCCTCTTGGGTTTTCCAACTTTTATTTCACCAAGCCCCAGGAAAGACTTTCTTGCTTCAGGGGGGGCTCAGTTCCTTTTAAGGTCTTTAATCTAGATAAATCAGGTCTGCTCTGCCAGGATCATTTCCCTTTTGATTAATTCAGAGTTAGATGATTTGGGTCATTCACAGGAGGTGCTAAATTCTACCACCTTTGCCACATTTTTGGCTACAAGTAACTCATTGGTCCACACTTCAAGACATATAGGGCATGAAACAGGGGGTGGGAAATAAGGTGCCTAGCCTAAAGAACTTGCACTACAGACAGTATGAATAGATAATCGCAAAGAAAGATGATTCCAGGACAAAAGCAGTAATGGAAAAATACATGGTAATTAAAATGGAAATATATATATATATATATATTTCAAAGCAGGAAATGCAACTCCCTGCTGCTGAGACTTCATTTTTAGTCCTGAATTTCCCATTCAATTTGTGAATTTCAACAAGCTGATTAAATTCTCTGGGAATCAACAATAAAAGGAGTGTTTGGATTTGACAAGCTTTAAGGTACCATCTATCGCCAGTGTCTTAGGATGCTAAAAAATCGATGATAGTTTCATTGGCCATTGCCTGGAGAAAAACATTGATTTCAACCTTGCTTCCTGATATGTAAGCCACTGAGCTGCTGAAATGCACCAAGTCCAAATTGAGATGCATAAAATACATGCTAAATTTCAAAAACAAAGGCAAAAAAAGAATGCACAATGTTTCATTAATAATTTTCTACTGATCACATTTTGACATTATTCTATGTTTGATATGTTGGGCTATATAAAAATACATTCTCAAAATCTACTTCATCCACTTCTTTGAATTTTAATGTAGCTTCCAGCATATTAGAATCTACATAATTGACTTGTAATATATTTCTATTAGATAGCACTGATCTGGAAATTCTTTCTTCCTTATTACACTTGCTTGCTGGATTTCTTTTCTTTCTTTTTGGTGCATTTGTATGAACCTAAAAGTATATCTACATTAGTCAAAATTCTCATAATCCCGAAGTACCATTCCATGGTACAATTTGAGGCAAAATTTGAAAAGATTTTACTGAGTGAAAGAAGGCAAACCCAAAAGGACATCTATGGTATGATTCCATTTGTATGAAATGGAGGGGGCTGCATTTCCTGCTTTGAAACCAGGCTTGACTTCTCCCCTACAGCTGTGCTATCAAAGTCCTAGATTGCAACTTCTTCCAATAGAAGGCTGATTTGCCTACATTTAAAATCTGTTATTTAGTGCAGCCACCTTCATCAATTACCTTAGCCAAATCTTTTGGAACACTTGCTGTAGCTTCTACATTAGCACTTGCACTTTTATCTTATGGAGATGGCTTCTTTCCTTAAACCTCCATGAACCAACCTCTGCTAGCTTCAGACTTTTCTTCTGCAGCTTCCTCACCATTGTCAGCCTTCCTAGAATTGAGGCGAGTTAGGGTCTTGTGCTGGTTTAGGCTTTGGCTTACAGGAATGTTCTGACAGTTTGCTCTCCTATCCAGACCACTATAACTTGTTCCATATCAGTAACAAGGCTGTTTCATGCGTTCATTGAAGCAGCATTTTTAATTTCATTTAAGAACTGTTCCTTCGCCTTCACAGCTTGACTAACTGTTTGGATCAAGAGGCTTAGTTTTTGGCATATCTTGGCTGTTGATATGCTTTCCTAAGCTTAATCATTTCTAGCTTTTGATTTAAAATGAAAGATGTGCGACTCTTCCTTTCACTTGGACATTTAGAGTCCACTTTAGGTTAATTGGTCTAGTTCCAATACAGTTGCATCTCAGGGAATAGGGAGGCTTGAGGAGGGAGCTGGGGAAACAGTGGTTGGTGGAGCAGTCAGAACACACGCACATTTGTGGATTAAGTTTACCATCTTAAATGGGTGCGGCTCATGGTGCCCCAAAACAATTTGCAACAGTAGCATCAACCATTGATCACAGATTACCATAAAAATATAATAATAGTGAAAAACTTTCAAATATTGCTAGAATTATCAAAATGTGACAGAGAGACCCAATGTGAGCACATATTGTTGGGAAACTGGTGCCAATAGAATTGCTCAATGCAGGGTTGCCACAAATCTTCAATTTGTTGATGTATCAGTGAAGCACAATAAAGTGCAATAAAATGAGATAAGCCTGTAATTACTCTCTAAAGAGACTGCCCCTAGTTAATCACAGAAATGGGATTAGATTCCATGACTTCAAACTCAGTGCTCTTTGTGGTGTTTGGTGAGGCTCAGAGCTCATAAAAAAAAAAGTGACCAAATATCCACAAGAAAGTCTGGCTAGGTATTTGAAAATAGTATTCCATTTCACTCCTGTTAAGCTGTCAGCTTTCATGAATTGTGTAGAAGCAGCTTTGAAGCTAAAGTGATATCTATAAGTTATCTGAAATCGTGCTGACTAAAGGGGCCTTACTGAATTCCAAAGGTAATGAGTTCAAAATCAGATCTCATGGTTACACTCACGTTAGCTAATAATCATTGCAATATCCACTTTGGCAATTATTCACTTTTTAATGTAGCACAATTAAATAAATGTCAAGTACTTTCTTTTCCGTGAGTTCCTCAGATGTGAACTTAGAAATTACAGGCTGCATGCTCAGCAGCCTTACAGAGAATTGTTGGCACTTGGAGAATATTTTAAGTTTGTCATGCTTCTTGGCAGAAGTTTTAGAACCTGGATGGAAGCCTTCAAATCTAACATCTCAGGTTTTCTCTCAGTAGCTACTTAATATGAGTTTCATCATCCAAATTTTTATTATTTTTAACGATCCATTCTTTATAACCAGGACACCTATATTGAAGGTATGTACAGAAACTAAATCAACCGTTATATAAGAGTCTTCTTGGATATGGAAAATGTTAAGCCTGCCCTCAAAAGGTGTGTTTTCTATACAAAAGATAGTGGGTATATTTGGGGATCTTAAGACACAGCTGTTTTAAAGATGTTTTTATATCTTCAGGGAAAGGTTGATCTTTTTCCATGATCTTTATCCTACAATTAGGTGCATCTGGAGCAGAACTTAGCTTTAAAGTACTTTAGTTAGTGGAGAGTGAAAAGCATAAACAAGGTGAGTCTCACCTATCTCATGGTTCATTCTTTTGTGACCCTCTGGCAGATAGTATAAACAGTCCGTTTAGAAGTCTGGATTTTTTGTAATAGAAATGTGCAGCCTTCTGTCTATTACTCTGTTAACAGGAAATAAAGCATAGGAGAGTAGTTAATGAACTATTTTTAACTGAAAAAAATCACAGCACATATGGAAAAAAATCAAATAGTACAAAAACATAGAGAAAAGATTTCATTTTTCTTGGAGAGCAGATTCTGAGACACCCTTCCCTGCAGGGGACATTTGGCATCCTTCTCAAACCTTCTGGAAACAGTCCGAATTAGTACAAATGGATGCGTCCATGTGAACACACACATACTGGCTTTCATGACTGCCTAGTAGCATTATGTTTAATGCTCTCATTTAACCAACTTGGGCCAATTCAATGGTCATTCTTTTAATTATTTTCTCCATTTTTGTGCAATTATAAAGCAATGCTACCATAAAGAAACACCCTTGAAAATATATCTCTGTATCATGCATCAGGAAACATTTCTTGTTGATATTCTGGGTCAAGAGCTATGAAGGTTTTTAATGGGGATCAGCAAGGCCAAACCCTCCTCCTGAGGCTCTCCCCACATTGAGCAGAAGGTCTGTCAATCTTTAAGATGATTGTCAATTGGAAGGTGAAAGGTAAGTCTTCCCCTCATTGTTTTGATGTGTCGTCTCTTTGTTCATGTGGGAAAGAGTTTTCCACTTGCTAAAAGGTATTTCTAATTTTGTCCCTCCCCAATCTCTTTTCAGTCTTTGTTGCTTTGCATTTAATGCTGTGAACATCGTTTTAAGCATGCTAGCTCACCATTTTAGATTTTGCACCTATTCCCCAGCTGTTACCAGTCATTTTACATTGCTTATGTTGCGTTTGCTACTGAGACATCTTAACTTCATGTCACTAATTTTGTCAGTCTTTTTCCTTCTGGGTTCTTTCTGTATTTTCATGTGTTCCAGCACCCAAACATTACTTCCATGATGTTGATGACACAATACATCATGATGATGCCAAATACTACATTTGATCACTTGCATCCTTTTGAAAAATGATGACCAAGGTTTTAAACACTATTCCTTTGATAATCTGTGTTTCTGTATACATGGGCGGGGCATAAGTTTATTTCAATAATTATTGAAAAAAACGGTAGCAAGAAAACACAAGCTCCTTCAGATGGGTTAAGGTTCTGTAAGCAGACAGTCACAAGATGTTTTACTGTATCGAGTGAATTTTAGAGTTTTGCCCTAGTGGCTGTCCTGAGAAGAGGTTAAGTTACAGCAAGACACCCGCTCTTGCAATGGATATCTGGAAGAAATTCCCAATCGAAAGAAACAAGGTCACCAAAGCATCCTCGCCCCTAAAGATTATCTAAAACCTGAAAATGCAACCATGGCTCAGAGAGACAATCGGTTCTTAACTGTTCCTGGTGCTTAAAAACAATGACATTTTAAAAATAACCTTCAGGGGTTTTAAAATTCCAAAGGCTGGCCCTGAAAACAACACAGAAGAGAATGTACAGTAAAAATTAAGTGGAGAAACGAAGAATTATTATGAGTGGGCCATAAGACAGGTGGTATTTCAGGCCAAGACTTAGGGACTTATTTTAGGAAAAGATACTGACGTGTAGGAGGCACCTTCACTCGGGAACCAGCGATCAGCATCCAACTTGGAAAAGAGGAGTGCAGTGGAGAAAGTATGGAGCAGAGAATAGGATTTTATATGCCCAAATCCTTACCATCCTGACTACTTTAGGGATTTCCAGAGGATTTATGAAATCTTTGGGACATGTACCTTTCTTTTTTATGCTGTTCAAGGGGCTGGCATGGGAGACACATTTTTGTTTTTTTAATTTGATACTTAAAATTCCCTTTGTACAATAATGCTCCTACATATCCATGGCAAAAGCATGCAATTATGTTTTCAGGGATGGCAGTATGAGAGTTTTAAAGGCAGATGACATTCAGGTACTACTTTTTGGCTTTTTCCTTTTAAAACCTTAAAGCATAAAAAGCCGGACAAAAGCCAGAGGAAGAAAAAGTTTGCCTGGTCTCCTCGTCGCCAGCCCCACTGAGCTCCTTTGCTTTTGCCTCCTCAGAAAAGGGAGGTGTTCATCAGAAAAATACTTGGGAAGTCTGCCTGGGCTCTGCTCACTGTTATTACGTGTCTCTTGTCTGTGCATCTTTTATCACCACACTCAGTTTTTAATCTCACGCACCTCTTCGCTGCCAGCTGTGGAGTTTATCTTCCAATATTTGTTATGAAGCAGCAAGGGTGGCTGGCAGGCATTGCCTTCTCACATGATGAAAGGAGAGGGGGCACTGCTCCCTACGTCGATAAGTGCACGGCTGTCCTGGTTCAGAGAGAAATCAGGTTAGATTGAAAACAGAGCAGGCTTTAGGGGAAAAGAAAAGAAAAACCCCTTGGCAGCAAACAAACGAGATACTATACTCATGATTGGAGTTCATCATAGCTAGAGAATCACAACAGAGTGAATGATGGAGCGTAACATGTGTGAGAAAACACAGATTCTGGGGTTTCCTCGATGGTGCAGAGAATGCCTCTATGCAAACAGGTGCCTCAAATCAGCTCCCCTCCACTTTTCCAGGGTCTTTTAAGGACTTACCTGTGACTCCCAAGCATGGATATAAGAGACGAAAACAGGACTTTTGCTATGCATTGTCAGACAAGAGATGTGAAGACGAGAGTTCTATACTGAGCACCATTCTGCCTATAGAGACAGGGAAAGCACATCCCACGATACAGAAAGCTCAGTGTTACCAGGAAGCCAGACACACATTATCAATTTAATTCCTTTCTCAGTTATTTTTCACACCATGGAAATGATTCTAAAAATAACCCACAGAATTATATAACTCCCTCTGCCATTATACTACTGTTTTTTGGTTTGTGTGTGTGTTGTTTTTTGTTTGTTTTTTGACAAACTCCCAGACTCATATGCCAAGAGCTGCTTCAGTGGAAAGCAATATAAAAAGATATATATCTCAGTAGACCCTTCTCCTTCATTAAGTTCTAGACTGGTGATGCTACCGGAAGTTATGACAAAATCTCCACAATCCTGGAAGTGCAATTTAAGCAGTGGGTTAAGTTGTAAAATGAGTGTTTCCACAGCCAGTGCTTTAACAGTTTGATGTAAATGCTTTCACTACATTTACAGAGCCCAGACTCTCCGAGAAAACAAAACAGAAATAAACAATAAAAGAGTGAGCTCAGATTCCTGGGGAGTCTATAGGCAAAGAATAGGGCACAGAGCTGTGGACAAGCCTTGAGTTAAAAGAGTTTGAATATCCTTTAGACAAAGTAACATCATTTAAGTCTAGTCTCTGATTCAAATCACATCAAATCCTGAAGGTATTTTGGAACACTGCATGGCTTGGAAGTCAAGATTTAACATCCGCCTCCTCTCATCATTGTTAAATCGTTTTGTTTCAAATGGGTTTTCTTTCTTTCTTTTTTTTTTAATGAAAGAAAAGGACTCAAAGTCAACTTATTACGACAACGAAATCTCAAATTGCCTCAAATATATTCAAAAGTACCTGTTATTATGGACTTAAGTCACTCACAGAATCAAAATATGCGGGTAAAATAGCAGCTAGAAGCTATTTCTGATAATCAACATGAAGTCAGGATTCTCATTTCTACAACCACAGAGGGGCCTTGAGTAAACCAAATAAGACAATTTACCTTTTCTAATTTTCAGTGATGGAGAATGTGAATAAGTGGTGAGTTATTTTCAGGCCTTCACTGAATGCTGTGGTGAAGATATGATCCCAGTTAGCCAACAGCTGATACATTGTTATGTGTTTCCTTAGTTATACTTAGCCTTGAAATTAAATCACCCAATGGAATCTATTTTTTTTTAGTTGGTGGGGATAAAAAATAGATGGGGAGAGGGACATGTTCAGGGCTTGAAATCTAAATGGCTTTTCTAATAGTATATAATTACGAAGTCCTTAAAATGTCTTGTCTTGTTTATATATATATTTATTTTTTAAATTCCTATCTGTATGTGATGTGTTTGCTTTTACTGTAAACTCATTGAGGGCAGGGCTCTGACTCCTTTTGTCCATAAAATAGGAATTATTGCCCTTCTCAAGCCATCCATGACATCATTCGAATTAAACTGATCCACTCACAGGTGACTCATCAAATTTGCCAAGTAAACATGACTTAGTTCTTATTACAATAGCCTCAGTTTTATAGATTTCTCCAGCTTGGGAAAAACTTAAGTAACAAGACTTAGCCAGGCCTTGCCAGAATGCAAGGCCTTTGAACAATTTTCAGTTCACTCTTTCTCCCTTCTTTCCTCATTATTCTCCTGGTCATCACTGCAGAAGTTATTTTGATTAAGTTCCTCCCATGGCCAGGGAAATCTTTGCAGCAAGCACTAGCAGTAAGCAAATAAAGTGCTCTGTTTGCTCAGATAAAGCCATAACTTACTATTAATATATTAGCTCAAAACAACGCCCTTCTATGACCTCACAATTCTTGTGGGTTAGGAGTTCCCTAACTGTCCAGCTGGGTCATCTGCTCAGGTCTCATTGGCTGTGGTAAAGATGTTAGGTGGGCTATGTTCTCATCTAGAAGCCTGACTGGAGAAGAATCAGCTTCCACACTCATACAGGCTGTTACCAGAATTAACGTCTCTGTGGTTGTAGAAACAAGAATCCTGACTTCATGTTGGTTATCAGAAACTCAGCAACTACGAGCCAGCCTCAGCTCACGGGGTCCCACCACATACACAAGGCCACCTATTCTGCAGGGTCAGCAAGAGAGACGTTCTCTAGGGAGTGTCTGCTAGCATGGTGGAGTTTTATGTAGCATAATGTAAACACAGCAGTGTCATCTCCTGATGCTGGGCACATGCAAAAGAGGCATATGTAAGGACACTGGTGGTTTGAAGCTATTATGTACCCCAGAAAAGCCATGTTTCAATCCTGATGCGATGTTGTGGAAGCAGCAATTTCTTTTAATCCTGATTCAATACCATAGGCTGGAAACATTTGATTAGATTATCGCCATGGAGATGTGATGCGTGTGGGTGTGACCTTTTGATTAGACAGAGATATGACTCCAACCATTCCTGATGGGTCTTGATTAGCTTACTAGAGTCTTTAAAATGGGAAACATCTTGGAGAAACCTCAGAAACAACAGAGCTGACAAAGCGCAGAGTTGTCAGAAACTTCAGAGCCAAGAGCTGATACTGATGCCTACCCTTGGAAAACAGAGACACAGATGTTTGGAAACGCTGGGAGTCTAGCAGATGTCACCATGAGATATTAAGCAAGCCAGAACCTGGCGAGAGCTAAGGGAAGCCAAGAGAGCTAAGGGAAGCCAAGAGATGAAAGTAGGCACTGGAGAAGCAAAGTGAGGAACCCCCACAGGAACAGAGGCTGAAAGTAATGGGTTCCAGGAGCAAGGGACCTGCAGATACCAGCCATGTGACTACCCGACTGACAAAGATGTTACTGACCCATCAGCCTTCCTTGAATTAAGGTATCTTTCCCTGTATGCCTCAGTTTGGACATTTTTATAGGATTAGAACTGTAAACTTGTAACTTACTAAATTCCCTTTATAAAAGCCATTCTATTTCTGGTATACTGCATTCAAGTAGCTTACAAACTAGAACAGGTACAGATACCAGAAGGTGGAAATTCGTGGGGAGCTCTTTGCAGTCTGTCCACCACACAAGATGGCCCCAAAATTCTCAGACAAATACATAATAACAGGCTATGCTGATTGCTATGAGGCAAATCCAAAGGAAGCTACCAAAATATACTGGAAAAGAACAACAACAGAAAATATTGGAGAAATAGGAAATTCCCTTTGGTGGAAGGAAACTTTTACATGAGACCCAAAGAATGAGTAGTGCATAGTTAAAACATCGGAAAGGTGTATGCTATAGGCACAAGGACTTTTGCAGAGAGAATAGATGGTCAGAACCCTTGGCCATGATGTGGATGTTTATGTTTGTCTAAAAATCAGTAGAAAATCATCACCAGACTTTCCAGAATGTAACCACTCTTATAGATCTGTTTTGGTGATTGTGATGATGATGATAATCCAAATACTGCTAGAACTGTAGAGAAGATTCTTATCCATGAGTCATCTTAACTCTGTTTATATTTTCAAGCAGCATAATTTCCCCTCCCCAAATTTCTTTTTTTCCCATATTTTCAATTTCTGTTTATAGTGTGACCATTTCCAGATTTCATAGAAATTGATTTCAGACTCATCAGTAATTTTTTCCTCTGCCTGACTTCCAAATCCTAAGCTGTTGAATAGTCTATACCTCCTGAAACATTGCTTCTTCACCTCCCCATTCATTGTGGTGGCACAATGTCTCCCATCACTTATTACAAGTTCCTAATTGTGCCCCTGCCACTGCCAATCCATCATACACCAACTCTAGAAGTGTTTTCCCTATGTGCAGAAACACAGGGGCCACCTTTCTTCTTTCTCCACAATAGAACCATCTTACCCCAAATCAACCTGCATAACCTTTCATTGAATCACTCTTTCTCTCGTTCTCTTTCTCTCTCTCTCTCTGATCAAAGTTTCAATATTTACCTGCTATTACATATTATGAAACAAATGAATAGATTTTTTTTCTACAAAATTTTATGGCATTTGATATGATTTGCCTTAAAATCGACTAGATGGGGAAAACAAATTTGCTTTGGAGAGACTTGGAAGCACCCATGAAAGAAATAAGCAATCCCTGGTCAGCTGCAATTGATATTCAAGGAGCTGTCATTCCTATGCAGAAGGTTTAAAGCTTCTACAACCCAATTTGTAAAGGTGGAATTCTTGAAAAACAATCTCCTGAGTTTGGAGGTAGATGCCTCTACACTTGAGCATCTGTCTACATTTCCAAGTTTACAGTGGGGCTCCCTTTTTTCAGCCTATGGGTCAGTTCATGCTGAAGCACTCTTTCTGCTAAATGCATCCCATATCATTTTACTTCCTGTTTTTGTTTTGTTGTTCATGAGGCTTTATATCTTCAATGTCCTTTAGCCATCTTCCAACCAATGACTGCAGGTTGCATTTATAAAACTTCCATTTTTCTCCAGTTGGACTTTGTCTTCAAAACAGTGTGTGTGTCATGCTAGCTGCAAGTGACCTCTACATTAAAAAAATAAAAGACTGATAAAGAAGTCATCTCTAAGCCATCCATGTGATCTGACAGAATTCATCGCTTTTGACCTGAACAAGGCAGAGCGTCTACTGAGGATCATGTGGCCTTAGAGAAAAAAATATGCTAGATATGAAGAGATTTCAAGTGGTTCTCGCCCTGTCTCTACCACTGATTAGTTATGTCTGATGAATTGCTTTTGTTTATTCCATCAACTTTATTTATGCTTTTCCTGTTAGCCTCAAGTATTTCCTTCTGGGATGCTATTATGGATTGAACTGTGTCTTCCAAAAGGACACGCTTACATCCTAACTGCTGGTCTTGCATATGTGGTCCTATTTTAAAATAGGACTTTTGAATTAATAGGTCTTAAAGATGAGGACTTATGATTAATAAAGAAGAGGTCAAGATGGATTAGGGTAGGCTCTAATCTGATATGACTGTGTCCTTTTATGAGGAGCAGAGAGAAAGGAGAGAATACCATGGGACGACTGAGGCAGAGAATGGTATGCATTGCTGGCAATCCAACTCCAGGAGCCAAGAGAGAGAGGCATGGAACAGGTTCTTCCCTTAGGTTCCAGAGGGAGCATGGCCCTGCCGACACCTAGAGTTCAGACTTCTGGTCTCCAGAACCGTGAGGGAATAGATTTCTGCTATTTAAGCCCCTGAGCCCATGATTCTTTGTTATGATAGCCGTCGGAGACTGACATAGGTCCCAACTGTTTCCTCACTTTCAGCCCATCATTTTCATAGAACTGAGTCCAACACAACTTGACAATGGAATCCACAACTTTGATCTTAGCCAACCAGCAGCTCAAATTCCATGATGATCTCAGTGATTATTTTGGCCACACTCAGCCAAAGTCAAAGAGACCCTATGGGAATTTGGGCTGGATTTGCTGGAACATGAGGCTCATTCAAATATGAAAGGATATAGCCCCTGAAGCTTCAGGTAGACAGAAAGTCATCACATTCTTGCATTTCAAGATAATCTAAACTTTAAAAATATACATATACATTGCATGCACATACACGTGTATATGGACACATGTATATATCCATAATGTTTATATGTATTTGATATCTTCACTTAGGCATACATGCATAAAATTACTCTTACTTGTATCATCTGATGAAGGAGAACCACAATCTCCTGCATAGCAGAGTTCTTTGCCAGTCCACAGTTACATTTTTGGCAGGCTGGTCACCTTGTACAATAATGTCAAAAAAGATGATTTGTTTGCCTTAAAATTTTGCCTTTATAATTTTATTTTTAAAAGCCTAGCAAATGAAATATTCTAAAAATGATCATGGTGATAAATACACACCTATGCGATGATATTGTTAGCCACTGATTGGATACTTTGGATGGACTGTATGATATCCCAATAAAAATGTTTTTTAAAAAATCAAAGAAACAACACTCCTCTTAGAGAAGGTTCCCCAAAACTGGGGTTAACCCTGTTCCTGGAAACACATGCTATTTTACACAATTTTGGGGTAACTAGCTATGAAGGAGAATAACATTGGTGGAGAGTTAAGAATAAAAGAGATGCTGAATTAAATGGGAAAAAAAGTTTAACAAATGGAATAATGGATGTTTTGATACTATAAGAAGAAATAGATATTTTACAAAGTTCATGAGATCCACACAAAAATGAAACACTCACTGAGATGAGTAACAGTGAATCTCCAGCTTATCAGGTAAAAGCGTGCCAAATGTATGTGACTGTAAAGGAAAAGAACAAAATTACAGGATATGTGAAACTCTAGAACAATGTCATCAGTGATTTTGTTTAAAAGGAATATTTTGGTATCTGTTTTTGCTTTATGGACAGAAAGATTTCTTATAGCATACCGATTACCATTTTATTTTCTCGCACTTAACTTCAGTATTAACTTTTAGGAACATATGTAAGAAAGTAAGGGGTATGTGAATTGGTTAAAAAGAATACTCATGTGTATTAATTTCATCTACCAGTACATTCCTGGAATTTTTAGAGAATTAACTATGCTATGCCAATAGCCTACCAAAAAAAAATCCTAATCCTTATGAAACCTAAAGGTTTTCTGTCAGGGAACTTTAATGTACATTTTCTTTTAAATTTCCTCCTCATTCTTATTTATTTTGTTTGCAGGAGGCTGAGCAGCTTGAGCTGTTTTTAATTCCTTGTTACACTGATGTGGGGTTTCTTTTTACTTTGTCAGCATGGAGTATTATCAAGAAATAAAAAGCTTCTCTTTGGTAGTAGGAGAGAAGTAGTTGTTTGTTTGATTATTGCTTCTCTTTATACTTCTTGCCAAGTTATGAAACTCAATTTTGATCATATACATTTCATTTCTGAATTGCCCAAGACTCTCATTTAAAGGAAATTCCACCTCCTTTAGTCTGTTCCCATAAATAACGTAGCCATGTATTTGTTAAGTGTCACCATCGTCAGACTTGTTGAATGAAGAAGGCTTTTCTACTGGAAGGGAAAATGGGTCTGCTCTACTCCTACAACCTTAGAAAGTATTCATCTATCTCAATTCCTGGAAGCCACGCTCTACCTTGTCAGGTCAATGGATTTTGTCCCCAAGGCCGGATTTCTGTGCATCTCAGTCTGTGATCAGAAAAGCTGGACGTTCACAGAAGATACGGACTGGTCCCAGGTTTAACACCTACTGAAGCATCCTGTGCCATGTGATTTTGCTTCCCATCTGATTTCCCAAAAACCTCATGAAGATGTAGGAATAGTATATTCTGTCCTCCTATAATAGAACATGTGATCTCAAGGTTACGATAAGTAGTTCCAGGAAATGTCAAAATCCTCGATGGTTATTGCAACCCAGAAAATATTTATTTTCCAGAAATGTGAGTGTGTGCCTATGTTTTCTCCAAACTAGTAATCAAAAATTGTCAGTACCTGCTATCTGATTTACCATTCCACTTTCAAAAGACAACTTTTGATTCTCTGAATTAAAATATTGTAAAATAAAAGATTTGAAAAACCAAGAATGTTGCCTTGATGAGAAATCATTCATTTCTCCAGATATCATCTTTACAATTTTTTTTAAGGCATAATAAAAAAAGTCAAACTATCCAAGGGGATAGTAATTGCATAAATTGTCAGATAGCAAAGTCAATAAAATTTTAATCAAATGTCCTTATGCTTAGATAGAAAAAATATATAAATCATTTAAACATTTATTGAAAACATTTATTGAAAGACAGATGTAAACTACTGTCTTTTAGAGACCATCCATATTTAATTTTTATATTTTATAAACTATGACCATATTTTAGGCAGTCATATAAAAATGAATTAAAACAAAGTTCTCATGTGGCAATTGAAATAGATTTTGCTTGTTAATTTTGGATCATAGGCACCTAAATACCTAGTTCTCAACATTGAGATATTACAGACCTTTTTAGAAGAAATATTCTATACATAGTTGAACTCTATGGGAAATCTTATAGACTTTGAGTGAATTTTAGTGAGCCTAGCATTACAATTTTAAGTATGCAAGGGTTACTATATTTCCCTTAACTACCCATATGAAAACACAGCAGGTTTTACAACAGTGGCAAAATGTCCTTTTTAAGTTAAATGCACTTAACACATTTTAAAAGGGGAAAAAATTCAAATATTAATGCTCAGTGAACTATGTGGGCAGACTTGGCTCTATGTCTTGCAACCCCATCTCCTCTTCTTGGAAACACATGAAGACCGCATTTATCAGAGAACCTTACAGTTGGGTTGACATTGCCTTCTGTCCAATGGAATGTATGTATAATCCAGGTATGGTCAATTCCTGGCCAGTTGAACTTTGTCCCAGGCCAACAGAATGCAAAGGGTCAAGCAGAAGACTCTGAAGGGACCCAGAAAAAGGGAGGTACAAGAGAGAAGAAAAGGAGGGCTCTGAGCTATAGACCCTCATCCTTCCAAGTGGAATCCATGGGCCAGAGGCAACAGCTGAGAGCTTGTTAGAAACACAGAATCTAACACCTCTGTCAGCTGGGAAGTCATGGGACGGGTGTCTGCTGGTCCCTTCCTCCAGGGCTCCATTGCTTTCAGCCTCTCTTCCTGTGGGGGTTCCTCACTTTGCTTCTGTGCAGCTGCCTTTCATCTCTCAGCTTCCCTTGGCTCTCTCCAGGTTCTGGTTTGCTTGCCATCTCACAGTGATGTCTGCTGGGCTCCAAGCATCTCCAACATCCACGTCTGTTCTCTGAAGCAACTCTTCTCCAAGTATCTTTATCTGTTCTGTCAGCTCTAAAGCTTCTGTCATTTCTGAGGTTTCTCAAAAATGTCTCCTCTTTTAAAGGATTCCAGTAAACTAATCAAGACCCAGCTGGAATAGGTGGAGTCACATCTCCACTTAATCCAAAGTCACACCCACAATTGGGTATGCCACATTCTCTGTGGGGATAATCTTATCAAAAGTTTCCAACCTAGGGCAGGCCATGGTGACTCAGCAGGCAAGAATGCTTGCCTGCCATGCCAGAGGACCCAGGTTCAATTCCCGGTGCCTGCTCATGTAAAAAAAAAAAAAATTCCAACCTAAAGTACTGCATCAGGATTAAAAGAAACATCTGCCTACACAAGATTGAATCAGGATTAAAACATGCCTTTTCTAGAGTATATAATATCTTTTAATAGACACACTGGGCTCTTTCTATTTTCCTACTCTGCCTCCAGCCTTTCTTGTAATAACCAGCAAGTCTCACTGAGAGCTCATTAGTAAGTAAAAGCTCCTCTTGCATCCAGGGTACATAATAATATGTGGCATAATATAGATATTACATTAGAAAAAAGGCAAAATCGTAACTCTCTATTTAGATGCAAAATAAACTTGTGCCAAGTATTTTAGTACTTTTAATTAATACATTTAATTAATACATTCAATTATTTAATTAAATTAAATAAATTTAATTAATTTAATTAATTTAATACATCTAATTTATAGTTCGATAAGGAATGTGAAAATGGATGCAAAATGGACAAGCTGGTGGCATTAGTTTCCTGGTATGTAGCCTGGCAGCCTTGGCACATCAAAAGCCCATCATACTGATTCCAAATCCACAGGGTGAAAATCAGCTGCATTCTATGGGACATGATTTCCATTGCTTTGGACAGGGATTATCTGCACCAACATCCGTTTTACATCCTTTACGAATTTGTAAAATAGCCTAACCAAAGGCAAATAAAAGAAGAAACAACTAGATGGATGAGCTAGTCAGGACACCCACCAGATTTCAAAGGCTTTTACAATTTTTCCTTACAGGGGCCATAAACCATTCTAAGAACTGGTTAAAATGTGAGCTGATTTTGTCTGGCTTGTTGGAGTGAAGACTGGCTCTTCCTTCCATGCTCTGATACAGGGGAGAAGGTTCTCCCCTCTGTCCTGCCCTTCCAGGGGCCTGTTCTCTTTGGAAGGCTCAAGACAAGTTAACATTTCGTCGGTTATGCATCTTTTTCTCCTAAAAAGGGTGTGAGTGATGATTTTTGCAGGTTTCTACCATCTAAGCAGATGTGAGGGAAGAAAAGATTGTTAAGCCTTTTGACATCTGGCTACAGGCACAGCTGGCTTTGTTAGGAGGAGATGGGAAAGTAAAAGGGGTAGGACTGTGTCCATGCTGGGGTGGAAGCAGTGCAGAGGGAGACAACAGTAAGAGCAAAAACCTGCCAGGGGACTGAATCTGCTACTAGGGGTGAGAAGGAAACAGCAGTCCCTCTACTCTAATAGAAAGGTCCCTAATGTAGGCATCTCCTTTTCTTGGTAGAACACTTTCATTATTACAATTCACTTCCACCGACAGACATGCAAAAATGTATTGAGTAATTGCCACTGATTGGGGCAGGCATTTACTGCAGTTGAATATTCTCGCCATATTCATTCAGGACAAAATAATAAATCAGTTGTATTCTAAGGAACAAAAGTACTAAATAGAAGTAAGTGGAATGAAGTGGAATGCTGATACCTACATTTGCATTGTACTTTACGGTTTTTCAAACACTTTACCAACAAGACTCTGTTACACAATTAGTACATGTTATGTGGGAAACATGATTGCAATAGCAAGTACATGCACTATCTGAGCAAGCCTCTCTTCCCCTGCTGAGAAATGTTTGGGATTTGATTTATTAATTACAGCTAGTTTTCCCAAGGGTTTATTCGTATAACCCACCGTAAATCCTGTTCTGCAAGTGGGCGGGTTAGCAGTACCAAACCCTGTGTCATTATTCAGTTATGGCTACAGAGAAAATTGGACTCGAAATGCTTATTAAGCCGCTTCAAGGTTGCCACTTTTGTAAGCAGTAGACAAGGTATTGGAACGTGAGATACTTTCTCGTCCTCCTGCTCTTTCTGACTATAGAACCTTGCACTTTGTATTAAAGAAAATATTTTATGATGGATCTAGGTCACCTGTAGAGGAAAATTTCTCATTTGCCTGTGTGTGTTTATTTACTTCAGTTTAACATGAAATATGCCATCTTCAAAACATGAAGGCACTATTTCTGGCTAAATCTTTTGTGTTTGGTCTGAATTATTTAGGCAATTGTCCAATTCCCCACTCTACAGTATATGTGTACTCCAGGTTTCATTTCAAGTCCTTTGGCTTGGCCCCACTAAGGAAATGCAGTCCCATTCCATTTGCTTTATTTTCACCATTTTTGGCTCAGATTATTATGTTTTCTTTAATGGATGATTTGAGCCTGTAGGCATTCTCTTGGTTTCGCTCCTCATTGCATCATCTGGCATGTATAGACATCTATGGAAAATGGAACAGAGTAGATAGCATGATGGAAAACTGAGAAACTCCTTTACAGAGCTTTATAGATGCTTCAAAAACACCAAGATTTGGGAAAGCCCTGCCAAGCTGGTCATGTCAGGGCACAGGAAATGCTCACACTGAAGGTCTCATCTTGAGGCTGCATCTTCACAGAACAAAGTGGTGGCAAACACTATCTAATAGGGAAGGTGCTCAAAATACGCACCCTGTTAGCAGAGGAGAGGTCTCCCAGGATTTGCCTTTGGACTACACCTTCATGTCCACTGTTAGGACATGATTGAAGATGACATACATCCTTCTCTATCTTTATCTCAGGTCCCCATTATGGATGCCTTATACATTGAGCAAGAGTCTGATCATGGGTCCCTCTTTTGCCTGATTATATTCTCTTCATTGCATAGATTTTTAGAAAGTTCAAACTGAAAGATGGTTTGTATTAGTCTGCTACTGCCACGTTAACAAATCACTACAAACTTAGAACAACACGTTTGTTAGCTCACAGTTCTGTAGGTCACAAGTCCATCTTTGTGTGGCTGGGTTCTCTGCTCAAGGTTGGGGAAAGAAAAATACTGAATGCTTGAGTTCTTGTCTCCAGGATCTGGGGAAGAAGTTGCTTTTACGCTCATCTTTGTTGTTGGCAGAAGTGAGACCCTTATGGTTTAGGAGTAAGTTCTTCATCTTCTTTTTGGGAACAGATTTAAGTTTCTAGAGAACACACACATCCCTTGGCAGGCAGTCCCCTCCATTTCAAGCCAGCAGTGATGCATTAGATCGTTCTTCTGCTTTGAATCTCTGATTTTCTCTTCTGGTAACTGGGGAGCTCTCTAATGTGAAGAGCTCATGAGATTAGGTAAGGCCCATCCACCAGTACCATCTCCCTATCTAAGGTCAGCTGGGCCACTTAATGCAACCCAATCTGAGAGTAACACCTATTACATTTACAATCCTGGGAATTACTAAATTCCAGTCAGGAGTGGACTATCTCAGGAACCATCCTAGAATTCTGCCCACCACAGTGAATAAGCAAATTTACTAACCATTAGAGCCAGGTTTTGGTGTTATACACTTACTCCTGATTTATATATTTGCATTTATTTTCTCTTACATAAAATATTTCACTTTTTCTTTTCCTTCATAAGTTATTGTTATAAAACATTGTATATTAATTGTTTCTATTTTTCAAATACACAAAAGCAGATGTAAATAAAAAGCTCACAGAAAACCTAACCTCCTTATATGGTTAAAATCCTAGTCTTTTAACCTACCTTTTAAACTACAAAGTCCTCTCCTCTCTTTCTATCTGTCTGTGTGTCTGTCTGTCTCATTCTCTCTTTCTTCTACATTTTGTTGCATCTTGCTTTCACAAATAAACTATATTACTGCTATTTTCCCATGCCAAGAAATTTTCTTCTCAAAAATGATTTTTAATGAGTGCATGCCTATCATGAAACAGGTTAAATGTCCAAAACTATAGGCATGTTTGGGTTGTGATATATCTGTGTGCTAAACCCTCATTCAGTTCATGCTGTATGTAAATCAATGAATTGCTTCACTACTTTTTTTGGTGGGAGGGAATCCAAGATAAAATAGATATATAAATGTATTTACATCAACCTTCTCTTCCAGTGGAAATTTCCTCAAGGAGAGTTCTGGCCAATGGTCAAAAAAAGGAATTTCCAAAACTTCCAATGTAAATGACCTTCCTTATTGATTATAGAAGTATAATTATTTTTAGCTTTTCCTGAAAATGTACTTTAACTTTCACATAAAGCCCATTCTCCTGTATTTTAGAAATCACTAGTGAGTAAATGTTTTTTGTTATACAGTTTTATGTATTTTAAGAGCATTCTGTTTGATTATAATTATTCCCTTAAAGTTTTCTTATTCTCAAGGTAAACAGACTCAATTTCTTCAAACTTCTCTCTGTGGGCACAGTTGTATATTTTCTTGTTTGTTAACTTTCATCTTAGCTGTGTTTGAATCTGCAGCATCCACCCCAAACCCAGCCACACCAGGTTGACCACAAACATCTAAGATTTGTGATATATGTGTTATATATTTATGATATATGGCAAAATGATGATAGAGTTAAGAACTATGAGAAAGCACTGCCTTTGTCTACACACACTGCTAATCCACGGTGCCTATAATTTGGGTCAATTTTCCACTTGAAAAGTGGCATTTAATATCAAGTTTTAATTCCCTCATCCAATATTTCCAAAAACATGCCCATGGAGCAGTTTTCCTGAGAAATGTTCAGGAAATAAAAGTATATGAAAATAAAATGCTTGGGTCCAGCATGTTGGAGAAATCCTCCATTATCCCATTGTCCTACACAGATCCTCAGTAAACATTTTAAAGGTGCTGATGAGCCTGAAGGCCAAAAGCCTACTTCCCTATTGGACCCATGGCTCCCAGATTTAGTGGACTCAAGACTCATTGAAAGCCAGTGGAACTTAAATCCTATATAATGTAAACATTAAAACAAGTATGGGACATTCTTTTTAGCTAGGCAAATTTTGACCTTATTTATTTGGTTCCAGCTTTTCATTTCTGTGCTAATGTTTTTTATATATTATTTTACAAGTTCTGTAAAACCTGTAGTTGAGTCCTCTATAACAAGGCTCCTGCTGAAATGCTTATTTTGGCTAAATTGTCGACGCCTGTTGTGCCAATTAGTTGGGGGAGGGGCAGTGATTAATGTTGGATTTGCTGGCTATAATTTATGATATGTTTCCAGTTTTAAATTTAAGACAAATCACTATCCATCTTCGGATTTCTTTCCTCCATCCTTGGTCATTTGACCATGTCTATATTAATTGTAGTTACTGTGAGATGTAATTTGCTTCAGCTGGTAGTACTGCTGCCTTTTAAATTGGCTTCCTTCTCACTTACTTTCTCCTGTCTTGCACTTTAATGACCTTTTAACAATGTTTGCTCTGCTGTTTTCAGTTTGAAGATTTATCCCCTTTTAGAATGAAATGGAAGGAAAGTAGGAGATGAGTATTTCTACTTCACAAACAGCCTCTATAAAGTAATTTTATTCCTTATTTTTTATCATCTTACTCAAAACTCAGAACCTTTACTTAGATTTGGCTAAAATTTCCTAAACTATTCTTAAATTTGCTTTGTGTCCTCTAGTATTGCTTTAATACTGTTTTCTAAAACCTTTATGTTCAAACATAATACATATGAAAATAATACATTAATTGAATACAGCTAGGACTATCCTGGTACATCATAAGCACTTTTTAAATTTCCACAGCTTGGTCAGAACCAAGGGAATGAGCAGAATTCTTAACCAAATGCTCTCTTCTCGTTGAGCATGTTGACTCTACTACTGTACAGATGATTATATCCTCAATTAACTAATATACCTTTACAATACACATAGAAATGTACATTGATGCACACCCAATCAGCTACTGTGTCACCTTCTCTGCTCAAGTCTCTTTCCATTTCCTCATATGCATTGTCTTCCTCCACTCCACCAATACTGTCCATCCATCACCCCTCAATACTTGAAGTTCCAATAACATGCCATCTTGGAAGCTTCTCTTTTCTAAAGACAATTTAGTTAAAATCCATTTGTATTCATAAGGTCTTATGCGCTAGGTAGTACAAGCTGCTTATGACTGAACATGGATTCAAGCTGGCCCTGTCCTGGGGGTTGGGGAGGGTTAGGGGTGGGGGGTTCCAGAAAGCGTTTGTAGAACACAACAGGGAAACCAAATACCAGCCAGAAGCCATTACTCCTGCTCTCAATCAGAAAGGCACTCTGCTTTTTATCAATGCTTTTCTCCTCCGAGGAACCACTCCCTGTGTTATATAAAGAAGGCAAGTGGTTTTAAGGTCCCTAATGGCAGGAACTGTGCAGCATTTATCTTTATACTCCCTGCCATGACACGGGATGTGCTTTCTGCAGTTTATGGCCTCAACTACTTAGCATTTTTACCTTTGATAAAAAACTAGAATGGACAGCTGGCATGGAAGGAGTCCTTTTCTGACCCAGAAACTCTCTTAAACCTGTCAATGCTTCTGGTGCTGATTCTGGGCCAAGGTCCACTCCCTGTTGCTCGGTTACTTGTGTCTCTGCTTTTCTGAAGTCAAATTATCAAGTCAAAGACAGGCAGGAGGGGAGACCTACAGGAGAGCTCACCGATTAGACATGCCAAGCTCTTTCACTTGCGTCAGAGGAAGACACCCAGCGATTATGGGACTCACCTATACGCATTCATTTGCAAAGACTGGACTCAACTCTGGGTGTTTCTTCTCAAGATAACAGGCCCATGTTCCTTGGAAAAACTTTGGATGGTGTATTATTCAGGGTTCTACAGAGAAGCAGAACCAAAAAGATAGAGATGAACAGATTTATTATAGGAATTGGCTCACACAACCATGGGGATTGGAAAGTCTGAATTTCATAGGGGAGGCTTCAAGCAGGTAACTTTGAAAAAGGTGATTCTGAAATCTGGCCAATCTGAACCTTCAGGGCAGGCTATGAGCTGGAGACTCTAATGAAGATGATGTATTCCCCAGGAGAAGCCAGCTGGCTGAATAAGAAGCAGAAATTCTTCTTTCTGACTTCTGAAATTCTCAGTTCTGGCTTTAAGATCTCAAACCAATTGGACGAAGAGATTCCTCTCACTGCTGAGGGCAAAATTTTTTGTTGAACGTAGGTGTAATCAGCCACAGATACAATCTACCAACCAATGATGTAAATTCATCCATGAAATTCACTCATGTAACAAGAAGGCCAGTGCTTGTATGAACGAACAACTGGACACCACAACCTAGCTGAGCTGACTTGTGAAACTGATCATCCCAGATGGATGTCCCAGAGTCCCTGGAAAATGAATGCTGAGAAAAACCTTTAAAGAGCCTGTTTCGGTTTGTTAAAGCTGCTGGAGTGCAATATACCAGAAATGGGTTGGCTTTTTCAAAGAAGTTTTATTAGGTTACGAATTTCCAGTTCTAAGGTCATGAAAATGTCCAAATTAAGGGGAAGACACCATCTCTGAGGAAGAGCTGCTGGCATCCGAGATTCCTCTACCACATGGGAAGGCACATGGTGATGTCTGCTGGTCTTTCTCTCCTGATCTGATTTCAGTGCCTCTCTCTCTCCAAATGCCTCTAGGCATTTCTCTCTTGGCTTCTTTGGGCTTTATCCTCTCATAAAGGACTCCAGAGAGGGTATAAAGACCTAACATGAATGGGCAAGGATTCCAGCTCCATGGAAACAACTTATCAAAAGGTCCCACCCAAGAACAGATCTGCCACTATAGGGATGCATTAAGAGAATATGGCCTTTTATGGCATAGTAACAGCTTTAAACCAGCACACAGCCCATGGTGAAACTGGGCTTCCATCCTCCCTGGGTTTGCATGGTCTATGCACCAATTTTATTAACTCAGGTTTATTACTCTGTTAGTGAACATTTTCTTAAATGTCGCTGCCCTGCCATTTGCTGGTGGGTGGTTTTCAAATTTACTTTGCATAGGAACAATCATTTTACCTACAAACCTTTTAAGACATCTTATTACTCCTTTCCGAGATTTACTTAAAATACCAGCTGATTAAATATTAAATATCTAACTGCGGGAGATGAAAATATAAACAAACCCAAGTAATAACTTTCAGTTTCACTATATAAAATTAATGCAGGCCAAATATTTTGTTAAAAACTTTACTTTTCAGATAATTAAGAAGAAAGAAAAGCCTCATAGCAAGTTCATCCATGACAATTACTACTGGCACCTTTTCTCATAGTTCATTCAACAATTTTTTCCCAGGATATGTTTATGTATTGTGATCATATTCATATCCAATTTTATTTTGTTTTTAACATTTAATATATTACACTGCACTTTCTTAATTTGTATATACTTTTCTTCATCATTATTTTTGATATACAATAATCCATCAAGTTCACATAATGTGATTTATTTAAGCATTCACCATGAATAGATATTTAAATTATTAACCCCTTTTCACTATCATTGATTTGCTTTGTGCTCCCAAATGAACTGTAATATGATTACGAATAACATCCCACAACCATTTTCCTTAAAGGCTCTGGATTTATTTTTAAATCATCGTATGGACTTTGTTATGGAACAAACCCTGAGGATAATCTGTTTTTTTCCTTCCATTTTTTTAGGTCACTTATTTTTCCTGCTTGAATTAATATATATGATTCTTCCCCTTTCCATGTAATTCTTGGCAAATGCTTTTAGTCACCAAACACAATTATTTTCTAAGCTGAGGAAAGTTTCCTCTTCAAATTCTGTGATGATTTCCTCCAGTTCACTGGTCTTTGCTTCTCTTTAAGGACCAGCTATTATTTGTCATTTAGAATACATTATGGAGCATCCCTTAGCCTCAAAAATATAATCAGTTCTCTCATTACTAAAAAAATTATATATATGTTCCTTGCCTTTGCATTCGTGCCCAACATCTCAAATTATCTTCCATATTTCTGAGTGGCCTCCTCAAAGTTTCACCCTGGCCTTTTACAAGATGGCAAAGCAGATCTTGCTATCATATTTTTGAATCCCACAGAATCTTTTGTTCTTAGCCATCAGAGCTTATATCCTCCTTGCCTGTTAATTTTTTCCCACAGATCCAATGTAATTGTGTATGTAATAACACAGCACACAGATTTTCAGATGTTATCTTTTCTCCCCCACTAACCAAATCCACCTGGGAAGAATGCTCTCCTTTATCCCTCTTAAAGCTGCTTGCGACTCTTCCCTGACGTTACAGAATTTGGGTTTCGTCCTAAATTTGTCTCCCCCAACTATCAACTCATCTCTTCTCCTTTACCCATGCATGGTGGTTAGGTTTTGGTGTCAACTTGGCCAGGTGATGGTGCCCCGTTGTTCCATTTTTGTGGACTTAAATCATCAGTATGAGAAATTCATCTATGGCTGATTCACATTTGCTGTGGACTAAGGGGAGTGCCTTCCACAATGAGCGAGGTTTAATTTAATTGGTCGGATGCTTAAAGACAGAGGTCAGAAGAGAGTTCAGCAGAGAGGTCAGAAGAGAGCTCAGCAGAGAGCTCAGCAGCGAGCTCAGCAGCTCAGCATACCTCATCTCAGCACTTGCAGCTCAACCCAGACATTTGGAGATGTAGAAAGGAATCACTCTGGGGAAAGCCGTTGGAACCCAGAAGCCAGGAGAGAAGGCCAGCAGATGTCACCGTGTGCCTTCCCATGTAACAGAGAAATTCAGATGAGAGCCAGCTGCCCCTCTGAAGAACTATAAATTTAAATTAAATAAATCCCATTATTAAAAGCTGATCCATCTCTGCTGTGTTGCATAATAACAATATTAGCAAACCAAAATACCTAGCCTCCCCTGTTTCACAATGAATCCTTTAGCCATTCGTAATGACCTGCATTCCACAAGAACAACAGAAATCCTTTCATTTGAGACTTGGACACTTGATGTTTGGTGCCTGGGTACAATTTCTTTTCTATCACCTCAAATACCCCTCCTTATCCTTTACTTTTCAATTTGTATGTCATCGCTCCCCAAAAGTCAACTCTGCCATTCAATGGGATGGTATGTCTTAGGTGCTCCCCCGATTTTTCTCTAAGCACTCTGTACTTTACCTAATATAATCCCGTATGCAATTTTAAACTTTTGAATGTTAGTTACATATATATGATGCAAAGTTTCCAATTTTAGCCACTTTAAATTCAATAGTATTAATTTCATTCACAATATTCTGGTACCATCAGCATGAAGTCAAAAGTACAGGACCAAAAGGAAAAGTAGATAAAACGGACTTTGTAAAAATTAAAAACTTTTGTGCACCAAAGGTCAGTATCAAGAAACGGAAAAGACAACCACATGTAATGGTATAAAAACAACTGCTAACTATGTATCTGTAAGGATATAATATCTGGAATATATAAAAAAAAAACTGCTACAACTGAACAACAAAAAGACAAATGACTCAATTTAAATATAGGCAAAGAATTTGAATAGACATTTCTCCACGGAAGATAAAAACAAATGCCCAATAAGCACGCATCCAGATGTCCCTGTTATATTTTAAGGTGTATACAGGCAGGATGGTCTGTTTTCATAGAAGTGTACATTATTTCAGGGAATGCTAAACAATAAGGCTTGCATATATCTCTTGCACCCATTAATTATTTAACGGCAGCATCCTTCAGTGAGGTCAGATCTTAAGTGTGGTGAGATCTATAAAAGCCTAATGCTCGTACAAAGTGTATAATCGCTGGAAGGTTTTGCTTCAAATTCCAATTAGTGTTACAGAAGCAACTCAGCATTTTCCAACAGAGCCTCAGGAGGCTAAAAGGGAAGGAGGGAGGAGGCACCCCTTCTTCCTGAGACTTTGGTAGATATCAGAAGCTTTTCATATATTGTCCAGGTCGACCTTTTCAAATGCATGGCAAACTAAACAAGAAGAGGCCCATTTGGTACATGAGAAAAGCTGAAAAGCTAGAAAGGTCAGACAGCTATGGGGACCTAGCACCAAGCTTCTAGCCCTCTTTTCTGAGTTCCTCATAATGTTTCAATGACATTTGAAAACCCAAACTTTGCACCTCCATGGAAAGCATGAGCTCCCCTCTTTGGGGGCCCTCAACAATCTTCTCTTGATTTGGGGAACTATGCATCTTGCACCCACCCACCCCCAACTCTGTCTCCTTTCGGGTTGCTCCTGGATTGAAGAATTATGTGTACTTTTGACATTTATAGCATTGAATGTGAGGTCTGTGCAAGGCCAGTGAAATTCCACTCTCCTTCTCCCACTCATACTGAGGATAACTTTCTTCCCAAAGACTTGCTCCTCTGCCTGGAGTCCTTATCATCTCACTCACAATACTATTGCCACCTCTGTCTTCGTTTCCTGGGGTTGAAAAAGCAAGTATGCAAATTGGTAGGCTTGAAGCAACAGAAATTTTCTCCCAGATCTGGAGACCAGAAGTCTGAAATCAAGGTGTCAGCAGGGCCACGTTCCCTCTGAAACCTCCGGGGGAGAATCTGGTCCATGCCTCTCTCCTCTCTTCTGGTGGTGCCTGGCAATCCTTGGTGTTCCTTGGTGTGATGGTGAGATTCTGGTGTCGACTTGGCTAAGTGATGATGCCCAGTTGTCTGGTCAGGCAAGCATTGGCCTGATTGTAGCTGCAAGGATATTTCGGGGCTGGTTGATAAACTGGAAGGTTGGTGCAGTAAATCATCAGTCAGTTGACTGCATCTGTGGCTGATTACATCTACAATCAATGAAGGCGTGCCTCTCACAATGAGATATTCCAATCAGTTGAAGGCTTTTAAGGAAGAAGAGAGACCCTTTCACTGCTTCTTCAGCCAGCAAGCCTCTCCTATGGAGTTCATCCAGACCCTGCATCACAGCCACCAGCTTCACAGCCTGCCCAATGGATTTTGGACCCTTCCATTTTCACAGTTGCATGAGACACGTTGGTAAATCTCATATTTACAGATCTCTCCTATTGGTTCTGTTTCTCTAAAGAACCTTAATACACATCATTAGTGGCAGCATAATTCCATTCTCTGACTGCATCTCACAGCTGTCCTCTCCACCTAAGTCTGGCTGTGTCTCCTCTCCCCTTTTCACTAGGAAGCAGTCATACTGGATTAAGGCCCCACCTACTCCAGCATGACCACATCTTAATTCAACTAATTCCGTTTGCAGCGACCCTATTTCCAAATAAGTTCACATTAGAAGATACCAGCATAGCAACACAATATGACCCACAACAGACTCTACGACCTCTAAAAGCTACAGGTGCAAAGTTAGAAGGCTTCTAGCCTGCCATTACATTCCAAATACTAAGAGAATTCAACATGTGGTGTTGTGGAAACTACAGACAGATGTGAATCTCAGACTCACTGAGCTCCACGTTGATTTCCTACGTAGCGAAAACAACTTATTGTGAAGTTCAGTTTTCCACTTGGAAATTGAAATTATCTGACTTGCCAAGATCATCATAAAGAATTATGTTGAGCATAAAATAAATCAAGGCATGTGTAGATCTTTAAAGAACATTATTAAAATAAAAGTGATCGTCAAAAAATGCAAGTTAGGACAACGTGTACAAAAAAGGGAACAACACAGTATCCTCTAATGAAAACTTCAATGAATTTTAAAATATGATAATGTTTAAAAAGTATATGGGGATTAATTTACCATTTAGAAGTCTAGTGGTGGTGATTGTAGGTTTTCTTCATTCTTTTCTTCCATCTTCTTTTTCCTTTCCTTTTTATTTCATAAACTAGTTAAATATCTTTTCAAATATCATAAGATACAGATGTAATGAGGATAATGTACTTGGATTTTCATTGTTATATTGCTTTTTCTCCACTTAAGATGCTTGAGAATAATGGCTTCATTATGTATTTTTTAAAAAGCTACCTGCCCACTATAAAACAGTCAAGCAATATACAAAAGTCCATTAAATAAGGTAAAAAAAAGTTCCATTTAAATAGAAACACATAGATATTAAGTGTCATTCCAAATGCATCTCTATGTTTCTTTATACTAAAAATTTCTACATATATATAACTTTAAAAATATAAATCACCCCATATGTCCATATATATTATGTATGTGTGTTTGCATATGTATCTGCATATGTATATTAGGGTATATATGCATATATAGATATATACACACAGACACAAATTTTATTCTGTAAGATTGTCTATAAACATAGAATAATGCCTTGACATTTAATTTTGATTAAAATAAGCAATAGTAAGATGCATGCTGCAGGAACATTAAAACAAAACCTAAACAGTCTGATTTTTGCTAAAGATCCAAAGAGAGAGAATAGACAGAGAACCTCATTTATGGCATAAACCAAAATGCTTAAAACTATAGCAATGGTTGGCTCTCTTTCAATGCAGCCACATTGTACAACCCAACATACTTTAGAAATCATAGGTAACTGGAAGTAATAGATCTGGGTGGGCTCTGAATCTGCAGGGAAAGTGGACATAGGAAAGCGTATTGGAAGCACAGCCCCTTTCTATGATTGTGGCTTACTTGTTTAGATTGGGCATCCCGCCCAAACAGAAAATGTCTTTTCTCTAGCAATTTTAATGCTATCAATATCAAATATCTGTGCTTTCCATAATGATTTCTTCTTGTATGTGGTGCTCATTGTGTGTGTGTTAATTTTTCATTATTTTACAGTATCTTCATAATTATTTAATCAAAATATGGAAAACATTTATGGGTGAAGTTAAAAGTGTTTTTCTTCTGGAACTTGTTTGTCATGGAGTAATCCCAGAAGCAATACTTGCAAAGACCTGTTATCATTTTAGCAAACACGTGGGGTCTACCATAGCAGGTGGAGTCAACCCAAAGGAAGGCAGGGCTTCCAGACGTAAGACCATGGTGGTTGTGGAGATTTGGCACATGACCCTCAATCGTTCACTGTGGAAATGCTCTCTTCCAGCCCATGAATGCTGTCTCCTTCTGCCCTCTTTCTAATCCTTCCTCTTTTCAACTTTGCCTTCTCACCAGACCCTCTCATTCCTTGCTCTTTCAGTGCTGATTTACTGACTGGCAACGTAGGGTTTGGTCCTGACTCTTTAATTCAGTTTACAAAGCACTGATGCCTTCCTTCACTGGTCAAGTAGAAAACTGTACAGATAAAGTCTAAGCGCTAAATATAATCCCTAGACTGTGCAGTAAAGGAAGTATTCACCAAATAATACCGAAAGACCTACAGAGATTTAACACAATGTCCATTCATCTTATCCCTTTATGTAGTATGGCTCTTAGAATACTTTTAGAGTATTCAGTTCATATTGTCACTGTAGTGATTTAATATGTTTTTTATTATGTTTACATATTTGGCTGGTTGGATGACATTTGTTCAAAAAACAGAATACACACTGGAAACCACACTAGCAAGGGAAAACAGAGACAAAGACATATGAGTTATCTGTCTTATCACACAACCCTGAGATTCATTCCAATGAACAAAAAACGTTAGACTACCAGAATTGTGACTTGAGCCAGGAATCTGCATTCTGATGACAGTATTTTTAATGAAACCATGGACTTATTCAAAAATAGTTTGTTCACACATTCATCCTATAAGGATTTGCTGATAATTCTATTGAAATGTGGTTGAGTAAAGACACTATTCCTCTACATTCTCTACTTGAAATCTACCAAGAAAATGTGATAGAATGGAAATTAGAATTAAAAACTTGCTGTTTTCAATCATACAAAAAAAATTGCTACAAACCCAACCACAAAAAATGAACCATGCCTAACAATGTAACATGAAATTCAGTTAAAAAAAAAAAAAAGATGGAGTTCAATCTATATCTTTGCAGCATACTTTGAACTTTTGCATGTTTGCAGTTGTATAAAAAAATATATAAAGCACATGGATCATCAACTTCTTCATTTAAGTCTTGTGAAAAGAGCTTGGACCCATTTTTCTGCCTGAAAGCTCACCGCCGTTAGGGTGGTTTGGGGAGATGCCCCATGGGTGAACAGCTTAGGGAGAAGACAAAGTAACATCATAGAAGTGAACTGTGAACAGCTGTCTCCACTTGCTCCCAGGTTCAGATGGCTCCACCCACTAAGGAGTGAGGGGTAGTGCCAAGCCCATACAGCTCTGCAGTTCTGTCCTGGGCTATCGTAAACAACCATTGAGTAAATCTGCTGAGGCAGTGCTTGGCCAGCTGCAGGGTCAGTTCCTTGAGACCATGGAGATTCTGAAGGGTCAGAGTCCATGCATCTCAAGCTGTGTTCTACCTGCGAGTTTCCCACCAAGCAAGGGAGGGTTGGCATTCTCCCTTTTAGGGAATCAGCAATCCTTGTTCTTTCATTTCTCTCTAGAGCTTGGTCAGTTTGCTTGGTCTTTCATCTTCTTCTCTATTTTTCTCTTTTCTGCCTTGAGCCTTTGAGAGGCTGTAAGTTCTTTATTTGCTTTCATGATGATTCAGAGCATCAGAGTTTTATGTTTATTCTAGAATTACTATCCAAGGCAATAAATAGGAGAATGAAATAAAATATAGACCAAATATAAAGGAGCAGGTGGAGTGATCATTATTTTCAGAAGGGATAGTGTTGTAACTAAATCCTAAGGGAATTAACCAGAAAAAAAGAGTGGAAATGTTTTAAAAAAAAAAAAGTCCAGTCAACTGTTTGGTTACAAAATTAACATGCAAATTCAATACCTTCTCCATGTAACAGTAATGGGCTGTTAGAAAATAAACTGACAGGGAAATAACTCACTTATATCACTGAATAAGTAAGCAAACAAAGTACCTAGAAATTAACTTAGGCAATGTATAATGCATAATCAGAAAAATTGTTGAAACACATGACATATATTAAATAAGTGGAAAAAATGTGGGTTTTTTTGTTTTGTTTTGTTTTGTTTTGTTTTGCTTGGTGAGGAAGACTCAGTATTGTAAAGATGTCAGTCTCTCTAAATTAATTTGTAAGTACAAGGCAATCTCAATAAAAGTGCCAACAGAATTTCTTGGAGAATTAGAAAAGCTGATTCTGAGTAATGAGAAAAGCGGCATTTATTAAAGCTACTTAGCTCTGGCACAGAAATATATGCAGAGAGCAAATGACAGGACAGAGAAGCCATATATAGAGTGACATAAACATACAAATTTAGTATTTGATAAAAAGAAGCATCCAAAGCCAATGAGGAACAGATAGTACATTTCACAAGTGCATAAATATTTATGTGCATGTATAAATACATATATATGAATATAAGAATATCTGCATACATTTGTGTATACATATATATTATTATATAAGAACAATAGACCTGTATGTACTATAAATTTATACATATTATCTAATAAGTATATGTAGTTATAGATATATAACTCCAACTATTTATATAGCTATCTATGCTTCATCAAACTTGTTATCTAAAATGAAATCTGAATGCATAAATTCTAGGAAGGAACAGAGGGTCATTTTACAAATGCACTGCTGAAGTGGAAATGACTTTGAAAACAAGACAGATCCCCCAAAAGACTGACTGCTTTCACCACAGAGAAACTGAAATTTTCAGTATTCAAAAATACACTATATGAAATCAAAAGACAAGTGAAAAAAACTAATCTATACTGGATTTAAGGACAGGGTTGCCACTATTCACTGGGTTATTTATATCATCAAAAGCCCCAGGAGTATTAATATGTATCAACAATGACTCTGGAAACATTAAATGGACCATCATTTGGTGGTGTTAATCTGAACTCCATACTTTTATACATGAAATTTATCCCCAAACCCATCCAGGAGAATTAATTCACTTATCCTCAGGAAGCAAGAGAAGTCAACATTCCACAACCTCATCCACTGTCTCAGAAGAACATAAACTGTGAGATTCAGAGGAAATGATCAACATTATGAGGAAAGCTGATTTGTTTATAGACAGTGGTCAAAACTGCAGAACGCTGGTTTGCAAAGATTTTTTTAATGCAATTTTATTGGGTTATCTTCACACACCATGCAATCCATCCAAAGTACAAAATCGATGGCTTTCAGTATCATCACGGAATTGTGCATTCATCCCCACAATTTTAGAGCATTTTCATTATTCCCGCAAAAAATAAAAAGAAAACCCAAACATCCCATACCTCTTATCCCCCCCCCCATTATTGACACCTAGTATTGGTGTATAACAGCTGAAAGAATATTAAGATATTACTGTTAACTATAGTCTGCAGCTTGCAATAGGCACATTTCCCCCATATACCACTTCCCAATCCTTCCACCCCCTCCCCCAGCCCTAGGCAACCACTAATACACTTATGGCCACTAGATTTGCCTATTCTGGACATTTCGTATAAATGGAACCATACAATATACAGTCTTTTTACACTGGCCTTTTTCACTTAGAATGTTTTCAAGGTTCGTCCATGTTGTACTGCGAATCAGTATTTCATTCTTTTTTATGGCTGAACATTTTTCATTTTGTATGGCTATACCTCTTTCTATTCTTCCTTTCATCGATTGATGGACTTTTAGATTGTTTCCAACTTTTGACTATTATGAATAATGCTACCAAGATTATTAGTTGATAAGTTTTTGTGTTGATCTGTTTTCATTTCTCTTGTGTATTTCCTAGGACTGGATATGTTGAGTCATATGGTAACTCTATGTTTAACTTTTTAAGAAACTGTGTTACCCAAAGTGGCTACATAGTTATATAACCCTACCAGGAACCTTTAAGGTTCCAATTTTTCTATATCTTTGTTAACACTTGTTATTATGTGACTTTTTGATTATAGTCATCCAACAAGTGGTACCTCAATGCAATTTTGATTTGCATTTCCCTGATGACTAATAATATTGAGCATCTTTTCATATGTTTATTGAGAAATGCCTATTCAGATCCTTGCCCATTTGTAACTGAGTTGTCTTTTCATAATTGAGCTGTAAGAGTTCTTCATATATTCTAGATATAAATTCCTCATTAGGATGATAAATCCTACTAGTCTGATTGTATAGGTTGTCTTTTTACTTGATAGTATCCTTTGTAATGCAAAAGTTTCAATTTAGATGAAGCCCAGATTATCTTTTTTTTAATTTTTAATTTTTTTATATTTATTTATTTATTTATTTATTTATTTATTTATTGCCGCTTGAGCTTTTGGGATCATATGTAAGAATCCATTGCCAAATACAAGGTCATGAAGATTTATCCCTATGTTTTCTTCTAAGAGTTTTATAATCTTAGCTCTTCAGTTTAAATTTTTGAGCCAGTTTGAATTAATTTTTTTATATAGTGCTTTGTAAGGGGGGGGGGGCAACTTCGTTCTTGCACTTGTGAATATCCAGTTGTCTCAGAATCATTTGTTGAAAGGACTATTCTTTCCCCAGTGGTGTTTTTGCACCCTTGTCAGAAATCAACTGTCCATAGATGTGAGGGTTTATTTCCAAACTCTCAATTCCATTGGTCTATATGTCTATCTTTATAACAGCTGTTGTACTGCAGTACAAATCAATACTATACTGTTTTGTAGTAAGTTTTGAAATCTGGTAATGTGAGTCTTCAAAATTTTTATTATTTTTAAAGAATGCTTTGGTTATTTGCAGTCTCTTGAATTTCATATGAATTATAGGATTGGTTTTTCCATTGCTGCTAAAAAGGTCATTGGGAATTTGATAGTGATTGCATTGAATTGGTAGATGGCTTTGGGGAGTATTGCCATTTTAACAATACCGTGTCTTCAAATCCATGAACACAGAGTCTGTTTCTATCTATTTAGGAAATATCTATTGGGCAATACTTCATATTCTTCAGAGTATGTATTCGTGTTTGTTTTGTTTAATTTATTCCTAAGTATTTTATTCTTTGATGCTAGTGTAGTGGAATGGTTTTCTTAATTTACTTTCTGGATTATTCATTTTTGACTGTGCATAGAAATACGATTGATTTTTTTATATTGATCTTGTATACTTAGAATATTTTATGTACAAGACTGTGTCACCTGAGAATACAGATAGGTTTACTTCTTTCTCTCCCATTCACTTGCCTTTTATTTCATTTCTTGCCTAATGCCCAGATAGAAGCTCTGCTAGAGTCCTGAACAGAAGTTTCAAGAGCAGACATCCTTGACTGGTTCCTAGTCTTATGGGGAAAGCATCCAGTCTTTCTCCATTAAATAGCACGTTAGCGCTGGGTTTTTTGTAGATGCCCTGCAGAGGTTTTCCATATATGTAGGAAGTATAATAAAACTGAGTGGATGTGCAAGTGTTCAAAATTTGCCTTATCTCCCTTAATTCTTTATATAATACATCTACTGTGAGATATATTAAAATTTAGTGAATGATCTTAAACTTTTATTAATACTTACTTGTGAATTCCCATATAGCATACATTGACAAAGTTTCATATAGTAAAAACTACATGTAAAACTATGGGTTTTTTATGTCTGAAAGTTGGGAAACATCAAATAGTACTAAATTTGAATTTTATTATGTTGGGAATTTGTATTGCCTTTGTTTCAGCAAAATCATTCCTTATGTTATTCTTGTTGAGTTTTTGGAATCAGTTGCATAAATGCAAGCATCACAAGGATTAAAAATAAAGTGAAATTATACTTAAAAAACACAAAATGTGAGTAATCTCAATAAAAATCAAATTAAAGTAACTATAAAAGATAAAAATATTAAAATTAGTGTCATTACTTTTCAAAAAATTAATATCTCCTCTAAAATATTCAAAACCATCTTTTATAATTAAAGCAAAATATGGATTATAGCTAATAAATTAAAAGTTTAGATTCACAATGAGGTTAAATATTCTTAGTTTTAAAAATTTAATCAAACCTTATTTATATTTTTTAAAACAATTAGTCTCAATTTTAATGCTTAATGTACACATAGGACAATATGTAGAACAGAATTTTCTCACTTTTGGGACTACTGAATTTGAGCCAGATACTTATTTTTCAGGAGGACTGCCCTATGCTTGATGAGTGAGAAGCTTTCCTGGACTCTGTCTACTGGGTGCCACAGCAGTCCCCAGTTGTAACAACGAAAAATGTCTCCAGATATTGCCCAAATATCCCCTGGGGGCAAAATTCCCTGAAATTGAGAACCGCTGGTCTTAACTGACTAATATACACATTTAAGAGTGAAGTGAAGTATCAATCATTACAAAATACTTCCCAAACACTCACACACACATGCAACTTTGTGTTAACTTGGGACACTTCTGGTCCCATGAATTGGAATATGGAGCTAAAAATGGATCTTCTGAAACAGTGTTTTGTGATGTAAGAATCGGTGGCTTTGAAACTATCTGTGCGGAATGGATTGGCTTATTCATCATTTCGTTTCTGTTGTCTGAGATCTTCTGTATTTCAAATTCTCTCTATGTCCAATGCAATCTTGACCCAGTGTATTAGTCTGTGAAAGCTGTTGGAATGCCATATACTCGAAATAAAAAAGCTTTTAAAAAGAGAATTTATAAAGTTGCAAGTTTATAGTCCTAAGGCTATAAAAACATCCAAATTAAGGCATCCAGGGAAAGATATTTTCACTCAAGGAAGGCCAGTGAATCCAGAATAGGTCTGTCAGCTGGGAAGGCATGTGACCAGCATCTGCCGGAATCTGTGGCTTCTGGTTTCAAATAGCTTCCCTAGGGGTGTTTTCTATCTGCATCTCCAAACATCTGGGTCTCATGTGCATGTGCTTTGTCAGCACTCCAAGCATCTGGGCTTCCTCCAAAGTGTTTCCCATTTTAAAGGACTCTGGTAAACTAATCAAGACCCACCTGAATGGACAGAGTCACATCTCCATTTTAATCAAACGGTCACACCCACAATTGGTTGGGTCAGTCTCCATGGAAACAATCCAGTCAAAGGCTCCCACCCTAGAAGATAAGTCTGGCCCCACAAGATTCGATCAGGATTAAAACATGGCTTTTCTGGGATACACAATAATTTTAAACTGGCACACCCAGCATTTACAAGCCTTCATGAACCTCAAAGCTATGAACTTGATCCAGGGACAAAGGGAAGAGATATTGGGTAAGAATTCCCTATAGCCTGAAGGATATCAGTTCTGACAAGGGATGCTTAGGATTCCAGGTTTCAGATGGGTCCAGTAATCCTTAATACAATGTTTTTGTGCAGTTCTCATATGCAGGATCCTCTAAAATGGGGGGTCCAGTGTAGAGGCACCTCACCCCATTTTAAGGGGGGTAGAAATTCAGGAGTATAGAGAGGAGGGCTTCAGGGGTCTGTGGGAGAATATTGGAGAATAATGCTACACAAGCGAGAGCTAAAGAAGAGGAGACCAAGCAGGAAGCTGATAAATAAAGGCTATACATATAAAAGGGATCCTTGAAGAGAAGAGTGCCACAGAAGACAAGGAAAAAGGGAATGTCCAGAGAATTTTATTTATGCCTGGACTTATTCCAGAAATGAGTTAAGGCAATTTACCAGGATGCATGCACAAAGCTCAACCAAACAATATAAACTGAAGAGGATATAAAGGTAAATTGAAAAAAATAAAGGAAGTGGGCAAAAAAGGGAACCAGGAAGGGGGAGATGTATGCATTAGCATGTGTCCATGGTCCTCCTAGAATGTGAGTCATGCTTTTGGTTTAAAGATTGACAACAGGCAAAAGGATTTGAATGGACATTTCTCCAAAGATGCATAAATGGTCAATAAGAACAGGTATGGTGCATTGGAGCTGTGTACCCCAGAAAAACATATTCTTAATCTTAACCCCTTTCTATGAGTATGAATCCACTATATATAGGACCTTTTGATGAGGTTACTTCAGGGAAGGTGCGACCCAGATGAATCAGGATGGGAGACCATAGAGGGGAGGCTGCAGAGAAGCCACAGGAATGGCCAGAAGCTGGAAGCTAGAAGTCAGTGGAACCTGGAAGAGAAAGGAAAAAATGCTGCCATGTATATTGCCATATGACAGAAAAGCCAAAGAACCCCAAATATTGCTGGTAGCCAGAAGACACTGACTCTAGGGAGGGAAGCAAGCCTTTCAACTTCTGAACTATGAGCCAGAAAACTCCTGTTGTTAAGCCAACCCATTGTTGGGTATTTGCTTTAAGAGATAAGAAAATAAAATAACTTTTGGTGCCAGAAAGAGGGTGCTGCTAAGAGAAACATCTAAAAAGTAGAAAAGGCTTTCAATTTGGTTAATAGATAGAGCCTGGAAGAACTGAGATGTGCTTGACAGAAAAATGCCTAGATTGCTTTGAAAAGACTATCGGTAGAAAGATGGATGTACCTCCACTGAGGCCTGAGAAAGAAATGATGAATGTGTTATTGGAAACTCAATAAAAGCTGATCCTTGCTATAAAGTAGAAGAGAATTTGGTGAAATTAAGTTCTGATGTTGGGTTGAAAGTGGCACTTGAAAGTGATGAACTTGGATATTTAGCTGAGGAGATTTCCAACCAGAAGAAACTTACCCTGGGAGGAAGTAAAGTAAGTGTGGATGGAACAACCTGGTTTCTTCTTGTAGCTTATAGTAAAATGTGAAAGGAAAGGGAAAGCTGAGAATGAAACTCTTAAGCATAAATGAACCAAAAGATGATAATTTAGAAAATTCTCCACCCATCCAGATGCCATGCTCTGAGACTAAGCCCAGAAGCAGCCTTATTAGGGTCTTTTCTGAGCCTCTAGGCAGCAAATCCCCAGAGGACAGAGCTCTATATGGGGGTTCAACTAAATAACCCTTTGCTGAAGTGGCTGAGCATGGTTTCAGTCAGATATTTCAGTGGAAGTCAGGATTGGAAATGCGGTTAACCAGGAAGGATCTGCAGAAACTTTTTCTGTGTGTTTCTTTGGGCTCCTGTGAACTGTATGTAAAGCCAACAAGGTCTTTGCAAAATTTGTAAGAGCATAACTACTGTCACACTGGACTGAAAGAGGCAGAGAATGGGTGAATTGAAGGAAGAATGACTTCAAGAGCAGAAACATCAAAACAAAGGTCTGGATCAAAAAGATCTCATTGGGCCAAGAGAGAGGACCCAGCCATGGTGTGGAAAGGGCAGGTCCACCCCTGCACATGGAGACAAACCTTCTAGCCTCTGAAACTGGGAGCCAATAAATTCCTGTTGTAAAGTCAACCCACTGTACGGTATTTGTTTTCAGCAGATAGGAAACTTAAACAACAGGAAAAGATGCACAACATTGTTAGCCATCAGGCAAATGCAAATTAAACCACAATATGATACAAATTCACATCCACGAGGATAATTACAATCAAAGATAGACAATAAGGAGTGTTGACAAGGATGGGAGAAATCAGAACTCACATGCTAATGATGGGGATGTAAAGTGGTACCACTTTGGGAAACAGGATGACAGTTCTTTCAACTGCTTAATAAAATCCCCTCTTAGGTATATATCTAAGAGAAATAAAAGTTTATGCCCACTTTGTCCACTTAAGGACTTGTGCATGAATGTTCAAAGCAATAGTATTCCAACAGCCAAAACGTGGAAATAATCCAAAAGTCCATTAATGGATAAATAGATAAACAAAAAGTGGTATATACATACAATGGAATGATATTTGGCAATTTAAAAAAACAAAGTACTGAAATATGCTACAACATAGATGAACCTTGAAAGCAGTATGCTAAGTGACAGAAGCCAGTCACTTATACGACATATGGTATGATTACATTTATATTTTTATGGCAAAAAATATCATATATTGTATGATTATATGACATGGCCAGAATAAGCAAATCTAGAGACTCAATAAGTATTTTATCAGCTGAATAGTGCTGGGATGGCTGGGAGGAAATGGGGAGTGATTGCTAATGGGTATGGGTTTCTTTTAGGAGTGATGAAAATGTTCCAAAATTGCTTGCAGTGATGGTTACACAACCCCATGAATATACTTACAAATATCGAATTGTACGCCTTTAAGTAGGTGAATTGTATGGTAAGTGAATTATATCTCAATAAAGCTTTCCAAAAAAAAAAAAAAGATTGTCATCAGCAAAGAGAAAGCTAAAACCTGAACAGTTAGATGATTTGGTTTCATGAGATAAAAGCAAACAATTTCTACATGAAAAGAAGATCCCAGTGCTGAGAATCCTGTAATATAATATGCAACCTCCTTTTAAAGGGATTTTATAGTAGTTTTGAGAGCATTCATTAAAAAGCTACTGGCAAGAAACCAAGACTAAATTCAGGCATCTTTCTAGAAGCCAATTTGAAGCCACAGGTCCCTCTGCTTGGCTGAGCTAAGTGAGTGGTGAATGCTGGCATATCTATAGGGGATTTGCCACCTCAATTTGCAAGGTTAGTATTTCATGAAATGTTTTAAGTGCTTTGTTTTGTTTTTTTCCTTTTCTGCCTATGATGTTCTACTCTTTCAGGCAAGAACTACATCATGGACCATGGAGAGGATTCCAACTGCTGTTAGCAAGAATGCAAGGAAAAAGAAAGAGTCAATGTTCAGGTTTTACCTGTTATGAATAAGATTTTGAGCTCCTAGTGTCAGATTTTGACACTAGACTAGGCAGGAGGAACAAATCAGTGTGTCCTCTCTTTCCCTCTATATTGGAGTTCATCCTCAGGCTGACAGAGGCAAGTTAGAAGCATCATACTGGTATGATCTCTGTATCCCTTTCTGGAATATGATGGCTAGGGGCAGCATTCCAGGAGAGGTCCTGGAAGGAAGGGTTTAGTGAGGTGCAACATGTGAAAACTCTAGGTCTGCATTGTCCAAATGGTGGCCACCAGCCAACCAGAGTGAGTCTGGAGCCCTTGAACCGTGGTAGTTCCATGTGACATGTGCTGGAAAGGTAAGATCTCAAGGTCTTCTTGTGAAAAAAAAATTTCTTATTTTTTTTATTGTTACACATTGAAATGATAATATTTTGGTTGTTTTGTGTTAAATAAAATATATTATTAAAATCAATTCCACCCAATGAGAGGAACTTGACAGTAAAGGGATATGATAAGCAGTACCTCCGTCCAATGAAAGAGGTCACCTTTCTCAGCAATAGAACTACATTGATAGCATGTTTCTTTGACATCACAGAATGAAAAATGATACTTTGCCTTGGTCTTTCTTCCAGAAACCCATAACCCCAGTCCAACCATGAGAAAAAATCAGACAAATCCCAACTGAGGGACCCACGCTACAAAATACTGCAGCAGAACTCATCAAAACTGTCCAAGTCATCAACAACAAGGGAAGTCTGAGAAACTGCCACATCTCAGAGGAGGCTAAGCAGATGTGATGACTAAGTGTCATGAGGGACCCTGGATGGGGTCCTGGAATAGAAACAGGACACTAGGGGAGAACTAGGAAAATCCAAATGAAGTGTGGAGTTAAGTTAATGATAATGTACCATACTATGTAAGATATTAGCAATGGGAAAATATAGGGATTCCTTGTGCTACTTCAAAGTTTTTCTGTAAATCTAAAAGTGTTATAAACTTCAACATTTATTTAAAAATATTAGTTCTACCTGCTTGGTTTTACATGTTGAATGTGGCTACTAGAAAATTGAAAATTACATAAATGGCTACATTCTCCTTCTAATGGACTCTTGCTTGACTGGTGGACCCAGGATATCATGGGACAACACAGACTTCACCCAACAGGACATCTTCAGCAGCAGACAGGAGGCTGCGGGATTGGTTGTATAAGCCAGGGAGGACTCAGGGGGAAGTCACACCCTTTTCTTTGTATGATGCTATTGTCAACAAGTGTCTTTGAGGATTGGGAAAAGAAACAGAATTTGGTTTAACTTTGTAGAAATGAGTCTGTGGAAGAGAACTCTTGATTTTTCATGGAAGTGAGTCTGTCGTCTAGTGGAAAAGAGCCCTTGATTTTTAACCCCTTCATTTGGGATCTTCTTGCCCTTCCTTCCACTGCCCAGAAAGATGCACAAAGGGATGTTCTCCAGAAAGAACATATCTTTGTTGTACACCTCTGTCTAGAGCATGACAAATTTTGGATCTGAATCCATCCATAAATAGCTTTTCTCTCGTACCTCTTCTCCCTTTCACGGTTTCCATAATCTCTAACATTCTGGCCACAGAGAGAAAGAGTGGGAGATATCTCTTGTATCTCTTATTTGTAATTTTCTGCAACATTTCCCAGAGCAGGTGAACTGCTATCTGACCTTTCTTTTCCTCAGGGACTGGGCAGGATGCAACCTGAGGGGCTCCCTTAATCTCCAATGACGTCATAGTACATGGGTCCACATGTCTATAATGTCAGGGACTTCTAGGAGATGGGCTTCTATGTTTGCAGTGATGATGATGATTATAAAAATATTTTGAGAGGCACCTTTGCACATCTAAAATTTGGATTATGAACATTTTTTCCCATTCATTGAGATATGTTCTCAAAGAATGGTGTCAATTCTGACTCTAATCAATGATACACATATGAGCTTTTTTTTCTGTGCATAACTTGACCTTTTACTAGATCTTGATAAGTTCTTTGTTTAGAAGGTCCAAGGGGAGCATCTTCTCTGAGAGGTTCCTTTTTTTCTGTCTGGCTTATGTAATACTGTGGGGATGGGGTTAGGTCAGAGAGTAACAGATAGGCCTCTACAGCACTTGGGAGAGGTGCAGGAATAGACGAAAGAAAGGAGGGTGAGAAGATGTTTTAATCTCCTGGGCTGTTCCAGCAAAATGCATGAACTGGGTTGGTTTAAACAATGGGAATTTATTCACTTTTAGTTTTGAGGTTGGGAAATGTCCAAATCAAGGCATCATCAAGCTGATGACCAATTTCTAGTGACCCTTGTCACATGGCAAGGCACATTGCAGCATCTGCTGGCCTCTCCCTAATCTTCTGGGATTCATTGATTTGAGCTTCTTGCTTCCATGCCTTTCTCTCTCTCTGCTTTAATTTTATTCTTTTATAAAGGATTCCAGTAGTAGGATTAAGACTCATCCTGAACAAGGTGGGTTGAACCTTAACTGAATAGCCTCATCAAAGGGCCTACTTATAATGAGTCCATACCCACAGGAATGAATTAAATTTAAGAACATTTTTTCCCCCAGAACAGCTTCAAGCCACTACAGGAGTAAAAGCTATTGAGAATGGATAGGATACCCAATTATGAGCCAGGAGAGCTGGACTTTGGTGCTTGCTTGGATTGCTGGCATATAGCTCAAGTTTTTAGGCTAGCCACTGTGGGCTTAGTTTGGTCTCATTTAAATAAGTATATTAGACTGGATGCCTCAAAAATCACTTCGGGTGCTGATATTTTATGGCTGCAACCCTAGGATCAAATTCACTATGAAGTCAGAGATTGATTCTGCCATGACCAAAGTGTAATTTAAATTATTTGTAAGTGGAAAAGGCTATCTTGGGATGACTATGAGATTTGGATTACCTATTTACTCATTATTTATCCCTTGTGGGAGTGTTTATGTGTGATACAGCTGCATTGCAAATTAAATGACAGAAAAGGAAGAAAAAACATGAAGATGGTGGGGTTAGTCAGGTAAGACTGACTAATGTATTGCCCAGTAAAGATGGAAGAAGAATCTTTTCTGCAGCAGGTACTGTGTTAACAGTTAAGGTTCCATGGAAGAAACCACAACAGGGCAAGGAAGAAAGAGGAAGAGAAACAAGAATTTAGAGCATGGTATGGAAAACAGTATGGTGGAAATAGGAGGGTGATAAGCAAGAAAGTAGAAAGTGATTAGTTCCTGTTGGGTAGGCAAGAGAAGAATTCAAGTAGAATAGAAAAATTGAGCTGAATCTTGATGAATGAGAAGAGTTCATTCAAGTGCAGGTATGAAGGAGAAGTGTTCTTTTCCAGAAGGGGCAGATGTGGCACATTGGAGGAATCGTTAATATATAGATAAGCTTCAGAATAGGATTCATGTAGGGAAGGCTACAAAGCTTGAGTGTCACGCAGTAGGTCAAGTCACATCAGGAAGGATGGTGTATAGCATCCTAAAGAATTCAAATGATGTGCTGCAGTCAATGCGGAGTTTAAGTGTATGACCCAGGGTAATTAGAATTTTAATAATAGCTCTGGCAGAAATATGAGGATACAAAGAAGGGGGAAAAGATGAGAAGAAGCTCAATATTAAAACTGCACCAATAGGTTAGAAGATCAACAAATGAGAACAGTTTATATTCAACTTCTACTGGACACGTTGTGCTCAGAGGAAAAAGCCGTGGCCTTGAAACTCTTTTATTACTAAGAATAAAGAAAGATAGGCAACTTAGCATTGAGAACTTAAAAAGAGAGAGATCAAAACAAATGGGAAAGAAAAAGGGAATAGCAATAATCATGGAATTAAAGAATTTAGGAAAGGGGAAAATCTGTTTTTTATAAAGCTATGCTAGATATGATTTCCTAGGGAACAAATAATTAAAAACAATGGCAGCTATCTAGTTACGAAAGACATTTGAAAAACTCAGATATCCAAAATGACATTATATATAACCAAATATACAGAAAATTTAGAAACAGTTATCAAAAGCTTATATACAAATACAAACATGTATACAGCAATAAAATTTGAAAATGAGGATGAAATGGAGCATTAATTTTGCAAAAATATAAAATTATTGAAATGGACTAAAAAAGAGGTAAATATCTTCCATTTTAAACAGGTTCATGTAGTTCAGTTTTTTTAAACTGAAATATGTAATTCTTTGGATTAATGACACAAAACAGAAAAATTAAACTATTTTCTAGATGCATTAGATAACATAAAGGGATTTGATTGAATTCAACATCCACACCTGAATGTAATTCTTAAGGAAAAAGCAGAGGAAGAAACTTCCTAACAAGATAAAAAGGCACTTATTTCAAAATTAGAAATTTCTGTTGAAGTCAGTGATAACCACAAGTATTGTCACTCCATTACTGTTTACAATTTTTCGGCAAGACAAGATAGTGGACACATTTTTATTTTATAGGGACAGGCAAAATACTGATATTTAAAGATTATTTGATTGTTGATGTGGAAGATTCAAAATGTTCCGATGAAAAGAAATAATATTCAAAATTACATGAATTTAGTACAGAGGCCAGAGATAAAATAGTTAGAAATTCAACACCTTTTTCTATGTTCCAACAATAACCACCTAGGAACCATACGTTAAAACATTATTTGCACTATAGCTATGAACATATGAAAAAGAAAGGTTGAAAAAAGAAAAGGAACCAATGGATTTATATGAAGAAAGATGGACTTCTTAAACTTAATGGAGCACATTGCAAAAATAGACCTGATTTAATAAAAATATTTCACTTAATAGGAAGACAATTTATGCAGATCTAGGATGTGTTACTCCCACCCCCCAAAAATAAACTTTAATGCAAACCCAGTCAAGATATAAAAATTCCAACTTGAAGAAAAGTTTTAAAATTCATTTGGAGGAGTAAGTTTTGTAGATTATCCTAGAAAATGTTGTAATCGAAATACGAGATACTTTTCAGATATCCAGATGTTTCATACGGTTAAAATATTCAATATGTAGAAAACTAGAAAATCAGGCAAGAGATGATATTTACTTGCTATGTATACTTTCACAGATGTGTAATAGCATACTCTGTACCCATTCCAATAATTATGTAGATTTGAGTTGGCAAGGAAAAAATTATGAATCTATTAAGTGAAGAAACCAGGTAAAAGAACAGAATGCACAGTGTGACTTAATTTTAATAGAAGTTGCAGACACATACAAACGCATCTTTACATTGATTAAATAAAAGGTTTTAAGTTTATACATGAAAATAATAACAATGCTTATTCTTGAATGTCAAATTTTACTTGCTTTCTACTTGTTTATATTTCTTATCTTTACATGAAAGAGACGGAGAATACTTAAAAATAAGAATGGAGATAATTTCACATCCTTCCAACAGCATCTAATCTATAGAGAAGTCATAGAAGGCAAGAATGGACATCTAGTTTTGCCAATTAGTTCTTTAGTGGTTTTATAAGCCCCATTTCTAAAGAGGGAAGCCAGAGAAAGATGAATTGATGAGATTTATCTTTGAGGCAAACAAACCCACTTACTAACCTTTCAGAAGTCTGCCATATTCTACCACAATCTGCTGGAAAAGATATGATCTTAAAGGTATGTGATTATCTCATCCTTTAAGAGAAATTGCCTTCTCTACAATGACTGGTTACATTTTGCTTCATGTGATAGGCAAAAAAACGCCTGTCCCCCAGAGAAGTCCATGCATCATCCTGGTAAGATGCTGACTTATATGGCTAAAGAGACCTTGCAGATATGATTAAATTAAGGATCTTAATCCTTGAGATGCTTGAGAGGGAGAGATTTTCCTGGATTATCAGTGTGGACACAATGTAATCAAAAGGGCCTTGTAAGTGAAAGGAGAAGGCAGGAGAGTCAGTAATTCCATGTGAGAAGGACTCAACCTGCCATCTATGACCATGAAGATGGTGGAAGAGGCCACCAACCAAGGAATGCCAGCAGCACCCCTCTAGAGGTAGGGAAAAAGGAAGGAAATGGATTATCCCCTAGAACCCCCATAGGGAGCCAACTCTGCCCACACCTTGATTTTTAGTCAGTTCCTGACTTCCAGAACTGAAAGATAATAAATTTGGGTAGTTTTAAGCCACTAATTTGAGGTAACTTGTTGCAGAAACAATAGAAAACTAATACAGTTTAATTCTCTTGGGATTTTTTCTTCTGTCCCTCTAAGAGAAATCTCCCATTTCTGTAAAGGAGGAAAACTCTAGAAAATCATTCCTGATAAGACCTGGCCATTTCCCCATGTGCAAGCAAATGGAATCAAGGCTGGCTGGTTTTGTTACGTGGGACAATTTCTTGCTGTCAAGCCTTGCTCAGAACCCCAGAGCCAGCTCAGGAACAAAACTGTATTGTCTTTGATGATGCCCTGAATTACTCCAGATTTTTTTAATTGAAAACAAAATATTTTAATACCAAAAGTGTTATGTTAGAACCGCTCTCTTGCTTAGCTTTAATATGCAGTCAAATCTTGAGCATGTTGTTCAAATGGTTATAAACCCACTTAAAAATGTACTGTGTGTTCTTTCTTTGACATCTAGGCTCTGCTACAGATGCAGGTAGAAATACCTGCAAGGTATTTCTAAAGGTAGGTAGAAATACCTTGCTTTAGGTATTTCTAAAGCAAGGGGAGGTTTCTCATTATACTGAAGTAATTTATATTCCTTTTTCCTTTATTGTTTTCCACAATAATGAATGTATTTTTTTACAATCTCTCATGGTACAAGAGCAAGAAGAAGAAATTTGAGAATTTCTAATTGGTAATGAATCCCTGCACCAAAAACAGAATAAAATAAGATAAAGGGGGAAAAAATGAACATAGAAATTGTACAGTTAAGAAGAAGGCTTAGTTATTATGCAGGACAATACAATTGTTTAAAAGATAAGGGATGTACAAATCACTCATTGCTTGCTGGGGATCAGACCAGTAAAGTGAAAGTGAATGTCGGGTCTCTATTTTAAAGTCCCCCTCATACCACCCAGAAAATGACAGCCCTATTGGTATTCTCCTTTTTCTCTTTCCTTTTAAAAGAAAAAAATGTAATTTTTATTTATACATCATATTTTGTTTGCTCCTTGTGATCCTTTATAGAAAATGATGGAGAATAATAAGTAAATATAAAACATCCTCTATCTATTCATTTCACAGTTTTGAATATTGTCCCCATTACAAAAATATCCCTTTTTCTCTGTCTCTCATATCTACTGCTAGCAGTTTGCAAAAAGTTATGGAAAAATATGGGACTCTTATATAACCATTATTATATTTGCAAAGAAAAACAGGTTAGTGAAGGAAAGGAATATGTGTATTTACAAAGTAATCTTTGTATTCACTAGTGTTTTATTTTTAAATATAAATTGCCAACCTATTATGTCAATAGTCTGGACTTGACACACTTTTATTATTAATCTATTATCTTGTTTCTAAATGTCAGCATTGTTTCTGGATTTATTTTGTCTCATGCCTTTTATAAACCAGTTTACTTTTCTTCTCCTTTACTTTTCCATGGCAAATCTGGTGCCTTTTTTATGCTTCGGATGTTAATCTGTTCAATGTCAAAATAACCTTACCAGAACTCAACAGTGGCTTTGGCTCTCAATCAATAGAATTGTTAAATTTCCATTTCACATTAGGCTATCTGGATGTATCTAAAGAATGTTTCAAAATCAAACACATTTTCTGACCATCCCTTTTAAATACTATCTCGACTATTCTGCATAAGTAGATAAATGAGCTGCTTAATTGAAGACTACAAGTACACATTTTACCATCAATTACAAATAAAGCTTTGCAAGGCACATAGAAGTCAATGTTGAGAAAGAGAAAAGAACAGGAAAGCATTCCATCATTAATATCAGTCCTTTATTGTGAAGTTGGTGAGGAAAATTCCAAACAGGATACACCACACTGGACAATAAATAGGTCCTGAAGATGCTAAGACATTTCTGACATAACGTAATCATCATTCCCCTCTGATGTAAAGAACACATTTTAGGAATTTATGAATCTATTAGTCTTTTTGAGCAGTCTTGCGATTCGAAGTATGGTCCTTGTACCAGTAGCATTTACACTGCCTGAGTGCTTGTTGAAAATGCAGATTCTCAGGACTGCTCCAGCCTATAGTAGAACCTGCATTTAAACAAGTTTCCCAGGTGCCTCATTGTCCATTAAAATTTGGGGAACACTGATTTAATGGACAAATATATCTTCCAAGATACACTGAAGATTTGGGGATTCTGGTTTTAAACATCATACCTGGCATGCTGCCACTAAAAACACTACCCCACTATGTTAAAATGTTATCCATCCTAGTTGTTGCCATGTGTGGGAAGTGTGTCAAATGAGGATGGAAGAGGAACTTTAGTCACACAAATACCAAAAAAAAAAAACCAACAACAAAGAAAGAGAAGGCATTTCCCTTTAGAACTAGGAAAGGGCAGGAAGTAAAATGGCATCATGGATTGGAGAAGAAATGGTTAGGGACTACTGTTCCAATGCCCAACAATCCATGAGTTTATGGACCAATTCCAGGTAACCAGCTTGAGACATTATGGATAAAACAGAAGTTCTCAATGTGTGATTCCCAGGCCAGCTGCATCAGTATCCCCTGGGAACTTGGTAGAAAAACAAATTTTCAAGCCGCATCCCAACATGTGAATAAGAATCTCTGGGGTTGGGGCCCAGCACGCAGTGTTAGGTGCTTATGGCGCCCACTTAAATTTTAGGACCGTTAGTTTAAAATTATTATGATGGCAAAATTCAGTTGCAATGAGCTTCAACAAATAGCCCCTGTTCAGAACACAACCAATTTGAGAAAAATAAACAGGGAAAACAAGGACACCAGCTCATCTTTTAGAAATGTCTGGACCTAAATGTGGTTACAGTTTGAGCACCTTCCTTCCGGGTTTCTAGCTCTCCTTACTTGATCTATATGCCCTACTTACTGCCTATCAACAAATTCAACCATTGACTCCTTTACTTCCCAGCTCGTGGAGTTTTCTCATAAATTTCTGTATTTAACATTGGCTGAAGTGAAGAGAATCCAATGAATGCCACCCGCTGAATCGAATACCTGCTTGGGATTCCCAGGTAGCAAACCTGCAAACCCTGGAGTTGCTCCAACAAAGTTACTATGGCCCACCCCTATTAAGAAAAATTTACTTCATAGCTTTCATTTCTCTTGCCTAACATTTTGAAGGCAATATAACTATGGATGTGTCTTTAGGTAAAGGTGGAAGGAAGACCACAGGAAAGCTGAAATCACCAATGATTCAACCAACAAATGAACAAACAAAATGAAAACAGCATGCAAGTAAGTGCACATGGTAAGTATGAACCCAGGAAGTTATAAGGGTAGCACAGTTTGACCCTTCTATTTAAACAAGTTACCATCTCTTTTTTGTCTTTGTAGAAGTCATGAATAAAAGTGAAGGCATTTATTCAGAGGCAATAGTGACAAGGGTGGCACTGATAAAATAAGTCATCTTAGATCTGCCCATCCTTTGTTCTTTTATAAACAACTCTCAGACGTACTGTTTGGAACACATAGAAGTTAGCTAGAGAAAAACTTATCCTCCCTATTTTCCCATTAGAACATTGAGATTAAGGGAATCTTAAAAATTGGTGAAGGGTAAAATAGGTAAGAAGGTAGAGCTGAGCCTGTAACCCAGATCTTTCTCCAAGTTATGCTTACTTTCTGATAAAACACTGCATTTTCATTTTCAGTAAGCTGTCAATATATTTAGCTAACTCCTGGCCACCCATTGCATTTAAGCCTTCTCTGCATATCAGTTCCATAATGCAGGGTGTGGGTGGGGGATGGAACTAAGTTGATTGAAGATCCCCTTTCATGAGTTTGATTCTCTCTGCATTTTCTTCCTCTGTTTGAACAAGGTACTTGTATGGTCGTTTCTATTGTGTTTGTTTGTTTGTTTAATGTAAAACTCCCCACCCGTTCCTACTCCCATGGAGCAAAAATCCCTCTAAGACAGCAGGGACCGTTCCTGTTTTAGTCACTCCAGAATTTTAATGTATTGCTTGGCACACGAGGGCTACTTAACACCATGCATTGGTATTCCAGTGACATATAAGTTTTAAAGTTTCTCTGCATTGCTAAATAGTGGTTGTGTTGCATAAAATGTAAACTCCTCTTCCTTCCCCAATGAAAAACATAAAACAAACCTGCTTTTTTTGAAGGCAACTGTGAAAAGTAAATCATTTAATTGAATTTTAATTTTGATTTGATAATTATGTGGGAAACGACTATTTTGGTCATTGTTATGTAAACATGTATTGAAAATGATAATTAAACTATCCATCGCTTATTGAAATCCCTACTCTGTGTATGTATATAGTATGTGTACATATGTGCTACATATTATACATATATATACACACACATGTGCATGTAATATATATATATATATAATCATCATGATCCCATATACTGTTAACATAAACTCTATTAGGTTGGTATCATTACTCCAAAATTCCACATGATAAAAATGACACTTTCATTTCAGTCATTAAGTGAGTTACTCAAATCCATCTATCCAGAGACTTGTTCAAACCCATGATTTTGACTCATTTCCCTGTAATATTGAAATCCAAACCCTCATCCTAACTCACTGCAGATTTTCTAAGAAAAAAAAATGGAAAATACAACTCCAAAGTTCTATTTTAGGTCATTTTCCCAAAATTAGCTTTATGGATCCAAAGACAGGTGCTTCCCTAATTTTACCTAATCTTATTTTTAAGAAATGCTAAGTGAGGAAAATCTTTTAAAAGGTCATTCGCATTTCATATAATTTCTCACTCATGATTTAAATCTATAATTCCTTATTCTAAAATTTTACAAGGTGTTTTAATTCTGAACTATTAGAAAGGAAATCTTATTCATGGTTTAATTTCTAGAGGCTATGATACCAAATGAAAAAAAAAATCATTCTTCAGAAATTTAAAAACTTTTCTCCTGATGTAAATCATTAAACTAAAGCGTCTCAGCTGATACCTCCACCGGTGATCATTCGCCTTTCCAAGTCATGCAAGAACAAGATCAACATGGTGAAAACTTGTTTCCATGTCTGGGGCTAGCAAAAGCTCAAGGATTATGGCAATGAATGAAGAGTATTTATTCTTACTGCTGTGGCAGAGAGTCAGAGGCATCACTAAGGAGCCATCTTGTCTTCCTATTGATTTTAAAAGCAAGTTCAAATTTCTTTTGCTGGCATTGAAGAGCCTTCCAGTTTGAAGTCACCCCACAATCTAAGCATGCTTCCACTCTACACTTCATGCTTATTTACACCTTCACTTTTGCTGGCTGGAGCTTATCCCTGTGTGTCACTCAGGGCGCTCTCACGGAAACAGAACCCTAAGTTTCTGTATATTTGTTATAGGGATTTGAATGTATGCACTTGTGGAGTTGGTTTAGCAGTCTCCATAAGGCTGTTGTGCTCACGTCTGATATAGGAGCTTGAAGTCCACAGGGCAGGTGATGAGGACAGAAGATGAACATTAGGTGGGAGAGAACAGGAACTAGATGGAGCCCACAAGCCCAAATTGGAGCCACACAAGAATGGACTGAAACCTGTGTCCACTCCTGTTGCCTCTGAGCTTGCTGATGAGGGTATCCTGCAGAAAACAGGGTCCTTCATCGCAGAGCTAAACAGACACACCTAATCTGTGGTTTGGAGAAGGTAAGAAGAAGCCATAGAAGGTGGAACACTTGCAAAGCCGACTACTACTTCATGCAAACAAGGTGAGTCAGCAGATCAGCAACAAGGATGAACTGCAAAGTGGCTGCTGCTTCCCTTTCACCTTTTGAATCTCCCAGAATCTCCTACCCCGAAACACCCAGGAAAGGGAATTGAGGGAACCGTATTTCAGCCTAGCCAAGGTGACACATTGCAAACCCACCATATCTACCTTGTATGTGGGCTTCTCTGAATTCATATAACATTCCTGATCAAGATTTCCATCCCTGAAATTGGTGAGCCCGAACTTAATTAAACACACATTTCTTTGACCCAAGTCTACTGATCTTTGAGAACGTAAAAACCATGAAATTCTCCAATAAGCGTCCAATTATATAACCATATTTTCTCATGTCCAATTTTCTTTCCTAGTCCTCTTCCTCTTATTTGGAAATGAGGGATAATATTCAACATTTTAATTTTTAAGAAGAATTTTCTAAATCACACCGCAATCTCTTTCAGTAGGTTGATGGGGGAAATTTTTAATAGAATATGGCATGGCCTGAACGTGAAACCATCCATCAAGCTCTCATGTCCAATTTTGATCATCTAATATAGTTCACTAAAACTCACGTCTCTTCTAAATCTGTATCATCTACATCTGGATGATTTTAAAAAAACAAATGTTGAATTGGAATTATAAAGAAGTGATGGAGGTGGCAGTATAAAATTATTTGTAAAAGATTTCAAGTAAGAATGTATTGGTTCATCCATGAGCTACCTCTGTATCTTTCCATATTTGGATGGTAACCTCAAGGTTAAAAAATCTGGTCACTCTTTCCTATCTGGCAATGTGTGATAAGTATCCAGTTTCAAAGAGGGATCTTAGGAGATGGGCTCTCCTAAATCCAATAAATCTTTTAGGTTCTAGACACTAACCTATTTCTTCCATCAGATCACTCACCATTTCCATTTCAAGCACATGTTTATCGTTTTCCATTAAAAAAAAGAAGCCCTCCCATTAGTCAGAATGTAGCTGGAGGGCTGATAATTACTTTGTATGTATTTAGTGGCAAGTATCATTAGGATTCTGAATTAAAAATAAGATTAATGATTTAATTTCAATCTTGTCAGGATGGCCCATTTAAAAAAAATACTGATATGATATAATGCTATAAAAGATTTAAGCATAATTTATTGATAAAACCATTACAACTAGAATAAGGGAGCTATTTGTCTCCATAATGGTTCCTGAAATTACAGATAGTAGTTTCCCATTATTTCACTGCAACATTTATAATTCCTTTTTGGATTTATCATTTATTACTTTTTTAACTACCACATATGGTGCTTATTATGAGCCAGGCAATGTTCTGAGGGTCTTATAAATACTCACACATTTGGTCTTCACAATGATTTGGTGACTATTTTTATTCTTACAATAGGCGAAGATAGGGGAGGCATGGAAAGATTTGGTGAGTTGCCCGAAGAGCATGTGAGTTTGGGACCAGGTTTGCATTCAACTGGTCTTCTAATCAGTCCTCAAATTGCTTCTCTATTTTAGAGACACCATGGAAGCAGCACTGCATTTGGGAAAGTAGCCAGGTGGCAACACTGTTGGTAAAACAAAAAAATAATCTCAAATATGGAAAGTCAATACTGCTCATATTCAGATAAAACATTGCAGAGTTTTTCTCATAACAAGGAATCATGTCATTTTAGACAGAGAGAGTTAACTTGAGCTCTGGCCAAGATGGAGTAACAGGGATTTACCTCTCCAATGGAGGAAAAAAGAACCCACCAAAATATGTGAAACATTGGTTTTTAACAAGTTGAGTGTCAAAACATAAAAAACAATAATTCCAGAAAAACAGGGAAGACGTGTACATTTACAACTGCCCTAGAGATTACACTGATAGTATAGATTCTCAGGTATGGGCAGAGGTAGGGGAGTCCAGTAAGAAGCCTGCAGGATCCTTGCATAAAGGCAACAGACATGAGAGTTTGGGGCAAAAAAGTCCCAAAAAGAGTTTGCAGGAGAGTATAGAGCTACCCAAAGAGAGAACCCCAAAGAACTGCAGAGGTCTTCCTTGAATATTTAATATTTAGCAACACTGATCACTACCTGTGAGGATTTCTAGCTATAGATCTATATGAGTGTATGTATATGTATGTGTGTGGATATATGTGTATGTATGTGACTGTGCATACAGTATATTGCTAGTATTTAGGAAACACATAATAGTTCTAAATACTAACAATGAACATACAAAAAATGATAGTTTTTTTTTATATTCTAAATACAAACGATGCTATTCTTATTGCTTTGTTGACAATAGCAACAAACTATGAAGTACTAAGGGGCAATTCTGGCAAAAGATGTGCAACATTTATACTCTGAAAAACAATGTTGAGAGAAATTGAAAAAAACGTAACAAAACAGAGAGATAATTTTTACTCGTGGGTTGGAAGATTGAATATTGTCAAGATGTCAATCTTCCTGAATCAATCTATAGATTCAACACAATCACAATCAAAATCCTGACAGCTGTAAAAGAAAAAAAAAAATCCCAACATTCTGTTTGGTCAGAATTGAAAATCTGATTCTAAAATGTATATGCAAATTCAAAAGACCTAGACTAGCCAAAACAATCTTGAAGAACAGATTTGATGGTTAAACAGTACCTGACTTCAAGACTTATTATAAAAGTTATCAAGGCAGTATGATATTGATGTCAAGACTGAGAAACAGGTCAAGGGAATAGGGACTTGAGAAATAGATTCATAGACGAATGGGCGATGTCACATTCACACACTCACACTACAAATTTAAAATGATAATATAGGATCTTGGGCAGCAAGAATTTCGAACCACCAGCCTCTTTTTCTATTTCTGTTCAGATATTTCAAATTGATCAACAGTGTTTTCAGCTAGTCCCTCATGATATAGAAATTTGGGAACAATAAGGACATGATGTAGCAATTTCCAGCTGATCACCGTTGTCACATTAGATGCATCCAATTCGTCATTTCTGATGCTGACCAACCCATTGCTTCCTTTACAGTGCAATTGGGGCTAATTAGAGGTAGACTCAGGAAAATAAACCCATCACATCGTTCTGTTCCAGAGTCCTTTGTTATTATTTTTCCCAGATTATGGGACCAGAGGACAAAATAAATGAGTCTCAAAAGAGAGAGTGGGGAAAGTGTAGAAGGCAATTAAAAATAAAAGTGTAACTACATAAAATTAGACTTGTACCAGAGAATATTTTTATGTGATCTCTTTTTAAAATTATTGACCTATGATATTTATGAAGAAATAGCATCCATAAATTATAAGAGTTCAACTAGGAATTTTAATCATATTTTGTCAGAAAAGATATATAACTCAAAATGTATTCTATCAGATTATTATTGGCTTATTACACCATCCAGTTTTCCAATTCTACAACCCAGAAGTTTAAGAAGATTAACTTGCATTTATAAATGTATTATCTTATTAGAGTGCGGGTCAATAATCTATTTTAAAATGAAGTGTCTAGATAAAATACACTTAAATTATTTTCAAAAAGAACAAAGTATACAATAAAGATCTGTTATAACAATTCTACTTGCACTGGCAATTTCATTAACAATCCATCTATAGAATTTTCTGAATACAAATCTGTTTCAATTATTTTTTTAGTTAAGGAAATTCAGAATACTGGGAAGTAGGGCAGATACGAATGTACATAGAAGGTGATCAGATTTATTTTTTTTAACCCTAAAATATTTTTGTCTTCCTGATAAATCTCTTTTGATTAAAAAATAATTGAAATGTTTGATCAGCAGTATTCCATTGAGATATTATATTGTGCTTGTGCACTCTTCAACATCGTCAATGAAAATACATCAGCAAGCTTTTTGACTCATTGATCAGGGCCATAAAAATAGGAATTCAAATACCTTGACTGCAAGGGAATTTTCAAAATGATATATTGACGGTCCTTCATCAATTAAATCCATGGTAATAAACTGATGGGAGCTTTTAAGAGTATAAATTTTTCAGTGAAAACTATGCTTCAGTTATTTACCTCTTAAACATTTAAAAATTAATATAAAATATCTGGGCCAGACATGTGGTCTACTGAAAACAGAATATTTGGTTAAAGGCATGCTTCCTTATTACAATCCAGGACAGGTTATCACTTGTTGCAACAGTACATCAAAATTTGCAACAGTGGCACATATGAGACAGCTGGTCCCTACTCCCAAGATTAAATTGAACATTAAATTACCTTTGCTGGGAGTGAAATATAATAGGAACATGCCTTATAATTCCCCATTGGGTCCTCATTTGTTTATAAGAGACAATACCAGACCATTTCAATCTAAAACTTAATACTCATTATGCTCAATTACAGGAGTTAATTTAACAGCTTGTGTCATCAGTAATGAAAAATCAAGATAGCTCTGTTAATTTTTGCAGTGAATATGTAGAATGTGTACGTAGGTTCCCAGGAATATACAGAAAATCCCTTCAAGAAAAGAAGACAACTGGAATTACATGGCATTTCTGAAAGATGGAGCTTCTCACAATACCAGCAGCAGCATTAGCTGGGAATGGACCCATCAACCCTCATTCCTTCCATTACCAGCAGCAGCATTAGCTGGGAATGGACCCATCAACCCTCATTCCTTCCATTAAAAAACAAATTTAATGCTGAAAAAGGAGATCTATGGAGGGATACTAGCAACACCAGATTTTAAAAGATACAACAAAGTTTTTATAATTAAGACAGGGTGTAAGTGGCGCAAGGATATGTGGAGAATGGAATGGACCCAACAACTTAGAGAAATATAATAAAGGGTGAAATTGGAGTTCAACTCATTTGGGCAAAGATGGGCTTTTTAATAAGTAGAATAGTGACAAATAAATGCAGTCATTTGAACACAGGTAAAATTAGATCCATTCCTCACACCGTACACAAGAATGGATTCTGAGTGGATCTGAGATCTATATGAAGAAAAAAGGAAGGAAGGAAAGAAGGAAGGAGGGAGGGAGGGAGGGAGGGAGGAAGGGTGGGAAGGAGGAAGGAAGGAAGGAAGGAAGGAAGGAAGGAATCTGTACATGTACTAGGAGAAAAACTGGGTAAAATCTTCCATAAACTAGGTACAAGCAAATGGATTTCTAACTGTGACACAAAACCGAGATCTAATAAAAGAAGAGATTTCCACATTTGACCACAGTAAACAATGAAACAAAACAAATTCTATATGGCTCAAAACACCATAAGTAGAGAGCAGAAGCAAAGGACAAATGGGGAGAAAATACTTGCCACATTTATCACAGGCAGAGGACTAATATCCCTAAATAAATTTATAAGAAACTTATAAAAATGAAGATCTTATTAAAATTGGGCAAAGTCATAGACAACACATCTTTTTATATGCATCCTTGAAGCATGTGAAAAGATGTTAAACGTGACTCAGGATGACAGGAAGGCAAGCGAAAACGCCAGGCTGCATTCCTCACTCTGGCAGATATTCACCATCTCCAGGTATGTTCTATGGGGCAGGTCTTGGGAAACACTGCTGATCTGGCTGTTCATTCACACAAACCCCTCTGAGGGGAAGGCGACGCTATCTAACAGGATGGCACATGCTTTCCATACATTCACCCTGCTGAGTATATACCTCCAGCAACAAGAAATCCTATGCACAAGTGATTCTTACAGCATTCCCTGTGATGATAAAATACTGGGAGCTATCAAGTCTACACTCACAGTGAAGTACTGTGCAGCTGTGAAGACAAACAAGGGCCACCTCGATGAGCTGACATCGATTCAGGAGTGTCAAAAAGCCAAGGGCAGAATCTTCTCTATAGTGTAATACATTTTAGGGCAGGAAAAAAAGGTAAATAAAATGCACCTATAACTACATATCTTTATAAACATAAATTCAAGAAGTCACAGGAGAAAACCAAAGGCACTGCGGTGTGGATGGAAGGGACAGGCGAGGGAGGTCACGGCTTTGTATAGTTTTCCTCGTAGGAGCATGTTAGTACTTCTAACATGCTAATATTTTTCAAATATACTCAGAAAATAAAATTGTCAACTGAAGGTGGGAAGTGGGAACAATGCAAATAAATATAAACCCTTAAACCTTTATTTCAAGTTGAAGTTAAAAAAATAAATGAGTTCAGCTACATTCATAAACAACAGTACTATAGAGACCCAGACTGAAGGAAAAGAATAAATCCAAGCCACCTTTTGAATTCACTATGTCTGTCTATCCTCAGTCCTGGTGGCCAGGAGTCCTGATTGTCGGGGGAAGGGGGTGCTACAAACAAAACCCAAATGCTTTGCGGTCGTTTCATGTTGTCTACTAATCAAGGGGGAGCAAATCTGGAACTATTTTATGTGGACAGTAGGAGAGCAGAGGAGTTAATGTGCTGACCTAATTTGGAGTCAAGGACCTCACAATGGAATAGAGAAATACAATTATGGAATGTTGGAAGCCAAGGGAGGACTCAGAGGGGATGGAATGCAATTAGACACTTCAATATGTCTTATAATTTCTAAAATATGATATGCGTATATACGCATATATATGAATGCATGTGCACACGTGTCAGGATGTATGTGTGTATATGCATGTATGAATGTAAATATACAGGTATGTTTATGGAAACATATATAGATATGAATACGTTCTTATACCTGCACACACATATGCTATCCCTTTCATCTGAAAGGGTCTAGAAGCAGAAATAAGGTGCATGCATTCCCTAATTCATTCCCTTTAAAATGAACTAGGACTTCTTCAGTCTTCTTACTAAAATGGCCAACTCCAAAGCTGCAGCAGGAAGGGACAAGAAGAACTTGTCCCTTGTTGTGCCAGAAAGAAGGGAAGTTCTCAAATTAACATTGGAACATTTCACAAAGATACATGCACCAGCTTGAAGGGTGCCTGCTGGCCAGTTCCTCAGATATTTTGGCACCAAAATCATAATGAACAGAAAATCACCATTTTGCCATCCTCAGAGCACACTGCTTTGGGCAGGAATCATCAATGGATGCTAAGTATCTGGTGGAAGGGATTAAGTGAGAGGCAAGAGATTTGCATGGTCAAAGTATGATTTCACCAGTATGACTCGTAAGGAGAGCAAATGCCAAATCATACAGCCCAAGAAGAAAAATTGTACTCATATGCAGCAATAAAGTAGATGTCACATCTCTGCAGCTAGAGTATGCAAATGACTTCACACGCAACTGCTTCCAAATGGTTCGCATTGTTAACATTGACCATGCATCATAAAGATTTTATTTTAAAACTCTCTCTTAACAAATATCTTCTAAATAACTAATATTTCTGACTTCTGCAGCTTGTGACATTCCTTCTTTGAGTAATATTTGTGTAGGAGGCAAGATTGTCTGTTGCCTTCTACGGTGATACTTTCTAGGTAGAACCAGCAGAGGCATTTGGAATTTTTCATATTTGAATTTTCACCTTCTATGTATGTATGTTGGAAGAAGAGAGATTCAAAAGTCAACCAGTGGTGAGCCTGGCCCTGGTACCATGGGATCAACAATGCCATCCTGACCAAAAAGGGGAAAAGAAGTGTAACAGATAAGGTATCAGTGGCTGGGAGAGTTCAAACAGAGTTGAGAGGCTACTCTGGAGTCACGCTTATGCGAGCTTCAATTTGACATTGCTACCTTTTAGAGCTTGCCAGACCCAAAAAAAACCCATTCGTGCCAATCCAAAAGAACACCTAGGGAATTATATAACATTCTACAAAGATTCCACTCACTAGGGTAACTTTCCAGAAACCTACAACCTCCAGATGGGTCCCTGGACCAGATAAATCCTAAAACCCAGAGAGGCCAGCCTCTCCAGAACATCAACTAGTTCCATCCCTCCATCCCATATTATTGACAGCCCCTTTCAACTTGAAAAAGTTAGAATGGCTATAGCCCAAATACCCTGAAGAGTGGGAGAAAGATCAAAGGTGACGGTGAAGTTATACAAAAAAGGTTGGTTTTAACAAATGAGTATGAGCGCTGAATCATCATATTGATATTTCTTTTATTCTATAGTGTCTTGGAGCAGCTAGAAATAAAGCCTAAAAAGGTGGAATTGTAATCCACACCAAACTCTGAAATCTGTTTTACAACTAATTGTTGCAATGTGCTTAGAAATGCATTGCTTTTTTGTATATGTTATTTTTCACACAAAAAGAAAAAATCAATTGTGATGATAAATGCACAGCTATATGACGATGTTTTGAACTGCTGATTGTACACTTTGGATGATTACATGATAAGTGAACATATACTATACATCAGTTAAAAATTTTAAAAAATCAGTAAGTCAACCAGTGAGTGGAGGAACACTTGGAGTCCTTTCTGTTGTGTGTGGGTCTCAAGAAATCTGAAAACTGGGGCTGCCCACAGTTGTCACACACTGCCCTGGGTCAAAGGCACCATTTGGGACTGTAGAAATATTGTTATCTCAGTTTTGGGGGGAGTTTAGATGAGGAAAATCTTTTCTTTCAAGACCCTCTTATTTTTTTGCCCATTTTTTGTTTTTTGCCTTCTATTTTCTTTTCTTTTTTTACTGTTACTAAAAATTTTATCAGAAGAACGTAATCGATTAATGAAGTATTGAATTTCTTGGTACCATGTCTTCCTCCAGAATTATTTCGGACAACCTACAAAGTTATACACAAGGCAAATATATTTTAGTGAGGAACTAGGCAGGGGGCAAAGAAGACTAAAAGATACATAATTAAGGCAAGAGAAAGCTTATTAGCCAAAGATTTGCCATAGAATCTCATGCATTAAGGAAGGGAAGATGCAGATATCTGTCTGATCTTCCTAGAGGCCAATTCAGAAAGGAAAAGATGCATGGTTATAAGGTGCACACCACCATGGAATGCGAGACTACGTTTCTTCAATAGCAGTCCCATAGAAAATGTAATCAAGAATGTCAGTCAGAGTTTCCTTCCCAAGACACTCAATGCTGTCCATCAGCACTTCAGAGAAAGACAGTTCCTTAAAAACTTTCCCATGAGGATCCAAATGCACAGCCTAGAAATAATCATATGAAAAATGTCTCAAAACACGGACAGGACTATGTTAGGAAACGATAAATTTTCCTTCATGAAGGGTGGTTAAGCAGAAGCTAAGTCTCGTTATGCAAATATATTGTCGATGAAGATTTATGTTTTTGACAGAGAATGGCTGTGCTAATTTCAAAAATACCTTTTAAAATGTCTATGCAACTGATGATTATTTATAACAGCAATAATAATTATTAATTATAACATATCATCTTGCAAAATGTTTCATTCTATTTTGTATGTAATTTATTAACTCCTTCTGATCTACTTGAGCTGACTGCAGACGTCAGATGCCTTTACCTCTTAAGACTTCAGTATTTATTTCCTAGGAACAAAGATCTTTTCTTAAACAACCACAACAGTGATGGAAAATTCAGGAAATTTACCTGAGTTTTTACATGGTCTACAGACCATGTCCCAAACGTTTCTATTGTACAGCTAATGTCCTTTATAGATTTTTTTTTCTTCCACCACAGGATCAATCAGGAATCATCTATTACATTTTTCTGTCCTATCTCTTTAGCTTCTTTTAAATCTTAGACAGTTCTTCCTCTTTTCTTTGTTTTCATAACATTTCATTTTCGAAGGATACAGATTAACTCTGTTATAGAATGTCCCTTGGATGGGGTTTTCTGCATCCTGGTTTGCATACTACAGAGTGATGCTGTCTCCACCAGAAGGTAACACTTTTTGCAGGCATTCTGTGACCATCTGCCTCTCATTGTTAATTTGCATCATCCGCTCATGGTGTTGGTTTTTCCATTCTGTAGTCACTATTTTTTGACCTTGCAATTAGTAAGCATCCTGTGGGAGAAACGTCAAACCATAAATATTCTACTTCTCATTAAATTCAACCCCCACGCTACATTTGATATACATCAATGATTCGTATCCAAGCTAATTTCTTACTGTGAGGGTTACAAATTGACAATTTTTATTTCCAGCATTCCCTCCAAATTTATCAAGTTTCATTCTACTAAGGAAAACCCTTCCTTCTTCCCGACTTATTGTCTGTTTACCTGGTTATTATCAGTGTCAACTGATGGATTCCTCAACGAGTCCATTAGTGTTCTTATTTTAGTTCCTGATTTTCCCTAGATCTGGCCAGTAGCAGCTACTTCCTATTGGTTCTTCTGTCCTGCTGACAGGTATGCATTTGTGATTGTGTGTGTGTGTGTGCATGTGTGTGAAACTTGTGTATATTCTGGCACAAGCAGATGCTCCAAGCTCATCTTTCACTTTTCCTGCCCCGTTTTCTGGCCTCAGCTCCTAGGAGCTCTGCAGTAGGGAATGCTGTCACAAAAACCCAAGATTTGGGGCATAGGTCTGCACAGGTTCACTGGTGTACATTTATAACCATATTGAGAGATGATGACTTCATTCCAATACCTCCAATCCCAAGTCTTCCCCCATTTATATTTGTATCTCACTGCTTCTACAGTGGCAAGCCTGACTCCCCCAAATCTATGCCTTTACTTCTTTGCTCAATCTTCCCTTAATAGAACATTTCTATATTTCAAAACATCAAAAGTATAGAAAAAGTTATATTCATCCAAGTGTCACTCCTCCTATCCCATGCTCCCACAGGTCCCCCTTGTTTGTAAACAAATTTGTTTTCTTGTATTTCTTCTTGCAAAAACAAGCAGATTTATATGTTTTCTTATTTTTCCTTTTTTCTTACACAAAATGCAGCATGTTATATATACTCTTTGGCATGTTGGCTTTTTAAGTTTAACAGTGCATCCAAGACAGCACCACATGTCACTTTATATGGATCTTCCTTAGTGTCACTATTTAGCTGTTTGCAGGTGCATCTTACTCCAGTTTATTTGTTCCTAAGATATTCAGCTCATCCCTCTACTTCAACATTTAGGTGATTTCCAAAGTATTCACTAAGAGTGTCAGAGGGAATCGCTTTGCATGTGTGTTTTCATATTTAGGGTGGTGTAGCTCCAACATAAATTACTAGAGTCATATTGTGTCATGGGATGAGGACATGCATAATTTTTTCATATGGCCAAGTCTTCCTCTGTGGAAGCTGCATCACAGACCATTCCCACCATAAGGGTGAGACTGCCCATTTCCCACCAGCCGTGACAGCAGAGCCCTTTGTGGAACTTCTGTATATTTGCCAGCCAAATGGGTAAGAGATGCCATCCAGGGACTTTTAGTTTGTATATCTCCTTATTATGCATGAAATGAACATTTTAATAGATTTCATTTGAAGTCCATTTTTTAAATATGGTTATTTGGTCCTTCAAAAAAGTGTATTTAAGCCTTTTTTACTTCTAGAAAGTACCCTTAGATCATAATTTTAAATATATATTTACTCTCATTACTTTGTTTTTGGGATTCCAGAATATCACATTTATGAATTGTTCTAGTTTATGAGCTGCTGGAATGCGATATACCAGAAACAGAATGGCTTTTAAAGAAGGGAATTTATTCAATTGCAAGTTTTCAGCTTTGAGATCATGAAAATGTCCCAATCAAAGTAAGTCTATGAAAATGTCCAAATGAAGGCACCAACAAGAGGTTACCTTCACTCAAGAAAAGCCGATGAGGTTCAGGGTTTCTCTTGCAACTGGAAAGGCACATGGCAAACATGGTGACATCTGCTAGCTTTCTCTCCAGGCTTCTTGTTTCATGAAGCTCCCCAGGGGCATTTTCCTTTTTCATCTCCAGAGGTCTCTGGCTGCTGGGCTCTTGTGGTTCTCCTGGCTCTGAAGCTCTCTCTAAAATTCCAGTAGACTAATCAAGACCCTCCTGGAATGGGTGGCATCACATCTCTAAGTTTAATACCCAGTTGAGCATGTCACATCTCTGTGGAGATAATCTAATCAAATTTCTAACTTACACTGCTGAATAAGGATTAAAAGAAACAGCTGCCTCCACAAGATGGATCAGAATTAAAACATGGCTTTTCTAGGGTACTTAATCCTTTCAGACTGGCACATGTATCTATATACCGAAGTATCTGCTACCATCTATCATCTCTATATCAGCTATGTATCTATCATCTATCTATATACCTATTGTTTATCTATGCATCTATGTATCTATATCTATCACTTTTATCTCTCTTTTTTTTCTAATCTTAGTTTGCCTTCGATGTCAACCACTTTACTTCTGACCATTTTTACTTATCTCATTTTTCATCCTCTTGATCACTTTCCTTTCTACCTTCAATATCCTAGATTAAATTTCTGTTGGATTCTATTCTCCCTTTGGCACCTTATAATTTACTAATTTTTTTCATCTTTTTTCTATTTCTTTCCTGATTTTGATCTATTCGCATAGCATTTCTTCCTGTTTTTGTCCATTTCTCATCTCAGATATTAAGTTTCTAATACTAGATGTTTTTGTTTGTCTGTTTTTAGTATCTCTGAGTTCCTGCTTAAGGATATTCAATTCCATTTGAATCCTTTACCATTTTTTTCCTACTTGAGGAAAAACTACAACTTTTATCATCTGTAACTCATGTTTTGCATTTTATGTTTCCTCTTTACATTAGACTTTGTTTGGAGTTGGTTTGATATTTTCTGTGTGCATTCATTGGCATTTTGTGGGCAGGATTTCTAGATCGAGGCTACTTTCTATTGTTTACAGTAATAAAGTGTGATTTCTTTAATGGATGATAGCAGTGGGACACAGTGGGCATGGAGGAGAATTGGTCTTCTCCCTCTCCTTCCTCCAGGACCTTAATTTTCCCTTCCTCTTTCCTAAGTACCCTGCACATCCTTGAATCTAAGGGCCCATTATCCCAAACTGTTCCCCAAAGCAAAGCTTATTCCCGGCCACCACCCCATTTCCCTTCCTCTAAAGCCTCTTCCCTGTATCTGTTTTGGGAGCCAACAAAACTCACACTCAGTATTTTCACACTTACAGTATTTTTACATTTACAGGGTGAGTTTCACTCTCTGGGGGGATTAACAGAGCTAATCCATATCCCTCACTCCCTCTCCTCTCTTCAAGTCTTTCAGAGGAATGAGTGCACTGGAGAATCAAGTGGTTTTTTTCCCTCTACTTAGAAGCTACTGATTCATGGTTTTCTATGTCTTTTACTTTTTTAGGTCATATATGGTTGATTTCACTCATCATTAAGGTTATTTTCAATATTTAAATTTTTATGGATGTGTGAATAGGTTTTTGATTCAGGCACGAATCATGAAGTATCAGCTGCCTTCTGTGAACATGGGAACACTCCAAGTCTCTAACTATTTCATTCTGCTAAGATGCAGTATACAAAGCCATTGCAGGCAATTACCTTGTTTTAATGTTTGCAAGTGCACTGCAGACTTTCAATGTATATATAAGATGAAGAAGATCGGTAGCAGTAGAAGATAAACTCTCAAATACCAAAGTCTTTGACATAAAAGTTGTAGAACTTTTTCCCTTTTAAGAGTCAACAATAAATACTCTAATTTCAATGAAAACTTAAACTGGGAGTTTGCAACGTTCGGATCAATGAAATGTATTCTTAATTCATGATTGAAATGAATGAATCAGAGAATTTGACCGGCATGAAATTTATTTATACTGATAAATTGCTATTGTGTGGCTCAGCTAAGAAGTCCAAGCAATAAACTAAAAAACAAAATCAAAATGATTTCTTTTCCGCTGCCCTTTGGGAAAGATATGGAAGAAAGATGCTTGTAGAAAAAAATAAGTAAAACTGAAGTGGGCTCAAGGAAAGAACAAATAACCCCACAGCTATGACAATGAAGGAACGCATACAGCATAATGTGAAAAGTGCAGATTAATATTTTTCAAGTGAAATATTCACATAATATCTGGGTTCCAATATTTTGACAACTGCCAAAGATAACCATTGCCTACAAAATTAGAATAAGTGTTTTCATGGTACATTGCTGAAATATTTACTTTTTTTCGCAAATTAGAAATAAGCTTCTGAACAGATTGCCAAACATTTATCAGCTCTATAGTTCACCATACATTATGTGAAAGAAGAAAACTCCCCACTATTGAGCGTGTTTACCCTCAAGATAATAACTTGAACCAGTGTGCTTCTACGCTCTAATACTTCTGACTCATCAAATAAATAAATACACAAATAAATCGTCCTGACTTATCAGGGCCATGCCGTCTGCCTGCCATATGAATTCATCCTGCCCTTATCTACTCTTCTCTCTCAAAATGGAATCCTGGCTATCTGAATTACAAAATGTATTCCTTGCCTGTCCATGGGGTATTCTGTAATAAAATCAATAACCCTTGAATACACATACATCTGTAATGAATATCGTAACCAGCAAGGCCATTCTGTGGCAGCTTGACAAATAACAAGTGCTTGCTTAGTATTCAAGGGAAGAGATAAGTTTCTTTCCTTACATCTCCTTCTTCACTTCATATGGAACTCTTCAGCTATAAAATTTGATTTAATGGAAACTTCCCTAACCTATCTCTGAGATCCTATTTTCTATGGATGCCTGTTTTGCTGCAGGAAGCCACATTGAGAGGCATCTACCAGGGGTTGTCAGTCAACTCTCTCAACAGAGTGTGGAAGGCTTTGGGAAAAGAAATATGGCAGATGCAGAGTGGGAACACAAAACAATTTCCTTTAATTCACAACCATCCCTGTTTTGCAAGTGGTAGTTTATGTGAAAAATCTTGGTAACGTTTCCGTGTTGGTAGGAAATAGTCTTGTCAAAGGTATCTTTCAGCACCAGACTTTAGAACTCATCCTTCCTTAGCAACATCCTCCGCTTATATCCACACCACCTCCCTAAAACAATTCTTGTATGGCATGTACTATATTTTCTTAGTTTGAGCAAATTAAGGTCAATGCCATTTAAGACTATTTTAATAATTGGTAAGACTCCTTGAGATAATTGGGTTCAACCGGCTATGTCTGGAAGTGGAGCTGGATAAATCTTAAGTTTGAGAAAAATAGATTTGCCACAAGAGCCAATGATTTGAAATACATCAAGCCCATCGTTTCCACTAGAGGGAAGAAGCAACTTCTCTATCCAGCGGTAAGGGGTATTTCTCTTCACCCCTTGCAGGTAAAGTGGAATCGGGGTTTAACGTTAATGATTCTCTTTGCAGGAAAGAGGAAGTGTGTTGTATGGGAGGTAAGTGGTGCTCAATAGAACTCCCTTGAAAGAGAAATCTGGGTTCATAAGGTAGGAATGCCAAAATTTAGGTACTCCTTCTATTCCCACTTCCAGAAAAAAGGTCTCACTATTTTCCAGTTAAAGCAAACTCTTTCCTAGTTCCATCCCCTCCTTCTTTGCCATTTATTCTCTGACCTCCCCATCTCTTTCCAATCTCCTCCCAAATACCACCTATAAACTTCTGGAATTTAATTTTTTGAAAATTAACTCAATAAAAGCAAAATTTAAATTTAAAAGGCAAATGTCACCTCTTTGTTGGAACCTTATTAACCTTCTCAGGAAGGGGTCGATGTTTTCTCCTTTTAGTCTACACGCTTTGTCCACGTCTTGACAGCAGAATCCAACTGCATTACATTTGGTGCTGCTTTCATAGCTATATCTTTCTTGGAAGTGGACTCCTTGCAGGCAGGGAACCTATATTGTATATCTTTGTATATCTGTGGCCTATAGCAGGGATCAGCAACCTCTTTATGTAAAGGTCTAGAAGTAAATTATTTTTTACTTCATTTCCCATGTGGTCTCGTTCCCAACTTCTCATCTTCGCCATTGTAGGAAAATCAAAACAAGGTTGTGTTAAACAGCACTTTTTGACAAAATCAGGCAGCAGTGTTACTGGCTTGTGGATTAGGGTTGGCCAACCACTGGCCTACCATACAAGAGGGTTTCAATAAATGTTTAAAGAGAATAACTAAGGAATGCTCATATTTAAGGCTCTGAAATATAAATGAAGCATTAACCCCCCTCTTACCTAAAATTAAAAATAAATGACATGGAAATTGTGTACTAAATATGAATATTATAGGTATATGTGTTTATTAGGAATATTCAGTAAGACTAGACTCAAAAGAAAGCAAGAAAACAATGAGCATAGGACATAGCACAATAATTTTCCTGCAAAAAGGAATACAGGGAGATAGGAGGGTGAAGAGATAGCTATGAGTAAGCTACATTTGGGGGTCCTACCTTTTGTCTGGGTACCTATTACGCTATATGAACAGACAAGTAAATGGATTGTATATAGACAAACAATAAGAGAATGGCATGAATCAAGAATTACAATTAATACAATTTTTTAAACTAAGATCCAACAAAATAAAGAAGCTGTTACACAGAGTCCCATCGTTATGTACAATCAAACTTCCCTTGGGTAAAGAATCTTCAGAGATGTTTAAAAACAATTCTGTGATGCTTACAACACATTTTCTCAATATCTGAAACGTTCATTGTGAAAGTGAAAATTTTGAGCACATTCAGAAAGCTTCGGGTGCTCGTTGACCAGCTTTGTGCCACTTGTGGGCCAGGATCTATTTACTGCTATTTGCATCGTTCAGTGGCTCAGTTGTGGCTTGGAGACGCACAGTTGCCCAGTGGCTAAGAGTGTGGCTTCTGAAGGTAGACCACTGGGCCTGGAATTCCCACTCAGCCTTTCAGTGCCTGTGTTAATGAGGGTAGTTGCTGAATTTCTTCCTCTGTAAAGGATCACCACAGCATTCACTGCATGGGAATAACAGTGCAGGTGACACGTTAATATGTTAGGGGAAGTATCTAGTGAAGAACTTGACCATAGCAGATGCTAAAGAAAAAGCAACTCATGTTAATATAATCAATAAATGAATTCCATGTATGTTCTCATTTAACAAGAAGTCTGGGGGGGGGGGCACTGGCTCAGGAGTATCAGAGCTGTATATGGTGCCATGCTCTTGTCCTCTCTTCCCTGCAAGGTAGCAAGAGGGCTGCGATAGCTCAAGCTATTAAATGTCTATCCCAAGCAGGGGGAGACAGAAAATGGGGAGAGTGAAAGGGACAAGCCAGCCAAGTCCATTCCATTTCAAGTTGCCCTGTGGAAGCCTAGCCCATGACTTACTCTTAAATGCTGATGGTTGGACCAGCACAACACATGCCATTTCCCGGCTTCAACAGAGAATGTACCAGGTAGTTCTTTTTCAGTAGGCTGCTTTCCACTCAGAACAAACCTAGAGGTCTACTCAGTTTGAAAGAAAGGGCACTGAACAGTGAGGAGATTACTTGCAGGATCTGCCAAATTTATCCACTCCCACCTAACCACGTTTTGTCTAGCAATCTACCTTTTTGAAGGAAAGCACAAGAGAAGTTGAGCTTTTCCTCTTCAACCACAATGAAACATATTCCTTGTGCTGCAAGCAGTAGATAGTGTTCTTCTGGTAGCAACTGGGACATTACAAATGTTTTCTGTTGCATTTAGTCTTCTCAAGTGCCAGTTTATTCTGAATCTGAGCCTTCTTTGAGGAAGTCCACTTGCAGTCCCTGACTCTCTTTTGTATATTTCCTTTAGCACATGTCAGATGATCTGAACCTCTCCAATCTTCAGACTGGTGATTTGACAGATAAAGATTTCATTTTTGAGAATTTCTCTTCTGCTTGCATAATTTTTCCATGGAGAATTTCAAGCCATGGAAAAAAACTTATTATAAGTAAAATTAATACTATATACATATATATTGGCATGTCCAAAAGTGAGTGTGCAGGGTGCAAGGGTAGTTCAGTGGTAGACTTCTCACCTGCCATGCGGAAGACTTGGGTCCAATTCCTAGACCATACACTCCTGCCCCCCAAATAAATGTAACAAATGGTGCTGCAATAATGGGATACTCACTTGGAAAAAGAATGAAATGTGACCCCCACCATACAGCCTACCAAAATAAATCGAGTGTGTACATCCAAAGCCTCTATTTCCATTCCTACCAAGAACTCCTCAAAGCCAGGTTGAACTGTACCTACCTCCAACATGTGACTGCATCAACTAATCCTCACATCTTGCTCTGAATTATGCCCTGAGCAGAAGATCTCAACTTAGAGTGTCAGGAATTGATAATTTATTCTACTTTTTAAAAAGGCCTTTAAATACCACTTAATTTTTAACTTAAAATTCTGTTTTTCTTCCCCAGAAAGAGAAAGAGTTTTATTGCTAGGTATGAAGCAGATCAGATGGCCCCCTGACCTAAAACTCTTTTTTCTGTAACTCAGGTGTTTTTTAAACTTTTTTTGTATTGTGAAATATGACATATATACAAAAAAACAATGAATTTCCAAGTCCATTTTAACAAGTAGTTATAGAACAGATTTTAAAGTTTGATATGCATTACAGTTCCACAATTTTTTGGATTTTTCTTTTAATTGCTCTAAGACACTGGAGACCAACAGAAATACCAATATAATGATCCAGCAGTTGTAGTCATTTGTTAAATCCTATCTTGTGTGTTATACTCTTCCTTCTCTTTAAATAATATATATACACAAAAGTAATACATTTCAAAGTACATTGCAACATTGTGACAATAGTTGTAGAACAGAGTTCAAACTTTGGCATGGGCTACAATTCCATAATTTTAGGCTTTTATTTCTAGAAGGTACTGGAGGCTAAAATAAATATCAATATAATGATTCAGCAATCATACGCATTTCTTAAACCCAACCTTCTCTGTATCACTCCACCATCACCTTTGATCTTTCTCCCACTTTTAATAGGTTTTGGGGCCACGACCCTTCTAACTTTTTCATGTTGGAGGGGATGTCAATTACATGGAATAGGAGGATGGAACTAGCTGATGTTCTGGAGAGGCTGGCCCCTCTGCATTTCAGGACTTACTGTCCAGGGACCCATTTGGAGGTTGCAGGTTTGGGAGAGTAACCCTAGTGCATGGAACCTTTGTAGAATCTTATATAATATCCTAGATATTCTTTAGGATTGGCAGGAATGGTTGTGGTTGAGGTTTGCAAGTTATGATAGGTAGCAATTTCTAACTGAAACCTGCATAAGAGTGACCTCCAGTGTAGCTGCCCTACTCTATTTGAACTCTCACCTACTGATATTTTATTTGTTATGCTTCTTTTCCCCTCTTGGTCAGGATGGCATTGTTGATCCCATGGTGCCAGGGCTAGGCTTATCCCTGGGAGTGTCATCTCCCAGACCACCAGAGAGACTTTCACCCCTGGATGTCATGTCCCATGTAGGGGGGAGGGTAATAGTCTCACTTGGAGAGTTGGGCTTAGAGAGAGAACGGTCTCATCTGAGCAACAAAAGAGGTCCTCTGGAGGTGACTCTTAGGCTTACCTATAGGTAAGTTACACTTCTCCGCTACATACAAGAGCAAGCATCAAGATCAAGGGCTTGGCCTATTGATTTGGGTGTCTCTAAAGTTTGGAACAGTATCCAGGGTTTCCCTAGTGGTAAGTTTAACAGTTCCATATTTTTTCTCCCATCCTTCAATGGACATTGCCAATATTTTTTGATTATCTGCTTAATATTCTTGGGGGTGTATCCATAAATTCTATTTTATATTTTAAAAGTAATAAGACATTCAGGTGGTTCAAAACTCAAACTACTATGAGGACTTTGCACTGTGACCTCTCACACTGACATCTGTTTTGCTCTTCTCAAGTAACCTTTCATTTGATATTTGTGAACACTTTCAGTGTTTTCTTTATGCAAACACAAACAAAAATGAACATGTAATTCTATTTAAACCCTTCTGAATCCCAAAAATTACCATTTCATATATATTATGTACATGTACACTATGTAATCGCTATACATTATTTTTACTGTGTTTTTTACATGATATATCATAAAGAGTCTAACTATATATTTAGCTGAATTTCATTTGATAATTTTGAAACCCTTCAACCACCCCGTCTTATTCTCCTTATCTATTTCCAACTCTAAAATAATCCCCTATATCAGGAATTTCCTTCACATTTCTCTCACCTAAAAATGGATCCCACTTCTCTTTAAAATTTGCAAAATGAAACCAGGCCTACCCATTACTTCTCAATGCCTTCACCAAGTATTCCAAGACAGCAAGTATTCCAGGAGATCAATTTTTAACCATTCCATAAACAATTAAAGGCTAATTGTTAACATTACATAATATTCTCCTCAAATTGAAAATATTTGCCAAACCACCTCAACAATGTGATTTCAATGCTATTTAATAAAAGAATTGCAATTCCTTTAATTTCAATGCATATTAAAGAATTGCAAACCCAAATTCAATCCTGTAGGACTCCAGATCTGAAATTAACTTCAGGTATTTCCAAGGGTTTTGCAGACATTGCTCTATTTGGGAAAGGTGGCCTCCACATACCTAAGGATCAGTTTCCTTCTATTGATTCATAATAACATCAAATAAATAAAGGTCATTGGAGAAGTGTAGGACAGGGAAAACTTGTTCTGAAAAGTTAAGGCAGCAAGTGGTAGGACTGACATATCCACACACACATATATATCTTCTGTTCATCTAATTCTGAACACCAGAGTCAGGGCACATTTCTGAATATATGAAGGTGGTAGTTTAATGGCAAATAAAAGTAGTCATCCTTTCCATATCAGGAAGGAAGGATGTAGACCTCACTTCTGGAAGGGGCTGTAGCAGATAGAGGGTATAAGTAAGTACAAAATATCTACATGTAATCACACAATGGAAATTGAAAACTTGATGATGCTTAACGTATATCTCCACCTGTGGGACACAGTGCTTGGGGTAGGTCATTTGCTTCCTTCCCCTAAGGAAGAGTGTTTCTACAGCTGTCAAGGTTGCAGTCCCACATGGACTAATGGGTTGATGTCACCCACTACTGCATGTGTCTTGGGGTCTCATTTGAAATGCAAGTCTTTGTTCAAGCTACAGAGGCCCATCTGTCCCAAGCACTGGAGCATGAATAATGAGCTCATCTCCTAGGCTGTAACTTGCTGCACCAAGAGAGAGTGACTGGGTAAAGGTAGGGAAGATGATGGATGTAAAATGGCTGTAGATGGGAACGAGATGCCAGGAATTACATCTGCCCCCATGGCAGCAAGGAGACACCATTTTGGGGTGAAAAGATGATGGCGGCTGGTATCAATACTTTATTGGGGGTAAGAAGAAGGAAATTGGCATAAATGGTTTATTGGTGGTAGGTTGACGGGAGTTGGGGTAAATTATTTACTGGGGACAGAATGGTAATAAAGATGTGCATAGTTGACATAAAAAGTTTATTGGCAGAAAGATGACAGAAGTTGGTGTAAGCAGTTTATGGATGATAGAATGATGGAAGTTGATGTAAATTGTTTTTGGGGGATAGGATGGTGGGAGTTGGTCTCCTTAAGTCTAATAAAAAGTATGCTATGATTTCGTCCCTGGAGTCAGGCTCCCTGCTGCTGTGCCCACATTAAATGGGACTCAATGTTTTCTATGTTCTGCCCTCAAAATCAATATTATCTTTCATTTCTTAGCTGATCCATCTGAAGAAACCCTTTTGTGCATATTTTCTTACACTGTGCTTTGTCTTGTTACTACCTATTTTTTCTGCTGGGCTGCTTAAGTTATTTTCAGATGATGGATGATGTATAGGAAGGCCATGGTCTTATTTTCATTGGGTCCCCCATGAAGCTAAATACAGAACCAAGAGTTGACAAGCACTTGAAGAATGAATGGATGGGTCATTGTTTCCAAATTTCATATTTCATTTAAGTGAAGATGTACCCATATATGAGTATTCCCCCAAAAATGGTTCTGGACACCAGCTAACTTGAGGTACAAACATCTAGTATGAATATCCTTGCTGCCTGCTGCTTTAAATATTTTTAGATATACACATGACCCCTCATTTTTAAATTATCTAATAAGAGAATCAGTATACTGGCACAAATCTAAGTGTGTGGTTCAGATTGGATTTGCAAGAACGTTCCTGCAAAAATAAAATAAAAATAACACCTGGGGTCAAGTAAGTTTGGGGAATCCAAGGTTAAACAAGATGAAACTGGCTTCTTTACTATAAAACTTGTGAAATGTTTAAAGTGCTGAAATGCCTACAATTCTGCAAATGTTTTTATGACCTTACATTAACCATCCTTGAAGGAGAATTTCATCAAATTCTAGTGGCCAAGGCGAGTGCTAAGACAGCCCAGACTCAATGTGGGCAATGGGGATTATTGTCCACTGCTGGACAGATGGACAGCATGCACATATAGGGAGAAGAGCTGTTGATGGCAGCTGACTTTGGAGAGTACTTGTCACTGAGGATGGCTTATACAAAGCCAATCTCTGAGGCTCCCTCACCCTGCAGACAGACAGCAGGAGTAGGATTTTTGCAAGAAACCCCCTTTGTGTAGCCAGCTCTGGTCTGCCCACTTGGTCTATGGAAAGGTTTGAGATCTCTGCCTCCCTAAACTAGAGTTGTGACCACTGCCACCACAATGCTATTTTTTGTTCCATGTCAGAGACACGGCTCCAGTCTGAAATGTGAGTGTAAAAGCCAAACACTTGGAAATAATAAGCATCTTATTTTGGCTGTCTGAAAGGCAATGTGAAATACTTTGTGAAAGAGTCAAAATACACATAAATAAATAACCAAAGTCACAGGCTATTACCTGACATCACTTTATGAGAAGTTATGCAGCAGTGACTATATGCTAAATACATTCTGAGTTTCAACTGAATTGTCAAGATATAATAGATCTCAGAAACTAAAGGGATTATGAGGCAGAAAGGCTTTCTGAAGGAACTGTTTGAGAAGCTGCAATCCTCTTGAAATCCTTCTCTGGGAGAGAAATTATAAAAGGGTAGGGAGAGGAGACGGTGAGAGGCTTTGAGGAGGACATCTTTGGGAGAAGTTGTTGCCAGACCCTTGTACTTCCATGTGAAAGAGGCATCCATGAAATCACATGGAAAGGCTTCATGAAGTCACTTGGATGGGCTGATGTACAAGACCTGAAATTGAAAGCCTAAAATTTGCTCCAGTGAATGCCAAAGTGATTTGTCATGCAAAGCACAGAGCTGCCTCTGGGAAGGGATCTCATTTCCCTCCAACATCAGGGCAAAGACTTGTGGGTCCCCCTGACCAAGGCGCAAACACAGTGGCCAGAGGCCATCTAAGATGGAGGCTCTAAGGACAGCTGAGGCCATCTGAGATTGAGGCTCTAAAGGGCAGCCTGACGGGCTAACCCTGTCCCTTGCAGAAGCGGAAGCTGATTAGACACTGGAGTTGCCATACTAAGGAGACACCCTTTCCTTGTCTTGAGAGATGGGAACTAACAAAAGACCAACAAATGTGTGCATGGGAGAAACAACAGCATTAAATATCAGCAAACCCTAGAGAATGGGAAGTCAAAATATGACTGAACCTTCCAAGTAGGAACTTCCCAAGATCTTTTCATCTTTCCTCCATCCTGGTAGACCTTACTGAAAAAAAAATTCATCTGGCAAGTAGAAGAGGAGACTGAAACAGAAGCATTACATCTTTATTTATATGTTTTTAAATATTTTAACATAAGAAAACAAACAATATACTTTGAACCACCAAAAAAGGATATCGTTGCTTATCCATAGGCATATTTAAATAATATATTCAGGTATCACTGTAAAACCTGTGTTTGCACAATAAGTTTCATAAACCAATTTAAAATTAAGGCAACAAGGAAAATAAACTATAGATCCAGACAGCAGTGTTTCTTAAATTCTAAATATTAAACACTAACTTAAATACCATTCAATCAGCTGTCAAAACTGTGAATGTTCTCAAAATAACAAGTAGAAAGTTATTATAAATATCATGGTTGTTATAGTCATGAGCTATGTTACTGAACATTTTCCTGATTTCAGGAAACTATAAAGATATAAGTGTTTTTACAATTAACATATGAGAATCTTAACAACCAAAAATGGATATCTTAGCTAGCTTATCCATAGGCATACTGAAATGAAATATCTAAACAATCATTGTAAAGCCTGCTTGTACAATATTTTTCATAAACCAAGACTGAGAGAACTAGTCAATAAGAGACCTGACCTACAGTAAATATTGAAAGGAGTTCTGTCCGTTGAAAAATAAAAGGAGAGGGAGGTCTGGAGGAGGGCAAAGAGTGAAGAAGAAATGGTAATTTAAAGGATAAAAAGAGAGAGAAAGAAAATAATATAGAGATCCAACAAAAACTGAGAGACAAAATGGTAGAGTCGAGAACTGCTTTTACAGGAATTACTTTAAACATTAACGGACTAAGCTCATGAATTAAAAGATGAAGGCCTGCAGAATGGATGGAAACACATAATCCATCTATATGCTGTTTACAGGAGACACAGTTTAGATGCAAGCACACAGTTGGACTGAAAGTGAAAGGATAGAAAAAGATCTTCTACGTAAGCTGTAACCAAAAGAAAGCAGGAGGAGCTGTGCTAATATCAGACAAAATAGACTTTAAGGGCATCATAAGAGAAAAGGAAGGACAGTACATATTAATAAAAGGGACAATTCGCCAAGAAGAAATAACAATCATAAATGTGCATACTCCCAATCAAGAAGCTCCAAAATATCTGAGGCACATATTAGAAAAACTGAAAGGAGCTATAGACATATCAAGAGTAACAGTGGGAGACTTCAGTATGTCACTGTCCATCATAAACAGAACAACCAGACAGAGGATTGACAAGGAAATAGAGATCCTAAACACAGGACAGATGAATTAGACCTAATAGACATATATAGATCATTACACCCCCAAACATCAGGATATACACATTGTTTTCTAGCGCGTGTGGAAATGTTCTCCAGGATAGATCATATGATGGGATACAAACTGAGTTATATAAACTTAAAAAGATTGAAATTATCCAAAGCACTTTCTCTGATCACAATAGGATAAAACTAGAAATTAATAATCACCAAAGAACCAGAGCTTTTACAAATATATGGAGATTAAATAACATACTCTTAAATAATCAGTGGGTCAAGGAAGAAATTGCTAGAGAAATTGGTAATTATCTGGTAATCATGGTAATGGCAATGAAAATATAACATATCAAAAGTTATGGGATATGGCAAAGGCATTGCTAAGAGGGAAATGTATTGCCCTAAATGCCTATATTCAAAAAGAAGAATGAGGGGTGTGAGGGTAGTTCAGTGAAAGAATTCTCGCCTGCCATGCAGGAAACCTGGATTTGATTCCTGGCCCATGCACTTCACCCCCAAAACAAACAAACAAAGAAACAAAAAAACAAAAAGCAGAAATTCAGCAAATGATGCTGCAATAATGGAATACTCACATGGAAAAAGGATGAAATGTGACCTTACCATAAAGCATACAAAAAAAAAAGAAAGAATGAGCAAAACTTGGGGATTTAACTGTTCACCTTGAGAATTTAGAGAAAGAACAGCAAACTAACCCCAAAGCAAATAAAAGAAGAGAAATTATAAAGATTAAAGCAGAAATGCACAAACTGGAGAATAATAAAACAATAGAAAGAATCAATAAACCAAAAGTTGATTCTTTGAGAAAATCAATACAATTGATGGACCCCTAAGCCAGACTAACAAAGAAAGAAAAGAGAGGATGCAACAAAATAAAATCAGAAATGAGAAGGGGGTCATTACCACAGATCATGAAGAAATTTTAAAAATCATAAGTGAATATTATGAACAACTAAATGCCAACAAACTAGACAAGTTAGATGGAATATGTGAACTACATAATCTGACTTGAGAAGAAATAGAAGATCTCAACAAACCAATTATAAGTAATGAAATTCAATCAGTCCTTAAAAATATTCCCACATAGAAAAGCCCAGGACCAGATGGCTTCATATAATTTTATCAAACATTCCAAAAAGAACTAATATCAATCCTGCACAAACTCCTCAAAAAAATTGAAGAAAACAGAGTACTACCTAACTCATGTTATGAAGCTAACATCACTCTATCATCAAAATCAGATAAAGACAATACAAGAAAGGAAAAATACAGACCAATCTCGCTAATGAACATAGATGCAAAAATTCTTAACAAAATATTAGCAAATCCGATCCAAAACCACATTAAAAGAATTATACATCTTGACTAAGTGGGATTCATACCAGGAATGCAAGGGTGGTTCAACATAAGAAAATCAATCAATTTAATAGAGCACACTAGCAAACTGAAAGGGAAAAATCACATGATCATATCGAATGATGCTGAAAAAGTATTCAACAAAATCCAGCATCCTTCCCTGATAAAAACATTTCAAAAGTTAAGAATCCAAGGAAACTTTCTCAAAACCATAAAGGGCATATGTGAAAAACCCATAGCTGGCATCACAGTTAACATGAGACATTGAAAGCATTCCCCTTAAGATCAGGAATGAGAGGAGGATGCCCATTGACACCACTACTATTCAACATTGTATTAGAAGCACTAGCTGGAACAATTAGACAAGAGAAAGAAATAAAGGCATTCAAATAGGAAAGGAATTTGCAGATGACATGATCCTATACTTAGCAAACCCTGAGAAATCTGCAACAAAGCTATTGAGCTAATTAACAAATTCAGCAAAGTGGCAGGATACAAGATTAATGCACAAAACTCAGTAATTTTCTATATACAGGCAACGTCTATATCAGGTAACAATTAAGGAAAAAAATCCATCCCAAATAGTAACCAGAAGAATCAGGTATCTAGGAATAAGCCTAACTAGGGGTGTAAGGATTTACAGACAGAAAGTTACCGAAAAAAACTGCTAAAAGAAATTTAAAATGACCTAAATAGTTGAAAAGGCATTCCATGCTTATGGATAAGAAGGTTGAATGTCATCAAGATGTCAATTCTACCCAAACTGATGTACGGATTCAATGCAATACCAATGAAAATCCCAACAACCTACTTTGAAGACTTAGAAAAGCTAGCCATCAAATTTGTATGGAAGGGAAAGAGACCCATAATAGCTAAAGATATCCTGAAAAAGAATTGCAAAGTGGGAGGTCTATCTCTTCCTGAGTTTAAAGCTTACTATAAAGCCACAGTAGTCAAAACAGCATAGTACTGGCACAAAGATAGAAGGATTGACCAATGGAATAGAATCGAGAGTGCAGAGATTGACCACATTTATGGACATTTGATCTTTGACAAGGCCCCTAAATCCACAGAATTGGGGCAGAATAGTCCTTTCAATAGCAGGCATGGGAGAACTGGATTTCAATAGGCAAAAGAATGAAAGAGGACCCCTTCTTTACACCCTATACAAAAATTAATTCAAAATGGATTAAAGACCTAAATATAAGAACCAATACCATAAAATTTCTAGAAGAAAATGTAGGGAAACATCTTCAAGATCTAGAAGAAAATGTAGGGAAACATCTTCAAGATCTAGATCTAGTAATAGGAGGTAGCTTATTAAACTTTATACCTAAAGCACAACCAGCTAAAGAAAAAAATTAGACAAATGGGAACTCCTTAAGACCAAGAGATTACATGCCTCAATGGACTTTGTGAAAAAGGTGAGGAGGCAGCCAACTCAAGGTGAGAAGATATTTGGAAAGCACATATTGGATAAAAGTTTGATATCTTGTGTACATAAAGAAATTATATAGCTTACCAACAAAAGAACAAGCAACCCAATTATAAAATGGACAGTGGATAGGAATAGACACTTTTCTGACAGATGGCTAAAAAGCACAGGAAGAGATGATTATTTTCATTAGCTATAAGGGAAAGGCAAATTAAGACAACTACATGCTATCACCTCACACCTATAAGAATACCTGCTATTAAACAAACAGGAAACTATAAATGCTGGAGAGGATGAAATTGAAACACTTATTCACTGCTGATGGGAATGTGTAATGGTGCAGCCGCTGTGGAAGTCAGTTTGGCAATTCCTCAGAAAACATCTCTTGTAATTTGATCAGCTGATCTACAACAAGCCCCAGCTTGGGGGAAGAAGTTCTCAATTTAAGTGAAGTTCATTTAAAAAAAAATGCTGTAATGGTTCAAAGTGACTATGGGTGATGAGAAAAGTTAATGCATTGACTTTTAATTTTAGCGCAGTTGAAGGGGAATGCCGGCCCTCACTGAAGTGTTCAAAGTTGAAGAATAAGGATGGACTCTGACTGCGTCTCCGGGGTCCTACCTACAAGCATCCCAGCCACATGTTTGAGTGCTAGCTATTCAGTAATGAAAGAAACCAAGAATTGAGATGTGGTGTGCCCTCTGAATTGGTGCATGTTCTTGGAGAAGAAAGTCAGAGAGTTTTTGGGGTATGGAGAATGTTTCACCACCTCCACTCCATGTGTGAAGTGGATCTCGTATGAATTCAGCAGACAGTATCCTAATTAACTGAAGGAATGAGGCCACATCCTTCATCCTCAGGGAAAAATAATTAGATAAGCATTAGTTTACATTTACTTTCAATAGACCATTCTAAAAGTATTTCTTATGTGGTTGTTCTATTAAGTACAATGAGTATTATGCTGGGCATTTGGGGATTAAGGATCTTTTTTTTTTTTAATTTTTATTACAATTTAAAGTAATTGGGAAGGCAGAGCCAATAACCATAATACAGTGAACAATAAAAAGACTGAGCATATTTTACCTGCTACTTGGAAGCAATTACAATAAATGCTTGAGGCTTTTGAGTCAGAGCTATCTTGATTAGGTAAAAGCCTCCTAAACAAGGTGGGAGTATTTTCTTAGAGGAAGCTACTTGTCAGGTGGAAGAAGCATTCTCTTCACTGGGAGGCAGAGCTGTTTGAGAGATTTTGGGGTGGGTCCCCAGAGAACCAGCCAAAACAAGTAAAGAGGGAAAAGTGTCATTAGTTGGATATGGATCAATGAGGAAAAAATGGTCAACAGAAGCATCACCCTTTTCTTCTCAAGCATCCTTCCCTTCTGGACTCGGAGGAGCCTGAAGTAAAAGCAAGCAAATTGCGCAGGAAAAGATCAAGAAGTGAAAAGATTCCTTGTCTACAGTAGATGTGTGGGCCTAGGTTGGGTCAAGACATGAGAAAGAGAATTTTATGTATGATGAAAATAAGTATTCATTTTAATTACACTCTCTGAAAATAAAATCTTTCTAATGCTTTGATATGACTTGATACAAAAAGCTAGATCATCTTCCAAAGATAATGTCCAAGGACAGAGAAGAAAAATACTATAGAGAAGACTGAATGGGAGTGCTGGGAAAATAAAAATATATATATTTCTTGATTGTATTTCTTACATTTGCAATAGTATATATAATAAATTATGAAAACATTTGGATAAATATCAGTATTATAGACTAGATAAAGCATTAAAATGAAATACAAATTTTATAGTCCATAAGAAGAAATAAACATATTGATTCATCAGGAGAAACAAAGAGCATTCTGGCACGTAAAGCTGGAATTTTTAAGGTGGATTTTAGTATGATGATACAAAAAGATGGACTGGTCAACATCTGCCACGACATCCTTACGATCAGTGCAATAGCTTCAAGGACATTTCTGTGCTATGTCCTTCAATGCAAGCTGCTGATAGAATATCGAAGCTAAACTTCATGTCCATTTGATACAGACAAGGGAGACATCCCCCGAAACACAGAAGTACAACTTGCTGAAGTTCCAGAAACTTGGAAGATGGATGGACTACTTCTCCTTCAATTAATCCTCACTCAGTTAATTCTTTAGACTGTGGTTTGTTGAGAACTTGGGTAGGAGGTAGTTGAACTTATTTTTTCTGTTATGCAACAATACTGTAGTTCCTCCAGTACTGACAGGAGGTGTATGAATAGAGCTTTAGGATAACCCCTCTTGGAAAAATGGTCACATGCCACATTATAAGTTGTGGATCCTAAGGAAGACTGGTTTGTGGAGTGCTTGGAACCCCAACAGGCATCAGGGATAGATCAGAAAATTACTAGGTACCTTCAGGAGAAGGATCATGTAACCAACAAGATTCCATGGCTCTACTCCTTGAATCAGGACCAAGAAAATAATACACAATTTGACTTTTAGGACAAAAAGTTATTAACTCCATGTCATTTCTCAGAATCTCTTTGGCCAGGTGGTTGCCAGCTATTACCAGCAGAAATCAGACATCATTTTGTGCCTCAGCTATACAAGCTCGACCACATGAAGATGTTGAAATATCACCATTTTGCTGGTTTTGGATGTATAGGCCTGAGAGAGCACAGAGAAAACATGAAAGTGGTTACTGATGCATGATGCATGTCAGGGGAGACGAGGCAAGCAGATAAGGGACCCAAAGATGTCATGTGTGAATACATGAAGGAAAGCACCAATGGTAAACTTCATGTACCTTAAGTGTACTTTTGTTGGAGCAAAAGTCTTGCTCAATAGTTGAAGTAAAATCCTTCTCTGCAAATGACAATTCTTTCAATCAGAACTTTCAGCAAATCTGAAAGAAACAGACCTTTGTGTGCTAAGTGGAATATGGGGAGAATATTTAATTTATCTTAAGTTATAATCAAGATTTCTTTTATAGATGGATGGACTATTCTGATGTTGCCAAGACACAGGACAAAAATCATGAAAACAGGAATACAACATTGCTGCTTTTTAGAAGTTTGACCTTTAGAGTAAGTCTCTCACTCATAGGGAATTTCCCTTTAACCTTTCAACCTGAGGTTCATAAATTCCTAGAACAGTTTTCTGAATCCTAAGAGACACAAATCTCCCACTAATCTAACAAATATTTACAATAGCTCTCTTGTTCTCACAATGCATATTAATAATTAATATTACATAGAATTAAGTATTGTGATGCATAATCATATTTAAGAACTAATGATAATCATGATAATGATAATTAGTATTTATGATGTGCCAGGCAAAAATACTTTATACACATCATAATAACTCACTCAACTTTCAAAAGGTCTATGAAATGGATATTTTTTAAATCCCCATTCTACAGATGAGGAAGCTGGGAATAGAGAGGTTGATAACTTGCCAAGAGGATAGAGCTGATAAGTGATGGAATTTGAATCCAACGCCTTATATCATTATGGTATGACCAACCTAAACACATAATTTCATCATCCTCATCCCTATCATCATCAGTTCCATAAACTGCAGTATAAAGGGGAAATAAATGAAGAGTAATTCACAATGACATAAGATGCATGTTCACTACATGACCTAAAAAAGGCAGCACAATGCTTGTAACTACACATAGAAGCAGGTGACTTTGACAACTGCAGATGCTCCTGCTACAGGCTGGGTGGGTGAGTAAGTGGAAGGGTGTGGGGTAATGGTGAATTGCTTATGCCAGTTACCCAAATATCATGAGAAATGTTGGATTAGAATCGTCTGAAATTGCTAACGACTCTTGGTAAGTTTCCAAATAAATAAAGTGCAATTTTCCCTCAATTACTTGGCAGATGTGTTCCTGGAAAATTCAGTGTCTATTAAACTGTACAAAAATTTATGCTTTTGGTTTAGATAGAAAATGGAGTTAGGTTCTAGAGTCAGATAACTGTCTAGGATGAATAAATGAGTAGCTGTGTGGGAAAAGGTACAGTTTTTGGTTTATTTGTTTTGTTGCACTGTTCTGTACAATGCTTTAATTTTTATCATTCCTGGAACCCATCCACCAAATGACAGTAACAACCCTAAATTATTATAACAGCTATAACAATAAAAAGAAAAATAGAACCTGCGAAATTCCATAATGTCCTCCTGGGGGGACATAGCCACCATTGAAGAATTACTGGTCTAAAGAATTCCTGAATAGAATTTAGGGTCTGGTCTCCTTGAACTCTTGGAAATCGTGGGAAAAAATGTTCTGTATTGATTTATTCTTTTGGGGAGGCCATTGATAATTTTCAGCAAATTCTCATCTCACTACCCCCTTCCACAAAGTTTTAGAACCCGTAATCATGTACACGTGAGACAGCATTTTTTCCAATCTTATTTTCATATGGTTACCACAATTTCTAGTTTGCATGGGCCCCTTCTGGTGTCTGCCTGTTGTACAGCATTCTGTTCACTTTAGTATTCATCCCAGACTTTAAAATTTTTAGTTAAGTGTATCATTATTTACAGTTGCTTTAAAATAAGTCAGGACAAGTGTGGTACAATTGGACTCTCTAGTTCTAGCTGCTGACACTGCCTTCTCTAGTAAAATGTGTGAGGCAGATGTGGTGTCGAGTTCTCACTTAAAGATAAGACAACGAGCAAAATCTCTAGTCCCAATCCTTTCCAGGTACCATGTGACTAACACTGCCCATCAGTGACATACAAGAGCAGAAGAAACTGGATACGGCTCACAATTTTTGGTCTCTGGTGTGGTCCCTTTATTTGGCCAGTGGTCTCTGGCCTCTCTTTTTGGCCAGTGGTACCAGCCACAACATATATCAGAAAGTTGAGCCATGCTAGTGCCATTGCCCAAGTGATGAGTGAAGCCACCCAATCAAGGTTTGGCATGACCATAGGACATTATAGGTATTCAGGAAAGATGAACTAGAAAAAAAACTTGAGTAGTTCCAGCTTGATACATGCAAGGACTCTTGATAGAACAGTTTTGACATACATGCAACAGTATGAATCTAAAATTATTTATTGATGTTATTGTTTGATCAAATGCTTGAAATTTTTTGGCAATAAACCTTTTCAGCAATAATGGGCTAGAAAAAAGAAACAGGGGATGTTTAATAAAACAAATTAAGAGCCTAATTTCCATTTCCCAAGCAATTTGATGTTGAGCTTATATCCTGCATAAAAAGTTTGTCTATTTTTTTCTAATTTGTTGGCTTTGATTTTTTTTCTTTTTAATTAGGGAAGTTTGTATGTTTACAGAAAATTCAGGCAGAAAATGAGTTCCCATATTCCTGTCCCCATTATTAACATTTTGCTTTGGTGGGGCAACTTCATTAAATTGATGAGAAATGATTATAATTGTTCTATTAACTATAGTCCATAGTTTACATTACAATTTACTGTTTGTGCTGTATAGTTCTTGGTGGTGTTATTTTTAAGTTTTTATTCTATGAACATATATATCATGTAAATTACCATTTTAACCACATTCAGATCTTAATTTAGTACTGTTAATTACCTCTAATTTGGAATACATACTGTAATGATATCAAAGAACACCTGAAAAGTAGAAGACACAGATCTTCAGAAGTAGTAACAGCACATATTTCAAAATTTAGTGGTTCTTTAGGCACTGTAATTGCAGGCAACAAAATTTAACACATGCAGCTGCAGAAAGTATATTTACATGCCATTTTATGAATCATGAGCTTTCATTTAGATCAAATGATTATTCTAAATAAATTTGCCTCATTTAAATCTAAGCTTTCCAGTTCAATTCTTGTGCATGAATCGAAAGTGAAGAGATGGTGGTTGTTAATATGTTCACTGTTTTAGCAATAAAATAACTTTACCTTCTCAAGCATGAATGAAATTAATTTTTTATCTCCAGCATCAGATGACTGAAATCAAATGTCGATTAAGGTAATTTTAATCATGGTAATTTTTTTCAACCAGTTTATGGAATAAAAGAGCTTTTCAAGTTCATTCTCTTTAGCTGGAAACATTGGTCTTACTGTAAAGGCTGTGTCCAAGATGGAAGGTAAAATTATTTGTTTTGCAGTCATAACATAAATACAAAGTTTTTATTGTACACACAGCATCATGGCAAAAACAATAATTTAGTAAATAAAGAAATCTATGGGTGAGACATACACTTGGAAGTGATTGTAATTCATAAACAATTCTTAATTGCAACAGGATAAATCGCATGATTAAAACGTAACAAAATCAGAGCTTTAATTGGCAACAATTACCTATGTCCAAAATAGACTAGAATAGCAATTATTGAAGTGTAGTTTTCAGACCCTAGATAGATTCCAAGATCCTATCAGGAGGTTCAGAACAGGACAGCATAACATGTCTTTTTTACAATGTTGACATTTACACTTAAGGTGTAAAACAAAAGTAGGTGAATCACCTTGCACCTTCAACAAATCAAAGCAGTAGTAACAAATTGTACTATCACACCCACAAAGGGGAACAAAGCAGCTTCCCTTGATGGTAAAAATGATAGGCTGTATTAAATCTTTACCCCTTGGTATTTTTCTTGTTATTAGTCAGCACAAGAAATGGGAAGTACACGTAAAGTACTTCTGCTTCATGATGAATTGCGATGGTTGCCTTGAAGAAAAGCAAAGCAACTGTCTTGCAATTGTTTGAGTTACAGCTAATCTAGCTGCTATTTTCATGAAAAATAATATTTACTTGAAAGGCAAGCTATGATCATTTAGAACTGAACAAAGTGGGGCATTCACACTGTGGAAAATATAGAATTTTGGAAAACTTGTCCCTGCTACTGATGGTTTCCTATACATAAACATGCTTCTAATTGGATCACTGGTGCTACAACAAAATGTGATTTGTTTTAATCTTGTATAACAAAATGTATCAAAATTTGAAAATCTGCTTATCTCAGTGCACCAATATTTTCCAAATGACCAATGAATGATTATATGGAAAAAATCACACAAGCATAAAAGATCAATTATAAGTGTAGCATAGAGCAATGCATTTTATTTAAGAAAACTCAAAAATTTCATTGATGTGGCTTCAGATTCCACACTGTAACCAAATTTTTAAAACTACCACATAATCTGAAAATCTATTAAAATAATCTTCCTCTCCCAACCAGAGGGGAGGTTCTCCTCTCTGAGTGTTTTGGCTTCTGTTGGCTCTCTTTGCCACTGTTACAGCTTTCACGGAATTTATTCAGGTGGTGATGCACAAGAAAACAGAGAAAAGGAAAGAAAGAGAGAGAAAGTAGAAAGAAAGAGACAGAGGGGGAGGGAGGGAGGGAGGGAGGGAGCCCAGAATTGGGAATGAGGTCTTGCCATTCTGTGTATCTTAATGTAATATTCAGATACATTCAAGAGTATGTTGGGCAAATAATTAAATATTATTGGCTAAGTCCCTCGAGGGACTGGAGGAAAAAATGGCATTACTAAACTTTCCTAGCTGGGAAATCCCTGATACTGTCTCAAGCCATCAGGGACTCCCAAGTTAATAAACCAAGCTCTTGAGCTTGACAGTTGCTCTTATGAAACTGATATCTGCAACACATGAGCCTACTTATAATAATGCCTAAGAGTTACTTTTAGAGGACCTCTTTTGTTGCTCAGATGTGGACTCTTCCTCTCTAAGCCCAACTCTGTAAGTGAAATCATCACCCTTCCCCCTACATTGGACATGACACCCAGGAGTCAAAGTCTCCCTGGCAACATGTGACATGACCCCCAGGGATGAACCTGTCGCTGGCACCATGGATATAACAATGCCTACCTGACCAAAGGGCAAAAAGAAAAGTAACAAATTAAGGTATCAATGGGTTAGAGGTTTCAAACAGTGTACAGAAGCTATTCTGGAGGTTACTCTTATGCAAGCTTCAGACAGATAGTGCTAATTGCCATCGTACACCAAGCCCTAACCAGCAGTATTCCTATAAACTCCAAAGAATACTCAAAACTCCATCTGAGATCCTATAAAGATTTCAACCACTAAGTTTATTTTTCAGAAACCTACAACCTGCAGATGGTCCTAGGTCAGATGAGCCCTGAGGCCCAGAGTTACCAGTCTCTCCAAGAGTATCAACCAGCTGCATCCCCCTACCTCATCCCCCTTTTCCACATGAAGAACTTTGAATGGTCATTGCCCAAATATCTCTAAAGATTTGGAGAAGGATCAAAAGAGAAGGAGAAGTTGTGTAACAGAAAATACAGGATTTAACAGATGAGTATGGCTCTGAATCATTATACTGATATTTCTTTTTAGTCTCCAGTGTCTTAAAACATCTAGAAGGAAATACCTGAAATGGTGGAACTGCAACCCATTTAGAAATTTGTTTTAAAACTACTTGTTAAAACATACTTTGAAATGTATTGCTTTTTTTGGTATATATGTCATTATTTCATGATAAAAATGTTTTTAAAGCTTCCTCAATGTTTAATAATATTAACAAAGCATTTAGTCCATTACTGAAAATTAAATCAATATTTTTATGACTGTATGACAGCTATTGGATCAGATCCCCAGTTGTAAGTCTAGGGGGATTTCTCTGTGGGTGAAAACCTTAGTTCACATCTCTCACAATAAATGAAAACAGGCCATTGTCCTCTGGTAATTGACAATTCAGATAATCCTGAAAGAAATGCAACAATAAAAACTGTGCAAATGGTTTGCGTCTGTGTGGATTTTTAGTTGCTGCTTCCTCTCACCCACATAATTTTGGAGGAAGGTATAAAAGAATGAAATTTCAGAGCTCTAACCTTTAGGAATCATCCTTGTGTGCAGAGACTTCAGAAAGAAAAATCAAAGTTGCCATAGAGAGCAATTTCCCCACTACCAATCAGGACAGAAAGCAAGATGGAGTAGAAGGCTGAGGGCCACCCCCAAGCCAGCACCTCGAGGATGGAGATGCCTTTCAGACTAACTTAGTAAGGTTGGGAAATGCCTCAAACACCTAGCCCTTGTTTTCTTCAATTTGCTTGAAAACAAAAAGTTATATGCACCCTGCCTGTGCTGGTCTGAATCTGTGGTAGACCCCAGAAAAGCCATGCCCTTTGACCCTCATTCAATATTGCTGGGTGGGAGCATTTTGATTCTTTCCATGAAGATGTGACCCACCCAATTGTGGGTGGTAACTTTTGATGAGATGATTTCCATGGAGGTGTGTCTCCACCCACTGAAGGTGGAGTTGCTTGCTGGAATCCTTTAAAAGAGGAAACATTTTGGAGAGACTCCCTTTTGGTAGAGCCACGTGAAAGCCAGCAGATGCTGCCATGTTCGCCATGTGCCCTTCCAGCTAAGAGAGAATCCCTGTGTTTGCCATGTGCCGTCTCACTTGAGAGAGAAACCCTGAACTTCTTCAGCCTTCTTGAACCAAGGTATCTTTCCCTGGATGCCTTAGATCGGACATTTCTATACACTTAATTGGGACATTTTCTCGGCCTTAGAACTGTAAACTAGCAACTCATTAAATTTCCCCTTTTAAAAGCCATTCTGTTTCTGGTATATTGCATTCTGGCAGCTAGCAAACTAGAACACTGCCTATGTCCTCGTGCCAGAATAAAATAGAGAAGCAGACAGGGAAGTGCTGATTATAAAACATCATAAAATTATAAAATATGAATTAGCATGCAATTATTATTAAACAGAGCCTTTTTGAGAGTGGAATCCTGGTTAAATTCTGCTTTATCCTTTACATATGGGATCCAATATGATGTACATTTTTGTTCATGTACAATGATGATTGTACATTTTTTCTCTCATCTCACAGTTATCTTCTACCACTGTTAATATGCAGGCTGCCTTCCAAGACTGCTCCAAATGTCTGCATTTAGCATAACCATAAATCGGCAGATATTTACTGAAATAATGAGTTCTAATTATGAATATGATATGGATTAAAAGACACAAAGTATTTATCCAACAATTGACTGGAGTAGCAAAAAAAACATAATTTTATAGATACTTATTTTCTTTATTTATGGTAAGGATACATAAATCTGTGCTTTTCAAAGTTTAAACTAAATTTTACACTTGATTTATAAAACCTGCTAATAAATCCAGCTCAACTTCTCATCAGAAAATCGTAATTCTGAGCATTGGGTCTTGCTAAATATGACGATTTATAAGTCATGAAACTATGTGCATGAAGCCTTCTACAGGTTTTGAAATCATACCAACAGATCATGTAGACAATATTTTTTTAATAAATCCTTATTTCACAGTTGATATAAAAGCAAAAGATTTAAAAATCATGAGCTTAAGTATGTTCAGTTATGATTAGCATAATAAACCATTACCTTATCTGAATTTGATGTTTTTAACTTTGAGAGGGACAACTTATAGGAATTACAGATAGAGCTTAAATGGATTGCGTAAAAGGATTTTTATCTCCAGATGTTACCAGGTAACTGCAGTACAGTCTGCCCACATCACATTTATAGAGCCAATACGCTCAGCCCTTGGCTATCGGACATGGGGGCAGCTGGTAGGACCCCACAGCTGCTCACTTCTCTGGAAAATTGCCCTCTGTTGACAGTGAATTGCCCCACCTGAAAAGTTGCATATTATCTCCTGACCCCTGGTGTTGGAGATTGAAACATGTTCACCACAAGAGACACTTTCTTCATCTTAACCTTAATTTGTGTCCCTGTTTCCTGTGGGTGTGCTTCCATTTGTAAACAGGAACCTCTTGAAGATGTTATGGTTAAAGTGTGACCAAATTAATCAGTGTGGTTGTTAATCTGTATTACAGGAATGCTCATAAAGAGAGGACACTCGGACACAGGAAGAGAAAGCAGAGGACAGAAGTTAGGCAAAGCCACCAGGGGACTCAGAAAGCGATTGCCACGTGACGGGGCAGAGATACAAGCCAAGAAACCCCAAGCTTCATGGCAAGCCAGCATCAGAATGCTCCAGACTCAGGGGGGAAAGCATGGCCTCTTGAGACCTTGATTTTGGACTTGGAGTATCTGAAACAGCAAGACAATACATTCCAATTGTTTACGTCAACCATTGTGTGGTGACTGTCATAACAGCCCTGAAAAAGCAGTGTAGTGAAAAGCTGCCTGATATGGGGACAAAAAGGGCAGTTGCCTTGCTTCAAAGCTGTCTGATGACATCGTCTCCAGGGGCCTTTCTTCCATGATTTGGGGCAAAGCTAGATTTTGCCAGAGACAGCCTCTTGCTCATCTCTTTCCCGTCTCTGTATCACGTCCTCCTCTTGCTTGCCAATATCTCCTCAATGCATGAGTTGCTTCCAAATCCACGTCTCTGCCTCTGTTTCTAGGGAACCCAACCCAAATCTCTAGCTATTCCTCATGATTCTTCACCTATGTATTGCCACTGAAATTCTCTTGGATCAACTCCAATTTAAGATGAGCAAGTTTTCATTTAAATTTGCACCTAATCATTTATTTTATATGGAAGTTCCTTGGAGTCTTAAGATCTGAATGCCTCACAAACATCTCATTTGTTTCCATTTTGTGTCCATCCGTACAAAATTCAGAGGTAACTTTGTGTAATACTTATCTTAAATGTATATTGATATTTCATCTGTCTGAATAATCTTAAGTGAAGTCTTTGTAATTTGAGCTATGTTGGTGTACATTTTGAGATGGCCAAGTATGTCTCCAAAGGAAGATGGGCCTGCAATGAGATACAGGCTCTCTGAGTTCCAAATCCCCAAGGCCCATCACCACTTGAAAATGCATTAAGAGCCTGGGACATTCTGAAATGAACACAGACAGCACTTTGGGAGTGCGCAAAGTATTTTCCATTACTTATGGATGATGATAATGTAGCTGTAGCTGATGATGATGATGATCGTAGGGCTTAAAATATTCAATACATAGGGGGCATTCCATACAGGAGCCGCTTAAATAGATCCAAGGCTATTAGCACCTCATATTGGTGACAAACGTAAAGGCATCCAAAAGTTCTCCTTTCACAACATTCACCTTGCAAACACGACAAACACCATCTCCAGAAGTGTTTCATCTCCCTCTTAAGGCTTGAAGGTGCAAATACAACTGTCACGTGGAGGAGGCTTGGTTTGATCTGTATAATAGGTTAAGATGGATGTTGGATTTATAAACTTTTGATTAATCCTGACAGCATGGACCAAATTCAATATGGCAGCTGTCTAAATACATTCATACCCTCTTGAGGCAACATCTTGGATTTGGAGAGAAGTGGAATTTAATGGTAACTTCCAATGGTGCACAATGTTTGAAAGAAAGAGCCCTGGAATGATACTGTGTACCTGCAATTTGAATTCTACCTGATTCTGCAATTTGCATACTGCATACCTGCAATTTGAATTCTACTTGTTGCTTACTCTGGTGACTCAGGGATGTCACTATTGTACCTCTTGGGATGTCACTAATGTACCTTTTTTGCAATTTGAAGATAAGATGAAGGAACATAGTATTCTCAGAATGCTGCCTGACACAAAACATACACTGTAAATAATTGTTTCATATGGGTATAGATCTGGGTAGAGAAAGAGATATAAAAGACATAAAGATATAGCTACTTGGTGTCCATGGGTGTATGTTATGTTTGTATAAATGATACATATAGTTATATCTGTTGACAGTGAGGTCTGACCCCCTTCCTTTTTAAGCAGTAACTACCTGGCAGGGGCCTATAGCAGCTGGTCCCTTTTCTTCTCTCATTTGAACTTCTGTTCTCGTCTCACACTCCCTTCCCTAAAAGTCTATTTTTGTACTTTATACATGGCATTTTAATTATCCACTCTCAACTGATGCTCAGAAAAAGGAGTAGAAAATCCAGAGTAGAAAGTCTTATTGTGGGAAAGAATGATTTAGCAAGGAAAAGAAAGATAACATGGAGGAGGGAAAAGGTTTTTGTTGAATTCAAGGAAAATTGGTACTTACAGTCATGCAACTGAAGCTACAAACAAAAAAAGTATGATCTAATTGTCATGGCCGAATATCTTTAAGTATATGAACATGTGTTTTCATGTATGTCCACAATTCCAAGAGGCCCAATTCCTAAGGAAATTGTTTTAAATTGAAGGGACATATTTGCAACTGGGGAGAACTTTAGTATTTGTTGCTTGATACAGTGATTGTGATTTTTTTTTTTTTTTTAACATGGGCAGGCACTGGGAATCAAACCCGGGTCTCCAGCATGGCAGGCGAGAACTCTGCCACTGAGCCACCGTTGCCCACCTAATACAGTGATTTTTTTGATATGTAGAAATAACACACTTAAACAGAAAAAGAAAACATGAAATGAAAGAGTCATATCAACCATTATTTTACTAATCCATTATTAATTGGATTTTTCTCCCTATGCTTGAAACTTAGGATCAACAGTTCATGTTAGGAAAATAACGTTTGCTATATTCCTTGTACCTATAAATATTTTCTCAAGAGAGATCATCTTACTGGTTTGAGGTTGTGGAATGCAACCATGTAACTGTGAGGGGAGAGAACTCATAAAGGAAGGGGCTGGGTGAACAGCTTTGCCATATTTCCTTTTAAGTCTTCTTTATGTTATTTTATATGTAATAACATGAGACATATTTTCAGACTCCTCATGTAACTGCTCTTGATTTCATTTTTCTCCCTGTCTTCCCTGTGTAAAAGACTCTCCTCAAATAGGTTTTATCAGTCCTGCACATCATCTTATCACATGTATCTATCCATCCACCCATCTGTCCATCTATATCTAGTTATAATTTTATTTCTCAAACATAAGTAATTATCATTCTGACAGTTATCTTCAGAAAGTGGATTTTTGTTCACTCATAATTAAATTTAATACTGTTTGAGTTGGTTCCTGTAACTGTCAGTTACTCATTCTACTTCAAATTATTCTAACGCAGATAATTGCTAATTTTTCATTACTGCAAACATTATGGGCATTCCCATACAACACTCTGTGGCTACAGCTTGAGATTCCCTGGAGTTGATGTGACATTTCGGAGGCTGAGTACATCTTTAACTCCTTGGATATTTCGATATCACTTTCCAAAGTGTTTACAACAACTGTCACTCCCAAAACAGTGCAGGAGGGTCCACTTTTTGCTTCACATCTTGCTCCGTACTTGATGCTGTAAATTTTCTGCCAATCTTTTTGGAGCTTCGTTAGTGTCTTACTTTCAATTTCCCTGACGCTGAGTAAAGGTAAATCTGTATATACAATATTCACCCTTTAGGTTTTTCTCTTCTGAAGTGCCAGTCTTTTCCTTTAATATTTCCAGTGGAGGTGTTGTGCCTTTACTTATGGACTTCTGGAAGTCTTAAAATAGATAGAATCTTATATTCTTAATACCAGAAATAATCTCTATCTGTTCCAACTAATGTTCACCCAGTCTCGGTTTTCCTTTTAGTGGATGGCATCTTTTATTTTCAGAAATATCATTAGGGTATTCCAATTAACTCATGTTGTTCTAAAGTAACTTGTTCTTTTTGGTGTTGTGTATAATAAAACTGTGTCTATCCCAAGGAAAGGCGGATTTCTTCTTCTGTCTTCCAAATTCTTAAAGTTGTGTTTTTCACCTTTGGGGCTTTAATCTGTGTAACTTTTAATTGGTTCAGGTTTTTGTAGGGTATGAAGTAAGGATCTATGTTTTCTTCCGTCTTTATGGACACCCACTTCAAAAATCATTAGGTATTTACTGTACATCCTTTACAAACTAATTTATAACAACACTTCAAATCTATGCTTTCCATATATGTGAGGACTAATTTCTGGGCTTTCCAATTTGTTTCTGTTACCTATTTTCTAATTATTATTATAGAATTACACCCTTGATTTCTATAATTCTATAATAAATCTTAAGTTTTCCACCTTACGAATTTTTTTGCAGTGCTTGTTGTTCAAAACTTCTCAGCAATAAAAGTAAACCTTTGCTCTCTGATTTCTGTTGTTGTTGTGAATTCCTCTACTGTAACTCTTTGATACATAACATTTTGTTTCTTCTCACTGCTTTTTAAAAAAAATCTTTCCTGTGATGTAATTTAATTATGAAACTCTAGGTATGTATTTACCTTTATTTCTCTTGCTTGATATTCACTAGGCTTTCTGACTCCAAAGATGCCTGTTGAAAACTGATTCTGGAAATTTCCCAGGGTTATTTTTTAGAACAGTGCCTCTTCCTTTTTCTGTGCATGCTATTATCTACTGCTCTTACCAGTATACAGTACTGTATACTGAAATTTTTCAGTCTACTCTCTACACCTCTTAGATTGTTTTTTTATATATTTTATCTGTTAATATTTCTGTGGGCCACTCTAAATAATTTCTTTGTATCTTACTTCCAGTTCAGTTTTTTCTCAATTCATCCATATGTGACCCACTATTTATCCACCCACTCAAGTTCTGGTTTCAGGGATTACTTATTTTCACTTCTACAAATTCCACCTCTTTTTTCAAATCCCTGTGCTCTTTTTCTTCCCCTTTATTAATCTTAGACATATTTATTTTACCTCTATTTGCTAATCTATGCCACTGGTCTCATTATGCTGTCATTTGTGCCCATCAATGCTCATGCATGCTCAATTGCTTCTTTGCAGCTTGTGTTTTTTTTATTGTGAACTCCTCTTCAGGATGGTTTTTTTCCGTGGAAATCCTGTGCAGCTTGGGCAGAGGGTTTTTAAATGTGCTTCTCCCATGGGTTCCACTGTTACTACTTCACCAGAGCCAATGTCCAAGGCGATTGCTGTGGCTTCAGGAAGCACGGTGACAGAGTAAATTCCAAACTCAGAACCGTGGGATAATAGAATCAATTGTCATCAATTGACAGTGTAGCCATTTTTATACACCTAGAGAAAATGAATGCATGTCCTTTTCCTTTAAAATCGTGCTGCCAAGATTGTTTTCTACACTGTCTTTTACTTTGAGGCTGTTAAGACTTTGCAGAATTGCACTTTGTGGTGGAGTCTCGGTTTGTTTACCCTAATTCCTGAGTAGAAGATGAACGTGATTTGTTTAGTTTGCTGAAACAACCCCAACCTATGGAGGGTGACCATAATGTCATGCATTTACATTGTTTCCCCACCACCACCCCCACTTTAGGGAGTCTTTGATGTTTCCTTCTTTGGGGAAAACTCCATTTTGTATTTAAGGGATAGTTTTTGCACTTTTGCTTGTTTTTTTTAACATAAGTACTTCTCATCCACAGAACACAGAATTCCAGAGCTGTTTTTTAAAACATACATTTGATCTTGTCACTTCCTTAATAAAACCCCACTCCCAACTTCTTCCCATTTTCATTTTTCACTTGAAATAAAAGTCAGTTTCCTTCCAGGAGCTCCCTCTGTGATCTCAGCTTCTCTACTTCTCTCACTCACTTCATTCCTATCTTTCAGCCTTGCCTTAATTCTCCTTTGGGGATTTAACACTCTCCCCAGGCATACATATGGCAGCTCACTTGGTTAATTTAGGTCTCAGTTCACACTTCTCAGCATTGTCTTCCTTGACCACCATCCAGGCTGAATGCCCAATTGATTTACCTGCTTTGATTCCTTCAACAGATTTCTACCATATTGAATGATATTTGTTTAGCCTCTGAAATGTGTGTCAAGAAAGTTTGTCTGTCTTATTTATAGTAGTCTCACCACTGATAGAGTGCCCGAGTCATATATCTCAATAAGCGTTTGTTGAATTCATAAACATTTGTATCTCTACATCAAAATTAAATAAGTAGGGCAGGCTATGGTGGCTCAGTAGGTAGAGTTCTCGCCTGCCATGTGGAAACCAGGGTTTGATTCCCGGTGCCTGCCCATGCAACTAAATAAATAAATAAGTAGGAATTTAACCCAGATATTTTAATCTCCTACTGCCAATTCCCTTATAAATCTGCCAGTTCCCCTCTTTCATCTCCAGGGTTCTGCTGTGAGAGTTTACAATTTTTATATCCATTTTATCATTACATTTTCTGTTTGAGAATAGTGTTATATTCACATTCACAGGTAAAGGTTATATTCTTTATGAAGAGCACATTCTCAACTCCTACAATTTCCAATTACAATGTCACCCCTTTTTATTTTTCTTAAATCTGTATGTTTATCTCTAACTATGACGGCATATATAAACATATTTATATTATAAAATGCATTGTTCAAAATGGCTTCCATCTATTTGTCTCCCTTTATCTTTGCTCTGATTTTTTCCTTTGGTTTCTTGAAACTATTTTTGTGAAAATTAGTCTCAGTAAGGAAAGTAAACCTTGTAAGATGCTTATATATAAGAAAAATATACTTTTCTACTTTCTCCTTTCTCTTCCCACAGTGAAATCATCACTGGATTCAGTGTTCTCGGGTCACAACCTCTTTCCAGCAATCATCTGTAGGTTTTGTTAACTGTTTTCCAGATCTCTGAGTGGTGATTTATATGTCCAATTTAAGACTGATTTTCTTTCCATTATAGAAAATGGATCCTTTGTAGTGGAAGCTTCTAAAGTTTCTGTGTAACATTGTGATTCAGATGTTTTAGCAGAGTTTTCTTTGGTGTCTTCTCCCTAATGATTTCCATATTTTTCCCTGTGTTTGCCCTTTGCCCTTTGATGTATTATTCTAAAATATTAGTGTGGCACTCAGCAGTGCCTGCTCCCTTTTTAACTTCCCATGTTGATTTTTACATTTTACAAATATTGTTTTTAAACATCAGGATGTCTTTTATTTCATTTCCTTAAAAATAATTGAAATAATTTCCTCATGTTATTTTTCATCCATGTTCTCTTTTATCTATCCTACCATCTCATTCTCTGATTGTTCCTTTTCCCTTTTCAATGAATTTCCTTTCAATGAATTGATATTTTTCTTTTAGCACCAAACCAAGCAGGGTGCCGAAGGCTCTCATTCTTTAGGAAACGGGAGGTGGCTGGAATATTTGGCATTGTGATAAACCAGCAGGGAACAAGGTCCACCCCTCTCTGAGCAGTGAAGGCAGGTTTCTGTCCCAACCCTCTGTAGGCTCCAGCAGGGAAAAGAAGAGTCCCCTCCAGCCCCCAGGACAGGGCTGTACCAGGGGAATGCCTGGGATCCAGGCCAGGCAGATCCAGGCCAGGCAGATCACCCTCACAGCAGCAGATGTCAACCCCCGCACTCCACATCACACCCCATCAAAGGGTTCCCAGCATGTGCCTGTGGGGGTTCCCGGGCCTCACATCCCTCCCCAGAGGTGCTATCCACCCCAGAGAACCTTGCCATAGATTCAGTCCAGGACCTTAATGGCCCTGTCCCTTCCTTATTGATCTCCAATGTGGTGTTTGAATTTTAAGGGGCCAGGGACATTGCTTGTACTGCCATCATCTTCTGAAATACATATTGTCATTTTCAACCAGTGGCCAGTAGATTTTTCTCAAACTTGTTAATCTATTAGTGGTCCTAGAATGATAGACCCAAGCTGGGTTGTCCATCGGAGACCTAATTAATCCAGCGGTTTTCAAGCTCCACTTGGAAGAAGCCAACGGGGGCACTGAGTTTATCGGGAGCTGGTCGGGGAGGCTGACAGTGGCAGAAATGAAGGAAGGACAGTGCCTTGCTTTTTGGTGGTTTTATGGATCACAGTTCTGGCTACAATTTCCTTTGGAGACTCTTGCCTCACCCAACTCCCTCATTTCACATGATGCAGAAAATCCAAATGTCTCAACTGACATTACTGAGTTAAAGAAGAACCTCAAACTAAAATTTGGGTATCGTGGTTATTCTTCAATCCACTCTACCCCTGTGTGTAGGTATACAGCCCTGTATGCAGATAGAACAACATTATTCCACCAGGTGAATAACCTATCCTTAGTAGAAAATGTTTTTCAAACACCCAAATATGACACTGCATTATTGCTATTTAAATAAATTATCAAAGAAGCCATAAAAAGAGAAAAGGTAAAAAAAAAAATGTGGAACAAAATTCCTTCATGATGTAGCAAAATTTTAGTTATTGCATATCCTTAAATAGTATGCCTAATAAGGCTTTCTGTATTAAATAATGACAAAGAAGAGGTGATGGTGTAGGATGATGAACAAAATTAGGAGCAACTTCAATTGTTGTTCTGGCTTAAACACATTTGGCTATTGTTGGAAACAACTACCCTATAACCACTAATATCATCATTATATCACCCGGATATATCAGTGGAAACTTTCAAAGCACATTTAAATCATTCTTATTAGTTATTACCCTGTGCCCTAGTTGTTGTTGTCGCTTTTTTAATTGGCAAAAGATTCCCTTTTGGTACTATGTTCCTAATTAAATCCTCAGACAACTACAAAATCTGCTCCCATCTTTTTACATGAAGTGGACACCACTTGAGGAGGGAAACATGAATTTTAATTAGGCTGTTCATCTTTGCTGAATTAGGAAGCAATTTTTGGTTAGGAAAAAATAGATGATTCCATCCAAACTTGGTGGGATGTTCCTAAACTGAGGATTTTTGTATTCTATGATATCCTATCTTTTGTCGGAAACTCTAAAAAGAAAAAAAGAAAAGAAAGCAAACTCCCTTTACATTAAATGGGTAATGCATTCTTGATGTAGAAAGATAGCATGGGTAAGTAAAATAAGGAATTAAATCATTTAATCTCCTAAAGGCAGTGCCATCCCAGCATCTTCTGCTCTACAGACGTTTAGCTCCAAGTCTGCATGCATCCGAGTAACAAGGACAACCCAAAACAAGGAAGGTGCCAAAATGTTTTCCAGGGAATGGCTAGAGTGATAGATTTCGAAGAAGCTGAGGTTGGGTAAGTGAGTTAGGTAGGGTGGGCTAGATTCTAATAGGAAGGTCTGAAAAGAAGAAGGCATGACAGAAACATGTATGACTAGCAGACATCTTCGCACTCACCTAGGTCCATTCCAAACACCCATGTGGAGAGTTGAAAGGAATAGGGTTCATTAGATAATCTGCATCAGCTCTGGATTAGAGCCTACTCCACTCAACCTTCTTGAAAAGATGCTAGCCACAAAATGTCTGTGGCAACGCTTCCTCATTTCAAGCCTTCTAGCGCTCTGTCAAGACCACTGCCCATAAATGTTGATGATTTTTCTCTATAACGTTAATTATGAATAGGACAGCTTGGTGATACTTTTGGTACCAAGGATATGCTTGGTACTATTTTCTTTTTTTTAACACTAAAAACTCAGTTTGGTGATGTCTGTTGCACCCAACTTTGTTTCCTTTTGGAATTCCACAAGAAATTTATCTGCATGTCTATGATGGAAATTGCTTTTGTTCAGCAGTAGTTCCAACGCGTTATGAGCAAATAGGTGAAAGTTCCAAGTTCCTATCGGAGGCCGCTCTTCACACCATTTATCCTCTAAAATCCTTCTGAGGATTCAGTGGAATTGGGCGTCACCTATTGTTTTGCTCTAAGACCTGTCTTCTAGAGGGCACTGTCCATAAAACAACAAATAGAGCTGCGCGGACGTCCTGCATGCATCAACTGGTCCCACAAATCATGCCCCTTTTACAAACATCACAGGCGAAAGACCGGTCTCTTCTTGTGGGATGAAATCAAATCGGCTCCCTCATCACAACCCTCAGATGAAAGCTGCGGAGAAGGAACCCAGCTAAGTCAAAGAACAGCATGCAGGTGAAATATTTATATAAGCTTTACTGTGCAAATGTCCATTATGTCATTATCAATAGCAGCATTATTATTACTATAACCACTAATCAGATCATTTAAAGTGTTTTTGATAGTTTAGAAGGGTTTGCCCAGGTACTTGTTTTTGCTTATTTTTTATTGGTTGATGAGGTACAAATGGTTTGTGCGTTTTTAAATGGTGATTTTTTTAATGTTTATATGTGTGCCTACATAATATCCTTGACTTTGCTCTTTGTCCGTAAGGTCTAAAATGTAAAATATTTACTGTCTGGTTCTTTAAGGAAATATTTGCAGCCCGGCCTTTTAATCTTCATCTCATGAATGGATATTTAATTCAAAACTGACCTCTAAGGAATTGCTAAAGAACCCAGAAGAGTAGTGTGGATATTACACATATGCCAAAGATAATTTCAAACTGAGTTTGAGTATTTGTACAAGGCTAATTTCTTCGAGTGATTATAAAAGAATTCCCTGAGTATATGAATGCATTTTTTTCCTGAGTATTAGGAAAAAGCATTTTGTTACTTAAGCAACTTCATTTATGTTCTGCTATGTGGATCATTTTTCTCTTAAATAATTACTAAGCAGAACACTTTAGTTACACAGGAGTTAGTCTTTAAAAGAAAAAACAAAGCAGTTTAAAATTGTTCCTATAATGCTATTTGCACAGTTCTTATTAAGCCTAATACTTTGCTGAAGAGTGATGGTGATAGAGAACAATTTAATTACTCGGGAGTACTTTAGTTCTTTGTGTTTAAAAGTGTAGTGATGCGTTACTGGAGCAGTTGTGAAGAAATATGTCTCATGATTCAGAGTGATCCAACTTAAAGATATTTCTGTTTATCTGTTGTTACATGCCTTCTCTCACTCTAAACAATTACCCCCAGAATGAATATATACCCCCCCCCCCACACACACACACACTGTCACTAAAGAATGTCAGCAAGAAATACATTTCTGGAAGAAAAAAAAAGTTTGGCCATTTACATTCAAGTATCTAGATAATTTATTATGAGTATAGCTAGCTCAAAAAGAAAATACCCTACATGAAAAATCATATTCCACTAAATTTTTTATTACACATGTAGCTCTTTTGTTAAGTGTTAATCACATTTTTATCTGAACTGTTAATAGTTACTATAGCAACAGTTTATTAAGAGCTTATTATGTGTCAGACCCTGTGCTAAAAAACATACATTCAGTATATGACCCTGTCATATAATGAGCATTGTCTATTAGACAAGGAAAGGGACAGCAAAAGAAGACCAAGTTCTGTTTTTCTCTCCTTACTACCTATGTTTCTATCAGTTTTCCCATCAGTAAACCAGATGGAAAGATGATAATGGTAATTCTAACATTATCATGTTAATGTTGGAGAAGTATTGTGGAAATAAAATGTAACCTGTGTGAAAGCTTTGAAGCTCTATTAGGAGAAATTGCTTGAATTCTACCACCTAATCCTCAGAAGGATTTTAGAGGATCAACACAGAAGGGGACATTGTGAAACATAGTCCCACTTGGGCTCAGATGGCGCAGTACAACCCAACCCCAGCAAGGGGTGAGTTCAGAAGATTTCTCCTTCCAACAGACATGTTGGCCAAAAAGTGCCTTAAGAATAAAGAACAGTGATCCCTCTGTCTGCCTCGGTTTCTGTCTCTGACACAAAGACTCACATACCCACACACACAGAGGCAGAGCCAAATCAACCTTAGAAAAAAATGCCTTAGCCAACATTAGCTAAAGAAACTTTAAGAATCAAAATAACTACATTGTAGCATCCTTTGATTCTTCCAGCAACAGTTGTAAACTCACTGAAGGGGCATCTCTTCCATCCAAATGAAAAGAGATGTTAAGTTTTTCAGCACAAAGACACACTTTAAACTCCTTTTCTAAAGAACCATGTTTAGCCGGAGGCAGCAACCCCACAGAAGCTGAGGGCTTTCAGGACTTTTCCAGAAGTCTTGCTGGAAGCCAGTGGACCATTTATTTGGAAGCTCCCTTTGATTTTGCATTGGGTCATCAGGATGGCACCTTGACATGCCCCCTTTCTGCTCTAGTCTGCTAGTTGTTGCACTGTGATGTACCAGAAACGAAATATCTTTTCAAAGGGGGAATTTATTAAATTGCAAGTCCATACTTCTAACGCCGAGAAAATGTCCCAAACTAAAGCAAGTCTATAAAAATGTCCGAATTAAGGCACCAACAAGAGGTTACCTTCACTCAAGAAAGGCCGATGACATTCAATTAAATTTTTTTCTAGAGTTCTCTAAATATTTCACACTGCTAAAATCCATCTCTACATATATGAAAAATAAGTCCTGTGAGGCCCAAAGCATGCCATACACTTTTCTCATGCTGCCCTAGCAGAGAAATAATAAATGTCCCAAAGATATAAACAAAATAGATGGAAATGGGATTGATACTCTTAAAGATTGAAGAAGGAGGTATCTTTTCAGTCCTGAATTCTTTGCTTTATTAATAGAGAAATATGTTCATATCTTCCAAAGTAAGGGATTGATTTTATTTTTATAATTGTGCTTTACACCTTCACAACAAATAACTTTAAAACTAGAAAAGTCTTAAAGCTTCAAAATTTCAGTTTTTGGTATACTAGAAAAATCCCATCTCATAATCTCGAGCCCAGTTATTAACAGAGCTGTGGAGAAGATTTAAAAGGAAAGTTCAAAATCTAGTTTATTTAGATTTGCTTTAACCGAGTTTCTCTAAAATGAAAATAGTAAAGGAAAATGGAATCATGTGATGTGTGTAGGTTTTCTCTACAATAAAAATGGCTTTTACGAAAAAAAAAAAAGAAAGGCCGATGAAGTTTGGGTTTCTCTCTCAGCTGGAAAGGCACATGGCGAACATGGCGACATCTGCTAGCTTTCTCTCCAGGCTTCTTGCTTCATGAAACTCTCCCAGGGGCGTTTTCCTTCTTCATCTCCAAAGGTCTCTGACTGTGTGGGCTCTCATGGGTCTCCCATAGCTCTCTCTTAACTCTAAAAGGGACTCTCTCCAAAATGTTTCCTCTTTTAAAGGATTCCAGCAAACTAATCAAGACCCACCTGGAATGGGTGGAGTCACATCTCCCTCTATTCAAAAGTTTAATACCCACAATTGGGCGAGTCACAGCTCCGTGGAGATAATGTCATCAAGTTTCCAACCTACAGTCCTGAATAGGGTTTAAAAGAATTGGTTGCTCCACAAGATTGGATTAGTATTAAGGTTGACTTTTCTAGGGCACATAAATCCTTTCAAACCAGCACACATCTGTTTCCTGGCCACCCTCCTGCATGCTACTGGCAGTGAGTAGACCAGGACAGACTTTAACTGTCTCTCTGCCCTAAGCTTGGCTAACCACCAGTAGCTGGGAGCATTTGCCTGGAGGGCACAGAACAAATCGTCAACAAGCCAGCCACTACTTTTCATTAGCAGCAATCAGCCCATGTATAATCTTGTTTCTGCCTTGAAATTTAAAATAGGACTACTTAGAGTTCCCATGACTTCTCTAAAAAAGGGTACCATAGAATCTTCCAGAGTGTGAACAATTTGCTCAAGCATTTTAGCCCCTGACACAGATCCCCAGTCTCACCTTTTGACTTGCTTTCCTTGCACACTTCATGGGTTCCTGCCTACATGGATGTTCTCCCTTTTCCAAGGATGCCACCTGCTTTCATCTCTTCCATCATCTCCCTTCCCCTTTTAATGCTTAGCTCATTAAAGCCCAAGACTCTCCCTCCCCACCAAGGATGCCTAACTTTAAATGAACCTCGTCTTCCAGCAAAGAGAAGACATCTGTAATTCTATCAGCATCTTCATAAATGGTATTGCAATTAACCCAAAGTATTTGATCTACATTACTATACTTTGATCTTTTTCATTATTGTTCTCAAACCTTTTTCTGGGTCCTTATCTCACCCCCACATGCTCATTTTAACTTCCTAGAGGGTGATATCTAAGCTCAGCTTTCTTTTATTCCTGCTCCCTGCAGTGCCTTCCAGAACACCTGCTTGTGCAGTAAATGCTTGTTGATTGGGATTGATGCATGGAGTCATGGACTAGAGTCACAGCCCAGTAGTAATTCAAGGGCATTTGAACATTTCTGCTCTGAGTCGGCCATTCAGAATCACTACCAATCACCTGAACCCATAAGTCTCATCCCCAGTGTAAATATTCCTCAAAATGCTACCTTTTGCACATTTAAAGGGCCTGCTTTGTAAGCCAGAGCCACCCAAAACCCAAGAATATAGGCTTCAAAGTGCACGGTTTAGCTGGTCAGTCTTTTCTTTTAATTTGTATGCTTTTAATTAAAGCTGATACTCTCAGTCTCTGCTTTCCCTCCATAAAAGGCCTGGGAAATGTTAGGTTGGTTGAGATCATTATTTTCATGTTATTGTTGGGGAAATTGAAGCCAGGCATAGATATTGGCTGAATTTCAGGGTCTCGTGACAATTCTAGAGAGACTGTCACCCAGTGATCCCAAGTGTGTGTGCTAGGTGGTAAGGTTTACGCCTCCACGTGGGAAAAAAGGGGACCATGGAATCTTCCAGAGTGCGAACAATTTGCTGTGGTGGGGTTCGATTATCTACCAACTGTTTTATTATACATATTTTTTTAATGGGCTTCACCATTTGATATTTGAGTCAAGTTAATTTAAATTTAACTTGAGACTTCATATAAAAAAGAATATGTTGTTGATGGTATAAGAATCTCTTTTCTACATACCAGGGCCCCAGCTAAAATTGTAATTACTGCATTCAAAATAGTGTAAACTGGGTGGGCAATGGTGGCTCAGTGGCAGAATTCTTGCTTACCATGCCAGAGGCCTGGGTTCGATTCCCAGTGCCTGCCCATATTAAAAAAAAAAAAAAAAGTTAAAATAGTATAAACTAACATGAAAAAAAATAATATGGGGCAGGGAGGGAACATTGCCAGAAAACGTGTCTCAACAAATCTATTTTGGAACCTGGAAATGGATTGAAGATGCATAATGGATATCATAAGTACATGGTTCTCAAACTTTATGTTATATCAGAATCTCCTGGAGAACTTATTAAAAGATAGTCGGCTGGGCCTCACCCCTCCCCAGAGACAGTGATTCCACAGGTCTGGCATTGGGTTAAAGATACATTTCTAACAAGCTCCCAGGTAAACAGCTGCTGTTGTTTTGGGGACCTCACCCTAAGAACTGATGTAGTAGGGTGAAATAATTTGCAGGTAAAGACATGTACAGAGGATGGTATAGTCAAGACATGAATGAATTTAACCCTCAGACATTTAATGCTCCGGGACCCACTGTTCCTGACAGAACCAAAGCTCATAGGTAGTTAATCAGCAACTCCAATCCCTCTCTGCAAGCATAGCATTCTTGTCACTGAAAAAATGGGAAAGAGATTAACTAGAACAAAAGAATTGCTTTGAAACTTGAACAGATAACCAAGGATTATCAGGCTTCTGAGGAAAACCTACAGAATGAAAGGAAGAAGTCAAAATAAAGAGAGGAAATATATGTAACACATAATTCAAGGACAGTATCCTGAGAAAGACATCATAAATGTGGCTACTATGAAACAAGAACAGGATGATATGAAAAAGGAACAATAAGAGACCATAAAACAGTTTCTTATTGGAATTAAAGTTATGACTAAGATGATACAACACCATAGTATTCTGGAAAATGACAGTGAAGTAAATATACATATTTAAATGTGTGTGTCCATAACCCTAATAAACCAACAGGAAAGGGGTCAAAGAGGAGGGAAGGAGGAGTTTGATATCCTCTCCCGCAAGGAAAAAAGCATAAAAGCAGGGAAAGGAGGGGAGGAAACCAAAACCATACATTCTGGCCACTGGAGGACATATGGAAAATCAGAAAATCTTTTATGGGGAAAGTGGGACAAAGTCTGATTTTCTATCCACGCATCTCAGAAAGGCTCAGGAATTGTGAGCATCATGAAGCTTAGGAACTTGGAGTTAAGGTGAGGACATAGGCTTAAACAAGTAAAATTTAGGTTAAAGTTGTTTGAGAAGAAAAAACTAAAAGCACCCTGCTGTTTTCCCATCCAGGCAGAAAGTTTATTCTCTGGAGATGATAAAATAGAGGATCTCTGGAGTGGGAATTCTGAGCAGCTGTAAGAACCTTAATACAAGATTAAAAATGAGTGATAAGGTCACCATATTAAAATCCCATGCCACTTGGCTCCAGAACATGGACATCTGGACCTCCATTTGGCAGGAAGAGATTAGATGATGTGGGAAAGCTAATTCTCCCATGAGGAAAGAGTGAATGTTACTGACATCAGGGATTCCCAAAGGGGCCCTCTCTTCAGCATGACTAGACTGGTGTTCAACTTTGAAATACCCGACTCATGGACCTAGAGCTTGTACACACATTTTAGTGACACACTCATAAATATGAGCTGATTATCAAACATCTCAATTTAGGAAAGACCTGAAAAAAAAAGGTAAATTAGATTAAAAAGATATTGTGGAAGAAGCAAACATTAAAACAAAATTTTTAAAAAATATATACAACTCACAGCAATAACCTCTGTGCTTTTGTGAAACAGAAATGAGATGCTACACTGAAGTTTTTTCAGAAAATAGATGAGAATCCTTGGAAATTGTCAACATGAGAGCAGGGACAAAAGCAAAATTCAAAAGAAGGGCTGCTAAATACAATTGAGGAAATCAACCAAAGAGGAGAACAAAAAGATGATGAGATGAAAAAATAGGAGGATAAGATAAGAAAATGAGATGTAATTTCCAGGAAATCCAACATAAGAATAATAATATTTCCAGAAAAAGAAAAGAAAAAAATGTAGAGAAGAGGAAATTATTTTTATAACGGAAACACACCAAAACAAACCTTCCAGGAAGGATAGATCTTGTTTTCAGATTGAAAGGCTTCATTGAACATCCAACAAAAGGAATGAAAATGTAATCACTCGTGTCCTATGGTGAAATTTCAGAGCACTGGGGACTTTGGGAAGATTTTGCTCCCTTCCTGAGAGAGGGAAAACATCATACACAAGAACAAATCATTCTCCTCTGCTATTCGCTCTGAGAAAAATGCTTTCAATGAGCTTTGATTCAGACTTTGATGAGTTCTATTTATAGTATTAAAAATACATCTCAAAAGATCTCCAGATAAGTTTTTCTAGTAAGTTTTACCAGTCATGGTTGGTTGGCCAATATAGCTAACTGGAAACTGAAATGTGGGGAAATTTCAAAATGGAGGCAGGAGGCCCATTAGTTGTCCTTCTTGCTAAGGGCATGTAATCTGATGGGGATCTATAAGGAACCTGAGTCTCTGAAGCTTGAGGAAGTGACTGAGAAGTAGACTGAAACAAATCAAACGCACAGACATTGGCAGCAGAGATGCAGGAGTCAGATGAGGCAAATGT